>NC_135305.1:152098371-152771715 GCF_048772815.1 Callospermophilus lateralis | reverse complement strand
TTCTGCTGAACTGGTTGTGGGATGTTATTATTTATTCTGTGCACATTCCACGGAAAATGTGGGGCTGGGCGAAGGACACAGGATAGCTTCCTGCAGGACTTCTCAGAACCTTTAATAGGCTAGCACCCTGTGTGAGTTTTGAAGAAGGATAAAAGCCAGACAATGGGGCCTTTCTCACTCATCTGACTACAAAACACTACTTTTCCCTTTTGCTCGGTTTCCTTCTTCTCCACCCCCTCCTTGTTTTTTGCAAAACGGTAAAACAAGTGGCAAAAATAGCATCTGACTCAAATTGTTAAAATTCTTATTACCCAAAAGGCTTGCACAGGATACATTCAAGTAGGTATTTCTGGATTAACATCCAACACAAATTAAAGACGTGCATCCGGACCGACAGGCTGACGCACACCTCCAATCTCAGCTACTCAGGAGGCTGAGGCAGGAGGATTGCAAGTTTGAGACCCTCCTGGGTAACTTAAGGAGAAATGGTCTCAAAATAAAATAAGGCCTGGGAGCCTACCTCGGCGTGGAGACTGCCTAGCACGTGCCCGCTGCTCTATGCCAAGGTGCAAAGCTAAGACCAGAGCCGAGTGACGGACAGCACAGGGCCGGGGCCAGGGCTGGGGTGTCCTGCATGAACGCCGGGCTCCAAGATTTATGCCTGACTTGTATAGACCACGTAATTGAGTAGTTATAAGACCAGAGGTTAGCCCTCTCGTTCCCTGGCCACCTTTTTCATCTGGACAGGATTTAACTGTGACATGGACAATTCCGAGTCCTTTATTGTCACCCGTTAGAGGACCTACTGGAGAGAAGCAGCCAGACTGCTGCTTGACCCCTGGTTGAAACTTGGAAGCTCTCGGATCTTCTACGTGCAAGAAATCCTCCCCGATGTTCTAACCCTGCCTCTTTGGGCAATAAATTAAGAAGGTCTGGGGTTTTCTCCTGCAGCAGCGACTGGGGAGAGCCCAAAGGCGCATGCGCGCGCGGGGGTCATGTCCAGTTCCTGGTGGAAGTTCCTCGCCGGATCCCCAGGGGCTGCCCTCTAACTTTGATCTCTGAGACCAGAGCTTCTCAGCAAAGCAAAAAAGATTAAAAAAAAAAATGCTGACATGATTGGGTCTGGGACAGGATCACACTTGGAATTTATGGCTGGAATGGATAATAAGAGACTGAAATCCTAACAGGGCTTGCAGTCCCCCCAGCCGCCCCCCAGAGATGCTTCTAGACCCCAGAAACGGGGCTGCTCGTTTCTGCTGCCTCTTTGCAGACCAAGAGGGTGGGCATCTCCTCGTTAGCTGGGGGACAAGGGACGGTGGAGTAGGAAGTTGATGGTGGGGAGGGAAGGGACAGGCAGGATTTGGGGGGTGCAGGAGGCGAGCAGTGAGCTCCCTCCCCAGCCACAGGTCTGCCTTGCCCTTCCCATTTTGCGGTTCTCCCATCTACCCGCCTAGGGTTGCCGCGAGAATAAACTAAATGACTCAGGTCACTTTTAGACCAGTACCTGGCGCTCGGTATTCAGGGGTCAGCTCGCTGTGGTTCACCCGCCAAAGGCTCAAGACCCAACTGCCCCGTCCGCTGGTTTGAGTCCAGTCTCTTCTTGGCTTCAATGGGCCTCTGCAGAGCCCAGCCCAGGGAGGGAGACTGCATGGCACCCCAAAGTCCAAAACATTTATCCTGTGACCCTTTACGGCGAACACCTGTCAAACCTTACAAGGGGCAAATCTGTCATTGACTGTGACGGCCATCCACAGGGGCAATGCCAATCCTACAGAAATCCGCACATCAAAAGAGCATAGATATGTGCCAAAGCTGTTTAAATGGGCCTACGCTGGAGAGACAGGAATGGTGGATAAAACCAGGGGGATTTTGGGGTGGGGTTTTGTGACAGGAGACAGAAGACGGCTGCTCACTGTAGGGAGACCCACCTTGCGCGCAGATGCAGTCTCACCATGTGCTAAGCATCCCGTCTGTTCCCCCTCAACAGCCTTGTGACCTGGGTCCCCGTTTTATCCCCATTGGGCAGACGACTGACTGCATGAAGCCTGGAGTGTTTTAGTGATGTCTCTGAATTCACATGGGGAGCATCCTCAGAAAGTGAGCCCTGTCTATTGGTTTAAAAAAAAAAAAAATTAAGTGAGCAAATCTCTTGACGAGATTCTACATGCAGCGTGATATCTCATTTTTGTAAAACACAGTGCACGTGTGCATCTACGTGTTCAGATGTGACTAAGATCTATCTTTACATGTTAACAGAGTTATTTGGGAATCCTAAGATAGTACTGGCATTTAAATATTTTCTTCATGGCCCAAAAATGTATTCTTGCAGATACGAGCAATGAAGAGGGCAAACGATAGATAGGAAAAGGGTTTGCACCCTGTCTAAATGTCGGTTACTGTTTGGCAGAGCTCACACTTTGGGTTTGCCATCACCAGCGAGCTCCACAGGCTTTGAAAGCAAATGCTCACTCCACAGAGTGCGTTTCCAGAGGAGAAGCCCCTGATGTCAGGAGGGAGCGTGAGCCCAGCTTCCCCACTGCCCTCCTATAGCTTAGACCTGCTTCCTTTGCTGCTCTGTCCCCCGCCCTTTCTTGGAGGTCTGACTGCCTCCTGACTTTGAAGAGCCCTGCTGTTTTTTATAAAAAATTTGGAAGCATCTCAAACTTGGGGGTGGGGGGAAGCCACTTAGAAGAGATGCATTTTGACAAACTGAGGAGTCTGTGAGATCATCGCCCAGGTTTTTATTGTTTTTCCCTTACTCCAGAAAGTGGGACCGCATCCAAACCAGAATGTGGACTGCCCTGTTATATTTCTGGGAGAATAAAAGGAATCTGCCCGTGTCCTGCGAAGCATCCGACATTCACATATTTTTCTGGCTGAGACGTTTTGCCAAATGTCAATGTTACTTGCAGAACGTGGCTGTTTTTATTTTAATCTGCAAATATCACTCCTGTGAATTATGATCGCTCCCTGCTTCGGGTATTAGAGAAGGAATCGGGGAAGTCGTGAAAGCTGATCCAGGCAAGGGAACAGCGTTTTGGAAAATGCAAACTAGAGAGGTACCTGTCAAAACATTCTTTGTAAAAAATATTTTTCCCCCTTTGCTCATTTTTAAAAGCTTTTTCTTGGAGGATTGGAGCCAATAGGACTCTTCTCCTCGGAGTTTTGCTTTTAACCACAGGGCGTTCATATGGGTGGGGCTGGACATGTGTACTAATTAAGCAACAACCTGTGACATGCACAGGTGACGTGCTGGAGATACAGCCATACAGAGAGTTGCTGTTTTGTGGCTCTTGCAATCAGGTGCAGAATAGAGGGCTGACTGCTGTCAAAGGTGCAAAGTGTTTTGGAGAATGTTCTGGTGATGGGGAAGCATGTGAAGCTTTAACCTGTTCTGAGGGGTCCCGGGAGGCTTTTGAGAAGCAGTGACAGTCCCCCTAAGACAGCCAGCCGATTGCCCAGGGAATAAGAAATGGACAGGTGCCTAGGCGGAGGGAACAGCCAATGCGAGGGCGGTGGTGGGAGAATCCCCTGGCGGAGGGGGGGGGGTTGTGAGTGATGGGCAGTGATGACCGACTCCCTTTGAAGAGCCCCGTGGCATGTAAGGACACTCATTATAGGAAGTCCTGTGCCTGGCCGTGGCGTTGATATCTTAGGACTCAGCGTTTGCTAAACCGTTTGGTTCAACATCCACATGGGGGAGGGGAGGATCTCTGTGAATTTTGATTCATTCATACTCCTGCTCCCCATCCTAATGAAATAATGAGACGTTGGAAAACCAAAGCCATAAGTTATGTTTTTGTTTTCGTTCCAAGAGGAAGTGTGCTCTCCACATAAGCTCCATGTGTTTCTTCTATTACTCCAGGAGCTGAGGGAATCCCTGCAAATGGAAGAAAAGATGCATGGGTTGGTATTCTTGCCTGGGAAAGGTCAGTCCTCTTGCCCCACATAAATCCTAAAAGCTCTGACTCCCCATTCTTGGACTTTGGCCTTAGAGTATTTCTTCACTGAAAGTACGATCACAGCTCAGCTCCTGTGAGAGAAAGGGTATGTATGTAAATGATCATTTATTGAGCACCTATTATGTACTGATCATTTATTAAGCACCTATGATGTACTGATTATTTATTGAGCACCTACTATGCACAGCTGTTTATATACATCTCCCCTTTCTTAGTAACTATCCTGTTAGAAAAATATAATCATTTCCATTATAGCAGTGAACAAAATCAAGTCCGGGCTCCAAAACCTGCATTTCCCCCCCACTGTTCAACCATTTGGTCACTCAATGTGTTGGATTTCCCACCGACCACCTCCACTTCCTGGAGGGTTGTCTTACCTGCATGCATCTTACAACGGATCTTCTTTTCCTCCTTTTTATTCCCTGTGCTCGGCATGCAAAGTTCTTTGTGAGGTTGTTGGAGGCAAGGGAGGGTCTTACTTCAGCAGTGGAAAGAGACAAAGTGACAGGAGCCCCTCACTGCAACCTGGGCCATCGGCAGGTGCCTAACACGTCATTAGGATGGGCACGTGGAGCGAGCAGGACTCAGGAGGCATGTGGGCTGCCACTGTCTCCCACGGCTGGTGACGTTTTTTGAGGGGGGGAGAAGTTGGTCGGTGGTCCCTGGGGGAGGGCTTTCCCTACCTATCCTTGGGTAATAAAACCCTCTGGTTTCTTTAAACCACCAAACTGTCTGATTATGATCATTAGGACATCTTGTCCTATCTATTTACTGTTCTTCAAACTGGATTTACCAGAAGCCACCCTCCTTCTCCCGGGTAAGTCCTGCTGATTGTCCTCTTCTCTTTCCTACCTTCCTGACCCCACTGGTGAACTGGGGTTTCTGGGTCTGAGCAGGTGGGAGACAGGTTCAGGCCGGGAAGCTCTGGCTTGGCTGGTACTGTCAGAAATGGGCTGTCTGCTCTCTGGATGGACTTGTCCTTCTCTGGGCACTTGTGCGACTTCCCTGGAGACAGCCCATCGCCAGGCTCCCCTCACCTGCTCTCATCTGACCTTGACTGAAAGAGGACCCCTGCAGCTCATTGCTTGACCTCTCTGGAGCTCCCAGGAGTCAGGCAGGAACTTGGCTGCTCTTGGCTGGGGCCTGTCCACCCCTCCAGCTGCCCCTTTTGCTGTAGTGACCCATACCAGCTCTCTGACAGCGAGTCCACAGCAGATCCGAGGGGCCTATCCACAAACCCTGGCTCCAGGAAATTCTGCAAGTGAAGATCTTGTTGGGGCAGCCACTGTTCCTTTATCCGGCCACGAAATGCAGCCAGGATTTGTCTCCTACGTCTCAGGCGGGAGCCAGGCAAGAGCTCAGCATTTGCGTCACACTGTGGGGCCTTGGGCTTGGTTCCTTCTGGCTGCCTGGGAGCATCGTCTTCATGTCCCCACCCGACCTTGGAGGAGGTGGAGGGTCTGAGTGAGTCTCTAACCACACAGCCACCCGCCCCGGCTAGGCTGCTGACCCTGACTCACACCTGGTTGAGGTGAGAGGTCTCAGAGTTCTTGGATGCCTACCTTGCAATTGTTGTGGGACTGTCTTATGTGACAAATCACCTCATTATTTGTAGGATAAAGTACATTAACGTCCTTTGCTGTGGGCCCAAGGTGAGGCAGAGCATGGGGGTGGAAGGGCCTGCAGCCAGGAAGCAGGGAGAACCTGAGGACATAGCCATCCTCAGGGCACACCCCCAGGGACCTTCCTCTCGCCACGCCCCACCTGCCTAGTGACCACCCAATAGTCCACTCAAATTATTCATCCTGCCCAGCACCTCATGCCTGTCATCCCAGCAGCTCAGGAGGCTGAGGCAGGAGGATCACGAGTTCAAAGCCAGCCTCAGCAATGGCGAGGCCCTAAGCCACTCAGTGAGACCCTGTCTCTAAATAAAATACAAAATAGGGCTGGGGATGGGGCTCAGGGGTCGAATGCCCGAGTTCAGTCCCCGGTACCCATAAATAAATAAATAGATAGATAGATAGATAAATAATTCGCCCACCAATAGATCAATCCTGATTAGGTTGCGACTCTCATAATCTGATCACCTGACTTCGTCTCACACGAGCTTTCTCGGGGGGAGTCCTCAAATCCCAATCACAACCTGTCCTTCTGCCGGGTGACTTTGCAGATTCTCTCACTAACAAGGCCCAGTCTGCTTCCTCATCCCTGGAGGCTGGGTGGCCTGTAGAATGTGCTAGATGTGAGTAGGTTCCAGTGCAGACCCTCTCATCAGTAGGCCTTGTGTTCTCTCTCTCTCTCTCTCTCTCCCCCTCCCCCTCTGTCCCAGGCTAGCTGCTTACGATGAGACTCAAGTGGGACAGAACTTAGCCAGCCAGCTGCCCCAGCCAGCAGCCCGCCAGCCCAGTCCTAGATGGAGTCCCAGGCAAGACTGCCTGCCCAGGCTCACTGTTGGTTACAATGGAGGTGTCGTGTGGTTGACTTCTGCCGTCATTACGTTGGCGTGAGCATAATCTGGTGGATGTCATCCACCAGAGAACTTTATGTGGCTTCAGGTTTCAGAGGTCCAGTCCAGGGTCAGTGGACTCCATAGCTCTGGGCCCAGGGTGAGGCAGAGCATCATGGCAGATGGGCAGCTCGGGACAAGGCAGCCAGGAGAGAGAGAGAGAGAGAGAGAGAGAGAGAGAGAAAGAGAGAGAGAGAGAGCGCTCCACTCACTAGGGACAAAATCCAAACTCCCACAGGCACGCCCCTGTGACCCTCCTCAGCCACACCTGCCTGCCTACAGTGATACCCAGTTAATCCACATCAGAAGATCGACCCACTGACGAGGTCACGGCTCTCCCAGTCCAATCCCTTCACCCCTGAGTGTTCTTGCACTGTCTCACAACATGAGCTTTCAGGGGACACTTCCTATCTAAACCATAACACCCCTCTTTAAAAAAAATACACCTCTCCTCCACCCTCTCTAGCTTCCACATATGAGAGGAAGCCCCCAACTTTCTGCCTCTGGCTCATTTGAGTCAGCATGATGTTCTCCAGTTCCACCCATTTATCCTCAAATGACATCATTTTATTCTTCTTTATGGCAGGAAAATTCCACTGGGTCGGTGCCACGTATGCGTACCACAGTTTCTCTCTCCAGTCGTCTGTTGATGGACACCTAGGCTGGTTCCATAACTCGGCTGTTGTGAATTGTGCTGCTATGACATGCATGTATCGCTGTGATTTTAGATTTTGTACAATAACACCAAGGAGGGGGATAGCTGGGCCCTAGGATGGCTCCTCTTTTGAGAAATCTCCATACTGCATTCCAAGTGGTTGCACTAATTTGCATTTCCACCAACCATGTACAAGTGTACCCTTTCCCCCCACATCCTCACTGACAGTAATTGTTCTCTGAGTTCTGGGTGACCGCCATTCTGACTGGAGTGAGATGAAATCTCTGCACTTCTGATTTGCATTTTCCTGAATGCTAAGAATGCTGAACATTTTTTCTTTTCTTATATTTGTTGGCCACTTTCATTCCTTCTTTGGAAAAATGTCGACTTAGATCTTTTGTTCATTTATTAATTGGATTATTCGTTCTTTTGGTGTTAAGTTTTGGGGGTTCTTTATGTATCCTGGATATTAATCCCCTTTGGAGGAGCAGCTGGAAAAGATTTTCCCCTATTCTGTAGGCTCTCTCCTCACGTTCTTGTTTCCTTTGCTGCACAGAAACTCTTGGATTCGATGCCTTCCCACTTACTAATTCTCAGTTTTATTTCTTGAGCTTTAGGGGTCTTATGGAGGAAATCAGTGCCTGAACCAATACATTGGCGTATCCTCCTATGTTTTCTTCTAGCAGTTTCAGTGTTCCTGGTTTAATTCTTACAACTTGGATCCACTTTGAGTTGATTTTTGTGCCAGGCAAGAGATAGGGATCTAGTTTCCATTCTCAGTTTCCCAGGACCAGTTGTTACAATGGCTGTCTTTTCCCCAGTGTATGTTTTCGGCATCTTTGTCAAGTCGGACGACCGGATCTGGGTGGATTCATCTCTGTGTCTTCTGTTCTAGTCCAGTGGTCTTCCTGTCTGTTCTGTGCCCACACCACAGAGTTGGGGAACTGTAGCTCTGTAATCATATTGGAGATCAGGGGTCGCGATGCCTCCAGCATCACCATTATTGCTGAGGATTGCTTTGGCTATTCTGGGTCTTTCATATATATTTTAGAACTGTTTGTTATTTTAGTTCTGCGAAGAATGTCCCTGGTATTTTGATGGGGATTGCATTAAATCTATGGATGGCTTTTGGTATCTGGCCATTTTGGCAATATTAATTCTGCCCATCCATGAACATGGGATGTCTTTCCGTCTTCTAGCATCTTCTTCAATTTATTTCTTCAGCATTCTATAATTTTCATGGCAGAGGTTTTTTTTTTTTTTTTAATCTCCTTAGTTAGATTTATTCCCAAGTATTTTTTTTGATAGCCAGAGATTAATCTTAACATATGGCTTCAGAACTTTTTTCTATACACATTATTGGTTTATTATCTATTATCTACCTAACCATTTATTTCACCTTCCCATCTTTCTATCCACCCACCTATGTCTGTGTGTTTATTAATATCTATATTTACATACCAATCCAAAATGAGTTACTAGGAGGGGACTTCAGGCTTATCGCCAGGTATTTAAAATCTAACAACCCATTTTGAAATTCTTTCATATTAATAATTACACATACACGTCATTATTTTAATCACTGTGAAACAGCTCTATTCAATGAGCCATTATGACTGGAGATTTAGATTTTCCCATTTATTTCTCTTTCATAAATACTGCTGATGTAAATAAACCTAAATCTTTGCAGAGTATCCTAATTATTTTCTTGGGTAAATTCCTAAACATGGAAGTCTGTGGGCTAAGGCTCTGCCCTTTTGAAATGTGTTGTCAACGTGTCCTTTAGGAAGGTTCTAGCATTGGTCTTCCCTGAAGCTGTGTTTGGGAGTGCCCAGCTTCCCACGTCCATACCATGCTGAAGGCTAGTTCTGCTCTCCTTGGCCAACACATTGCTTTCTTTATTAGCCACTGGGTTTTCTGTAGGATGCACAGTCCCGCACACCATCACAGGTCAATTCTTCTGGTTCATGGATCCCCTAGGATTGGTTCACCAGTAGGTAACTACAGAGTTGAGATCCCTACCTCTGTGGTCACAGCCCATGATGGAGACCCCTGAAGGGCTCTCAGGGGGTCTCTCTCTTTTTCTCCTCCAAAACAAGATGGGAACCAGAACTGCTTCTTGTACTAGATTCACAACCTACTTGCTGTGTGAGCTTGAGCAAATATCTTTCCTTCTCTGAGCATCCATTTCTCCAAAAGTGAAAGGAAAGGAGAGGAATGATCTCTAAGGCTTTGTATGGTTGTAAAATTCAGTTTCTGTATGGAAGTTCCTGATGTATCATGTTCCACCATGTTCTTAGAACCACAGAGAGCTAGGGGACCCAAGGAAGTGGGGAATCTCCAACTTGCTGTGTGAGCAAAGCTCATTCTTGGTTTCCCACTAAGTCAGTGTTCCTCAAAGCCATGGGTCCCTGCACCAGTAGCCTCGACATCCCTGAGAACTTCACTACAAATGCAGATTCTCAGGCTCCCCGCTGTGTCTGAGGAACTCTGGGGCTCTGTTTCCGGGAGCCCACCTGGGCTTGCACGCTCAAGTGTGAGAGTCCCCTCCCTAAGTCACCTGGAGCTCATTCCCCAGAGGGTCCCTGTCCATCATCATTAGTTTTGTCAACACCACTGTGTACTGACCCTGCGCCTGGCATGTGCTGAGGGCTTTACGCGCCCGTCTCAGTGAAACCCCCATGAAAAATGAAGTGGGTGAGACGGTGCTGGGCTTTTACCTACGTAGGAGTAAATGGATGCACCTTAGGAGACCCTGCCGAGCAATTAAACAGCAGAGAAGGTTCTGGAACTCCCATCTCTCTGCGCTGAAGTTTGTCCTGTAGGTGAGGTCTCTTCCTTCCAAACCATGTCTGTCTCTTGGGGACATCGAATAGCCCACCCCAAAACACAAGGGGCAGGGGATGCATTGGACTGAGCAAGGTCATGGCACTAGGATGGCCGCTCACCTCTGCTTGTGACTTCCCAGAGGTGTGCCCATCTCTGGGCATTAGGACCTGCACAGTTAACTATTCCAGGGGCTTCCAGCATGCAGAGGAGGTGGAGGGTCACTCAACGGTTTCCCTCCCAGCCAGAGGCTGGCTTCCATGGCCACTTTATATCTGCACCATGTTGCAACCACCAACAGCTCAGTGGCACCTCCTCCCGTGTCCACAGGAAGAAAAAAAAATCAGATTCATCAATGGATCCTGTGTAGCTCACCGCCCAGCCCACAGTCACCTTATCACTGGGGAAACAGGGGCCCAGAGGAGTCGGTGGGGTCCCCGGGGTGCACAGCGAGGCTCTGTGGTGGGGCCCCTGGGCACCCCCTCCCAGCAAGTCCTTCTCCCCAAGCTGAGCAGCAGGAACTCTCGCGCCCGCGTGCGGTTCCCATTCCCCCTTTGCTTTTTCTCCTAAATTCCTTCCAGCTGTCAGGTAGGAGAACCCCCGATAAGGATTTCCCCAGTGTGGGGGAGAAACATTTACCAGAGGTAACCGAGCGCCCCTGCCTCCCCCCAGCAGCCTCCAGGCATATGGAATATATTGTGGTCAGGGCGAAATATATTTTAAGAATTTCTCCTGCATCTTTTCACATACATTCCACCA
Organism: Callospermophilus lateralis; assembly: GCF_048772815.1. NCBI lineage: Eukaryota > Metazoa > Chordata > Mammalia > Rodentia > Sciuridae > Callospermophilus > Callospermophilus lateralis. Next base: position 152,761,007 of record NC_135305.1, on the reverse strand, counting down.
AGGATTACTCCAGGTGTCAGAAAAGGGGCTCTCTCTCTCTCTCTCTCTCTCTTTCCCTGCAGGGAGGGGGCAGACACTGGCGGCACAGTCGGCTCCAAGGGAGCAGGAGCCGGGGGAGCTCAGCCAGGGCTGGACGGGGAGCCCTGCACCTCCACTCGCCAGGGTCCCAAGGTTTGGTGGTGTCTGTTTTCTCTGGTGGGAGGTTCGTGATATTGATAAGCATTTATTAGATGCCGTCTGTTAGCATCACCCCTTTATTCTATACCCCAGCATACGGAGTTTCCTTTACCTTTTATGTTTGCACTCAAAATTCTTCTTTGTTTGTGGTCTGTCTTCCCGGAGGCGTGTAACAGTTTTCCCTGTGTGTCTAGAAGGTCGCCTTTCACTTCCTTGGTGCTCAACAACTATTGGATGAATGGATGAGCTGAACTTCTCACCTTTGTTTTAACATTTAATGCTCATGACAACCTGATAGGGTAGGGGCTTTGCTGGACCCCATTTTATAGGTGAAAGGAATAAAGAGCCCAGAGAGGTTAATTCACTGGATGCTGGTCCCACAGCCTGTGTGTGGTAGATTCTGGATCCTCACACAGAGACGGGTGAGTCCATGGCTCCTGTTTTGAACCTACCAGAGTCAGGGAAAGTGCTTCAGGGAGACAAGTCCCTGGGTGGACAGCTGCTTCCAAAGTACTGGTCAATTATGGGATTCCTGAACCGTAGCTGATGGGACCAGTCGATGTGATTATGACACAGCTGGTCAGGTGATGTGACCCGTCAGCCACACGGATGATTTAAAGGAAAACAGTCCATTGGACCCTGGGTCTGTGATACGGTCCACAAGAAGGAGCAGGATCCTCTATTATGATCCTCTTTGTGTCAAACGTTTTTAGTGTAGCTTTTAATTCCTCTGTTTGATATCTCCATGGTATTTTTTTTTTTTTTTAGTGGTTGCTCTTGGGGGGACAACATGATCTTAACTTATTACAGTCTCCCTCAGATTAATATGAAGTCTGGTAAAATAAAGTTTGCTACCTCATAGTTTCATTTTCTTCCTCTCCTTTGTTACTTGATGTTTTTTGAAACCTGTTGGCTATGCCATGAAAAATATGCAGAAAACCATCCTGAAGTTCGTAGGATATGTTGAGCATTTGTGGGAAGCAGGCTGTCTGCTCAGCATTTCTCACGGGTGACAACGTTTAACCTTGAAAGCAAACAAACCCAAACCCTAACCGCCAGGTGACACTACCATGACCTCCATCTTTGGGGTTGAAAAAAAAATAAAGTCGAGGAGCGTTTCCTCCAGGATGTCCTTTTGGCCGGTGGTAGAAACGGAATTCCAACCTCCTATCGCATGAGCCTCCACAACCTCCGTGGGAACAGAAGAATTTCAGGCCAGATGAGGAGACAGTGAGTCCAGATTCACTTCATGGGTGAGATGAGAAATCCAAGGTTGAGCCCCACAGCCTGAAGCCCAGAGCTATGCAACATGTCTGGGATGTGTTTGCTCCTTCCTTTCCGAGAAGCACGCAGTTCAAGAGCTGGTCAACCCTCCTGTGGCTGTGCCCTGTCCACTGGGCCCTGGCCTCTGCTCACTCTGAGCCCCTCCTGCACACATGTGTTTGGAAGACACTGGACGGTCCCAGTAAGACAGCATTAAAAATGCAGCCAAGTTCAACTTCCATATTCTCCACCTTCTCGGTGAGCCTGAACTAATGGGTCAGTCCAAAGTGACTCAGAGGAAATCAATACTCTTCCCCTGGTCCCTGAGCACCACAGGGAGCTAACTCAGCTGCCTCCTCCCAGTTAACCCTTCCCAGGAGCCTTGGCAGGAGAGCCGGCCTGATGACTCACCAGAGTTGCTTCCAGGGAGCAGAGACCCCTTCTGCACTTCCTCTCCCCAGAAATCCAGCTGAGCCCACTTCCCGCTTTGTCCTGCCCTGGCTCAGACGGGTCTGCTTTGAATCATTGCCTTCGCATTTGCAGGGAGCAGGGATTCCCCTTTAACAAAAGGCAGAACTTGACTCCGGGGCTGATTCCAATCTTGGAATCCTTCCATCCCTCCTTCCCCACTGGAATCTAGTGCAAGTCAATAAATAGGATGGTGAGGAAGGTGTTGATGGCCCTGACCACCACCCCGCGGACTCCGCACACACCCCATCATCTCCTCCCAGGAGACAGATCTGTGTCGCTTAACTTGCTTTGAGAATGTAAAAGCACTTTCTTCTTTGGCTCTCAAACCATTTTTTCAATTATGATCAAACAGATCCCACTAATCTCTTTTAAAAGCCCTACGTGCCTGAGCCAGAATTCGAACACAAGCTGTCTGGCTTCAGAGTTCAAGTTGTGTCTTGCGGGTGCCCATTACAGCCCGCCCATTACAGCCCATCCATATGTCCAAAGTCCTGCTCTTGAGTGGAGCTGAGGGCTCTTCTGCCAAGCCCACCCTGACAGCCGGAAGATAACTGCGTTTTACAGAGAGACAAAACAGAGTTTGGAAAGAAAGGAATATAAGCCAAAAAGATGCCAAGATGGGAGGAACAAATGGAACCTGATGTCCTTACTTGATTCTCCGCACGGCAGATGCCCTGGGAACACACTTCTTTCTCAGCAAAAGTATCACGGCTTAGTTTGACATCTGAATTAATCAGGATTTAGGTTCCATTGCTGATACAAAAAGACACACAGAGAATAACTTAAACCAAATAGTTAATTCCTCTCTTCTGTTATCAGTCCAGGTATAAATCACCCTGGGCTGAAATGGCAGCCCCATGAAGTCAGGTGGTCAGGCTCAGTTGTATTTCCTCACACCCTATTGGCTGCACTTAGCACATGACCATGACTAAGTGCAAGGGAGTCTGGGAAATGTAGTTCTTAGTTGGATGACCCTATTCCTAGTTAAAGTCTGGGGGAGTTACTTACTACAGGAAGAAGAGAATGGATAATGGGAGACAGATAGCAGTTTCTGTCATGTTGCAATAATTACTTAAATAATTGCCCATGCCATATATTGTGTTTTTTTTTTTGGGGGGGGTACCCAGGATTCAACTCAGGGGCACTTGACTCTGAGCCACATCCCCAGCCCTATTTTGTATTTTATTTAGAGACAGGGTCTCACTGAGTTGCTTAGTGCCTTGCCTTTGCTGAGGCTGGTTTTGAACTCGCGATCCTCCTGCCTCAGCTTCCCAAGCCAATAGGATCACAGGCTTGAGCCACCGCCTCTGGCTCATGTATTGTATTTTACACATCATACACGTGTGTGCGCACGCGCACTATATACAGTTGTCCCTTAATATCTGCAGGTGATTGGTTGGTTCCAGGACTCTTCTCCTGTACCACATTTGTAGATGCTCAAGTCTCTTATTAAAATGACACAGTATTTGCTTATAACCCACAGATCCTCCTTTATGTGTTAACTCATCTCTAGATGATGTATAGTACCTATTACAAAGGCAAATACTATGTAAATAGCTGTTCTACTGTATTCCCTAGATCCTATGTTATAATGTTTGTCTCTCTAATGGCATGAAAAATAAGTCTGTGTTTGTTCAGCAAAGATGGATTTTTTTCCCCAAATATTTTCAATCATGGCTGTTGAATCCACGTATGTGAACCAACTGGTTTTGCTATCACACGGATAATCATGGACATATTAAGCTGCGATATCTTCCCCCCAGGTATTTTGTTATCATCAGGTCCCATGGATGTGACACAATCAAATACACAATTGAGGACAGTTAAAAAATAAACTCCTGAAGAGACGTGCCCAGGGCACGACTTCAAGGTCAACAAAGGTGATGTATCAGCCTGTGTTCACTTGGGAAAGCACAACCACTCTGAGTATTGTGGAAAAGGAATTAGACCTCACACCACTGGGGAAAGCAAGGTCTGAAAGGAGAATCCAAAGATCTGATTGAGGTCACAACCCTGTCTTGGCAAATTAGTTCATGCCTGGAGGGAAGCCTGGAGGTAGGCATTTTAGTGGTTAGAGCCAGAATATGACCATTTGAACTTACTGGTTGTTTTGCCTCAAAGTTACAATGGCTTCAATAGATAATAATATGGATTTTGGACTCAGGCAGACTCATTCATTCAGTCAGGAGCTGGTTGTTGGATGAACAGGAAAGAATAGTATGTGCAAAGGTCCTGAGGTAAGAAAAGGCTCGGAACACTTGGGGGAATTCAAAGACAAGAGGCTGAAAGGGAAAATGGCTAAGGCAGAGGGTAAATTATGCCGGTCCTTGCAGGGGCTGTGGCAAGGAGTGGAGAGTAATGTACATGCTCAACAATACAGGAGATTGGGGTACATTATTCTAGACTCAAGTGACTGAAAGCAAGGCTGTCATTTAAAATCATGTGATAGAAAAATATTGAAGGATATGGGGAATGCATATGCTCCATGAACAAGTGAGGGCAGCTGTAAAATATTACGTGCAATTTGATCTCATTTAGGTAAAAATCTGACCTGTTCAGTCAGAGAAAACTTGTAAAAGGACTTACGTCAAATCGTTACAGTGGTCGGTATAGAGCAGAATGATCATGGGCCAATTATGGTTGTTGTTGCTTTTTTTCGTTGAACTTTTCTGTTTTTTCAAGTTTTCTGCTTGGAACACACACTTCTTTAAGTTTTATTGTCTTTTATTTATTTATTTGGAGGATTATAATGGCACACCATGGTGGGCTTTGTTGGTACACATTCATACATACCCATAACATGATTGGGTCCGCTTAATTCCCCAACACCTCCCTTCCTTCCTCTCCTTTCTCTCCCTTGTCTTCCTTCTGTGTTCATGAGATTTCTCCCCTCTTTCTTCCACCCCTCTCCCCAACCAACTCTCACATGGGAGAAAACATATGGCCTTTGACCTTCTAAGTTTGTTTTATTTCACTTAAAATAATGCTTTCAAGTTTCACCCATTTTCCATCAAATGATATAATTTTATTCTTTTTTATGGCTGAATAAAACTCCATTGTGTATGTAGACCACATTTTCTTTATCCAGTCATCCATTGGTGGGCACCTAGGCTGGTTCCATTGACTATTGTGAGTTGTGTTGCTATAAACATGGTATGCATGCAGGCTGTAGGATACAGACTTCCATTCTTTAGGATAAATACCAAGGAGTGGCATAGCTGGGTCGTATGGTGTAGACCACACATTGTTATTACTAATACATCTCTATTGATATTTATCTGTATCATCTGTCCAACTCCCTGTATGTGTGTGTGTGTAGGCATGCACACCAGTGCATTTGAGTTAGTCAGCTTTCTGTTACTCTAACGAATAGCTGAGATAAATCAATTTATAAAGAGAAAAGGTTTGTTTTGGCTCATGAGCTTGGAAAGTTGAGTCTGTGATGAACTGGCCTCCTTGCTTTGGGGGCCTGTGGTGGGGCAGCACATCAGCGGGAATACACTTGGATCCTGTTCAAACCACCTGGATCTAGGAATATCTCTGTTTAAGAGGCTTTGTGGCTTAATCTAGATCTTAATATATCCTCTTTTCATACAGTTGCATGGTGCAATCATCGATGCTATTATAAAACATTTCACACTGCTTTCTTCAACCTCTTTTTTGGTCGTGGTTCTAACCACAGTTGCAAAGGCGTGAGTTTTGGAAGGTGAGCTTGAGGGAAAGCACCACTCCCCTTGGACGGCCTCGAGCTAAGCTTCTGACACACCTTCTGGTGGAGGTTTGGTTCTTTCTGGGGCTTTTGGACACCCAGAGCTGAGCCAGATCCTTCCACTCAGTTATCCGTGGCCCCCTCTTCAAAGCGAGCTAGCTGGGCTTTCCTTTGCTACCTTTTCAGTAATAATTTATCTCCTCTGTTTGGGAAAGTCAGGAAATGGAGCCTGCGGACGCTTCCTAATCCGAGAGGGAGAATTTGGTCGTTTCTTCCTGCAGCTTTCAAATCTCATCGGTGAAGACAGCCTCTAAATTTAAACCGGAACTTGAAACCTCTGCACCTCGGGCTGGGGGTCGGGGGACATTGCTGCCTCTGGTGGAGCTTTCGCTGGGGAGTTTTGAAACGCCTTTTAGTGAGATTATTTGGCTTACTGACTTTTTTTCCTTTAAAAAATGAGCACATCTATCCCCCCCCCCCCACACACAGGGAATCCTGGAAGCCAAACTAGAATTACTTTTTCTATTTATTTTATTTTATTTTATTTTGCATAACCCTGACTTTATTACAACGCGTGGGCTGCTCGGATTTAATTTCCTTGGGGAAGCGGGGCCTGCCGTGGAGCTGGATGCAATTCCAGGGTGGGGTGCAAAGCTGTCGCAGAGGAGGGTGGGAGGCTGGGGCTCCGGGGCCAGGACGGCTGCTCCCTGGAGGGGGCGCTGCGCTCTGCACAGTCTCAGTGGCTTCTGGGACGACTGCTTACTCCCCAGGTTGTGATCAACTTCTCTGGTCATCTGGCCCCGGAAAGAGAGGGGAAATGGAGGGAAATGCTGGCTAGAGCAAAAATCGACTTCTATAACATGAGTAATATCTGGGGGAATAATTGTTATAGGTAGAGGCAGAGCATGCAGCCCTCTAAAAATGTGGGGGAAATAATATGCAGTGTGTCCGGGGGTTGATGGATGAAATGCTGTTATTATCATAAATTTCTGTGTTGTTTGTGTTTATCAGCTTTTGCCCATCTGTTATGATTGCTTTTCTCATGCTAAATAAATATACTAACTTTCCTGTGCAACCTTGCATGTATACTTTTATTTTATTTTCCTTAAATAGGACCCCTAAGTAGTATAGATGTCATGCCCAACAAACCCAGGATCTGGCCCCTGGCTGTGGGGAAGGCACAGTGGTACAGGAAGAAAAAAAAAAAAAGTGAAATATTGTTAAGCATTATATTGACTTGAGTTGTAATTTGACAGCAGAATGGGTTAATAGTTAAATAATTCTCTAAATCAGCCCGTAGTAAGACTATGTAACCTGTGGGCCAAATAGAGCTAGCTGTCTGTTCTTATTGGCACACACTAAAACCTTACAAATAAAGTTTTATTGGCATACTCATTTGTTTGTTTATGGTCATCACAGCACAATGGATGCAGAGTGAAGCAGTTACCACCCAAACTGGCCTGTAAAGCTTAAAACTTTTGCTATCCTCTTTTTATAAAGAAAGCTGACCCCTGCACTAGGTCATGGACTTTGGAAAAGGGCAAAAGATAGGTCATGCCTCCAAGAGGTTTCATCAATGTTTTGTCAAATAGCGGTCATGGGGTCAGGGTGTGACCCGCTCACAGACAATTCAGGCCAGAAAATGTTCCACTAAAACTACCTTTTCCAATAGGCCTGGGTTATATGCCTCTCCTGCTCAAGAACTTTGGATGGCTCCCCAGTGCCCACAGGTCATTAGCCAGGCCTCTACATTCTTCTGTGATCAGACTCCAGTCCACCCAACTAATATCCTCCCCCCACTCCTTTATATATCCCCTTCTTTGGACCCCAGGGGTCCCTGTGGATATTTCCATCTCAGTATCCACTAGCCATAGGAAGAAAGTTGGGTAGCTGAGGTCAAACCGTGACTTCCTGTGTCCAAAATCTATCTAAATGGCCACATTAGTAGACTGCCTCACTGGCAAGACTTAGTTATAGAATCCCAGAAACCCAGATGATAGCTGGAGACACAAATTCCCTGATAAGGACTACATTTCCCAGTGTCCTTTGCAGCTCTCCATGACCATGTGATGAAATTCTGTCCAATGGGATATGAGGAGCAAAATGTAACTTCCTGATGGTGCCATTGAAGAGCAGGGATAGGGCTCCACTTCCTTCTTGCACCTTCCCTGAGTGGGCAACAGCCTCTCTGGACCCTGGGGTAGGGGAAAGCCATATGTTGGGGGTGACAGAGAAATCTGATGCAAATAGCCTGGAACCCCCACTCTGAGGAGCCACCCCCCAACAGCCCTGGATCACTTATCTTGTTGTAGGGTGAAGAAGTAAACTTATAAGTTGTTTAAGCCTCATTTGTCTGCGCCGTTGCTCTGTGGCTGAGCCCTTTTCCTGGTGAAGAAGTTACCTTTCCAACATGCTTCTTCCCAGCATGCTTTGTGTTCTGTTTTTCTAAGGTGGACTCCAGGAGATTCTGGCAGAATGGTCCTGTGGGCTGGGAAGTCCTTGGAAGTCAAAGAGTAGATCCTCCAAACACTCCCAGGTCCACCAGCCTTCAGGGAGCAGCTGTGGCTTCCATCCCAGAGCCCAGGGGCTCAGGCGGCTGCTTTTGGAACACACCTTTTTGTCCAGGGCTGGTTCCTCTGGCCAGGACTGTATTACAGGCAACATAAACAGGACTGACCGTTTCCATCGCAACTTCACGCTTTGCAGGAAGGAAGCTGGAACTTGGACAAGGGACAGGTTTTCCCCAAGGGGAAAGGAACGGGCTGTTTTGGACCCTTCTTGGAGAGGATTAGGTTGGCTTCTTCTCAGCTGGGATTAATAAGTGTCATGCTTCAGAACAAATGGGCTGGGATTTGCCTCGCTGACTCTCTGGCTGCTTCTTGGCAGTTCCGGGGCCCTCCTTGCCCACTGGGATCAGTGAAGTGTGGCCGTGCAGGAAGGCCACATCCTACCACAAGACGCGTTCCCAGCTCAGGGGCTGCAGTGCACAATGCTCGGTCAGCAAGGAATGAAAAGCGCTGGCTTCAACCTCACCTTCTCCCTCCCCAGGCCTGGTTTATGGGGAAAGAACAGCTGGCCCTATAAAAATAATTGGAGCTACAATTTATGTTGACTGAGTTTCAACTTCTATATTTTTCACAGTGCTTGGTGGATTCAGCCAAGAATAGGATCCCCCCCTCCCATTCCCTTAGCAGAATTTGGAAATGGAAATGTCTTGGAAAGAAGCAGATGATGGGAACTCATTAGCATCTCAGTATGAATCCAACTCTCAGGTCCTGTGTTCCCAGGTAGATGAACCGGTCCTTCTTGTTCAGGTCCTAGGGATTGGGGCCCATCATTGCTGTTCTATTTAAAGACTGAATTACACCCCAATGGATCAGTCCACACTGCATATGTGGGTTGGGATATCCCCCTGGACCACATGAACGTGTACTAATATTTTCATGGGAATTAAAGGAGAAACCGGCTTATTTTAGACTCATGAAAGTGCCTGGTGTATTGTTGGGCCTACGAAGCTTGTTGAGTGAAAATAGTATTGGGGTCCCCGAAGGAAAAGATGTGCCACACATCTGGGTAATTTGAAGGGTCTTGAATGAGGATACTCTTGGTAGAGTGTAAGAAGGGTGTAGGTACACTAAGTGTTAGGACACATTTCGTGAATAGGAACAGAAAACATCTGCGTAGGATGCCCTGGGTATACGGAGAGGGGAGGACGTAGCTGTCCTTGGGAGGACACAAAGGAGACATTCATCATGGCTACTTGAGAGAGGGTGTGGCCCAAGGTGGAGGTCCCATCCAGCCCAAGGCCCATGCTCCATCCCGACTCTGCTTGTACTTTTCTGCCTCCTGCTGGGACTTCCCATCGGCTGACCCCAATAGAAGATGCCATCTGGGGAGCCCTCAGGTAGCAGGGCTGCCTCCTGGGCACCCAGCCATGGAGGTGTCGAGTGGACTTCAAGGGCACATGGGAAATATCTGCCCCAAGTCCATCTGAGCAATGCCTAGATATTATTAGGATTTCTAGAAATGCCTGCCGTGCAGCAGAACCCTTCCCGCCGTGAGGCTGTATTTCAGGGTGGAACCCAGTCCAACAATCCTAGGCCACCGTGATGCTCACTGCATTTAAACACGGGGCCAGACCCTGTGCTCCTACCATCTCAGGTGGGACAAGCACTCTTCCCGCCCTGGGTTGAAAGAGAACCACACAGAGCAAGTAAGAAAGATGTCCAAGTGCCGGACTCACTGGGCGCCCTGGCTGGGCTCCCTGGGAGGCTGACTGAGGTGGGGTTTAACCTGCAGTTTTACTGGGGTTGGTTTTATCAGCATCTGTGGGAGGGACAAGGGATCCAGGCTAGGTGGAGGCTTGAAACCCCGGTTGACCGCATGGAAGTTTCTGGAGCTCAAATGGCCCTTTAACATGGTCTCTTGTGGAGCCAAAATGGCCAGGTCTTTATGCTTCTGCTGAGGCTGATGGCCGATGACCCTCTGCAGCCAGCACCCCAAACATCTAGGACATCCCGCCCTCTGCCTTTTCAAGAGACAGAGCCCAAGTCCATGGCTTGGGGACAGTGCTGAGGACACCACAGTACTCCCCTGGGGAGAAGCTGCAGCACAGCCACACCCAGCCTTGGAGGCGAGGCCTGCAGGCAGCCCCTGACTGTGCCTCCCATGGGACGTCTCTTTTGCAGACCCCTTTCTCGTCACAAGTGTTGTTGAGAATGTGAGGCGACAAGGGTCCCATTTGATGCTGGCAGGGAGCATCCATGATACAGGGAACTCTGGGAAACTGAGGATGTACCTCATGGTGGGCGGATGGTCAGGCCCTAAAACCCAGCAATTCCATGTCTGGGTAGGTGCCTTTGAGATGCTCCCTACATGTGTTGTGGGACATGGACACATGTGCGTATGCACACACACACACACACACACACACTCACACACAGAGCCATGCCTCCTGGAGGGGCCTCTGACACTTTGAATCCTGTTTTAATGGCTCTTGTTTCACTATCACTCTTTGAAGTGTCTGTGCATACTCGCGATGCTTGGGTAAAGGGACCATCTGTTTGGAAATGAGGTTAAAAGGAATCCTATGCACCAGGAGGTGCCACGGCTTGCCTTGAGCCACACAGCTGGTAGGTGACAGAACTTTGGTTCCAGAGGCTGGAAACTGGATGGTTACCCTGTGCCTCTTTCATCTCCAGAAATGCAGAGAGGAGGACACAATAATTGCTAAAGGAAAGGGGTCCATGGCCGATGAGCTGTTCTCCATACAACAAAGATTTATTGAGTGACTACATTGTGTCTGGCTCTGTCCAAGGTGCTGGTGATAAAGAGGGAAAGGACCCAGGTCGGGGAGCTTGGCATTCTGTGTGGGATGAAGACCTACGACATTTGATAAGCATGAGGAACAAGATTTTTTTTTTTTTTCAAATACTTGTCCTTTTTGGCGTCGCTTCTAAGCACCCGAGAGTCTGACTTTGATGTTCACGTGTAGGTGCCTAGTCCCTTTATGAGTTGAGCCAGTATTTTGTTTGGGATCCTTTCCTGGTACAGAGGATAGACTCACCTGCTCTGAATACCATCGGTCTGTTTGTGGACCTTGTAGCATTTCAGACTGTCAAAGTAACACATCAAAGCCGTTTGGAATTTGTTTTGTAAGGAAAAAAAAAAAAAAAGCATCCCGTTACACTCCACAGAATGTGGATGTCTATCTAGAGGATTTTTCTAGTTCCTTTCATCCAATTTCAGGTCTGACGAGATGGTTCTCATGTTTAGTTTCTTGTGTTATTTCCCCTTTTCATGCCTAAGGCATTTTCTTGCTTATGGCCTTACCAGTTTGGAGCCGAAGCAGGTGGTTTTTCAGGAGGAATCCCGCTGGACTGGGGCGACCGTCTTTGCTCCCTCCTGAGTCAAGCCAGACCTGAACTCCTCGTGGGCCTCCTGGGCAATCAGATGGGGAGGCTATAGGAGGCAATTGGTGAATTGCCAGTGGGCTTCCGTTGGACTCCTGAGGCTGTTGGAAAGGACTCACGTCCCAGGGAGTCAGATGGCTCAACTTTCCTCCCTAAAAGGCAGAGAGGGGCAGAGAAAGATAAGGGACTCACAGGGCGCAGTGCCAACCTCATCTTGCCGATGAGATCTCATATCCTCCAAGATGGGTATTATTGGGTCCTCTTACATCTGGAGGAAACTAAGCCTCAGAGAGGTGACTGTCTTGGCCAATGTCATACGGAGGCATAATCAGCAACGGGTCGTAGGTCCGTTGGTGTTCTGATTCAGAGCTCTTGGGTGGGGACCCCACAGGAGAGCGGAGCCAGCCTCCGGGAGAGAAGTGGAAGCTGTGGCCCCTCCTTGCCCAACCCCCAGCCTGGAACCTGTGCACATGGGCCTGGGAACAGGGTCAGGCAAATCAAATATACAAAGTGCAGCCTGTGTTTGACCATCTTATCTAACGGGCCTTCTCCTCCCCTGGACAGCTGGGTCCTATCAGAGGGGTGGGGGCCGGGGTTCAACCAGGACCACACTGGGAGCCTCTCGCTGCTGGCCTGGGACACACAGGGGATCAGCAGAGCTTGGGATGCTGGAGGATTCGAGGAAGGTGAAATTGTTAGCAACTCACCCTGGACATCTCTCCCTCCCCGAAAATCAAGGGCGTAGGCATGAACACCTTCCGGAAGCCTCTAGTTCCCTGGAGAGTGGAAATAAAATCAAGATCCGTGATGGGCGCCACTCATGCCCGGCCCCAGGCTGAACGTATTTTCAAATTGTAACTTTATAAGCACCCTTGAGAGGATGCTGTCATTATCCTCTTTGACCAGAAGCAAAGACGGAACCCAACAGCCCAAGACATCCTCTCCAGGTCATTGTAGAGAAGGATTTTTTTTTTTTTAGAATAATTTCTTATTAACAGTTGAGATATTTATTGGATATTTTAAAGTTCATAAGTCTAGAGTAAAAAGAATATTTTCCACTTTGTTGAACATCATCTATCAAAGATCTATAGCAAAGACACAGAATGATTAAACCCTAAAGGCACTTCTATTAAATTTATCAGAAGTACAAGGACATTCGCTGTCATTCAGACTTACTTTTTAAAAAAATCTATGTTAATTTATTTTTTAAACTGATGGTGTGTGGTGGGGAGATCCAACATATTTGTACCTGTTACAAGGTTTCAGTTGGAGAAATGTATCCATTCCTTCAAGTAAAGGACTTTGTAAGTCCAGGGCTCCACCTTCCCTCCCTCCCTCCCAGTAGCCTTTCCTTCCAGCCTGTCCTAAGAGCCTTGAGGGACACCCCCCAACACTTTTGGCCACCTGTAATAAGAGAGTTCATTGGAAGATACTAGAGCTCAGGAATAAATTGAGAGAAGAAAGATGGGAAGGAACAGAGAATCAAAGAGAAACTTTTTCTTTTCTTCTTCTTCTTCTTTTTTTTTTTTTTGGTACCAACCCTTTATGATTTTTTTTTCTAATTTTGAGACTGGGTCTCACTCAGTTGTTTAGGGCCTCACTCAGTTGCTGAGGCTGGCTCTGAACTTGTGATCCTCCTGCCTCAGCCTCCCTAGGCTTATAGGTGTGTGCCACAGTACCCAGAAAGAACCCTTTTCTTTTGTGAACTATATATTGCCACCTCTTTAATAAAAATTAAGATGTTAATAGGGAGCAAAGGTCATAAAGAAGTAGGGAAATTTTTTTTTCATCTACTTCAGATTCCCCAAAGTAATCAGCAATTACCAATTGCTACCTGGTCTTTCCAGGCCCTATCTCTCTCTTTCACACACACACACACACACACACACACACACACATGCACACACACATGGACACACACACGCACACACACAGATAATATCAATGGATTTTCTCCTGTTTTTACATTTTACACAAAAGAAAGCACACTATACATGCGATTGTGAAGTTCTGTCCTGTAGCTCTGTTTGGGGTGAACTCCTTTCTCTGCCCTGCCTAGTGCACCCAGCTCTGGAAGAACTGGGTCACTAGATGTCTCCACCTGTGGTTTCTTGCTAGATTTGGCCAACAGGGTGCCCCAGCTCCCCCATTCCTCAAGGATAGGGTGGTAACAGGACCCCCATGCCACTAGACTTGGGGGTCTGCATCGCCCCTTACTGGTTTACTTAAGCCCTGACCCCTCCTTTACAAACAGTTTCTTCCTTCAAATTATCAAATGATCCAGCTTAAAAGTGCCATCAGAGCCAGGCATGGTGGAACACAACTGTGACTCTCAGTGACTCCAGAAGGTGACACAGGAGGATGGCAAGTTTGAGGCCAACATGGGCTGTTTAGCAAGACCCTCAACAATGTAGCAAGACCTTATCTCTAAATAAAAGATACAAAGGGCTGGAGATGTGGCTCAGTGGCAAAGTCCCCTGGGTTCAATCCCAGGACTTTCCCCCAAAGTGCTATCAGATGCCTGCTGGGATCCTCGAAGGGACACTCTGTAATCAGAGCATCCTCCCAGGTTGGAATTCTCAGGTTGTCTCCATTCCTTCAAATGCCCACCTACTAGTTTAGAGGATGACTATCACTTGCTGAGTTTATTTGGTCTGTTTTCTATTAGTGGATTTTTTTTTAATCCAATTTTTCACTAATACAAAAAAAAAAAAAGTTGCAACGAATGTGCTCTGGTACCTTTGCATGGACATATGAAGTCTCGGTAGAATAAGGCTTCTAGAAAGGTCGTTTCTGAGTTTGAGGGACTCACAGGGCTCAAATCCCCATAAGTAAAGGATCCTTCCAGGAAAAAAGAAAATCATGCAGCCTTTTCTTTTTATAGGGTGCTTCATCCAGAATGCTCAGGATTTCCAGAGACTGGACAGGACAGCTTAGGAGGACGGATCCCAAAGATGGTGGGAAAGGGGCCTGGGGAGCCAGAGGCCAGAGAGGTGGTCCCAGTCTGGCTGGCTCTGCGGGGGCTGTGCCTCCCTCTTCCTCCATGCAGACAGCAGTCCTGTGCACCAGGAGAGAGGCTGAAAGTATAGAGATAAATGCTAATCTCTAGTGTAAACAGTTCTCAGGGCTGGACGCTCTCTGGATATGCCACAGTCCCCACCCGGGAGGGTAAGAGATAGCTCAGGGGGCCGAGGCTGCAGTGGGGTAGAGGAAAGGGAGATTGGGCGGAGAGGGGAAGAAACAGCGGCCGAGGAAAGCCATCATTTATACGCCTGACAACCATGGGGCAGAGGAGGGAGTCCTGGGAAGGGACACGGGGCAGGAGAGGAGGGCTGGCAAGGTGGGGCAAGGAGGGGCAGCAGGAACCTCCCTCCTACAGGCCACAGGGTGGCTGGAGACTGCTCAGAGGTGATGTGCAATCCAGAAACTGATGGGTCATTGGAGCCAGTGATCTTGAGTGTGACCTCAGTGAGTCACTTTCCCTCTGTGACCTCGGTTTCCCCATCGGTAACCTTGGGGAGGGGTGCCCTGTTTGGCCTTGGAGGTAAATGGTTTTATGCATCTCAATGGAATCAGGGAAAAGTAGAGCTGGATCTTGCTTGAAAGATCGGAGCATTTCTCAGAGACAGGACGTGGAATCGGGGGAGAGAGAAAAAGAAATTGAGGGCTAGGAGCATGTTCCAAAGGGTATAGCTGGACTCCAGCCGGCCTGGGTTCAAGCTCAGCTCCTTGACTTACTTCCTGGTGGCCTTGGGCACGTCACTTACCCTCTCTGAGCCTCTCTTTCCTTCACGATTATTGTGGGATAAAGATGGTAGCTGCTTTGTGGAGCTGTCAGAATAAATGGGATCATCACCGTGTTGAGCCTTAGGGTTTGCACATAGTGAATTCTCAGTGGACGCTGGGTAGCGTGACTCCCTACCTCTGGCAGGGCGGCCTGCGGACAAGGGCCACGGTATTTCCCACAGGTGCCTGTAGAGAAAGCTCCTGGTCACCATGCTCACATGCAAGGTCACTTTGCCACCTCTGTACCTCTTTCCCTTGAATCTGGGCTGGTCTTGGTGATCCAAATATAACCAAAGCTTGGTGGCCAAAGTGACAACATGGTTTTTAAGGTGGGGTCAGCAAAGGTCTTGCAGCTCCAGCTCATGCCCTTGTGATACGTCCTTTCTAGATGTTTCCTCTTGGAGCCACATGGAGAGGCTCGGGTAGATCCTCCTGTTGATGGCTGTGGTCAATCCTGGTGTTCCCAATGTCCCAGCCCGGGGGCCCAACATGATGAGAATTCTTCCTGGCAATTCCAGCGTCTGCTGTTCAGTTCACCACTAGCCGTGTGTCTTCCAGCTGAAGTTCCACATGTCGTGACAGAGACCAGTCATCCCCTACTGTTATAGCAAGGGTCCGATTGCTCCCCAAAGGCCCATGTGTTCCAGGGGTGGCCACCAGCCTATGGTACTATGGGAAGTGGTGGAACCTTAGGAGGCGGGGCCTGTTGGGAGGCAGTTAGTCCATTGGGGGCGTGTCCTGGAAGGGATGTTGGGACCCTGAGGTGAACAGGCCTCCTCTGTCACAGACACCTACTGTGAAGTACTGAGCTATGAAGTATGGGGCTGCTATAGTTGATGAGTGACACTAATAACAACAATAGTAATTATATCCGTTAGAACTCTCAATTGCAAGCCATGGAAAGTCTAAGACTGTATTCAGCCCCCAAGGCAATTGATTGGTTAAATGCAATGGATTCAGAAAGGGCTCCATCCAGGGACTGAATGTCCTTGTCTCT
The DNA here is from genome assembly GCF_048772815.1 of Callospermophilus lateralis. Lineage (NCBI taxonomy): Eukaryota > Metazoa > Chordata > Mammalia > Rodentia > Sciuridae > Callospermophilus > Callospermophilus lateralis. Next base: position 152,744,692 of record NC_135305.1, on the reverse strand, counting down.
CCTCCTCTATGTTTGGGCTTCCTCAGATTTGGCTTTTCACAAATAGTGGCTGATGGCAGCTCTGGGCTCCCCTCCTCACCTCTGGTACATTAAGAGAGCATGCTGTCCGTCCAAGGACCCAGTGAAACGCTGTGATGCACCTGTCCTGTTGGGCTTCAATACGATCAATGTCATCCCTGAATCTCCAAGGAAGGAAGGGCTCTGATTGGTCATCCTGAGTCACATGCCCATTTCTGTAGCTGGGGTGGAGTCAGAGCATCTCAACGACATGGTTCCCCAGAGGAAGGTCAGGGTGATGTTATTCCAAGAGAAGAGTTCAAGCTGAGTGGCAAAGTCCCACAGGCAGACCAAGGCAGCCGTTTCCCGAGCACCTTGAATGCACCAGCTATCCTGCCAGGTAAGTATTAGCCCTGTTTGGCAGATGAAGAACAGGTGCTCAGAGAGGTCAAGTCACTTGCCTCAGCCCCAAGGTGACAGAACTGGGATCAGAATGCGATCACTTGACTTCAAACTTCCTGCCTGGCTCTTGTAGCCCCAAAGACTTCCACTACTGTTTCACACTAGGAAAACACACACACACACACACACACACACACACACCCCAAACTACAGGTAACAAGTGATGAGTGAGACAGGGTCTCACCGAGTTGCTTAGGGCCTCACTTTTGCTGAGACTGGCTTTGAACTCACTGGATCCTCCTGCCTCAGCCTCCCGAGATGACAGACGTGCAACACCGCACCCCACTATCACTGCCATCTTAACCTGCAGCCTCATACTGTGCACTCAGGGACCAGGAAGGCCCCAGGAGACCCTGTTCCCATAGAGTGGCCACATCTCCACCTACCACCTCAATCCTCTTCTCTTTAGTTTGGTTCCCTAATACCTAAATAAGTGGACGCCACCGTCCACCGTCTCAATCTTCCAATTCTTTTACTTGAGTGACCGCCCCCTCCCCGTAGCTCGCACTTGGGCTCTGAGCCTGGACTGAACGCACAGCTTGCTGAGTGTCCCACGTGCCTTTCAGCTGTGCCCACCGGGTGAGGGGCAAGACCAGGGGAGCAGGTTGCAGCACCCCACGCCCCACACCTGCGTGCCCCGGGGGCGCCCGGTCATGCCCACTGGCTGCTCCTCCCTTTGCAGCCGTGGACCGTGAGCCCGGGAGGGCGTGGCCAGCCCACCTCCCACGGCTGGCCTTCGGGGGGCTGGCCGACTTGCTGGGCCATTAACCGGCCAAGCCACAGCGGCAATAAAATTAATTTCCTTCCTAATATATACAAGACTTTCTTCAGGAGAATTATGGACCGATTGGATCAAAGTGTGTAAGTGGTGCGCTTATGCTATCAGTTTCAGCCCCTAATGCCCTCCTGTCAAAACAAAAGCCTCAAGAAAGGCTTTGAGGGGGAGCACATGGGCATAATGGCTTTCCAGAAGAGAGCCCTAAGTACCCGGTAACATATACACAGCCGACTATTAGATCGGCTCGTGTAATTGTCCTTATATTTTAATGTAAACACACTTATATTAGCTGGGCACTTCGTCCCGTGGCAGACGTGGAGCGGCAGGGCGGCGGGGGCAGGGCGGGCGGCTTCACAGGGACCCTCCACCAGGGAGGAGCCTGTCCCCCCAGAGAGCAGGGGGGAGGTCAGGGGGCGTGGAGGGGAGGGCGATTCCCAGGAGGGAGGCAGAGGCGGATCCAGGAGACCTATCTGGCTTTTATTAATAACAAGAAGGCCTGGCTCCTGGGGGGTCACTTTGAACTTTTGTTTTCCTGGTTTCCCACCCAGACTTGGTTTTGCCCCCAAGGCAACCTCTGCTAGGGGGACAGGGGGAAGGAGCGGGACCCATTTCCTGGGTGGGCAAACTGAGGTCCAGGGTGGGAAATAGATGCACGGGGGAGACCCGAAGGAAGGGCTCACTTGTAAATGGCTGGGGCGGGGGTAAGGGGATGGACAGGCATGGGGGGGATCCCCAAGGCTGGCAAGAGAGGGGGGGAAGCCACGGCCAGCTTGAGAGTAGAGGCTCTGAATGGCATAGAGGTTTCCAGAAGCTGGAGAGAATGAGCAGCCCGGTAGACGTTGCAACCTTGACTGAGAAATGAAGCCCCTTCCAACCCCTGGGGTCCCCCAGGGGGAATGGACGCTTGCCCTCTCTCTTTGGGTCTCCCACAGGCAAAACCCAGCAGGAAGACAGAAGATGAAGCCAGAGTCCAGGCGCCCAGGACACAGATGGGGGGAAAAGGCAGGGGTCGGTAGAGAGCTTCCAGCAGAGAGGCATCCCGGGGTTCTCTGCAGCTGAGCCCCCTTCTCGGGCACAAGCGGTGGCAGTTGCTCTCTGTAGGAAGGAGCTTTCTGTCAAATGCTACCTCTGTGAACGGGAGGGCAGGGTTCAGAAACTTTTGGTCTTCATTTGACGGATCTGGCAGCCGTGCACTGGGGTTGCTCTGTGGGGAGAGCATATTTTCGCTGAGCGGCTGTAGATAAGGGATGGGGTGCCTGAGCCTGGATAATAATAGACTGACAGCTGGAGGTTCCTCAGGGTGCCTCCCGCTGGCTGATAGCGCGTGGGTCCGCCTCTGCCGGGGGCTCCACAGCCCCGGCTGGCCCACGGGGACTCCTGCAGGGAGGACATTTCCACAGCCCGACACCCACTGAGTATACTTGCAGTGGCCACCATGGCTGTGGGCTTCCCATGTGCCAGGGGCCTGCTAAGTGGCCATCAGGTGAACTCACTCAGTGTTTATGTCCTCAAAGCCTCCAGTATCTACATTCATAGACAGAGCCAGAGGTGTGGCCAAGCTGGATTGAAGTGGGAAGCAGTGTTAGAGCCGCTAGAGAAGCCAGGAGTCCCCCACTTCAAATCCCAGCCTGCCATTCATCAGCCGTGGGTTCTTGTACAAGTCATGTGGTCTGTTCGTCCCTGTGACAAATTACCTGAGATAAGCAGCTTAAAAGAAAGAAAGGTCTATTTTGGCTCCGTTGCAGGGGTTTCCGTCCACGGTGGCTAGGTCCTGTTGTTTTGGGGTCTGTGGCAAGGCAGAACCTCATGATGGAAGAGCATGGCCAAAACAGGAGGGAGAGAGAAAGAGAGGGAGGGGCCAGAGTTCCAAGGTCCTTTCAAGGGCATGTCAGTGACCCCACTTCCTCCCACTGGGCTTCAACTCCTAAAACTTCTACTATCTTCCAGTAGTGCACAGGCTAGTGGCCAAGCCTTTACCATGTGGCCTTTGGGGGACACTTATGATCTGAACCATTACCCATGATCTCTATATGCCTCAGGACCCCCATCTGCAGGTAGACACCCTTCCTGTGTCCTATCTCTAGAGACCCCAGAAAGATTCCTTCAAGTTCTGTGAAGAGCAGCTGACGTACAGCAAGCTCTGAATGAGTGTTACTTCCTTGACCTTGGGCAAGCTTGCCCAAGGTCAAGTGGACAGTGGTAATGCAGGGGCACTAGCCGGCATCCCATGCAAGGCCTGGACCCAGCCTCGCTCTGGAGCCAGTTTGTGTACCAGCTTGCAAAAGACAGCCATTCAGTCCTCAGAACAGATGTGAAGTTCAGCCACCAAGAAAATGAAGTTTCATGAGCTTACAATGACCTAAGGTAGGCCAAGGACACAGCTAATCAATACTGGAAATCCACCACTTCCCACATTCTTGAGGTCTTTCACACCATCACTTCTGCATGACAGAAGTCCTATGCATGGGTGTGGCTTAGTCCCTCTTCCTGGGTTGCCACGATGGGAATATTTACACCACAGAAATTGGCACGTATTTAGTCAGGGCACTTTCTTTTCCTTGAGAGGTAGTCGTGAATCCCCAGACCTTCGATTTTCATTCTGGGGATTGAATCTAGGGGCACTTTAAAATAAAAATAAAATGGAGCTCAGAGGTAATTTCAAGACAGGGTCTTACTAAGTTGCTGAGGCTGGCCTTGAACTTGTGATCCTCCTGCCTCAAACTCCTGAGTTGCTGGGATTATAGGCATGGGCCACTGTGCTCAGCTCCCTTCTCTTCTTGTCTAAGGCTTTTTCTAGCAATCTGAAAGAAAATTCTTCCTATTTTCTTAAAGTGGAGCCACTCTGGTCTGGAGGGTGGATGGGCATCTGTCCCCGTCATCTTCCTATGCCAGACAAAGGGACATGGGAGCTGGCGGGGGAAGCTTGCACTGGCTCTTTGGCCTGGATTTGAAAATGTTTCTTGGAGTGCAAGAGCCCTGTATGGGGCCGGGGGGGTCACTCCCTGGGGGCACTGCCAGCACCCTCTCTCTGCTCCTCATCCCGCCCCCACTTGGGCCAAATTCCTTGCCTGGAGATAAGCGTGGCTCCATCTCAGAGTTTTCCCATTGTGCTGACAGTTTTAAACCAATAGATTTATGAACTTTTAAGTAATAGAAATATGTAAGGCAGACCTATTTGTCTTATCTGCAAAGCCTGGAAACTCCTCTTCAGGGTTGGGGGGGAAGTAAACTCATAAAAGGGAATGATGTTGAACCCTGGCTGCAGAGATGGAGGGAGGGGGGGCTCTCGCTACCCAGCACCCTTATTCCTTCCTGTGCCCTGACTCTGGCTTTTCAACCCTTCTGCTTATCACGGACGTTGCCAGAAATTCTCCCGGTCATTCTCGTTCTCCTCAAGTTGCTTAGATTCCATTTCTCTGCTTTGTCTGTACTTCACCAATGAACACTATAACAATAGTGCACGTTTATTGAACATCTATTATTTGCTGAGCAGGATGTGCTGGGGGCTTAATACACAGGAGACTGGAGGGCCCAGGAGGCCAGGAAGATCCAGGTTTTGTGGGGCTTGAGGCTGTTTCAATTGGGGGGGGGGCCCTCTTTAAGAAAGAAAATACATGAAATTGCCAGTTTTGCAAAATCTTATACCTCCAGGGTCCCCACCAGAGTCTCAAAGAAGCCCAAGAGAGCAAAGATCTCTTGAGGCTTAATTTTCAGGACCTTTATTTTACCGAGGGGGGAACAGAGACCCAGGGGCAAGGCATCTTGTTTGCTCAAGGTGAAACGGTTTCCAAACTGTAAAGGGAGGATCCAGCACAGCTCAGACCCAGCTCCTCTGCTCTTCTCCTGTGTTTGCCAGGGCTGCCTGGCTGGCACTTCCTAGGGCTCTCTGTGAGCTGTCCTTGGGTGGGGACTCCATGCGGTCCTGCTGAGTCTCTGTTGGGGCTGCTTTCCTCCCCCAGGCCACAGGTCCTGCTCTGCCCCCACGGAAATCTCTGTAGGCTTCCAGGCTGCCTCTTCCTGTCCCCCACTCTAACCCTTCCTATTTCTCCTCCTAGATCTAGGTCCCAAGAGTTCCACCCTCCCCAAGTCAGCCCTTCCCTGAGCATCTGTCGCCCCAGCCCTGGACTCTCGCGCATCCTGGGGCTTTGTGTGCACAAGTCTCTGCCCCTCCCGTGCTGTTCGACACAGTTGGGCAGCTTTTCCACATTCTGCACAGTCTCCTCCTCATGACTTGGTCCCTGGAATTTATCAATATTTTTCTGAGCTTCTAGGGGTGCCAAACACTTGTTCAGCATTGGGGACTCAGATCTCACAGGCACAGTCCTCATGGGCACAGAAATGACACCCATTCCACATGATGAAACAGGCTCTGATTGGCCCATCCCCGGGGCCAGGAGTGAGAGTCTCTGATGCAAGCACGGAATCCTAGAGAGCTCCCTGGAGGAGGCGGCCTCCAAGCTGAGCCTCTAGAAGAGGCACAGGGGTGGCCATTGGACAAGGGAGGCATTCCAGATTGTTGTGAGCATGGGATCAGAGGGTGTCCTGGGAGCTGGGAGGAGTGTGAGGGGGAGGTGGGCAATGGGGCTGAGGCCACGGTGGACTTCAGGGTGCTGATTAAGGTGACCTTAGTGCATTTCTTTGCAGGCTTTGGACTTGGTTCTGAGAGCCCTGGAGGTTTTAAAGTCTGGCAGTGATGTGATCATACCAGTTACTCCGGCTGCAGGAATGGAGGGGGGAGGGGGAGAAAGGGGCCAATGGGGAGCTGCTGCAGCAGTGCAAGGGAGACAGTAAGAACCTCAGCTCCGAAGTGCTAGGGGATAAAAGGAGGGTGGGCTGCACCTCTTCTGGCCCCTCACTCACTCTGCTACATCCTGTGGTCATCTTGCCCTTCTTTCCAGCACAGGGAGCTCACTCCTACCCCAGGACCTTTGCACCTGCCACAACACCACCCAGAACTGCTCTCTCCTTAGGTATAGACAGACTGTCAGAGGTCACACATCCAGCCAGTGGTGGAGCTGGGATGGAAACCCACCTTGCTAAACCTGCATCCTTTTTCCACGGCCCATTATCCTGGCTGGAGACGGGCTAGTACAGCAGCTAGCTCACCAGGGACAGCAGCGTCATGGTATGGCCACTGTGATGCTTGGTTAGAATCTTGGCTCCCCCACTTAGGAACTGTCTGACCCCAGGGTGAGTTCCTAACCCGGCTGAACCTCTGTTTCTTCCTAGAGACCCTGGGGACAGTAATAGCGCCTATGTCAGAGTGGAAAGGAGGGCCAGCAGCATCTATAAAGTGCTTAGGAAAGTCCCTGACACGGTCTCGCTGGAGGAGGCTCGTAATTAATAGTAACCTATAGGATCCGGGTGACTGGTAGGCCCAAGGCTGGGGGTTTCACTATGGTCCAGCGCTGGCCCCCTCCCCCATGAAACACCAAATATATATATTTTAGCTTCTCCTGGAAAGGACTCACAACCATGCCATGGCTCGGGATGGTTTCCAAAAAGCCAGGGAGAAGCTAACTTAGGGTTTCTGGGAGAGGCAGCTGCAGGTCGGTGATGAATACCTACTGCGAGGGTGTGAGGAGCAGCTACACCAGACACCCTGATGCCGCACATGTTTATTAAAAATGTGTTCCCCATTACCGCGAGTCTCCAACACAAGATCGCTGTCGGCACTTCAACAGGGCTTCCCGGGCCGAGGCCGCTGCGTGATAGACGGGCTCCCTGCCTCTCTGTGGCTTCTTTGTTTGGGGTTCTTTGTTCCCTTCCTGGAGGTATCTAGGGGCTCAGGCTTGAGGCACCGGGCACTGCATGCAGACTTGGGGTCCCCAAGCCGGAAGGGGCTTCCAGGGATGAGGGTACCCAGAGGTGCAGAGAGGGATGAGCCGCTGAGCTCTCTCTTTCACGTTCACGGTTAATGCGATCGCGCACTCACACGACCGATGTCTTAGTCACTCATTCAATTACCTGTTCAGTAGGATCTGTGGCCAACAGACCCAAGAGTGGCTCCCAAGATTCGTGAGCCATGGTACTCACGCTGCGCCCCATCCTCTCCCCTTCAGTGTGATTGGGACCTGTGACGATGGCCAAGGTATTTTGCACGTCAAATAGAAAAATTAGTTGATCTTTGAGTCTATCAAAATGAAGATTATCCTGGGTGGGCCTGACTTCATCGGGGAAGAGCCCCTAAAACAGGCATGGGCTGTCCCTGAGATCAGAGAGTCTCTCCTGTCAGCCTCGAAGAAGCCAGCGGCCGTGGGCCAGGCGGCACAGGAAAATGAATTTCCCAGCCTTTTGTAGAGCTTGGAAGCTGCTCCCCCTGTCCAAGTCTCCAGAGGAGAACACAGCCCCCGACATCTACATCACAGGCTGGGGAGGACCCAGCTGAGCCGTGTTCCTCTGTCTAAGCCAAGGAAACCAAGAGGCAAAAAATGTGTACTGTTTTAAGATTATAACCTCTTGGTAGTTTGTTATGCTGCAATAGAAAACTAACATGCTCGGGAGGCTGAGGCAGAAGGATCGCAAGTTCAAAGCCAGCCTCAGCAAAAGCGAGGCACTAAGTCAGTGAGACCCTGTCTCTAAATAAAATACAAAGTAAGGCTAGGGATGTGGCTCAGAGGCTGAGTGCCCCCAAGTTCTATTCCCAGTACTCTCCCCCTACCCCCCCCCCCCCACCAAAAACTAACAGGAATATATACTATTGTCAGATGTTGTAAAAGAGGCCAAGGATAAAAATAACACCTGGGTTATTTTTGTCCTCTCTTAACCCCTGTTCTGAATAGGTCTGCAGTCTAGTACCGCACCACACACAGAGTACATGCTCAATAAGGCCTTGGTGACCAGAGGCCTGGATTGCCATTTAATTTCAGTTCTGTGTGACCTTGAGCAAGTCAGACAACGTCTCTGAGCCTCTGTCGATAATAACGATAACACCACCAGTAATACTAGTCGCAGGCAGGGTGGTCATTACTTATTTCACCGTGTGCCAGGCACCAGGCTCTGCCCTTTACACACATTTGCCAACTCAAACCACACACGTGCTGTAGCTTCTACACCAGCCCCATTTGACAACAGGGAGGCTCAGAAAACAGAAGTCACTTGTCCAAAGTTGCATTAGGGAGGATGGTCTGGGATTGTCACCCTGGTGACCCCCAGGCCCTGCGTTTAGTTTACAACCTCCCCAAACTCTAGACACCTCCCGTCTTGCTCTGGATCTTTTCCTCCTGGTGACAATGGTCTGTGCTGCTACTCTGTAGACATTTCTGGGTGTGCTGCTTCTTCTGGCCGTTGGGACACCTCCTGCCTGGACAGACAAGGACAGGGCCAGAGGACCCTGATAAGCCCATATCTTAACCGCCCAGCACCCTGATTCTGGGTGCTTTTCCTGCCTTTTACCCTCGACAACGCCACCCTCCTGTCCCACCCTAACTGGGGTAGGGTGGATGGCCCCCTGGCACCCCTAGCATGAGGTCAGGGTCACACCCTGTGCCCTCTGTACCCCCCACATCGCTGGCTTCGCACAGTAGGTTCGCGGTACATGTTTGTTGACGGACCGCTGATTGATCTGATTCTGTAAAGTGCCTTGCTCGGCCACATGAGCCCAGAGAGGCTTAATAAAGCTTTTTGAAGATGATAAGAAACAGAGCTGCCTTGTTAAGATGCCGGGCCTCAGATTCTCCTTTAGTGGCAATATCTTTCCTTTCTCCTTCTCTCTCTCTCTCTCTCCCTTTTTTTTTTTTTCCCAAAGTGCTGGCAGATAAAGACTGTTCAGAGGGCAGACACTGGAGAAAGTTCTAGGGCCTTTTGATTTTTAAAGATGACATTCAAAGCAGCTCATGCCATTAAAATCTTCAGGGCTCCAGGCGGGATCCACACACAATGGGAAGGTGCCTCCATTCCTGGTTCAGGGACCCACAGGAGGGATGGGTCTGGGCGAGACGGCCTGCTCGGAGCTGCCATCCCGGCTCCAGGCCCTGAAGAGGCCTCTGCATTCCCAGGCCTCAGTGACCCCAGCTACAAACCAGCAGGGAAGTGACAGGGCTCCAAGCCCTCTGCTCCCCAACTCTTCAGGCTACGGCTTCTCTTCAACTGAGAACAGGCTTTGTACTGCAAGCCCCCAACAAGAGGTGGCCACTGGCATGCCCAGGCTGACTCACGTGGACGCCTCTGCCCCAGCCTTAGCCCTGGGCCCACAGCTGTGCTTCTTAACCAAGGACGCATCTCCAATCTCTCACATCTGGGTGAAGCCAACTGAGGGGTGGGGGTGGGGAGAGAGAATAGCAGAGATTTTTATTTTATTTTATTTTTCTATTTGAGTTTGAGAATCCCAAAAAAAAAAAAGTGGGAAAAAACATATACATAAGGTCAAAAGTTTGCATCTAATTTTAGGGGATTTCTGGGCCTCAATGACTTGAGGTTAGGAGCTCTTGAAGTTCAGGATGTCTATGGGCCCTCTTCATTGAGGAAGGAAGAAGAAGAGGAGGAGGAGAGTATGTGTTTGCGTGTGTGTGGATCATGAAGAAAAACCTTCAATCCACTAGAAACAGGAAGCCTCTGTGGAGAAGGTGGAGTGTGGGTTCTGGAATCCGAGAAGCAGGACTTGAGTCTCGGTGCTGTGGCTTTTCAGCTGTGAGACTGGGGACAGTGATCTCAACTTTCTCTGCCTGTTCCCTCACTTCTAAAGTGGGGCAGTTACACCACGTGTATTATGGCGTATAATCATCTCAGGTCCCAGGCTGAAAGACAGGGCTCTCCCGTCAAAGCAGCTATTCTGTTTTGAGAACATTTCCTCTCATGGCCCCACCTTTACCTGGGCTCCCTGAGGGTTGGGCCAGAGGCTGGGATGGAGCCAGCATCTTGCTTCTCAAAGTGTGGTCCGTGGACCAGCAGCATCAGCCTCACCTGGGAGCTCAACAGAATGCAGTCTCGACCCAGGCCCCAGGCGCAGTTCCCAAGTGGCACAGTCATACGTGAGCTCCCAGAGAGCCAGGAGAGAACGTGACTCTCTGGTTCCCCCACCCCACAGATTAGCATAAAAAAAAACTGTGCTAATGGGGAGTCCCGGCATCCACCAAGCTGTCTGCACCTTTCAAGGACTAAGGTTTCAGCACTCTTCCTAAACAGCCTCCGTCAAACTGACTCGTCAGCTCTCCCCAAGTCCCGGCAGCCAGGTTAAAGTTGTCACCAGGTACGTAAAAAGCCAGGAATCACTCTGCACGCCTGTAATAGGAAGAAGCTGCTGGCCAAGATCTTGGGCAACATGTTGGGAAAAGACCAGAACTCAGCATGGGGTGCGGGAGGATCATTTACCATGAAATCCCTTTGCCCGGGACAGAGATCGTGACTTGAACACAAGAAAAACAACAGCGGCAACAGCAATTATCACTACTAAGTCTTACCATGTGCAAGACACCAGACAGGAGCTTGGGCCGCTTTATCTAGTTTAGCTCACCAACAACCCTGTGGGACCAGCACTATATTAGTAGCCCCTCAGAAACAGGGGCCCAGGATGGTTCAGTAACTTGCCCAATGTCACACAGCCAGTACTGAAAGAATCAGGGTTGGAACCCAACCCCAGAAGCCAGACTCTTAAAGCACAAACTAGACAGAACTCAGCACATAGGTCACAAATAGGTGCAGGAGCAAAGTCGGCCCTCAAACGTGATTCCTTTGACGTTCCCAATTTTAAAACATTCTTTTAATTAGAAGCCAACATTTAAAAATTGCACCTTCAATCTTTATTTCTGACTTCTCTTGGGAAATCAAAATGCTTTTATCATGGCTGGTGGCAGGAGTGGGCAGCCGGACATGAATCATTCAGTTTGGGACATCTCTACCACTCACCCATCACTGCTGGGCATTTTAGTAATCATAAAAGTAATATAATAGTAACTGACCTTCTGAAGGTTGGAAGGAGCCAACTTCTCATGCTGTCCATGCCAGTGTTGGAAGGCAGGTGGAAAAAGGCTCCTTCTAGACACGTCTCAACCCAATCGTGCCACCATCGAGAACACAATGAGTAACACGTTCAATGAATGTGAACGTGACCCATTACTTATCTGCATCTCTTGGGTGCTATTTAAATAGGCTCCAATGAAATCTCCCATCCTCCTCTCTTGCCTTTCCAATCTACCCTCCACACTGTGGTCAGAGCCACCTTGAAACCACGGCTCCTTCCATGTTCAGATATCTTCCATGGCTCCCTAGGACCTTCAGGCTACAGCCCGGCCTTCTCAACTACTCCGCAGCCTCCCCCTACCTCCTGCCTACCGGGGAGTCACTTGCAGTCCCCAGCCCACCTCTCGGCTTTTGCTTACCTTGGTGCACCAGGCCGGAATGCCCTCCCTTCTCCTTTTATCTGCGCCATTCCAGCACCTCCTTGTGAATTTCCTGAAGTTCCCGCCTCTCCTGGATACGGTATCATTTCTGCGCTTGCACATTACAAACAGCCCATTCTCTTCCCTCTGCTGTGGTTTAGCAGCCTGGGTACACACCAGTGTTGAAGTTGGCACTGGCTGCTGAGCCGTCACGGCGGGCCCCGTTGGCTCATCTGCATCTGTTAGGTTGCTCTCAGTTTTCCTCTAGGATCCATGGGGCTGAATCTGTCTGGTGTACAGCTGTGTCATCCGCACTTAGAATTATTTCCTTAGGCTAGATTCTCTGAAGTAGAACTGTTAGGATAAGGATCATGATTTGGAAGGGAGGTGTCCCCCTCAAAAGTTCCTGGGTTTGCAAGAATATTCAGGGGCAAAGTGACTGGATTGTGAGACCTGTGATCTAATCAGTGCACCCTAGTTTGATTGGACTGATGGGGTGTTGACTGTAGGCAGGTGGGGCGTGGCTGGGAAACATGGGTCACTGGGGTTGTGCCCTGGAAGGATGCACCTTCCCCGTGGCCCCTTCTCTCATCTCCCTCTCTGCTTCCTGGCTGCCACGCCCATCCACCATGACATCCTGCCTCACCTTGGGCACAGAGCAATGGAGTTGGCCATCTGTGGACTGAGACTCGAAAACCGTGAGCCCCCAATCAGCCTTTCCTCCTCCAAATTGTCCTTGTCAGGTATTTTGGTCACAGCACCTCCCAGATGTTTTGCCAAAATCCCTTTTTCTAAACAGGTAGTTCCACCTGCACTGTGAGCAAATATATGGTCTATTTTAAGATGGAGCTTCCCGCCCGGGTCTCCCTGGGGTGCAGAAAGAAGAGTCAGATGTGATATTGGCAGCAGAGTCTGTCGCCGTTTAGAAATAACAAATCTGCTGGAAGGAGGAATTGGATCTCCATTTAAAGCGAGTTGGAAGGGTTTAAGTATGGAACCTGGGGACCATCGAGAAGCAGGAGGAGAAGAAAGGTGTCTAAAGACCCCACGAAGCGAGTGCTTGAGGCCATAATCACGGGGAAACAAGATTGATTTTATGGTATGAAATGGACACATCTCGGGGGATGCTGGAGGTGATAGAAGAAGAACTGATCAGGCCAGGTTCGAATTTCCCTCAGATTCATGGCCGGGGCTTTCCGGCATCCCCCCCCATTCATATCATTTGAATTCACTTACCCAGAGCAAAATCCAACTGAAAGTAAAAAGAGACTTTAAAACACTTATTTTCAAGATCCTCGTAAGGTGTTTTGGACATCAAATAGCTCTTAAAAACCACAGCAGTACTTTCATGACTTAAGTGTAAATGATGCTGAAACATATGGATTAGATTTTCTTCGAATTCCTCCTGGTTTTAAAAGTGAAAGGCAGATGAGGTAGAGAAACTGTAGATTGCCTGGACCACTTAGAGATTCAACCCGGAGGTAAACCCCATGAACCCTGAGGCTGGGCGGGAGTGGCTGGACTTCTGGGGAGGGTAGAATTAGGAGTCCATCTAGGGAGGGCTGTTCTGTTTCAATGCTAAGGGGACCTTTGATTTGGGGTTCCAGATTTGGAACATAAGCTTGGCAGAACTAGGACCTTAAGTATCTCTGGTCCTGAGCAGAAACAGGACCCAAAGCAAAAGTTTTTTATTTTATTTTATTTTTTGTACTTTTAAATTGCATTTATTATTTTTAATTTATTCTTTTTAGTTACACATGATAGTTGAAGCTTTGATTAGTACCAGTCTCCTAAATTTCTAGTTTGGAATACAGACAGTAAGGCTGTTTCCCAGCCCTTCTACATCAAAACCACCAAATACTCCTGGGATCTGTATTAGTATTTTTGTTTTTTTAGATTCCTTGGCCACTAGGTTGGGGTCCCAATGGTTGACATCAGGGTTTGTCAACCTCACTCTCCTGACATTTGGGGCTGCATAACTCTGTCTCAGGAGCCCTCCTTTGAGATGAGGCTCAGCAGCACCCCCAGCCTCTACCCACAGATACCAGTACCACCCCAACCAAGGCACAATGACCAGAAACGTCTCTGGATATTGCCAATTGTCTCCTGGGGGCAAAGGAGCCTTGGTTGAGAAACAGCAGTGGAGATGCTTTTAAAGTCAACAACAACGATTCGCTAATGTGTATTTGTGGGTGGGTGGGTGGGCGCGCATGCTCTATTGCTAGGTGTGGGGGAGATTTTTACATTAAAAACAGACTGGGAAGTCAGGAAAGCAAGGGTAACGTGGGTTCTGTCTGTGCTTCCTTACTTTACCCACTATTCCTCACATTTCCACACTTCAGGTGTGTGTAGACGGGTTACCCATCCCCATTCTTCACTCCCTCTACAAATGGAGGTACGCTTCACTATTGCTCTACTTGGCTGTATGGCTCAGGGCCTTGGCATTGACCATGTGACTAGCTTAGCCCAGTGAGATGCCGGAGTGGGTGAGTCCAGCTGGGTTTCCAGCGACTAGTTTGTCTGGACAGTCTTCTTACTTACCTCTGTGGCGAGGCAAATCCTGTGGAGCTGCGGCCCCTGAAACCATCCCGATCGCCCAGAGCCAAGGCCCGGCCTCCGTCACCCGCACCACAGTGGATCTGCAGAACTGAGTGTAAAAATCAATGTCTATTGCTGTGCACTTCTCGGATTTGCAGGTTGTTTGTCACACAGAGGGAAAAAACTTAAACTGATTTTAAAAATATGTCAGTACTTCAGTGTTTACAGTGGGAGAGAGTTTGGCATAGCAACGGGAAACCCAAGGGCAGAAGCTAGAAAGACCAAGTCCCATTTCAGGTCCTGCCTCCCACTTCCCAGCCAATGAGGCACTGCCCTGAGCTCCTCCCACTTCCCAGCCAATGAGGCACTGCCCTGAGCTCCTCCCACTTCCCAGCCAATGAGGCACTGCCCTGAGCTCCTCCCACTTCCCAGCCAATGAGGCACTGCCCTGAGCTCCTCCCACTTCCCAGCCAATGAGGCACTGCCCTGAGCTCCTCCCACTTCCTAGACAATGAGGCACTGCCCTGAGCTCCTCCTACTTCCTAGACAATGAGGCACTGCCCTGAGCTCCTCCTACTTCCCAGCTAATGAGGCACTGCCCTGAGCTCCTCCCACTTCCCAGCCAATGAGGCACTGCCCTGAGCTCCTCCCACTTCCTAGACAATGAGGCACTGCCCTGAGCTCCTCCTACTTCCCAGCCAATGAGGCACTGCCCTGAGCTCCTCCCACTTCCTAGACAATGAGGCACTGCCCTGAGCTCCTCCCACTTCCCAGCCAATGAGGCACTGCCCTGAGCTCCTCCCACTTCCCAGCCAATGAGGCACTGCTCTGGGCTCCGCCCACTTCCCAGCCAAGGACCCACTGCTCTGAGCTCCTCCCACTTCCCAGCCAAGGACTCACTGCTCTGAGCTCCTCCCACTTCCCAGCCAAGGACTCCTCCTCTGAGCTCCACCTCCACTTCCATTACTTGGGTACAGAAGACAACATGGGAGTTTTGGTTTCCAGGTTTGTCAAATGGGCTTACAAAACGGATTGTATTTTACAGATTTTTCCAGGATTAAATAAGATAAGGCATGTAAATTGGCGTCAGTGCCCAAACAGCAAACACGCCATACTTGTGAACTCATTTGATTACGAGGAAGCTCAAAGACAGATGTACAGGTGCATCTTTTCCTCTCTCCCTCTCTTCCTTCCTGCCTGCCCTCCCTTCTGTCCTCTTTTCCTCCCTTGTTCCCTCCATCCCTAGCACAAGGACCTATTCATATGCACCAAATCCAGTGCTGGAGGACACAGAACCCAGAGCCCATGGATGCATGATCCCACCAAGAGTTAATCCCTGCAAGCCAGGAGCCCAGTCTCTTCTGCCCCACCAAACACACCCCAATCATCATTAGTCACGGCTTGTTGGAGGGGAGGCTCCTCCCTGGCGCTTATCTCCCTGGCTTCTGTCCTGGGCCAGGCGGCCATATTTCACATTCTGAAAACAGATGACCCCAGGGTCAGGGAAATGAAAGGCCCATTCAACAGTGGGCCAGGCTGTCCACCAAGAAGGAGGGCGAGAGTCAGTCAGGATGTCCTGGGCTGTGCCCCAGTGAATCTCCCTCTCCATCCCCAGGTCAGGCAGTCTGTGGGGCAGGATGGGGTGAAGCATCTGGCAGGGGCGGGGCCTTGAGGCCAGAATTGCATAGTTCCTGCTCCCATGATGCCCTGCTACAGGCCTGTCCAGCTGGGCTCCCAGGATGGGATTCCAGTGAGAATGGGTAGCTGGGATTCCTGCCCTCCTGGGTTTACCTTCCAGGGAGGATGGGGCCACCCATAAACATGGAGACAAACAGATGAGATACATTCAGAGCCAAAAGTGCTGTAAAGAAGGGTGATTACAAAATATAGCAAAGGGGACAAAAATGACTCTAGGGAAAATTCACTTTTACATTTACTTACAGGTAAATGATAATCATGATTAAAAAAAATAGTAGCTGCATTTTTGGGGGGCATTTAAATAATACATGTAAAGTGCTGGCATTTAGGGGTGGTATTCTTTACGTGTGAGAGGCTGGTATCCCTCTTATTCAGTGTGGCAAGCATTGGCTGAATATTGACACATGCCATCTGTCTTTGTGTGGATTCCCCTGAAGCTTGAAATGGGGACGTGGGTACAGGTGGGTTATTTGGGAGCTGATTCTGGGAAGCAGAGGTATGGAAGAGAAAGAAGGGGACAAGAAAGTTGGAGGACAACAGACATGTGACTAAGCAGGTCACAGCTCTGGATACCCCAGCTCAGCTGCCTGCAGCTCCTCCGAGGAGCCAGCTAGAGGGCACCTGGGAACCTTCCCAGAGAGGGATAGGGGGGCCAAGCAGGCTGCAGCCAGGGAGAGCAGACAGGCAGGGCCACCAGCCAGCTCAGGACCCCTCCACTATAGCTGAGGGTGACTCAGAGTGGGTAGAGGGGGTCACAGAGCAAGGAATCTGCAACTGCCTCATTTGCTCGTGAAACTCTCTTGATGGCATCATGAGGTGACAGAGGTTAGGATCCCCCTTTTGCAGATGAAGAAACTGAGGCACAAAGAGACCCACTGATTTGCCCAGGACCCATAGCTAGAATGAGACCTGAACCCAAGTTTCTCCATTTTCTGTGTCCTGAGCTTTGGGACACCCTGAAGCCCCATGTCCCATGTTAAAGGAACAGGCTCTGGAGCCAGACCTTCCAGACCCAGATTCCAGTTCTGCCGGCTGAAAGTTGCATGACCTGAAGATGCTGTCCAGTCTCTGCACCTCAGTGTCCTCATTTAGTTGTTCTGGGGATTCAGTGATTTCATATTTGAAAATAATTTAAAACAGATAGATCTTGGTATGCAACAAACTCCCAGTAAGTACACACTGCTATTTTAACCCAGTGGTTCTCCAAGAGGAGTCCCCAGACCAGCCGCATCATTATTAGCTGAGAATGTATTAGAAATTTGTGTGCTTGGGCCTGCTCTCAGCCAACGGAGTCAGAAGCTATAAAACCTGTGTTTTCACAATCCACCAGTCACTCGAGTCTTCTTCATGTTCAAATTTTTGAGCTCCCGTCTTTATGACTCCCTGGCTCTCCCTCCCCGCAGAACACAGGTTAGCACCATTGCATGTGACACTGTAGAACTGCATGCTCCCAAAACATGGTTAAAAGGCACCAGACGAGACTTCTACCTACTGCTGTCTGTCCTTTGGTGTGCGAGCGTCTCACTGGGGTGTTAGAGTTCCAATACAGAGATACCTAGCGAAGGTTAAGCTATCTGTGACTCACGCCTTAGTCTGAATTAGCAGATGGTGGTCAAGCTTCTTTGAGAACAGGTTACATTCAAGGAGAACATGGAAGAGGTTCAGAATTGAGGCCATGGGGACAACATCAGGTGCTCAGGGAAATGGAGGATGGTAGTGGAAAAGAAGGAAATGACATCAAAGACCAAACTGACCTTCACAATTTAAAAACTGGGCTACGGAAGGAGACCATCCATATCAGTCAGGATCTACTAAGGAAAAGAGAATAAAACACAGCAGAACATTCCAGAACTGTTAAGCACAGAGATTCTAGTAAAAGGAATTTGGTTACACAGTTGATAGAGGACCTTAACCTTCCCCAAATACCAGCAGGAAGAAGCTACTTCTGCCCTTGGGACTGAAGAAACAGGAGGAGGAAGTGATATTACCATAATCCAGAACCATCAAGAAGGATCTGGGAACAGTGAGGGCTGCTGGGGCCAAGGAGTGTGGGCTGGGAGCAGAGAGATAGGTGGGTAGAAATGCTCCTCCCATCCACCACCAAGGCCTCCCACTGGTCAAACCTATCTGGAGCACAAAGGAGCCTGGGAAATGTAGTTCTGAGATGCAGACCAGCCCAAGCAGGTAGGAATGGGGAGCTCCTTCTTCTTATCTCCCTCCCTCCTTCTTTCCTTCTTTCTGCCTTCCTTCCTTTTCCCCTTCCTTCATTTCTTCCCTGTTCCCTGCTTCCTTTTCTCCACTGTCCTCCTTTCTTGGTGCCATCCACACTGGTAAAAAGAGCATCATGATAAAAGGGAGGATCAGGATTTTACAGTCTGCAGCTGAGAGGATGTCCCCTCTTTGTGCCCAAGGAAAGACAGGATGGTGGAAAGGATGTCAGCTGCTGGGCTTCAGACCCCAAAGATGAAGCGCTGGTTAAAAGGGCAGCCGGGGTCTCTTGGGACAACAGTGAGGTCCTGCAGAGGCCCCTCGCTCAGCCAGCCTGGCTTTCCTCAAAGGCCGGTTCCTCTGATCTCAGAAGAGTAATGAGGCCACATTTGTCCAGCTTCAGGCAGGCAGTTCCATGTAGGAGAAAGGTGGCTCAGGGCCTGCCTCTGACAACCCTCAAGCGCTTCTTCTAGAGTGTTGGTGTTTTTAAGAATGAACCAAAAAATTATTAGAAATCACCAGGAAACCCAACTTTCAACACGTGGTTTGCTGTTGTTACAATAATGCAGTCATATAATGATTGGCATCAAGAGAGGAAAAAGAAAAAGCTCTTGTGTGCCCAGCGTGGAGAGGTACAGCTGTGTGGCTCCCTCTTTCTGGGGAGAGTGTGTGCATGTTAATGTAGGGCTCCTGCCCTTTTTTGTTCACAACCAGCAGTTGCAAACAGCTGCTGTAAATTATTTTGATTGTCCAGCAACTTGCTGATTTGCTTCTGGCTTCCATGCTGAACAGTGCTACTGGCCTACAGCGAGTCCATTCCCACCCTTCCTCTTTAGTTCAGAGGCAGGGCCGCCCCTCTGATGACATCATTGCTCTGCTCACACCCCAGACCTCTGTGTCACTGTTGAACACACTTCACCCTTCATGCTGTCCCTCCCATGGCAAGGCCCGGATGGAGCCTCAAGTGTTGGAATTTTCTTGGCCTAAATTCTCAGAGAGCAGAAGTGTCTGGAAACTTCCATTCCCCAGGGGTTGTGGGAAGCCCCGGCTTCTGCATTTCTACCCAGTACCAGGGGATCCCAGTGCTGCTCATCTGGGGACCATATTTTGAGTATCAAGACTTTAACAAAACTTAGCCAGGGGTGTGATATCTAGCAGGTGCTAGATCGTTATAACTGCTGTGATTATTATTGCTATTGTGGTTGCTGTTATGTCCATAATTAATGTCTCAGCTTCGTTGTCTCTAAGTGACAGTATTGAGGCATGTTCCTGGCACAGGGCAAGAAGTCAGGAAGTCAAGAACGGGTGGCACCCACTTGACCCTCCTCCTCCCAATCGATGGTGACAACAGCAAGTAATACAATTTGAACACATTCCATGCCAGGTCTTGAGCTGTTTAATCTCAACGAATCCTCCTGTTAGCCCAGGGAGGTGGGGGTCTCATTATTTTCCTTTTACATAAGAGGAGACAGAGGCTAAGAGAGGTGAGTTCACCCCGCATCTAGAAATGAGCAGAGCTGGGGTTTTGAACTCAGGCACTTGGATGACAAAGAGCAGACCCATAAGCATTTCTCCATGCTGCCCTGGGGGAGGGGTGACAAAGAGCAGTCACTTCCAACCCCTGGGCCAGGAGCATCAGGAGCCCAATCTGAGCCCTTCCTATGTCTCAGCCGAGCTTGATACATGGCAGAGGGTCAGTCAGGAGCCACAGAATAAATAAATGGGGAGATAGACACCTGCTCTCAATCTGCTCCCCAGATTCCTAGCCACGTACTGGGGCGAGGCCTCCTCTCTCTGCTGGTATTTCCATAACCTGGGCTGCAGGAGAAGAAATTCTGTCTGTCTATCCAGCTGCCTCCTGGGAGCCAGAGTCTCCCCTGTTAAGCCTGGATTCCACCCCGACTCTGGTCCGGAGGGTGCTGACTGCAGAGAGAAGCTCAGAGCTCAGTAGATGACCGTCGCCCTCAGGTAGAGATGATCAGGGCCCCCTCTTACCTCAGAGTGGACATTGGTCCTTGTTTTTTTTTTGGCTGCTTGACCAGTGCCTAGGAAACCTGCACTGCATGATCCTCGGGCGTCTGAGACCACCACCCTCATAGGAAATGAGTGGCAGATTTTGCTTCAGCATCTGTTGCCAGCAGCGTGCTGACCGGTGACCCTGGCACTTTTCTGATCAGATGTCCCCAAGCTGAGCTTTAGATGAGCACGGAGATGCAAGTTGCAGGGATCATGGAGTTTGGGACCCCTCCTCTTCTCTCCCTACCTTTCCTGTAGCTGCTCCAGATGCAAAAGTGTCCAAAGCAAGCCTGGCAGCCATGTCCCTCAGCCAGGATGGCAGCAGAGTTTCCAGCAGGCCAGCTCTGTGGCTGGTCCCTGGCCTCCCCCTGCCTGCTTAGGCATGACGCCTTTGTTTGTTTGAACTTTATACCTACATATATATGGCACCGATTTAACATGCGTTGTTAACATCTAATTTTAGAAATAGCTAACATTGTTTTGAAATGAAACCTACATGAATCTTTTTTTAGACCTCTGAAATTCCTCCTTTAATACCCTAGGGTTGTAACAAGCCATTCCTTCCTGGATTCAAAACTTGATCTAACCTCCAAAGTCAATGACTTGGGACGAGTTAACTTTGCCTCTCTAAGTTCGACTCTCTAATCAGTTAAGTGAGTAACAATATCTATCTTAAAAAAAAATCTTCAAAGATTAAATTATTTAATGAATTTGAAGCGCTAGGCATCAAATAGCTTAGCTGGTGGTTGGTTTATTCCACTGAGAATCAGGGCTTGTTTATTATTGCAGCAAAACCAAGCCTATCCTGACTGATGCAAAGATGTTAACGAGACTATTGTCATGTACTGACTCCTGTTCCCTCTTGGCCTCACCTCTGATTCTTGTCATGGTTATAGCAAATGTCATACAGTCATACAGCAAGCCTGTGCTGTATGTCACTTACTTACTACCCTGGGGCTGGGTCAATTCACGGCAGGGGTTGGCTACTCACACATGCAGGACTCAGAATTGCAGGGAAGTTAAGCACCAAGGGATGCGAGAGACTGCTGCATAGAGCTCTCCCTCCCCTTCCCTGATGGCGTTTCATAGGGTCCTGGGGCAGTGAGTCCCTGTGGACTGAGCTCCACTCACCCACAGCAACAGCCACCTCCCTACAGAGTCTTTGTCTTGGCTCCTCCTCCTGCCCCATTGCTCACTCCTGCTCCCAGGGATCCCATCCCAAATAAACTGTCTGTTGGCAAACTCTTGTCTCAGGCTCTGATTTTGGAGAGAATTCTGGTGAAAGGTCTTCTCCAACCTTAATGACGGCTGATTCCCAAATCAGCCGTCATTAGAATCTTCTGGAGAAGAGCTCCATATGTGAGCACATGAACTACCTTATCTTTAAGCTTGATGCTCCACGAGGAAAGAAATCGTGTTCATCATATTTGCTGGAAAGTGAGCGGGCACCTGGAAGACACTAGCTCAGGAACCGGGGAACAAATGAACAGCATTTGATATCTCTTGGCCTCTGTTTCTCTGCCAGAACACAGTGATTACGAGAGCGACCTCCCAGGATCGGCCTGAAAACTGAATCAAAGTCATGTGAGCCGTGATCTCGGTGAGCTGTTGAAGTTTTCGGTTGCTGTCCTCATCTGTGATAAGAAGTGATAACGGCCCCTGGCTCTCAGGCTGTGGGAATCAGATGCGCAGCACACACCAAGAGCACGTAGCCCATCTCTTCCTGGCTCCCTCCTGAGTCATCACTGTCCTGTCTCTGCCACCATCGGGAGCCTGGGGGGGCCACTCCTGGGTGTGCAGCTGGCCTGTGATCAACCACCCTCCAATCTGAATCTTATCAGCGGAAGAAATCACCGTTGCCATCCCTCCCTCCAGAGAAAGGGAGACTGAGGGTCCAGGTGCATCCTGCCTCGGTTTTCTCGAGAACAAAGTGTGCCCCAGTGACCCCAATATCTGGCTGGGCTCCTTGGGGCCGGGACTGGGGATTATGCTGTCGGGCCTCGTCAGCCCTGACAGGTTGGTTTGGATTTGGATGGAGGTGGATAGACTCTGCGGGTCGTGAGACAAGCAGAGGTGGGGCTCAGGAACACATTGGTCCTCCCAGCAGGGACTCTGAGAACACAACAGAGATGTGCTCCAGCCCAGGAGACGCAGGCCCGGGAACCAGACTTTTACAACAAGATCATTTCCCTCCCAGGGACTTCAGCTCCAAGGCTGTCTTGCTTCAGGCTCCTTGGGCAATCTCTTATTTATGGTAACATGCATTACAGGAAATTTTTATATAAGGCCTTAAAGTGGAGGCAATTTAGGACATTCGATCGCCTTACTAGGCCACCCTCCCCCCCCCCCCCCCCCCCCGACGCAGGCAGCCCCCTCCAGCGTCCCCCCTGGTCTTCAGCCTTTGAATTTCAGCTGGATGTGAAGGCTGATAATAGCTAAATTACATTGCAAACAGGTGCGGGCCTCCTTGGCTCTGGACAGCTGCCAGGGTTATATGACTCCGCGGCTGGGGGTGTGCGGTCCAGGGGCTCCCGAGGCGGGTCTGCGTCCTCCAGCCTCGCCCCCTCCCAGGCCAGCCTGGGATAACCCACAGGCTGGGCGGGTTTTTCTCCCCTGTCTTTGTTCCCATCTGATTAGGGAGGTGTTCGTTCCCTGGGCCGGCTGGGCAGGGCACTAATAATAATGGTCATAATGACATAAATGGCCACCACCACACTGTCGCTGCTTGCCACCCTCATTGAGCCTCTGCTAAGGGCTCTGCAGTTCTAGCTGTTAAAACCATCCCAGAGCTTGGGGGCTCAGAGTTGGCCACTCCCCTCAGTAGCTGTAGGAACACAGCTTGGGCAAGTGACCAAGGCACTCTGTGCCTCCATTTTGCCATCTGACAAATGGGGATAAGATGTCTTCTGCAGAGGGCCGTGAAATGAACAGCCTCAATGGTTGGGTTAGTTGAAGTCCTTCCCATCGATCCACGAGAACAAAGCCCTGAGTGTTGGAAGGATGGACGCAGGTTATCTATCAGGTAGGAGTGACTATGACGAAAAGCAGTGACTTACACCAAAAGGATATTTTTGTCGACTAAAATAAGACCAGAGATAACCAGGCTAAGACTGGGACAGCAGCATTAAAGTCCTGGTCCCAGTCATACTTATCCTATTGGCTTTCAGTCCTCATGCTTCTCCTCTTCCAGTGTCAAGGTGGCTGCCATAGCTCCAGACATCACATCAGCATCTCAATCAGGAAGGATGGGGCAGAGGAAAGACTCCTTGGAAAGTGCTGCCTTCTTATTGTTCTCCAAAGGGGATTATAGAGCAATTCCTAGTTGCAAGGGAGACTATGGAAGACTGTCTGGCAAACCAGAATAAGATGGCAATGATTTGCCTAGAATGAGGATGATTTATTCTTTGGGATTGGGGTTATCATTTCCTCAGGAAATTAAAAAGGATGACAAGGCAATAAGGTTTTGAGTTGGTAAACAATAATTGGTATAGACACAATTCTAAGAGTGAAAAGTGTCCAACTTTATTTTCCTCACAAGAGATTTCTGTGTGTGTGTGTGTGTGTGTGTGTGTAAAAGTTAGCTGAACCCTCACCTGTAATCCCAGTGATTGGGGAGGCTGAGGCAGGAGGATTGCAAGTTCAAAGCCAGCCTCAGCAACTTGGCAAGGCCCTACGCAACTTAGTGAGACTATTTCTGAATAAAATATAAGAAAGGGCTGAGGATGTGGCTCCGTGGCTAAGCTATGGGTTCAATCCTTGGTACCAAAGAAAAAGTTAGCTCAGTTAACTGATCAACCCTCCCAATACCAGCCTCACCCTCTTTACCTAAAAGAGAAGTAAATATGCAGTCACATCAATGTTTATAGCAGCTCAATTCACAATAGCTAAGCTATGCAGCCAAACTAGGTGCCCTGGAAGAGATGAATGGATAAAGAAAATGTGGTATATATACACAATGGAATAGTACTCAGCCATAAAGAAAAATGAAATCATGACATTTGCTGGCAAATAGATGGACTTGGAGACTATTGTGCTAAGTGAAATAAGCCAGTGCCAAGAAACAAAGGTCTTTTTTTTTCTGATATGTGGAAATTAACCTACAAAGGGGTAGGAATAGAAAAAAAGGGAAGAAAGGAGGATGGGAAAAGGAAAGACAGTGGAACGAATTAGACATAACTTTCCTATGCACGTTTATCAATACACCACAGTGAATCTCTCTGTCGTGCACATCCACCAGACTGGGGTCCTAGTTAGAATCAGATCTATTCCATGCTTGTATAAATATGTCAAAATGGACTCTATTGTCCTGTATAACTAAAAAGAACCAATAAAAAAGAGGAAGTATCTAAAAGCACAGGCTCGAAATTCAAACCAACCTACTTTACATTCCCGCTGTGGGCCAGTGACTTTGCTCAAGCGCAGCCAGAATTGGAGGAAAGGAAATGTTGAAGCAGAGCCCTTGAAAGGCTGTTTTAGGATAAAAGTCGCACTGATGTCGTCAACATAGCAAAACAGAATCCTGCCGATTGACACATCTGCCTATGTCAACCATGTCCTCCCCTCCCCCAGTCCTTGTGCAAAAGTGAACCTGGAGACAAAGGGATCCTATTTAACCTTGTGGTGTCAGTGAAATGCCTCCTGCTGTATGTAACCCAAGGACTCCAGAAACAGGGAAGTTCACAGGGAAGACCCAGAGCTTTTCTGATCCTTCCCCAAGTTCTCCACAAACAGAGGAATACAGCATATGCCACGGGGCACAGTGCAAGGAGATTAAAAGGACCCTGTGTGGGAAGTGATAAGAGTAGACTCTGGGGAGCAAACCCTTAGTGTTGGGAGTCGTCTGGCTCCAAAGACTAACTTCCCCATCCCCAGAGAAGAGCCATCCAATGGTGAGCCCTGCTGGCTCACAGGATCCTTACCCACCAATCAGACTAGCCCTGGTGGCTCACATGATCCTAACCCACCAATCAGACTAGCCCTGCTGGCTCACATGATCCTTACCCACCAATCAGACTAGCCCTGCTGGCTCACATGATCCTAACCCACCAATCAGACTAGCCCTGCTGGCTCACGTAATCCTTGCCCACCAATCAGAAAGCACCCCATGCCAACTGTCAAACCATTAAACTGTTAAACTGTCATAACTGTCAAACCACCCCTGGCTCTATAAATATGCAGAGCAGTTCCTCAATAAATAGGCATTTCCTCCGATGACAAGCCTTGTTCGTTCTTTCACTTAGAGCTCAGCATCTGGCTGGATGAGCTCCTTTCCAAGACTGAGCACCTGTTGCCACTCACCACCCTCCTGTTTCTATGGAGCTCGAGGCTGGACTTGGCGCAGAGGACACTTGTGTGTGTGCTGGGGACTGAACCAGGGCTTTGTGCCTGTGAGGCAAGCGCCCTCCCAACTGAGCCCGACCTCCAGCCCAGAGGGCACATTGACCTCGTCTGTGACTGGACTTATTTGGCCAATTCACCTACCACACCCTAGGAACGGAGGATCTTAAGAAGGCAGAGTCTCCGACTTCAAGGAATTCATGGTCTAGGTCGGGTGCAGTCTCTGAAAAAACACCTGCACGTCGCCTGGAATCTTGTTAGTGATTCAGTCCTGTCCCCATTCCTGGAGCCACCCAGTCAGGAATCTGTGGGGTGGTGTCAGCACTTGGCGTTTGACAAGCCCTCCGGGGGCTTCTGATTGCTTCAGTGGGAGAACACCGACCTAGTGGGAGAGAGGCAGATGAAAAATATGATTTTTTTTTTTTTTGGTGGTTCAGGCCAATCCAGGGACCCTGGGAACAGAGACAGGAGGGTTGCCCGAACTTGGGGGTTTTAGAGGGAGGTTGGGGCATGAGCTGAATCAGGAAGTACAGATAATGAAAAGTCCCCTTTCCTGGAAAGGGGAGGAGTCCCCTGTCTCCCAAGTGGCTGTGAACTTTAGGGTGAGGAGGGTATTCTTGAGTGGCAGGGAGAGTGGCAGGAACATCTGGTCCACCTGGGTGTCATTGTGAGGAGGTGGCAGGGGGTCTTCCTCACTGGGGAGCCTTGCAGGTTAGAAGAGCAGCGCCTAGTTCCTCATGGACCACGCAGCACCCTGGGCGTCCTTGGGAGGCCCAGGGTGGGAGGGACTGTGGCTTCCCAGAAGGTGGGAGGTCAGCAGATGCCTGCAGAGTCCTGTCTCTAGAGTGAGGATGTTGAAGGTAAAAGTGAAGAATAGCTTTGTCTGTGGGTGGGAAGAGACCAGAGTAAGGATTCAGGGCAGAGCAAGTTAAAAAAGAGAAAGGGCTGCCATATTGCTTAGAGAACTTTCTGGAAGAGTGTCTGGTGAAGGGCGGCTCTTTTGACAAGGCTCAGGTACAGTCCCCAGGGTCCCCCAGGCAGCACTTTCTCTAGCTTGCAATGAGCTCCAAACACATTCGGAGGGAGAATTCAAGGACTACGTGCCTCTGGAAGAAACCAATAGGACCTCTGCCCATGAACCCATGATGCACCGTGTTGGTAGACGCGTCCTGATGTTAGAAATGAAAAGATGGGAGAAATCGGATATGTTTCAACAGGTGAACTGCAGCCGTGAACTTCTTAGAAGCCAGAGCGGGAAATGATCCTCCCTTGGGTCTGAAGAATTTGATTCCATTTTAGGAGTGTAGACTCTTAGAGCTGCGAGAGCCTGAAACAGGGTCTGTGGATGGACCGACATTTAGGGCCAGACAGTTACTCACTGTAGAGGGCTGGCCTATGCCCACTAGGTGCCGATGGCACAGCCCCCTTGTCCAGCTGTGACAGCCAGACGTGTCTACCAAAGGTGAACAAGTTCTCTTGGGGCAGATGTTTCTTGGTGAGGATCCTCGAATGGAGACCTATGTCCATTCTCTCCGATGATCAGCTCATCACAGCTGATTTTGCAGGTGGAGAAACTGAGGCCTAGTTAGGTCCCCAAAGTCCACTTAAGTTAAGTACCCTAACAAGACACCAAGGAGCTGTTATCACGGGACATTTTCTTCCCACGCCTGCATTCATTCTTTCCTTCAAGAATTTCCCTCCCAGAGGGCACTGAATCCTACCATGTGAATTCTAGGGTCATCCTGCTCCAGGAGCAAGGGAGCTGGACGTCCATCCAGAAGCTCCCACAAGCCCTTGGTCAGGGCTTCTCTGTTAATCTCCCAATGGGCAAACCCTACTGTACCTAAACCCAAACCCAAATCCCCCAATCCCCAGGATAATAAAACAAGGAGTTAGGGCTTGACAATAGGAAACAGAGCCAGCCACACCAGAGCTGTAGTGAATACCGTGGGGTTTCTAAGAGCAAACAAGGTGTGGCCCCTGTTCTCATGAAGTTCATCATACAGAGAGGGAGGCAGGCACCGACCACTCCATGAAATGTCAGGTCACACAGAGGCAACACTACAAAGAACGGGTGTGTGACGCTCAGGGAGTAAGTAGAAAAGAACTTTTCCATAGTCCCTGTTGACACAGAAGGGACATTTGAGCTGAAATTCACAGGCCAAGGGAGCAGAGAGAGGAACAGCATGTGCAAAGTCCCTGTGGTACTAAGTATAGCAGAAGACAACTGGAGGGCCATTAAGCAAAGAGAGAGGGGTCCAGTTGTAGATGTGGCCAAACCTTGAAATCTGTGTTAGGAGGGCCACGGGGAACCTTTGAGGATTTTAGGCAGAGAGAGGCCAATTTCAGAGAAATATTTTGTCTGTTATAAACAATAAGTAGGTGTGGGTGGCGAGAGTGGAAGCAGGGAGACCCAGGTGCTCAGGGGTCCCTTCCACATACCAGATGGAAAATGGTAAAGGCAACTAGCAGGTGTGAAGGACATTCTTCTAGACCCTAGAGAGCTTTACCATGATGTCACGCTACCCTCATAATGCAACGAGGAGGCAGGCGCTCTTATTTCTCCCCATTTCAAGGAGGGAAAGATGGAGTCTTGGGTCTTCATGGAAGCAGTGGGTTCCTAACTCTCCAGCTCAGACTAGGAGAGCGGTAAAGGAGAAGGAAAGGGTGGGAGATGCTTTTGGGTGACTTTGACGCCACACTCATTCATTCATGGAATGCATGCTGGTTCAAAGCCTGCTGCCTGCTGGCCATTCCTCCAGGAGCTTGTCCTCACCATGACACTGCCTACCCCTCTTCCTGACGTCCCTTTTAGGTAGGTCTTGTGGTGACCGATTTTATAGATGAGAATATGGAGGCTCAGAGAGACGAGATCATCTGACCCTAAACACTTAAAACACAAGAGAATATCCTCTGGGTTCAGACTCAGGTTGGTCCAGCTCCCAAACACATATTATTTCTTTGTCCAACTCCACAGTCCCTGCCAAGACCCGGCCCAGCCCGGGAAGTCATTAGCTGCAGGCCAGGAGGGGCCTTGGAGGTCTGGGAGGTACTGAGTGTTGACATGGGGTCTCTGACAGGCATGGTATATAGTTTTAATTAAGGTTGTAAGGGGTGAAATCTGAGAACTCGGGTGGGTGGCCTGTGGGTCCTTTGACCTTCCGATGCACTATCTTCCAGGTCCACGGGATGAGTACCTGGTCGAGTCCTGGAATGTTCCGGAATCAGGACTCCAGAGATGCAATCCCGTGTTAAATGTAGGTGGAGATGGACTGCGTGAAACCCAGAGGAGGACTGGGAGAGTGGGCTGGACCCCAGCCTGTTCCTCCTGCTTCTTTCATTAAATAGATTAATTTGGAGCTGGGTATGGGTTTTCCAGGTGCAGAAGTTATTGGTCCCCTGGAGCTAGGGCACGACCCAGTTCTCAGGAACTGCCCTGTGTGTCTGGAGACCAGCTGGGGTCTCCTTAAAGGAGCCCTGGGCTGAGGAACGGGGGCTGGACTGAGGTCCAACTTGGCCCCTCATTTTTTTGGGGGAGTGACTTTTCCTATTTCCTCCCTCCCGCCCCCACTCCCCTTTTTTTCTTCCAGAACTTTCCATTCCATGCCCTTATTTGGAAGGCACTTGGACTCGCCACTGGGGACACTCAGTCACAACAAGTCTCAGGCAGACTCCCTCTAGAGCTGCCGTCCTGGCACCCCTAGCCCCTGACCCCCTCTTGCATCTGCTCACAATCACCCCCTCTTGAATTTGTGGGTACAGAGCTAGCCAGAAAAGGAACTGCTCTTAAGAGGGAGGCGAGTGGAGGAGGGGACCACAGAGGCCCCAGGAAGGGGTGGCCATTCCTTAGGAAAAAGGAGCAGACAATACTCGGCCAGGGCCACCGTTGCATTTGCTGGGGGCCTGAGTTGAGCCTCGTCTCAGTTCCCATTTGGGGTCTTTTTCAGATCTTGACCTGAGAGCTTGGTGAGCAGCGGGGTTGGGGGCAGGCGGGAAACAGAGGCAAATTGAAAGACCAAGGTCAATGCTGACGGGAGACTGAACAACAAAGGATTTTTAGTTAAAAAAAATAAATAAATAAAATATACAGGAAAGCGCTCAGGCCAGCTCTATAATTTGCTTGACCCCGAGAATAATGAAAATACAGGGTCTTTGTTCAAAAAGCAGGAAGCAGGAGTGCTGAGAGGTCCTACAGGGTAAGGCTTTTCCCTTCCTCTGTGATTTCCTTCTTGATGCGTGTTGGTGTTTTTCTTTTTCTTTCTTTCATTTTTTTTTTTAAATTTGGTATTTGATATTATTCTAAGTAAAAAAAAGAAATAAAAATGAATCTGAAATCACAAGCACGAATTGTACCATCTTCACATCACAGGATGTCAACTTTCAATGCAGAGGCAGGAGCTGGGGGTCCTCCACTGAATCGCCCAAGTTGGCAATTTGTGCTCCAGAGCTGATGTGGTGTGTGTGTCCCACCAGATGTCCCAGGAGCAGAAAGTCAGAGCTGGGTCATCTGTTCTGCTTCCATGTCCGGATACATGCACATTCGACCAACCCCCTGTACCTTCAGCTTACAGGTAAGGGAGGAAGGGAAGGAAGGAAAAGAGACTATGTGTGCCCCACTTTCCCCTTTCCTCTGATGTCACCATCGACAGCACAGGTGATTGGTGAACACAGGGGGTGATGTGAAGGGCAGAGGACAGGATGGGCTTCCTTGCTGGTCTCTTCCTTAGCACGCCATTGGCTTCTCTGTGCATTTGATGCAAATTCTTATTTCAAGGAAAAGTGTGCCATTTTTCCAGCTGTCCGTGGCTGTGCACACAGCACATTCCCCTGGTGACCCTTCATGGGTCCACCAGAACCCTGTGCTCTTGGGGACTTCTCAGCGCCATATGCAATGACAGCATTAACACCCGGAAGGCACACATATTCCATGGGGCTCCTCTGCTCCCACAATGCCCTGTGGTCCTGTTGGGCTTCACTCAGAGTCAAAGGTAGAATTAACCAGACTATCAAGGGGGTGACGGCTGAGCTCATGAAGCCAGCCTTGCCAGGTGACAGAAATGGAGACGGAGTTCCAAGTCATGGGAGTCGTCATGGGAGCCCATGCCACAGCAGCCTGAGGAGATGCTGGGCTTGGTACAGGCCAGATTGACCTGAATCTAGGGTTCTAATAGCCACATGGGGACAGAAGAGGTAGGCTTTTAGGGTCAGAGGGGACGGAGCTGGGATTGAGATGACTTGAGGTCCTTAAGGGAGCTGTGTTCTCCATGACACAGAGCCCCCACCCAGAGAAGTGGCATGAGACCTAGATCTGCCTAGGACTCTGGGTAAGAATGTTTTTAAAATTCCAATGAAAGATCAGATCCTTTATATGTAAGAATATAGTCCAAATTCACATAATCTATGGGGCAGACTTTGGAATATTAGGAAAAAAAAAAAGGCAAATCCACACTGTAGGCACATATCCAGAAACTGAGGTGGATAAGTGCATGAGCAAAAAATTCCAACTGAGGATGAGTTGATATGCACACACAAACACCGCCCCCAACACACACACTCACACCCCTTCAATCCACATATGAAATAAATCACTATAAAACTGAGTCAGCAGAAAGTAGACTGATAACTCGAAGTCATAAAATATTAAGCACTATTAGACAAACATGTTAAAATTATAGAAAACAAAAGAACAAAGAGAAGCCACAATAAAATAATGCATGAAAAATAACAGCTCAACTGGATAAAGCATAACACAGGACTCAGAATATACAATATACTTCAAAATATACTCCACAAAATTCAATGGATGGGACACTGTAAAGATTAAACACAGCTAAAGAGCAACTTAGTAAACTGGAAAACCAAACTGAGGAATTAACCAGAATGTATATAGCACACAGAGACCGACATATGGATAATTTGATAGGCAGGTTTATAGTTAGGAAGGATGGGGAAAAAAGTGTAATAGAGGACAGAAAGAATTTCCAGAAAGTCAAATTAAAAAGAATTTAGAAAATAATCGAATATGTGAGTGTTAAAATTTTCCAGAGCTGAGGGAAGATACAAATCTTTAAAAACTAAGTGTTATCATGTGCTTAAGCACATAATGAAATCCTCACAAAGAGAATATCTTCAAAGTAATCAGTGAGAAAAGAGAGATTATCTACACAGCATATTCCTTCATTTGGCCAAGTCTCAAAGTATGAGTACAAATTGAGTTGCTAATTAAAGCAGAAATTTTTTTATGCTGACAGCAGGCTTTTAGATAGCAATAAGGAACCCCAGGAGATAATAACAAAATTTCTTCAAAGTGTTAATGGAAAGATAACACCATTTTAAAGTTACAAATCCAGTTGATTAGCAGTGCAGGTGAGATAAACATGTTTTCAAACAAAAACTGAGGAATGGTATCCCTCACAAACATTCCCTTAACACATTCCTGAGGAATTTCTGCAAAGAAAAGGAAGGGTTTATAAGAAAGAATAGCAAGATTTCAATAAATATATCAGCAAATTAAGATAATTATGTTCTCTAAAACAATCTGATGAGGGTTAAAATATATACAATTAGCCGGGGGTGATGCACATCTGTAATCCCAGCAGCCCAGGAGGCTGAGGCAGGAGGATTGCAAGTTCCAAGGCACTCTCAGCAAAAGTGAGGCACTCAGCAATTCAGTGAGACCTTGTCTCTAAATAAAATACAAAAATGGGCTGGGGTTGTGGCTCAGTGGTTAAGTGTCCCTGAGTTCAATCCCTGGTACCATTAAAAAAAAAAAATAGATTGTGAGAATCAGGGTAGGGAACACCTCGATGGGAGCATTTTAAGATTCTTGTATGGTTTACAGGAAAGGAAAAAACATTGATGCCTTTGGACTTTCAGTCAAATGGCCCTGTTCAGAAGGTCAGGGTTTAACTAGCAAGAGAGTAAGATAACATATAACTTCCACACGGTGCTGGGGGTGTGGGAGGAGAATATAAAAGGCAGTTGGCGGTATGGAAGGCAGGAAAGAAACCAAAACACAAAGCAAAGAAAAAAAAAATCCCATATAGAGAACAGGCTCAAACCAGAACTGGTAGAAATGAACACAAACAGTGATCGTGCCAAATGTGAACATCAGAATATGGTGTTATTTCACAAAGCTGGCGAAACCCTCCAGTTAAAAGACCAAGATGGTCAAATTCAATATGGTGGCAGATGCCACTTTCTGAATATGGGCCTCACCATGGTCACACTCGACATGCTCCTTTCAACACGTGGCTTTGTTGTTCCTCCACCAAAATATGGGGTGGGGTTCCCCATAAAGACTGGGTGGGTTTGTGGCTACTGCAGAAGCACAGCTGTGTGGCATGACCATCCATGGTGAAGTGGGACAGAAGAGTCTAAACACCTGAAGAATTTTCAGGAAGGAGGTTGATTGACCACAGGGTGGTGTGACTGTCAGAGGTGACTGTCGCCTAAGAATTCTTCCTCTGAACAACGAGTAAGGAAATTCTTTGAACTTGACACCCAGTGTGGAGGGCGGGGCTGGGAGGTTCATATGACAAGTGCATTCCTTTCCATCCTCTAGACAGACAGGGGTTTCACAAGTGTTTTTTCTGCAAACCTGGTGTTTATAAACAAAGGGACAGCTGCTGACCACAATGCCTTCTGCAGATGTCCTGTGCACAAAGCTCTCCGTTGCCACAAATATGGTGGGGGTTTCTGCTTAATTATGGTAAGGTATTCTTGGAGGGGGGGTGTCTCTGGCCTGCTTCAGAGGGACTTCAGTCTTTCCTGGACCATCGACGTGTTTCTGCCTGGTGCAGGGGGGCTTGCCCCCCACAGAACCCTGTCCTGAGCTGATGCACCCATCTGAAGGTGGCTGGAGTGTGGCCGCTATGCACTTCCCACAAGCATCGCCCCCCCTGCCAACTCTGTACCCCCCAGCCAGGAGCAGCAGCTCCCATTGACCAACAGACACAGGCACAGAAGGCCATGTCCTTGCACAGGGGACAGGGCTGAGATGCCATTCTTGTTCCCGACTCCTCACAGGGTCTGGCCAAGACTAGATTCCAGCTGAACCACTTGCCCTTGGCCTGCAACTCATTTTCTCTGAAGAGCTGGCCCCTCGATGCCTCTGCTGGACGAACATCTCCATCTCAGGCTTCTCCTCTAAGGAGCCCAACCCAAGGCACATCACATGGGGGATTCTGAACATGCTGATGTGGGTGGGGAGGGGAATTCTTCCCTTAATACAGCCTAATTTGAATATGCAGCCATATGCTGTCTAACGATGGTGACACACTGTCAGAAATTCATCCTTGGTTGATTTCGTCCTTGTGTGAGTGTCCTGGAGTGTGTGGGTGATATCGTCTCAGGGAACCATCATCACACACGCGTTGACATTGATCAGAACACCATCCTGCAGTGATTGATGGGGCCATAATTTCAGGTGCCCAGAGGCCCTGTGGCCATGTGGGAGGCAGAGTGTCCATACCACCTGCAGATTCAGGATGGTAGGTTCCCTGGCTCCAAGCGCATCCCACGACGGTCTTTAATGTCCACAAGGTCAATAATGGCCGGCCAGAGAGAGCTCACTGGACAATTGAATTTCCAGTCAGAAGAAAGGGGGAAAACTTGTTTTGACGTTCCCTGAGGCAGATCAAAGGAGTTATTAGTGACCATCACTGAGGTTCTGCTCCTGGCCAAATCTTTTCCAATTAGAGAAAATGAAATCTCTGCTCAGTGGTGAACCAAAACAGAACTGGGGTCCCTAATGAGTCCCTTGAAAAGGCAGCAGAGAATCAATTAAATTGGTAGAGCCATTTCAGAGGCTGTGATTTACTCTGTCACAGCAAGAGCCATAAAAACTGTCATACGTTGGATCCAGAAATCTGCTCAGTTTGCATGTGGAAGATGTTTGTGGCAACATTATGGGTAAGAGCATGGACCAGAGGCAACTGATTACGGCACCTCAGGGACTGACTCAGAGGCCTTGGAGCCTTCTTAAGGTGGAGATAAACTGTCCTTCCAAAATATGTCACCAAAGAGTAATTAATAACCCACACATCTTAATGGCCTACTACTAAGTTACAAAGGCGCGTCTTCACATGGAATTGAATTATGATTTCTTTTTAAAGTTTAATCACACAGGAAGATCATGGGATTCTACACACCAACAATATTAAAGCTGTCTGCGTGGAAGGGTTGATTCTAATTTGGTTTGAGCTTTGTGTCTTTGTGCTTTTCTGTACTTTGAAAGAGTCTGCTGTGTTTCAAAGGAATAAACCACCAGATTGCGAGGATGGAGGTGAAAGGACCCAAATTATCAGAGACCACTGCAAAAAAAAAAAAAAAAAAAAAAAAAAATCCTTGCCATCAAGAAAACAGATTTTTTGAAACTTGTAGAAAATTTTGGAAAATGGATCAGGGAGCGATATTTATTAGCCCGAGGGGTCAAAACTATCTTCCTAAATCACATAACAAACCTGTCAAAGAAGCCCAACTAGAAAGCCTGGTCCCTGACTTCAGAGCAGCAGCAACTGCTACTCTGATTTCCCACTAAAAATACAATCCACTTCAGATTCCTGCAGCCTTGACATTCTAAAGTCATGTAGAGTCATTTGTGATATTCTCTCCCTCTCTCCCTCCCTTTCTCTCTCTCTCTCTCTCTTTCTCTCTCTCTCTCCATTCTCATTCTGTTCCAAAAATATCTTAGAAAGCTTATATTTTCTTGCAATTCTATTTTTTTATAATCCTTGCAGAAAAAAAAGAAAATCAGTGACGTGCCCAAGATCACCCAGGTAGAGAGCGGAGGCTCATGTCCTCTCTCCCTCTCCTTCTCTTTTTTGACTCCTTCCCCTCCCCCTTTTATTTTCGTTTAGTGTTTTGAAGACTTCGTGTTCCTCCACCCCAGACAATAAGACATATGAAGTTAATAAATTCCCTCCTGTTCTTCTCTCTCATCTTCCCAATGGACACTCTGTTCTCCCCAAATCACTTTTCTTAGTTTCTTACCATTCCGGAGTTTCCTTCTGCGTGAACAAATAATGTGCATGTAAATTCTCATCTCCCCTTTCCCAGAGAGGAAGTGAGTTTTACACATCCCTCTGCATATTATTTTTCCCACTTCAGTTATCTTAGCTTTCTTCCCACACCGGGACAAAAAGAACTCCCTGGTTTCTTTCAAAGCAGCATAATATTCCTTGTATGGTTGTACCAGTCACCCACTGGTGGACATTTCTAATCCCCAATCCCATCCCGTCCCATGTGTGTACATGAGTCGCCAGGATACTTTTCCGACGGTGCAATTGTTGGGTTCAAGTTTATACGCATTTGTAATTTTAAAAAGTACTTACAAATGGCCATAAGGGTGTAAATTGGTCCAAGCACCATGGAAAGGTGTAGAGCCTGTGGGTGCCTCGAGGGACACATTTACACAAAACGGTAAATGAAGAGGGGGTGGGGAATGGAAATATGCACAGGACGAAGGCAGGAGAGAGGCTGCTCTAGTGACATGGCTCTTGAGATCCACACTGTGGCCTCCGAGTATCTTTCTTGCCACCCACAACAAAGACACAATAAGAGTCACAGAACCGTGATTGTTACTGGAGAGAAGCATAGTTTCCACGGCTCTGAGTCAGAGCAACTGTCCACCATGGGGTGGGGAGGGCTTCTTGCTGCACCAGTCTCTTGAGTCTCAAGGACATGGGACCAGGGGCCCCAGTTCTGTGCATCCTCTGCCATTAAGGGCAGAGGCTCCAGGATGTCCCCGGCTGACTACAAACTGGTCAGGAGGAAAACACCAGCTCATGGTATTGGGGGGCCCTGTGTCTCTGCTCCCTGGACTGTGAGGAAATGAGCAGCTCTGTCTGCATTAGAGACAGACCGTTTCCCTGGACATTTTTAAAGGGACCAACCCATCTAGAGCATAGCACTTATGGTTTGTGCATTTCTGAGGCCACACCTGCTCAGGGTCAGACAAGGCAAGGGCATGTGGGCTCTTGGCAAGGAGAGCCCTATGTGCCTGCAGGGAGAATCCTCAGTGGGCAGGGTGCCGGGCAGGGTTTTGCCCATAACTCGGTCTTGGGTCTCCAGAAACAGGCAAAATAGTGTAGTAGGAAGCTTCACTATTGGACAAAGACCTGGGGAGAGCCTCCCTGTTGCCCACCGTGGGCAGCTGTGGGCTTTGATGGTGGATGAGAATTGAGGAGGTGTCCTGAGCAGGGTGGGGGACAGCCACCGTGGGTGTGGCATGCCGATTTCACCTGCAGCTGCCACATCCATCAAGGTCCAACCAGAGCACAGAAACCACCTGAGACTCAGGACAGCCCAGGAGACACAGGAGCTAGAAGAGCTGAGCCTCCAAGGGGTGGATAGGGAGCATCAGGGGAGGAGAGAGGGAACCCGGGAATCAGGAACAGTTGAAGCCACCACCATTCCAGGGCTGGAGAGCTGGGGGAGCTAGTCTCCCAGGAAATCAGAGTCAGAGACACAAGGTTCCTGCCAGCCCTTGGCATTAAACCAAGAGACCCGAGAGGAAGGCAGAGCCACAAGATGCAGGTGCTTGGGTCTCTGAGCCACTGAGGCTAGGAATGCTGTGAGGGACTGAGGGTGTGGATGGAGAAATCAGGGGCCTCATGGAGCACCCCTAAGAGCAGGTGAGGAGCAGAATGGGTGGACATCCTTGGGAAGGTAGGAAGGCTTGTAGCTTTTGAGTTCAGACAGCATCAAGCTTAACCCCTGCTCTGGGTCTTCCCATCTGTGTGACTTTGGGCAAGTGACTCACCCCGTCTGAGCCTCTTGGGAGGATGATGGAACCCATCTTGCAGGGCTGCTCAGATGATGGACGGGAGGATGGATGCCAAATGTTTGGAACCAGACCCAGAGAGAATGCTTAATACATGGTCCCTGTTGTCATGGGTCCTGTCAACCAGACTTGCTCAAGAAGAGAAGAGAGGCATTGTGGAAAAAGAGACTCCTGGTTCCCTGTGTCCTGTGACACTGGGTTCTCAGAGACTGTTGCCATTGCTAAGACACCCTCCATGGAGACCCTGAAGTGGACCATTCATGGCTGGACTGGAACAGGGCCTCCTCATTCTCCTCTCTAACCCCTCACACCTCTGTCAGACTCACCATCCTAAAATGGTGCATGGACCCCCGTCTTCCATAATGACTGCCCTTCAGTGTCCCCCTTGCTCAGGTCATCCAGTGTCCCAGCGTAATGTTCCTATTGCACTCTGGGGACACTCAGACTTACCAGGGCACTGCAACCACTAGGGGCTTGTTGAAAATGTCAACCTGAGGTCCCAACCGGGATCTACCAAACAGAAAGTCCAACCAGAGGGCCCAGGAGTCTGCATTTTAACAAACCCCTGGGTGACGCAGACAGACACCAGGCGCTAGGAATCACGCTGTAAGGCCCAGTACAGCTTAGCCCCGTTCAACCCTCCTGAGTGTAGCGCCCCACGGTCCCCCAACCCAAACCCAACATCCGGGCCACAAGGAGCTCCTTGCTCTCATGCCACACGCTGGGTGGTTCCACAACCACATCATCTAAGACCCTTACTGAGGCCTTGCTGGGTACCAGACAGACACGAGGCTGATCTCAGAACCTGGATTTACTCTTTGCATTCTGTCTGGTTGGCAGGGGCCATTACTGTCCTTGTTTGATGTAGTCACTCAGGCAATACCTGGAAGGAACAGGGCTCAGGTCTCCATACAAAGCAGCAGGGAGATCATGGAGTTAGACCTGGCTTCAAACTCTGGCTTGGTCTTGGGCTGACATTTGCTGAATGCTTCTTCTATGCTCAATATCTTGGAGCAAATGACTAAATCTTCAGAGCCTCTCTTCTCTCATCCCTAAAAGGGAAATTTATTCACTGTAGCCGCACTGAGGGGGGCTCACTGGGCCAAAATTGGAGGCGAGGCTACATCCTCTTCCAGTGTGGAAGAGAGTTCCGTGAGCTAGCATGCAGTAGGTAACGGCACTGCAGAAGCTTTGGACTGATGCTCCTCATGAGGATTATTCATTGATATTACGCTTCCGCTGGAAAAAAGGTTAACGCCACCTTGCGAGGTAAGGTCACCAGGTTCAAATCCTCCCGATGGTTAGTTACCAACAGATTCAGGGGCCCACCATCTATCTGTGTTTGTAAACAAAGTGTACTTGACCCCAGAGCAGGGTATTTGTCTACACCTGCTGTTCCCTCCCAAGGACACAGCCCAGTAGTTGCAGTCTGGACCGTGTTGGGCTTCCCAAAGCTAAAATATTCACTATGCAGCCCTTAGCAGAAAGCGATGGCCGACCCCAGGTCTAATTCAGGAAAAGTGCACGGAGAGGGTTATTTATGTTCTCTCTCCTTATTGAAGCATTTGGTTTTTAGCTTTGCTCCGTCCTCCTCAAATATCGCGGACAATGATATTTCCATGCGGGAATAAGTCCTTTTAAGGTTATTTCTTTGGGGTGGCTGCCGGGCAGTGTGAATTCTACGTGGATTAAATTTCCCCCGAGTGAATATCAGAGGATTGAAGAGCTTATTGTGGAGAGGAGGACCACAGATCACAGGTTAATTCCGACAAAATGAGAAATCTCCATGCAACAGATTCTTTGAATTCTCTGTGTCGCTCTGATTACATGAAGAAAACCCCAGCTCTGTTCTTTCCCTAAGTGTGGAGCTAAATAGATCTTCTTTAAGAGTATTATAAGGAAATAGATGTTTTCCCCCTAGTATCTTAACAATTTGAAAATTTAATTAACTGGAATTTGGATGTATACATGCCTTAGTGGCAATGTTAAAATTAGGTTTTAGAGCCCAGTGACTCCAAAATCACATTGGTTGAGTATCCCTACTCCAAAAATCCCAAATCTAAAAGGCTTCAAAACCCAAACTTTTGAGCATCATTTCATCACTCAGGAAGTTTTGGAGTCAAAGTCAACATAAAAGAGATACCTGCATACCTGTATTCATAGCGGCACTGTTCACAATAGCCGAGATGCCCTTCAGTAGGTGAACTGATAAAAGAAAATAGGGTGTGTATGCACAGTGGAGTGTTATTCAGCCATAAAAGAGAATAAAAATCCTGTAATCTGCAGGAAAGTGGGGTGACCTGGAGATCAATATGTAAAGCAAAGTTCGTTGGACCCAGGAAAAAAAAATACTGTGTTTTTTCTGCTAGTGCAATATAGAGAAAAATAAATAAAAACAAGATGATATAAAAGTAAAAGGGGACTCGTAGGGAAAAGGAAGGGCACCAAAGAGAGCAGGAGGGGTGACAGATGGAAACTGGAAGGGCAGACACAATCAAAGCACATGTACACATGTATAAAATGTCACAATGAAACCCATTAATGGGTTCAATGAATGTACATTCAAAATTATAATTTTTTAAAAAGTCAATCAAAAGAAGTTTGGGGTTTAAGATCATTTCAGATGTCAAATCTGCATCAGGAATGCTCAGCCTGT
Organism: Callospermophilus lateralis; assembly: GCF_048772815.1. Taxonomy (NCBI): domain Eukaryota; kingdom Metazoa; phylum Chordata; class Mammalia; order Rodentia; family Sciuridae; genus Callospermophilus; species Callospermophilus lateralis. The sequence goes on along the minus strand of NC_135305.1, from coordinate 152,704,901 downwards.
GATCTCATTATAATTCAAGACAGGGATCCTGTATTCTGAGAAATCACACCCAGCCTCTGGCTGATAGGATCCCAACGGCCAATGGACTGACTGCCAGGTGAGATGTCCACTCCCCTCTCTGTGAACTCTTTCTTGAGTGGTCCTCATGGTAGGCTCTGGGTTTGACTCCACTTTATGTCCCCAGTGCCTGGCACATAGAAACTCTTCAGTAAAGCTTGTTGACCTGGCCCAACTGAAGAGACCTTCCTGTGGGGCTCAGAGATCATGGAGAGGAGCCAGACGTGACTAGACAGGGCCTGGAAATGTCTCTCCACCCTTGGCTCCTTCTCTCCTGTCCAGGCCCCCAGAGCATTTGTAAATGGATGCTTCCCGCTGAGCCTCCAGCTGCCTCCCACCACCCCTTCCTGTCCTCAATGCCCACTCTGCCTCCTGCTCCGGAGACATCTGCCTTGGGTCCCCCGGTGTCAGCTCCTCGCCAGAAAGTCAGCAAATCTGCACGCCTGCAGCCTGGAAATATTGATTTCAGGTTGAATCACACTTTCTCCCGAGCTCCTCCCTCTGTCATCCTCCCCATCAGAGGAGGCTGAGCACTGTGCAGAAGGTTCTGACACCGGACTTTGAATCTGGACAGTAACTGGGGCTTGGGGTGTATGGGGCCAAGGGGGGACGGAAGAAAATAAATCCCCCTTCACGGAACCGTCAGAGGAAGACAGACTTGAACAATGAGCAGACGGTCCTCGCAGGCCACGATGACAGACATTTCAAACTTATCACGCCCCGGCACTATATTAAGGCCCCGAGATTACAGTGAGGTTCATTAGAGGAACATCTGTTGGCAATCAGCACAGAGCCGCCAGATATGATTGCTCAGAGCGCAGCCCGGGCTGGGGGCAGGGAAATCCCATCTCTGCAGGGGAAAATGTCCAAGAGACACCGTCCCTGATGTATTGGGCTTTCCTGTGGCTCACTTCCCTTCTCTCATAAAACCAAGGACCTAAATTCAAATAGGCCCAGGAGCATCTGTTAGGAAGCGAGATACATTTCCAAGACCCAGAAGTCAATAGAAGTAATGGTGGTGTGAACAAAGAATACCTGGTAGAACTTAGTAGGTGCTCAGCACTAAGGGGCATTATCTCATTTCATCCTCGTGTAACCCACGAGGGACTTAATATTGCCACCCCTCTTTACAGCCTAGGAAACTGAGGCCAGGGAAGGGAAGGAATTGTCACAAGGTCACGTATCTAGTGATTCATGGATATGGTGACCCACTCTCTACTTCTACCCAGACTGAGGGTTTTCCTGGGATGCAAGACTCCCCAGGTCGTGTCCCTGGGATGGTCCCAGGCAAACCTGGATGCAGCCCGACTCTGAGTTCACATCTGTCTGGTGTCAAAGCTCACCTCCTGATCCCTTCTGGGGCACTATCTCTTGTGTTCTCGGCTCCTTGCTATTTACCAAGACAAAGTGTTTACTGAACACCTACTATGTGTAGGCACCATGTGGGCACTATAGAAGGACTAGACAAAAAAATCTGAAAATCTTTGCTTCTCAGAGCTACAACTGTAGCAGCTCTCATATTTACTGCATATTCCCCTAGACTCCATATCCTCCTGAGACTACTTAAGTTTAATCATTACCAACAAGAGAATTGGAAGGGCCACCTTTCTGGTGTCCTGTCCCACATAGTTCTGAAAAGGATCTGTAGCTACCTTCTAGGAAGGTGTGTACCCACAAGGCTCATCCACTATATCATGTCCCCATGTCCCCTCTTCAGTCTAGAAATAGAACGTCCTGAGAGGTGATGTGATCAAGGGCACACAATCAGAAGGGTTATCAATAGGGGAAACCTGGACTTGGGCAAATTCCTCTGCACTGCAACTAGGAGACACCTTTGCAATTCAAGCATTTTCACAGAAATACAATACAGGCTCCTGTATTGTAAGGATTTTGGAAACAGCTGGACCCAAGTTCAAAGCCAGACCTTTCGCTCTCTTATCGGGTGACCTTGTTGTGCACATCTTAACCTTAGAATTTTTGATTCCTATAGTAGGAATAAGAGAAACTGCTCCAGGTGCCCACCTGAAGCAAATTAACACATACAACGACGAAATGAACCGACACGCAGTAAGAACTTAATTACCGGGTCCTGTTGCTCTAACTCACTCGGTCTTTCTGCCACCCCTAGGTTTTGAGGATTACCCTGGTTCCTGATGGGGCGACTGAGGCAAGCAAAGGCAAATGAACCAATCCTCAGAGTTCAAAGATAGCGTCCCAGCTGGGGTTTGTAGCCAGGGTGGTGTGGATTAAAGGACAATAGTTTAATAAGGACTTAGATCAAACACAGATGAAAACCCCCACCCCAGCTATCCAGAGAGCACCCTAAGTTAAAGGAAGCAAACAGCACTCAGGTGGCTAGAGGAGGATGGTTGGGGTGACAGGAAGGAGCCAGGGGCTGAGATGGCTTTGTTAGCTGGGGGCTGGTCAGGCTCTGGGGAGCCCAGTCAACTGCTGTTTGTATTCGAGGGCCATTTGTCCACATGGAATACGTTCGAGAGTGGAAGGCCATGTGGTGGATAATCACAGGCAACAGGGGGGAGCTGGGCTTACGAGCAGCACCTGGACTGGAATACCTCCAGGAGCTGCTCCTGGGGCCACCTGATGGGCATTTGGGAGGAGGGCAGCCAGTCAGTGGGCATGAGGATCACACCCAGTGGGGAGGGTTAAAAGGACCCTCTCTGGCTTCAGGGGCTGTCTCTGCTCTGCTCTTGCTCTGAGGTGGGACTGGGTGCGGGTCGTCTTGCTGTGCTCTCTCACTCTCTCTCTTTTGCTGTTCTACTGCTTGGGCAAAATAAAAAGCTCAACATTTTCTGATCCAGGGAAGGAAAAAAGAACACTGAGGTTGTTAGAGACAGGAGGGACGTTTAAAATCTGAATCCAGGGGATTGAGCACTCGAGGGACCGAGGGACCGTCTATCTCTGGAGCAAGGTTTCCCTGGGCTCTGGCATCCTTGTGAGCCAAGGTCTAGGGAGGGGGAAGGGCCAAGAGGGGAGGGAGCTGAGCCGTCGGGGGCGGGGGTGCACTCTGCTAGTAAAAGCTCGCTCTTACTCAACTCTCAGAAGCATCTTCTCTGCTTCTTAGTCTAGTTGCTCAAAGTCTAACCTGCAGGGGGACTTACTGATCTTGCCTACCTGCAGGATCCCTGTGGGACATAATGGCTCATCCCAGAAGGCTGGGTGACAAGAACAGGAGCCCTTCTGGCTGATCTGCCAGGTGACGTGCTCTAAGCTCACAAACACCATGTTCCTAGCCTGGGCTCCTCACACATGCAGCTTGCCCTGAAGCTCTGTTGCTCTCTACCCTTGCAGGGTCCCTGGGCTCTGAGCCCACCAACTGGAGTGGGGGAGGAGAGAGAAGGCCCAGGGCAGGATTCTGGCCTGGGTTTAGTTAGCAGGGTTCCTTTCTTTTTCAAAAAGCATGTGACCTAAACGCCGTGAAGCTGGCTTCATAAGCATCTCTCTTCCCAAGTCTGTTACAGTTGAAGCCGTTCTGGCCTAGGGACTGATGGGGTGTGTGTGTGGGGGGCATTCTAAGCTTATCCTGCTGGAGGAGGGCTGCCTTGCTCTGGAGCATCAACTCGAGTTGCCCGAGGGCCTCTGGAGAGCTCTCGCCTCTCTGCCACTCCACCAGCCCTACAGTGACCGAAGTACCAAGCTTCGTTGCCTAAGTGACAGTACTGCTCAAATGATAGTCTCGCTCTAGAACACGGGGCTGACTCTCTGAAGCTGGGAAGGCCTAGCTTCACCTCCAAGGGCTAACCTGGGGGAGAGCTCAGAAGGCTGAGCCTAAGGTGGCCATTTTATCACCTCCTGAGTCTGCACAGTGACTCCAGCTACTGGGGAAGTCCTGGATAGATCCTAAGTCCCCCCACTTGCCTCTTTGCTTCTGACTTGAATATTTTCTCCCGTCTTGCAATCTCAGCTCCTTATATGCTGGAAAGGGAGTTGGCAGCCCAAGATGGCTCAAACTAAAAGCTTCTACTTACAAGCAACAGGGGACCCTGCAGCAAGTGAGGTATCCCCTAGGAAGGGGAGGGGGCCGGGCACGGGGCACCTGCTCTGGGAGGAGGTAGCCTTGCCTTTTTGGGCTGCAAACCCCAAGTCTTAAGCCCCTGGGGAAGCTGGCCTGGGGGCAGGGGGCGGTGTGTTTAACTGTCAATGTGTTAGCCTTACTCCAAGCTCAAGGCTCCAGCACTGCAAGTCCTGCTAGTGAAGTCCACACATGCAGTAAATAATCGGGGACCACAAACCTGCAGGTGCAGTGGGTTAACCCTCGAGCTCCTGGGAGCCTTGCTCCTTCTCATGCTTGCCCCTCCACCCACCTGTGGATCAACTCCCAGTTACAAGAAGCTCCAGGAGAAAAACCTGCAACTTACCTTGGCAAGAGGGAACCCTGAGGTTCATCTTCACCTCTAAACGCTCAGGATCACAGGGCTGACTCTCTGAATCGGGTCTCCGCAAGAACGGTGATGTGGCAGACGGTGTTGTGGCGGGCTCACGGTGCCCATCCATCATCGTGGGGCTTGACTGGGTCTCTGGCAATCCTAATTAGAACAAATAACGGCGCAGGAGGCACTGGGTTAATCGCCCAATGGGTTGCATGCCCAGCTGCAGCGAGGGCTCTATTCAGTATGGTGAAGGAAGCCAGCCTCCCTGTGGAAGAGGGTGCCCATGGCAGGACATTCTTAAGCAATTTGCACACTGATGGGGATGCTCAAATGTTCCACATAAGCCCTGCCACCTCTCACACAATGGACAAAGCTGTCCACCACAGAGGCCCTAGAGCCAGGAGGGAGCTGTTAGGACCTCTTGACCAACTTGGTGTGGTTGTGCCTGGGACTTGTCCATGTTGGACACTTCCTGACTGACAGCTATGAGGTCATAAGTTCCCCCCAATTGCAGCCCTTGAAGGGGATTTCAGTTCATCTCACATCTGGTCTAAAACGAGATGCCAGGTCAAGCAGTAAGGACGAGTCCTGGGCTGAGCTGGCTTCACATCCTAGAAGCCTTTTCCTTAATGAGAAGGCATACCTACCCACCTGTGCTACACGGGGTCGCGTGAGTGGGATCCGCAGGTATGTGGGCCTCTTAAGATTTTATGCCATCTTTCTAAACTGAGCTGTCTCCTAAAGAAGCTGTAGCCCTTGGCCTTACAAAAGGTCAAGGAAGATGATATCTTTGACCTTGCTCCTAACCTTGAGCAGGCTCCTGGTTGAAGTTCTTAGCAATCAGCTGGGATCATTGAAAGGACTAACCAGGGCTTCTCTGGCTACTGCAGAAGTGTGCCTAAAGCCTCAGGGCTTGGCGTTAACACCTCCAGGACTAGACAGTGGGCATGTGACGTCCTGATCCTGACTTCCCTCCCCAACCCTGATGCCCTGTAAGTGAGCTTTCTTACCTATCGGGGCAGTCCACTAAAACACTGAACAATCTTACGATGGTGGGGAGATGCCCTTCAATGCACCACTCCCAAAACGAGGTCACCTGCACCTTCCAAGCTACAGGAAGAATGTCTGCCATGCTGAATCCTTGCTTCCCCTTGAGGGGGACCAGTGCCCTGGCCTCCTACTGCAAGTGTCCTTAAATCTCGACCTGTGAAAGTGAAACCTGGCCAGTGTTTAGCGGTCAGGCATATGGGTTTGTCAAGGTGACTTTGAGGCACAGGAGGAAGTGGCTTAAATGGCAAAACAAAGTGGATTAATCTGAGGAGGCTCCCCAATGGGGCCATCTGGGAGTCTGCAAGTACCCTAGAGGTGTGACGAGGATCGTTTATCTGTTGGTCCCCATCTTCCACTGCCTAACAGCTGGAGGGATGGGCTTACTCCTGCATCTGGAAGTCATGTAGCCTTCCAGATAGGGGGTCATCTCTGGCAGGAATCCAAGTGGCTGGGGAGGCCCTGTCCTCTCTTGGCCACAGCTGACAATGGCCATGAGGGTGCACACGTCATGCGTCATGCCAGGTCGTCCTTGAGTGCACTGAGTCCCTTAGAAGCAGAAACTGTCCCTCCAGTTAATGCCGCATGACAGCTGGTATAGCTCTCAAAGGTGGGAATGGCCAAGAACCAGGCTTGGTAGTTGCTGATGGGGGAAGGGACGTGGCCAGAATCTCTGCAATTCTCCCCATTCCTCAGACGGATTCGAATGGGCCATGAACAGAGACCGCATGCCACTCCCCTGGGCTCGGCACAGGTCGGCCTATTTGTCCAAGTCCCCTGTGGGCTGGTATCTGCAGTGAGTGTCAATGCTGTCCCCAGGCATCCAGCACAGTGAAGAGGAGTCCTTGTTATTCAAGGGAACACCCGCAGGGCACCCTGGCATCAATGATGCAAAGCTGACAGTGACTGAGGGTGGCACAACCCAGGCTTCCTGGGGTCGGCTGTCTGGCCATGAGTCAACGCGCTTTCCCTCTATTCTCCCCACCCCCAGTCTATCCTCATTTAAGGGGCCAGAGTCTACCTTTAGCTGCTTCATGCTGATACAAGGAGGCTGTTCTAGTCTTGTCCCCCCACATGCTCCAGAGGGGACAATGGGTGATGCGGAGTTCTGAACCAGAAAGGTCCCCGTGTGTCTGAATAACTAAGTGGGGGCCCCTGCGAGTTATATCACCAGGTGGTGTCTCCTGGTAGAGCAACCTTGACGAGGTACTTGGTCCTCGGCACAGTGCCTGGGGAAACCTAGAGAAACCTGTGGAGGATCGTCTAGAACAAGTCTTACCCTTAAGTGAACCCACCAGGGAAGTCCAACTCTAAAGCAGTTGGGGCCAGTATCCCCTGAGGGTCCTTATTCAGGCTGAAGTTGGTCTCTTGACAACTCTCCATAGACGACCTGTCTTCCTGGTTATTCTTCCATAAGAACCGTATCAAAAAAGGGAATTCCACGTAAACTTCTGGGGCTTGACCAAGTTCATAAGCCATGGTCTGTATCTTCAAACCAAGCAGTGGTTAAGGGTTGACCTAAGTACCCCAAAAGGATGACTTGGGCTGCTGGTTGGGGTCATTTGGGCACCTAAATGGGTGGTGAGGACTCCGAGTCTCCTGGTGCTACGTGGCCAGGATTTGCTGGAGGACATAGTTGGCTTTCCTGTCCCAAGGACAGGATATCAAACTAGTTAGGACTCCCAAGAGCTGTAAACTTCCTTGTTGCAAGAAGTGGTGGTCCGTGACCGCTCTGGAGGACTTTGGGAGCCCAAGTGGAAATCGTGTCCTGAGATACCTAAGGGATCTTAATTCAAAACTAAGCTTAGTATCTATCCTGGGGAAAAAATACTGAGCCTGTAAATAGTCCCAGAAACTCACGCCAGAGAGTGGCCCTTGTCGGGTCCCAGTGGGTGCACCTTAAGGGGTGGTGTCATAGGACATGTCTGCATTGATCACTGGGAATCTTGTACCTGTGAGCCGTTCTGAATCAACGCTAGTGCCCCACTCATCCTGTTTCTATATCTCCATAGAGGAGATAGAAGCTGGTCCTCTCCAGAAGCCATAAATCCTTGTACGTCATGGAGAGTGCTTAACTGTGAACATCCATGTTTATTGTCAAATAGCACAGCACGACCATGGTATGTTCTAGAACATACGTTCTAGAAACACACTTAATCTGTAGAAGTTCAAGACTTCCTGTCCTAATTGCAAGACCTGAACAAGGTCAGCAAGTTGACCTTTCAGGTGTTGGCATGGGGGGAGGGCACTTAGGTCTTTGATACTAGAGCCACTGACCACTGTGCATCCGGCCTTTCTGAAGACTTCTTTGAAATGCCCATCTCCAGAGCTGCTTAACCCCAGCTCTCAAGAGGTAACTTCTAGGACTGGACCACAGTGGGTCGATCTAACGCCCTAACAAGACGGCCTGATATATCCTCCCTTCCCCTGTGAACCCATGTTGACCCTTCGTAAACTGCCTGGATTTGGTGTCTGAACCTCATGACCTTGTTTCAGGTTAACTTCGAGGCCTTACTAATCAGCCCAGTAGTCGCAGCAATTGCTGTCAAATTTGGCCACAACTGGCTCTTTTTGGAGAAAATAACAGACTAGTTGTGATCACAATTCCTGGATTAGAACCCCTGAAGCTAAACCCAGACCTCACATGGCTCAGTGAGGGGTGTTGGAGGCTGGGCCAGACCTAGCTTGGAATTTATCAAATACACCTTAATGTTAGTCCATAAAGTACATTGGACAAGGAAAGAGCCTCTTTATTTCTTGAAGCCTTGGGATCCATATCCAATAGGAACCTGTCCTTCCCACAAACCCTCAGTGGTCTGGAACTCGGGTGGATCATGTAGATGGGGCAGCCATTGGTCAGGGATTAATGCATGAGCCCCTGTGGCTGAAAACTAACCAGAAAAATTAAACCACTTCAGATGGAAGCTAATGGTGGCGAGGGGGGAACACTTCAAGGAAACAGCATCAAAGCCTCACTCTGCCATGTTGGCGAGCCACAAGCCATCAATATATCAGGATGCCATTGAGCTGTCACTTAAGTCCCAGGCTAATGCATTATCAAATGAGTATGAATGGTCCCTAAAAGGACAGGTTCACACAAAGTCCAAGGACCGCCACCCACTGCAACGTCACGCAAGGGACTCCTTGTGGGTAACAGGAGGCACACCAACAATGCCCTCCCTCCGAGGAGAGCAGCCCCTTGTCGGCACTCAGCAGCTTTATAGCCGCAAGAGGACTCTCACTAGCTGCTCCGGAGTCTGAGCTGGGGTGGGATGACGGCAGGCACACGCGCTCATGGTCAGCTAAGCAGCCTTGCCTCGGAATCTAAACTCGGAACCCCCAGATAAAACGCCTCGTAAAATGGCAAATGACCTGAAACGGCAAACCTCATGCCGATAATCCTTAAATCCAAAAGCAACACTGTCGAGTGTTTGGGGTTAACTTTGGGATCTCTGCTTAACCATCTGGTCTAACCACCTATGGTGCACTAAAAATCCTTCAGACATCACTTGGGGTACCTGGGGGAGTCCAGGTATGGATTAGGACGATGGGATGCTTCACTCACGGCCTTGATCCTGTACAAGGGGATGTTCCACAGACTTCTTGACCAGGAAGTTTAAGAAGAGGGACTTGAGTAAGGCTGATGGTCTATTTTTGCAATAGGAACCGTAGTCGGAGGTTCTGGCTTTAAGGGATGTCATCTCTACACGCACCGCAGGTCTTAAGCTTACCTGGAAATGTGTCACTAGCATGCCCTGTGGGGGGTCTTAGTGTGCCTCCTGGGAGTGCACATAGGACGACCCTGAGAGGGCTAGTGGACGAGGGACTGCCCTGGAGACACTTCCGTCTGAACTTGGCTTCCAGATGAGATGCTTGCTCCTAGCTAATCCTTTTTCCAACGGGCATAAGACATCCTGGGACACAACTAGACACTTCTTGCAAGTAGGGAAAAGTGAAGCCACCTCCTGGAAGCTTACCACCTACTTCTATAGAACACCCTTGACCTAAAGAATGAACCAGGCTGAGTCAACACACAACAGGTGGCTCCAGTGTTGATCTAGCTTCCTGACATGACTGTCAGGTCACCCTCCTCCTCTGGAGCAGGTTGGGTGCTAGGGCCCACCATTCCGGTCACTATCTTTCAGCGTTGCCAACAGGGCCTCCAGCCTGAGTTGCCACTCAGAAGGTCCCTAGCAACAGGGACAGCCAATAGGAGTAGGTGACCTAATGGGACCCAGGGCTATCTGACCTTCAGACTTCTAAGGAGGCCCTTCCCTAGGGTCACCCCCAAGGGGGCAGGATTAAGGCAGCCAAATGTTGTCCAGCTGACTCTGCCTCACTCCCTAAAGATCTCATGAACCAGAGTGGCAATAAGTTTGTCCCTTCTCTAACTTTTGTAAATGTCTTTGCCTGGGGCAAGATGCCCATGGCTATCGGTCTTTCGAGCTGATCTCTGCAGACCCTCTCTAACCTGGGCTTCACTACTACAGACCTGCATAGCTTCAGCTAAGCAGGTAAAGGGTTCCAGCCACTCCTACAACCCCCACAGCTGTCCAGCCAGAGTGACAGGCTGAAGTGGTCACTCCCTACCTTGAATGACTATCTAGGGTGCGGTGAGTACACACATCAGCCAACTCCCTCTTGAAGTCCTGGCCTCATTTCTAGTGTGGTAGCACCCTTCTAGGTAGGGGGGAAAGATGAGCCTAGTTTCAGGGATTCATCCAGATCTTATAGGAAGAGGGGCATATGCCACAGGAGTCTCTCCAGTAGGTATTCTTCGAAAGGGAGAATGACCATCAGCTGTTGGGGTCTCGAAAAAAACCTTGCTGGAGAGAGCAGGGGTTGGTTTCTTGGAAGATGTCACTTAGGAGGCATTGGGTGCGGGGGCCCTACCTGCAGAGCAAAAGGAAGGAGTGGGCTCCAGGACCTGAAGGCTCAGACCAGTGTATCCTTTGAGAACCCGTTTATGTCTCCCTTGCATCTGGGGATGGCTTGCATCAGTGTTTTGAGCCCAGATAAGCCCTGTCCTTGGCAGAACGCAGTCACATATCACAAATGATGCTGGACACTAGGTTTCAGCTGGTAATGGCAACGAAACTGAGTCAGGTGAGCAAATGTGCAGGCAAAGCTTACTGGGGCTCCCATTTAGGAATTGACGGCTTAGACACCCTTGGGCGGCTCCCTGGAAAGAGCTTGTCTGGTCTTCAGGGGCGGAAGAGTAAACTGACCTGGGCTGTACTCGGGCAGCTCGCCCTGTGCTAAAGAGGAGTTACTGCAGCCATTTGCGAAAATACCTGCAGGGCACCCTGACAATGACCCAGTGACGGTCACACACTGCCTCCTGGGGGTCAGCTGTTGGACACGAGCCAAGGCCTGCAAATGCATCTGCCCTGTTCCTCTGGGCCTTGTCTCAACTGGCCAAGTTCCTCAAGAACAGGAAAGTCCAACGTGACAAGTGGTACCAGACTGGCCTAATGGCAGTCCTGATAAGCTCAAGGACAAAGGGTGGGAATCTCTGCCCTTCAGATGGTGTAAGGGGAAGACCAGGTACTGCCGTGTCCAGGCATCTGTAGCCACCTTACTCCAACTAGAACGGGCCATGAAGCAGACCCAGGTTGCCTGCCCTGTGCTCACCCTAGGAAGGTCTATAACCAGTAGTAACCAGCCTGAGCCTTCAAGGGGCTGGAATAGCACAGAACTGAACCCAGGACAGCCATGCTAGACTGGGGTGGACACATGACTTCAGACCACAGATCTGTGCTCAGGTGGCATGGCATGTGTGCAGTCGTGGCCAAGCGGCTCTCTGGAGTTCTGAATTTGGAACCATTCTGAGAGGTAGTGTCTGGCAGGCTGGGAAGATGACCTAGATGAGTAACCCGGGCGGGTGGGCGGGTGGCAGGCTGCAGGGACAGAGACCAACCTGCCTAAAATGAGCATCAGTAGCCAGACGGCACCAAGAGTGTGGCCCCAAGTACTGCATCAGCTCTTGAACACTCAAGTCTGAACATAGAAATCCTGTCTTGCCAGGCGCGGTGGCACTTGCCTGTCCTCCAAGCGGCTCAGGAGGCTGAGGCAGGAGGATCGCCAGTTTGAAGCCGGCCTTGGCAAAAGTGAGGCACTAAGCAACTTGGCGAGACCCTCTAAAATACAAACAGGGCTGGGGATGTGGCTTAGTGGCCGAGTGCCCCTGGGTTCAACCCCGAGTACCCTGCCAAAATCCTTTACTTTCTTAAGTAAAGGTATCCAAGTAGGCCTGGAAGGCAGACTGAGCTGTGGGGCTCAGAGGGACGTCAATCTGACACAAAGTATAGTCCTCCATTATGGATGACTTATGTCCTGAGACACATGGAAGGATGTAAGCAGGACTGGCATCATGGGTGTCACCCTTGACACTGTGCTAATCAGTCAAACCAAGTCAACTCGAGGCTCTGGGGAGACTTTCCTCCTGAGCAGACCCACAGCCCCTACCTGACCACCTGGCATGTCCCAGGCCCTCACCTGTCTGAGCATCTGCACAGTCAGGCCAAAGCTCTGCACTGGATCCTGTGGGGCTGCCCTGTCAAACCTCAGCTCCTACCTCACGAAAACCTAGGTCTTGTCCCCGCTGGACTTCCCTTGGGTACATCCTTGTATAAGCGTATCAACCAGGCGCACTGTCCTGCTGAGGCGCTTGGGGATGGCACCATCTGCCCTGGGTCCTGCGTCTGCGATGGGCCAGGCGTGGACCCACTGACCACATGGAGCTCAATGGCCTCACTAGCCTTCAAGTTCTGTGTCTGTCGATCTCCAGGCAGAATCGCAGCTTGATCTCTGTCCTGCCTCAAACATCTGAACAATGGGTTCTCCTGGGCCGGTCAAGTCCTCAGGGCTCCTTACGTGGGGACTTGGCCTGGTGGTGTCACCTGCTGGTTGCCTTCCATCCTGCCGATGGCCCTTAACCCCCTCTTCTCCCCTAGCTAAACTGACCTCAGTCTAACCCGGGCTGACCCGACTCCTGGGCCCGCGACCTTATTACCAGGTGCAAGGTGTTCAGCGCAACTTCAGGTGGTTGGGTTCTCTGATCAGGGAACTTTGCCCTTAGTAGGTGGGTCAGGCTACCAGCTCTGATGCTGCCATTGTCTTGAAAGCTTTCAGCCTCCAGATGTGACAACTGGGGACTTGGAGCCCTGGATGACGGGGACTTCTGGGAAGTTACCAAAAGTAACTTGGTAACTTGGGAGTCGGGCTGCTCTTAACCCTACGAGGGCCATTGCTGGACGTGAAGGAGCCTGGGTCTCTCCCAGGGCTGACCTCTGTCAAGTCTCTCCACCTGACTTGGATCGTCTTCAACTCGGGTCTCAAATGGAAGCAAATCACTCCAGAGACCAAGTGCCGCAGACTCGCTGGGACAACCATCCAGCAATAGTCTGAATCATGTAAGCCTGGACTGGTGCTCTGAGATCTAATGGTCCTTGCCATTTGTTTTTTGATGACTTCTGGAATCGGCCTCGTTCGTAACAGCTGACTCGAGTCATCCCTCAACTAACAGCCCCCTTAGCATTTTCAGAAGGTGACCTAGAGACTCAAGTCACCTAGATGGAATTTTTTCAGAACTTCCAAGAATCCTGAGACCTACGTGACTGTCTGGAATAGACAGACACGGGGCAGCACCCCACCCACCCACCCACCTTGGGCCTTGTCAGAAGCCTTAAGTTTGACCCAGGGAGACCTGAACAGTGACGCCTGAGCATTTGGCTGAACCCGGCATCTAGGCAAAGGGGTCGGAAAAGCAAAGTTCAGACGGCCCATGCAGAGATGCCAAGGTGTGGAAGCTGTTGGAACAAAGGACCAGCTGAGGCACAGGAAGCATGAGTGGCAGGTGGGGAACCGAGGCTATAGCTCCCGACTCGGCACTGCCACCGTCTGCTCAGCCCAAAGGCACCAAAGGTGCCCTCCCGGAAGCAATAGTGAGATCGGATGATGGCTCACCCTGGCTGTAGCTGACCACACAGCCATTCCTGAGGCGAAGGTGGGGATGGGGGTCTGGAAGGCCAGAGGAAGTGAGCATGCAGGCTGCCGTAGCTGGCACAGGGGTCCCCCGGGATGAGCACAGCCCATAAAGGGGTAAGAGCTGAGGGAGCTCCCCACCACCGAAACTTCACCCCCTAGCCACTGAAGAGCTCTACAGACTCTGGTGCAAAACTCAAACCCAAAAGGCCCAAAAGTCCATGTGATAGCACAAGTTTTTACAAAAGAGGTTTCTTGGAGGTGGACCAACAAGGAGGTAGACATGCATTCTCATCTCTTTGATGGGCCAGTAGCAAAGGATGGAAGCCTCGGGGTGAGAAGTGGCAGGGACTGATCCTAACTCGAGTTTCCAGTCCCTTCCACTGGCCCTCCAACTGTCGAACGCTCCCCCCCTAACCAGAGTAAGGGACCCTTCTCCAGGTTCTGCTGTAACTTGTGGCTTCATGCTCAAGGTCACGTCTCTGCTTCTCTTGGAGTTTACCCGACACTATGGGCTGCGTTCCCAGACATGACTCCAGCAAGGCCCAGGCCTGGCACACCAAGGGGGCATTAGCAGCCTGACACCGTCCCTGGACTAGGCCTGGATCAGGACCTCAGCCAGCAGGGGGTCTCAGTGGGCCACATCTCCTGCACCCTGAACTCTCCAGAGTTCCGTCCCTGTCATGGAAATGGTTGGCACATATTGCTGTCTCATTACCCTGACTTCTATGTGGTTGAACCACATAGCCCTTTCTAGGCAGGGGGTCCCAGACCGAAATAGCTGAGATTTATAATCGAAGTCCTGAGTAGAGAAGGCGGGGAGCTGCCGTCTTGTCCTCCACACCCATTTTTTTAATGAGCATGAATTGCTTCTATGGAAGTAGATGAGTCCTAACCCCGGGCAGAAAAGTCTAAAGCTGTGCTGATCATGGCGAGCAGATTTAGTAGCCTCTGGGTGAGTGAGTCATTCATATAAAAGCAAAGGCTTTTCCCAAACGACTTCTGGGGGCGCCTGAGCTACTTAAACCAACTAGTTTCAACTGTCCTAGCAACTCCTAGCTGTCCTGGGAACAGTTCCTGGAAACTCCCTACCAGTCTCTCAGATCTGAAAGTCCTTGAGCCACCTGGCCTGGTACCTTTTTGTATGAAGAGGGGAAACCCAGCCCCACCTGGGGAGGCAGCCTCTTGGTGTCTGGGCTGAGACTGCTGCCCAGATCCTGGCTCATCGGTGTTGGCCTCGAATGTATAGCTCCTCCCTTTCCTCTTCTTGCCTGATGAAGCATCTGCGTTGATTGATCGGTGCCTTGAGTAACTCTAATTCCATTAGCAATAAATAATGCACTCTCCTCATTCTGAGGAGCATTGATTGGGGAGGAAGGGAGGGAGGATGAACAGCTGTCTGGCCAACTTAGAAGGCACTGGCTTAAGTACAAGAAGGCACAGGCACCCGGGCCTTGGCAGAGGCAGCCTGCGGGATCTATCGAGTCTGATCCAGCCTTACACTCGGCCCTCTATGTGAGCCTTGTTTTTTAGCATTGCTACAGGCTCTCACAAAGTGTAGCCCCTGCTCATGTCTTCTAGAACTCAGCATTTACCATGCATCAGTTGCTGAGAATTCCCAGCCTCAATAGCCAGACATCCCTTTGAACAACGTCTAGCCTGAGGATACGTGGTTCATTGTCTACCAGGACTTGGGAATCTACAGGAGACCTAGGAAGGTTTCCATGACCTCCTCCCTCTTAGCCAAAGACTTACTGTACTAAGAAGTGACAGACCTGAATGCTCTCTAGATAGAGGGCCTGGGGGCAGATGAAACAAAGCCTGGAGCAGGGAAGTGGGCAGATGCCCTGGTCCTGCAGGGGTGTTCAGCACCTCCGTGGAATTGGGACAACTGCACTTCCTGGATCGTGATGGGCTTTAAGATCACATGTTGACTTGTCTCCAGGTGAATGAACACGGGTGGGCTGGCTGGGGTTTCTGAGCACTAAGCTCGGCAGGAACAGTGATGTCAGCAAAGTGATCAAGTCGGAGATCCTTGTTTCCCCTAGAGTAGAAGGGAGAAGTTCGAAGTGCCAAGCTTCAGGAGAGGCAAGAAGCCTCAGCTACTCCACTACAGAATGGAAGGAGTCTCTTGGGATAGACCACAGCTGCAAGTGCCTCTGCTGTGTTAGGTTTGGAGTTAAAATCTTACACTCGCCCACATGCAGTCCTTGGGGTCAGCTAGAGTTGGCATACAGACCGCAAGAGAACCCTAGCATTCTGGGGAACCAGAGACCTAGAGGCCTTAGCTAGGTCTCCAGGCAGCTCTTGCCCCATGGAAGAGATGTCAGGTGGTGTCCGGTGTGGTCCATACCCTATGGAACCATTCCTCCCTCCCTCTGAATCTTCCATATCGGGATGCCCTTTGAACTAGCTCACACCTTCTAGCTCTATGGGCACACAAATGTGGACCTTCACACTGGGTTTCCACCTACTGGACAGGTCCTTCTAAGGGGACAAGTTCAAGTCCATTCAGCCACTGAACGGCAGGAACTGACGAGAGGGAGCTTCTCTCAAATCGGAGAAA
This sequence comes from Callospermophilus lateralis, assembly GCF_048772815.1. NCBI lineage: Eukaryota > Metazoa > Chordata > Mammalia > Rodentia > Sciuridae > Callospermophilus > Callospermophilus lateralis. The sequence goes on along the minus strand of NC_135305.1, from coordinate 152,688,857 downwards.
TGCCAGCCCTAAACATTGCTACCAAGAAGGTTTGTACAGTCTAAGGTGCCCAGCCCTGGGTGAATGAAGATGGAGTTGAGGTTGAGTATTGGTCGACTGAGGTATCAAGTAACTAGTCCCTTTCCCCGGGGTCCTGGCTGAGTGGACCTGACTCATCCCTGAGCTAGAGCCTGACTGTGCTTTAAGCCTCTGTTCCTGTTCCAGCAGAATGAAAGCCCCAGCTTCTGTGACCTGCATTATCCCTAAGGTATTATCACAAAGGGATTCAAATCGCCACGTCCAAGTTTGGGGTCACTTGTGTCAAGTGCTGGGGAGAAAGAGGCAGCATACATGACCCATGGCCCTGGCCTCCTCTTCTGCTCCACACACTAGCAACTGGAGACCTAGATCCACTCTGTGGACCGTATTGTTAGATTCATGCTGGGTCTGGAGCCTTGTTCTCAATGGCTCTTATCCTCTGTCACTTAAAGTCTTGGAACCTCATGAGGAATGAGCCTCTTTCCTCTGTAAGTGACTCTGGGCTGGTTGTGCAACCTAGGTGCACAACAGCTGAGACCTGGTCTCCCAAAGAAGAAATTGAGGTGTTTGGCTGCGTCAAAGATCTATGGGGGATGCCACTCCTAAGCAATCCAGTCCTTGCAATGAATGAGTGGAATACAACCCTGGCTGTCGTTTGGGGCTCATCAGCCCCTAAAGGCCTGCGAACCTTCTGCCTGGCCTTGCCACGACCTTCAAGCCACCAATGGCTTAATTAAGCCTCCTTGGGCCTTGGATCTGCCTTCCTGTAACATGTAGATGGAGAGGGATCTTGAGATGAGGTCAGACCAACCCTGGGCAGTCTTTGCCTCAACCGTGTATTGATTCCAGGCACAGGTGCTGGCCCAAGCCACGAGGAGCATGAACACACAGCGGGGAGCCTCGTCCTGCCTACCACAGAGGGAGCTGGGATCCCCTGCCTGAGGATGGGTCTTCTCTCCAACTGTACCAATGGTCCTGTAATACTGGGCGCATAGGAGAAGATGGAGCTCTGGGGACTTGAGTCTTGACCCCTTGGACTAATCGGGAAGGGATGAGTCCTGCTTCTCGATTCTGCATCCTGCGGGGGGGGGGGGGGCTTCAATATGCCGTGGGACAGGCGTGTGTTCCCACTGCCAAGGGGACTGACTGCCTTCGCTCCAGGTCTGCGCGATGTCTGGCGCAGGCGCAGAAGCCCCGCTTCAGGCTCTATTTCCGCGATGCGCAGCTGCAGGCACCAGCGAATTCCATGCTCAGAGCTTGTCCCCCTGTGGATGTGGCTCTGGGAGTAACTCAACAATGGAGTTTGAGCAAGGATTCTCTTCAGTCCCTTATAGGGAAAGCACTACATCTGGTGGGTGCTGCCCCCTGTGGGTCAGACGGGTGACTTGGGCTAGACTGTATCCCTCCCTCCTTCCCTCCAGTGAGGCCAAGCACCGAGGTGAAAGTTGAAGAAACATTTTTAGCCTAATGATTCCATGATGGATGGGAAAATGACACTTTGTACCATAAAGCATGCAATGGTAACTCATCAGCCGCTGACTTTGCTTCCCTTCCTGGGAAGCTCCCAGGTGGATCAGTGTCTGATGCTTGGGCCACGCCCACTCTCTGACCTTCATGGTGGAGGGGCTGGGGGCAGTCCTAGAATCTGTGGCAGACATCACTAATCCATCACAGCGCTCCATGAGCTCCTGCAGATGCTCAGTCTCTCAACACAGTCCAACATAGTAGCAACTTTGGGTCCTCTGAGGATGGTTTGTAGTAAGCTTCAGTCCTCAATTACCCATGTGGCACTTGCTAGAACAACAGCTCTGCTTGGCAATCTCAGGTGCAAGCTCCCTCCCTGAGAACTGCACACCAGTGCCGGGGGTAAAAAGGGTCTCGCCTGAAGTGCATGCCCTGAAGTTCAGGGTGGATAAGAGGTTAGAGGGGAAAGTTGGAGGATGGTGAAGTTCCCCTAGGCTTTCGCATTAATGTTTTGGGAGGTTATAAGGGGTACCACTTGACCTGAGGTCAATATCTTCCTGGGTACTTATTTGCAACTAGGTTCTCCTAAGACCTGGTCTGAATGTGGGATTCATGCTTGGGTCTGGGCCTTGTTCCCAATGGCTCTTATGAGGTTCCAAGATGTTAAGTGACAGGATGAGGAATGAGCCTCTGCCAGTGGTCGGCTGCCAGGTGAACACCTGAGCTGGGTCAACCTCTTCACCTTGAGGGTGAATGGCTTTAGTTCCATGGAGTCTTCCTCCTCGTCCTCAACCTTCTCTGCTTACATAGGTCATTCAGCCCTGGGGGGATACTGTTCTCTGGCAATGAGAGTGACTGAGTGGATGTAGACATCTCTGAGACATTGAAGGGCATTGAGCTGCAAGGTGCTGCCAGGGGTAGTGACCGGTCCTTTACATACTGCTCCTCGGGCACCTACATCAACCACAACGTTTCAGATGTGCTTGGGCCCTGGTTTGCATCTCAATCTGGGACTACAAAGGCTGGGGTGGAAAACGGTCAAATCGGGGCTGGCATCAACCACCTCCCCCCAACTTCCTAAGCCTTCACGATGTGAAAGGCTTGAAGCTCTGGAAAACACAAATGCATCTCAAACTTCTTGATGCCTGGAAACACCTGAGTAAACCATTCAACAGCAAATGCCTGTGCACCAGATTCCTAGGTGCTGAAGATGTGGCAGAGAATGCCCTTGCTTGCAGAAAGTTTTCAAGACCCCACTGAAACATTGGGTAGTGGCATGACCTATGAAGGAGACTGAAGCCGGCGTATGGAGCGGGCAGAATTCAGGAGTCGTGGGCTCAGGTTCTGAGCTGCAGACTTGGCTGGACACGGAAGCCCTTGATCTGCAAGACATCCCACTGTCAAACCTTAATGTATGCTTCCCTTCAGATGCTCACAAGATGCTCCCAAAGGAGTAAACCTTGATTCTTAAAAACGAGTCTTAAAAACACTAGCTAGAAACTCAAGGTAGTGAAATAGAGGTCTGGGGAAGATGGGTCTGGCTGTAGCATCTTCCCAAGAACAGCCAATCAGACACAAATAAGGCTCCCAGTTGGTACTTCAGATGAGATAGCTTTGTGGTTGCAGAGCCATCCTGCTGGCTTCCTAATGAAATGTGCGTGGTGGGCCTTAGTTTCCCTGAGATCCCTTCTAGGGGAGATGTGCAGACCTCGGGTCCGATTTCACTTGGCTCCAGCAATGGTCATTGGGTTGATGCCAGATTTGGATCCTGGCACCACTTGGTGTTTGAAGGGAAAAGCTTGTTTGCTTGTTAGGGGGAGCAAGAGGGAATACTGCAGTATGAACATGTCCTGGGTCTCTGGCCATCCCTGGAACAAGGATAGCCTCTTCCTTCTGACCAGGGCCTTGGTGCTCCTGGAGAGGCATTTCTCAACCTCCCCATCTGGGATACAGGCCAGCAAATGGGCATCTGCAAATGTTCCTGAGCCTTCTCTTTCCTTAGAGGTTGGAATATAGGGACTTCTGAGCTGGAGTGGGTGACACTGTCCGCAGGGCTGTGAGCCTTTTAGGGAAAAAAAGTGCACTAGCAAGAGGTTGGACTTCTAGGTTAGTGGTATAAACTTAAAGGGTTGGACAATTGTGACTCAACAATGCTTAAATGTCCCCATTGGCACCTGAGTGACAACTTGTGGTAGAGGGCATTGGGTCCATCTCGGGTTACCACAAACCTCTCCTGTAGCCCTGCCTTCTAATAGTCAAAGGTACTAACGCAAGTGCTGCTCACACTCTAAGGTTTGTTGAAGCAAAGGATGGGTGGAGGGGGGGACACTGGGTAGATGCAAGTGAGAATTTGAGGCTCCTATCCAGGTGACTCTGGGCTGACCGTCTAACTTGAAGATTCGGGTTATTCTGTCACCTAACGATCTTGTACACGTGGCTACCTGTAACCAGACTGAGTTCTCCAGGGACTAAGGACTTGAACCACTCAATCCGCCGAATCCTGCGTGGGCCATTGACAAGTACTGAGTAGGTGCTAGCTAGATTTGAAGACCTGAGAATCGTTTCCCATGTCTGAGTCTTAAGTTGGCCTGAGATTTTACTTTGGAAGCCTGAGGATCCTTCCATAAAATAATGTCAGTTTGTGCTTCTAAAGGAAGCAAACTGACACCCCCAACTTTTCCTGGGCTCTGGACTCCATTTGCAAGTGCTGAAGGTTACTCTCAAAGAGCACTTGTGACTTGGGCTATAACTTCTCGCTATAGCTTTGTACCCAGTAAAAAGCTACCTAAAGGTAAATAAAGATGTTCGCTGGGAAATAGGTGGTGCCCTTGTAAGGGGAGCCACTCGCTGAGGGCTTACAAAAGTTGAATGAGGCTCTGAAGGGAGACCTCTAAACATGGAGACTTCATAGCCTACCATGATGGCAGGCGGAGCACTTCTACATGCTCCAAGTCTTAAACCTAGAGCCAAAACGTCCCGTCCCCTGCTTGTCCTTGAAACGTCAAGTCTGGAATGACTGCTGTCCTACTCCCAGCCTGTCCTTCTGGCCTCCAGCTGATCGGACAAATCTAGGGGAGGGAGGGCGGCACTAAGTTGCGTCTGACACCAAGCTCTGTTGCTGGGACCTTAAACCCAAGCCCTTCATGGCCCAGGCAGGTAAGGGCTGAGAGCAGACCAGGAGGGGGCTGGACAGTAGACACACAACTCCTTGAAGCATGGCTCAAACACCTGAGACAGTGGGAGGGCCAACTGTGCTGCCAGGACTGTCCAACAGGTACTAGGAAACTCGAGTTTCCATAAACCTCACGTGCAGGGCACAGACTGCTGCTCCAGGCCAGGTGTGAACACGGGCAGAAGCCTGCGGACACTCCTTGGCTTCTTGCGCTGGCCCTGTAGGCAGAGTCCTATGCCTGTGTATCTGCCCATATACCCAATGGTCAGCTCTTCCAATGTAGAGAACATCAAAATGAAAAAGCACTAAACCCAATGCTGGCTTGAATGTGCTCCCTAGACCCCATCCCCAACTTCCCTTATGGGTGAGCCTGCAGCCACTAGCACTGCCCAGGAAGTACTCACTTATGCAAGTGAGAATTGTCCCACGTGCCTCTGGGACTCCATCCTGACAGCTCCTCTAGAAGCTGAGGGCCTTCAGAGGCCACCCACTATGGCTGCCTAGAACTTCGGTTTTTATGGACAACGGGACAATCCATCTAGTCAGATGTGCTCTGTGACCTGCAAGTCCTTGTGTTATACATAGTCTACCCCAAGTTCCCCATTAGCTTGGGAGACCAAACATTGTAAGGGAAGACGAGATACACCTATGCACTGGATATAACTTGCAACGTGTCGGTGACAAGTCTCAAAGCTTATCCAATCTCTTGGGTACAGCTTGGCTAAACACTCGAATTCACTGGGAACACCACTATACCTTAACTTACGTTCTTGGTCTCAGCATGACTAAACACTCCTGTACATGTCTAGGTCCATGCTAAGGTTGCCGTAAGACGCCATGATGTAATGGTAAGCTACTTGAAGTGTCTGAACACTTGGTTTGGTTTACCACCCCTGACCTAGAAGTCTACATTCTGAATGCTAAACCAAACTATCTTACAATCGCATTCTTTCCGAGAAACTGCAAGAAATGGCCCTAGTAGGGAGACTGGGGATCAATATCTTGTTGCTCAAAAGATGAATAAGGATCTAGACTTGTGCCGTTACTTCTTATTGAAGCGACCAGTATTCAAAGCACCTCATAGCAAAGCCAGTCTTGTGGGCGGAGCTGAGATTGACCTGGAGTTGGACACCAGGCTTTGTTACACTCTGTGAGATGCTGACGGAGCTAGGAAAGTGCATCTCGGCTTCTTGGCTACCTAATGTACCCTCAGCAGGAACTTCCTGCTCCCACAATTCCACATTGACTGCATTCTTAAAGCCTCTTTCCACCATGAGTTCTGTGGTGGAAGTGGATATCAAGACACAGGTTCTGAGTGTCTGGGCTTTGAACTTGGATGTGAGAACACTGTCGGTGTCTCTGGCCTCCCTCAGGAGGGAACTCTGGAATCATGCTACAGAAAGGCAAAGGCACAAAAGTCCTGTTTGGAGGACTCCCACAGTAACCCACTGTGGTCACCATTCTGGGTCAGACTGGTCTTCACTGTAACTCCATGACCCTAGACCTAGCCTCACCTGTGCAATGGCAAGCTGGTAGGAAGGCGATTATATGAACGTGCCTGGCCCTAGGATGGACTCGTGGGAGGGCTAATGCTAACCAAATGTGTTTTCTTGGTCTAGACTGAGATGATCTCGAGTGTCAAAGTTGGACTGAACCTGCTGTGTGCATCCCCATCTGTCAACTTGGCCCAGGTCCCGTGACTATCCACTGCTGACATCAAACAGATCTGCTTTAGATTGAAGTGGACTGAAGACCTTCACATTCTAGGGGTGGGTGCATGAGTGCATGTTCACTCTTCCACACAGTCAAGCCAATGTAGCTGCAGAACGTATCGAAACACGGGCTGCATCCTGGGTGAGGTACATCCTCTAAAGGAACTGAACTGAAGTGGTGGCACTCCTAAGTGGCACATGGGAAAGCCTTGAGTGACTTTAGCTCGATATCATATAAATCATATAGAAGTGCAATGGTATTAGATTGGAAGGATCCTGAAGGATGTGAAGGAACTATACAGCCAAATATTATTCCTACAGTAAAGAAAATAGTTCTACTTGCAGGATGGGCATTGTTCTTATTCCTTACATACAAAGTGTCCAAAACAGATCGAGAATATTAAGAATACAATCCTTATGAAGTATTAAATTTGGATCCTGGAGCAACAGTAGCAGAAATTAAGAAACAGTATCGTTTGCTATCACTTAAGTATCATCCAGATAAAGGAGGTGATGAAGTCATGTTCATGAGGATAGCAAAAGCTTATGCAGCTTTAACAGATGAAGAGTCCCGAAAAAATTGGGACGAATTTGGAAATCCAGATGGGCCTCAAGCCACAAGCTTTGGAATAGTTGACCAGAAAAATTCAATTTTGGTTTTACTTGTATATGGATTGGCATTTATGGTTATCCTTCCAGTTGTTGTGGATTCTTGGTGGTATCATTCAATACGATATAGTGGAGACCAGATTCTAATACGCACAACAGATTTATACATACTTTGTTTATAAAACCCGAAATATGGATATGAAACGTCTCATCATGGTTTTGGCTGGAGCTTCTGAATTTGATCCCCAGTATAATAAAGATGCTACAAGCAGACCAACAGATAATATTCTAATACCACAGCTGATCAGAGAGATTGGCAGCATTAATTTAAAGAAGAATGAGCCTCCACTTACCTGCCCATATAGCCTGAAGGCCAGAGTTTTTACTGTCTCATCTTGCTAGAATGAAAATTCCTGAGACCCTTGAAGATGATCAGCAATTTATGCTGAAAAAATGCCCTGCTTTGCTTCAAGAAATGGTTAATGTAATCTGCCAACTAATAATAATGGCCCGGAGCCGTGAAGAAAGGGGAGTTTCGTGCTCCAACTTTGGCATCCTTAGAAAACTACATGAAGCTTTCCCAGATGGCTGTTCAAGGCCTTCAACAATTTAAATCTCCTCTTCTGCAGCTCCCTCACATTGAAGAGGACAATCTTAGAAGAGTTTCTAATCATAAAAAGTATAAAATTAAAACTATACAGGATTTGGTGAGTTTAAAAGAATCAGATCGTCACAGTCTACTACACTTTCTTGAAGATGAAAAATATGAAGAGGTCATGGCTGTTCTTGGGAGTTTTCCCTTTATGACAATGGATATAAAATCACAGGTATTGGATGATGAAGATAGCAACAACATCACAGTAGGATCTCTAGTCACAGTGTTGGTTAAATTGACAAGGCAAACAATGGTAGAAGTATTTGAAAAGGAACAGTCCATCTGTGTTGCAGAGGATGTACACTAAAAGATACAGAAGAGGTAGAATTGAAGTTTCCTGCACCAGGAAAGCCTGGCAAGGGGGGCGGGGAGGAGAGGAGGAGGAGGCGGCGGCGTCGGCGTCCGAGCTATATCTCTGAATCTCCCGGTGAACCATAGGGTCCACCTGCATGCCTATTGCAGATGTGGAAAAACCCAGGCGGAGTCACAGAACCTGAGTGAAGTGCCACTCACATCTCCTAGTCGTGACAGGTTGAGGAATCTCAATCTGTCAAGGTGCTCGACTCTCCCCATTGATATTCCAAATTGCTGCAAAAATGCAATTTGCAACCAATCACATGAACAGTCTCTTGATGTATTTTAACCTCCATGTGCATCCTGCTTGACTCTGCAGCCTGCTTGACAGGGTAGAAGGTGGCTGTGTCCTCCATGTCCCCAACATGGCAGACCCTTGTAGTTAAGGGGAGTGGCACATGACAGAAGTGTGCTAATGGGCTCCATTATGGACGAAACTAAGCACGGAATTGCAAGTAGAAGGGAGTATGTCGAGGGTCCTGGGGGAACTGGACCCCAGTTAAGCAGCTTGACACAGGCCTGGCTGCCTGGAATCCCCAGGGCTTGAATCCCTTGAGCTTGTTCTAAGTGAAAATGAGCTTTCAACCTCTATCCTTGAGATGCCTTGTGTTTTATTCACACATGTTGAACTTGGTCCAGCACCTTCCTCTGTGCCAGGGTCTCAGGTCTGTTGACAAGCAGATTGGGCCATGGTTGGCTGAGTCTGGAGGGTGAGGTCATGTGGTATAAGACACGGCTTGGTTGGCCTATGGGATCCAGGCAGTTTCAGCTCCAGGAGTCATGAGTAGGTAGGTGACTTGTACCTAGCATCTCCTGAGGAGTGGTCGGGAAGATACTTAACACTGTCATCCCTGTAAGTGTCTATACAATGCAAGCTCAGGAGCAGGGGTCCTTCCTTGCACCAGGCAATGTACCTGGCCGTGTTCCTCAAAGGCAATGACTAGATGTAGCATTCATCCTGAGAACCCTGACTTGTGCCCCAGTTTGGGGAGCATCATACCTAATGTCCTAACAGATGCTTTGTGCAGACACAAATCCTGGGTCTATACTTGGGTTGGGGGTAGCAAGGTTCGTGTCCCATATGAATTCCATCAAGAAGGCATCTGCTGCCTTCTCTGGGCCTGCCCATTCTATGGACCAAGATGTGGTCTACCTTGGCGATTGTCCCAGGTGAACTTGAATGTGCACTATGCAGAACGAACTGCGAGTCTTCACCAGATGAAGTTGACTGTTGCACTCGACTGTCCTCATGGGCTCTCTTGTGAGCCTGCCAACAGCTAATAGAAGGGTGTCCATGTTTCAAACCATGTGTCTCTTCCATCAGCTTCTGCCTGACCCCTCGATGTTTTCACTACGGGACACATAGAGGTGAAGGGTTAAGGAGGACTGTCCCCATCGTTCCATTATTCACTACGGACAAGCTTTCCTTTGCAATTGGACTTGTCGGTCCTAAACGTAGATATTCCTGCTCTTTCTGGATCACTGTCAGAACGTTATGTCACACCTGTGACTTGTCTTCTTGTAGACAACATAGTTGGGTGGCTTTCCTAATAAAGGAAACTAAGCCGACCTGCGGTAGCTCGGCTGACTAGGGTGCAATGGCCCTTAACTCGCCTACTACCAAACCAAGGTCAGTTGCTTTTGCTTGGACTTTTGGCCCCTAAACCTTGTTGTACACATACCCTCATGAACTGGCGCCTCTATGGCAAGGATCTTCAGAAGGGACTTCTGCTGGTTTCAAGAAGATTCCATATTGGTGTTGCCAAAGAGTTTTCTGAAAAGGACACGAATGCTCTACTGAGTAGCACCATAGTCATTGGAGCAAAAGACGGAACATAGCCAGGAAACTGTCCAGGGGGGTTGAAACCAAGGCACCAGGAGCCCTTGAACCTATGGGCAGGTGTTAACTATCCCAATACAGTCTTCGTCCTATCAATGTCCTCGAATTAAGTTCTAAATTGGGCACAAATGTCTCTAAGCAGTGTCCCTTGCAAGATATCTGCATAAACTGAGTTCCTTGCAAGAAGTCTGTATAAGTTGGGCTTGCCAAGGAGGCAAAGAAACCAGAATCTTGGTATTGATGTACTTTCACCTTGAACATGCTTGAACTTGTGGTGACTGCCTGAACTTGAACTTCAGTGGCTGGTCTTACCGAATCCTCCTTTGAGCCTTTAAGGCCCAGACCTTAGTGTCCTGGGCTCATGCCCAACGAGCAGCTAATCCTCGTTCTTCCTGGGCATCCTCACTGCACCCTAGCCCTTAACAGATGTGCACTTAGAAATAGCAACCTACTAACAGGGAAGCTACTCAGATGGTTACAGCCAGAGTGTTAAAACTGTGCCTCTGGAATGTGGGGCAGGATTTGCACAAGGGCTTTATCCCTGCTCTTGCTCAAAGGCGATTAACTTATCTGCATTACCAGTGCGTCCCTGCTGTATGTGTCTATCAGACCCCACAGACACCCGGGCAGATGGCACATGAGATGCTGCAGAGACCTGTTGCCAGGTGCTTTATATAACTCTACTTGGGGCCGGTGGGGGGGTATCTCTGCCCACTTTTCAACAGCTCTCTGTAGCACCCTTGCCTGTCGCTTGGTGATGAGCCGGGACCACCTTCAGGCATTTTCCCAGCTGGATAATCAAATGGCATCAGTGGGAATGTTTACAGCTTGCTGCCACTTAGGGAGCTTTATCAGAGCCCTTAATATCAACCCACCTGCCCAAAACTGATAACGGGACAGGGGCCGGGGATGGGAAGCCTCCAGAGAGCTGGTGAAGACCAGAAAACAAGATGTCAATCTAATCACACTTCGACTAGGGCCCCTGCTTGGGCTGGGAACAGCTTCCTGGGGATGACACGTCACTGGCACCAGACAGATGCTCAGCACGTGGTAGTGCTGGTCTCTCTAGCACTGGAGTACCGGTCCTGGTACCACATGCTCGTCTCCATAGCGATGAGATGCTGTTCCTAATGCTTGCTAGGAACTAAGTCTGGGTATTCGTCTTGCCCCTACATGACCTTGAACCACTTTCCTGGCAATTCTTGACCTCTGTCAAATGGGGGCATTCTTCGAATCAGTTAAGCGCATACATGACTTTCAGTCTCATACCTCATCAGAACTCTGACCCCGTATTCCTAAATCATGACCGTTGACCTGACACCGGAGTCCTACCGCCCCTTTTGGTAAGAAATCAAAGTGTCTCTACCTTTGTGTTTCCTGCCTTAAAAAGGCTACAATGACTTGGAAATCACACCCTGTCATCATGCCACCTGAGTCTTATGATGCTAGACAAATACTCCATCTTGGCAACATGTGATCACCTAACTACTAGCAAGGCACAATCTCTGGTCTCAGGCAGACTTGGTGGCCTTGTATACAGTCTCAATGTGACAGTTGTGACCCCAGTGACCAAGAGTGGCTGTGGTACCTTAAACTGAACATGGCTTCCTTCCGTTCTAGGATCACATGCTGCTTAGAAACTGTTCTTGGTCAGGTGCAAGTGCATGACTTAAGCCCTGACCACTGACTGCAGCCTGGACATGGGGTGGAAAGGACATTCTGGGGAGCTGCAAGCTGGTGGCCTCCACTGCTGGGCACCCGATTGTAGTCTGAAGTGCTGGCTCAATGCACCCTGGCACCAAGTACGGACAACAGGCTGCTCTGTCTTGACACTGGGAGGCGGGAGGTAGTCATGCCTGCTCTACAAAGTTCACCAAGCTGCCTAGGGAGGAAAAAAGGGGAAGGGGAACCCCAACTCGGGTTTCAAAGTTGTGCTGCTCCTGTGGACCACAGGCTTCCAATGCCTGATGGTCGGGATGAAGAGCTGGCGACTGCACAGACTGAGGAAACGTCCTGATCCAACAGTGGCGGGGTTCTGGTAGCAGGGAGATGAAGAGTCCCCTGGCCTAGCATGCTTACTCTTCCTCTGGCTTATTGTTCTGAGGCCCTGACTGTCTAGGCTGTCAGTGTTTGTATCAGCCTTTCTGGCCCATCGGTATCCCATTGCGAGTTGAAATTTTAAGTGTCTTCTGCTGAGATCTTCTTAGACTTGTGTTTTGATCGAAACTTAAATTAATCTTGGTTGTGGGGGAGTCAAAGATTAGCAGACTGGAACGAAACAACTGTCGATGTGTCTCTGAGTAACTGCACCATTATTGATCAGACCTGTGTCTCTATCCAAATCGCTGACCAAATATTGAACAGAATGAGTTGGTTCTCCTGTGCCTGAATAAATGTCTCCCTGGGGATGTGACTCTATTAGTTCATGCTCCACCACCCACATCATCCAGCTACGCTTGAATGGTTTCATCTGCAGAAATCTTCCTTTGGCTCAGGTGTTTCTGGGAGTTGAGATGGTTGCCTAAAACACTGCCTTGGCATTCTAGAACCTTCCTAGGACAACACAAAGCTTATCGCTGATCTCTGCCTTCTAATCCCTTTTGTTTCTAGGCTTGAAGGCAGCTTGGGGGAGTGGTGTCTGAAGATGAGCCTGCAGGGTTAGGCTGGGAGCTCATGCTTGCAGACCTAAGCCACTGATAGACTGAACCTTTACTGGTGCTGTTGGCCTCATAGCTCGCCAGGCACTTGAATAACCAAATCCAAAGGGTGAACGGAACATAAAGCAGAAACAAGATAGTTGCAGAGTCTGGGCATCACCCCCTTCAATACTTGGTGCCCAGAGGCAGAAGGGAATCCAGTCTGGAACCACTTGGTTCAAGTGCTTGTGATCGGGGTCACCAGCAATGCCTAGTGCCCTCAAGTACTTGCTGTGAGGTGCCACCTTGGTGCACCACCTCCACCAGGCCAGGATGCACAACCCTGTCCATGGGAACACATGGCCCTCCTGAGGCTCGAGTTGAGGGATATGCTGCAAAATGGGCAGAACCCTTTAAACGGGTCAACAATCAAAGATGAGAAAATGGACCTGGCAAAACCTGACGTCCTAGAGCTGATTCTGGAACCGGGAAAAAACGGCATCGCTGAAAAGGGAAGTCGAGCTCTAGTTGCATTGAGTCAAACTTCCTAGTTCTTGTGGCTGCCTGACCCTTCTGAGGGCCAAGCTTGGTGACAGTTGAGGACCTCTGCCACTGTTCTGCCCCTTCTCTTGGTGTTAACTATCCCAAGCCCTTACTGAAAGGGGGAGTGTGCTAATGACTATGAAACTGTCCAAGGGCTGCCCTTCCCATAAGGCTGTGTCCAGGTAGAGCAGGATTCTGAGCAGTGCCCAGTGGAGCCAACCTGTCCGTCTTGCTGGAGAGCCAACAAAGGCTCAAGGGAAAAGTATCCTGGTGGCATGGCCATGTTGGTCAGAGCGGGTCTCCCTGGACTTAAGGGAGTAAAAGGGGTGTACGGAGGTGAACACAACTGACCGTCGCCTCCCGTTGCCTATCCCTGCCCCCAGAGGGTCAGTAGCTGTGGGCAGAGCCTGTGAACATAACCTTGAATGCAGAGGCCTCTGGAGAAGGATTTCAAGGGCAGTGTTGACCATGTGGTGGCTGTGGGCACCCACGGATGCTGTGGTCTGTTTCTGGATTTTTGTCATGGTTGACGCAGCTCAAATGCCATTGCCGGTTCAAGTCTCCCACTCTGCTTGACCCAGTGGGGCCTTTGGGAAAGGCCACCTCAGAGCTTGGCCCAGAACCCGGGAGATCCTGTCATGAAATGTAAAGGGAATGATCATCTGGGTTTCTCAGGTAATCACAGGGATACCAACCCAAGGCCCAAAGCCTCAGCCTCTGGGAAGAACTGGAGGTCCCTTGAGCTTCCAATGCCATCTTCATGGGGACACTAGCTTTCTGAGATAAATTGACTGTAATCTCTGTCAAAGGAGAGTTAAAAAAAAAAAAAAAAAAAAAAAGCAGAACATTGGCATTACTGGAAGTCATGCTGACAAGAGGACAGGTTCCTGTTTCTTGAAAGACAGAAGGCTAACCTGAATCCAAAGAGGATATGGAGACCATGAAGGCAGACGGCTTATTGGGAGACTTGGGCCATGAGCCAGAGGGGTCCCCCAGGCCGGGGCTGAGTGAGGGTCAAGTTACGAGCGCTTACCAGTGTGATGCCTGGCTGTTGTCACTGGCTAACTAGCGACTAAACACAACTAGGGGTAACTCTAACTCTGGAGCCAGCATCTGATAGCATTTCTTGGGTGTCACCAGGAACCTAGAGGAGACCAAGTCCTAATGTTCTTTTCTATCTAAAGACAAAGGAAGTTGATAAGGACCCGTTTTGGTTTTGGATATGAGGTGTTGCCCCCCAAAAAACCTCATTGGGGGCAATCGATGTTCAGAGGTCAAGTGACCATGAGAGCCGTAACCTAATCTGTAGGCTAATCCACTGAACCAAGGAATAACTTGAGGATTACTGTCCAGGTGGTAACCGTAGGCAGGCCGTGTGGCTGGAGGATGTGGGCCTTGGAAGGTGTGCCTTTGTACTGTCCCTGACTGGCCTCTGCTTCTGCAGTGAGGGCCTCTCCTCCTCCACACCTGCCGCCATGTTCCTCCTCACCTGAGGCTCCAAGCAAGGGACTCGTCTAAGCATGGGCTGAGGCTCTGAAGCCACAAGTCCCCCTAAATCCTAAGTTCTTGCCTTGGGTTTCGGTCACAGAGATAAAAAGGCTGACTGAGGCAACCTACAACGTGAGGCTGGAGTGGGCACCCAGTGTGAGGTACCAGGGTCATGGCTGTGGAGGGGAATGGAGTGGACAGACCTGTGCTGGGACACTGAAGGGACTTCTGATACAGAACGTCCTCACTGCGGTCGTGAGGGATTTGAGGACTTTAACTGGGAAAACTAAGCCCCAGGGCTCAGATGGACCCCTCCTGAGGTCCTTCCAAGGACATGGCTCCCTTTCTCCCTCTAGTCCTCAGACCTCTTCCTCCTGCTGCCAAGAGCTCGACCTTCTCATGTCAGACTTGAGCCTGTCAGTTCTCAGACCTCTGCAGGCACGTCAGTTTCAAGGGTCTTGGGCCTCCCCCATGGTGAATGGAGCGATATGGTTAAAAAGCCGCCCTGGGGAGCAGGTCATGGGCTGGGCTGCTCCCAGTGGGAGTGGGCTTAATGGAAGGTCTCAGGAACCTACGGCAGCTCAAACAGAAGGGCCTTAGCATTGGAACTGCTGGAATGACAAATTGGAGGCTGGGGATTGAGGTATTGACCCACGCCAAGCTCAAGCTCAGCCTGGCATGACACTCTTGATCTATATTCTACTTCCTGGCCTACTACACTAGCCGAGTCTCTGGGGGGACGAGATTCCTGCCTCTGATAAGCTAATTTGTGTAGTCACTGATCTTAAGGGACAAGCCATCCAGGGCTGAATGGCATATTAAAGGCTTGTGTTGACCCATCATGTGCTGCTTAGCCTTATGACACTTGTCTTGGTCACCTACCTTCCTCAGGGCCGTGGGAGGAGATAGATGTCAGTCCATAGTCCCTAGTTGATGGGACTGCATACTGGTCCCAGATTGGAGTCTGGCAGTATATGAAGCCTTGGTCTTCTTCCCCCCCCCATCCAGAACCACACAGCTGTGTAGAGACCCTCAGCTACTCTCTGCAGTGACTGTCCTAGGACATTTGAAGAGTAACAACTGGTTAGAACCTGAACCTTGGCTCCTGTCAGACGGCCTGTCATGGTAGCATCGTTGTGCCTGCCCTACCTGATGGGTGATAGTCCCTTGAGAGATGAGTGTACTCAGGGTCTGAGCACGTGGGCTCTGGCCTGAAACACCAGACAACTCTGGGGCTGGATGCTTGCTGAGAGCCATTAGCCAAGTAGGTATGACAATTTCCTTGCCAGCGTACCCCATGTTGCTTAGTGGAAGGACTCGTGGAAATAGGACATTTTGCAGTAACATTGCATGTAAGGTGACCTTGTTCAATCTCGGGTGGCTGAATGCCACTTGTCCCTCTAAGAAGTTGGTTACCCGCGCCTGCCAGCGTAGCGTAGGCACACGCTGAGCCAGTCAGTGTAGCGCGCGTGCAGCTCTGGACATCTAAGGGCATCACAGACCTGTTATATGAGTAATACCAAATGATGAGCAAAATTGTTTAAAAGAGGTAGAGGTATAGCCAGGACCATTATTGCTTTTTAACTGTTTAGGAACGCCTACAGTGGCAAAATTTTGTAAGCAATGAGCTATACCATCTTTAGTTTTTTTCTCTGGCATGAAGGGAGCCCATCAAAAATCTGGAATAAGTATCAACTGTAACATGTAAATATTTTAATTTTCCAAATTCTGGCAAGTGTGTGACGTCCATCTGCCAAATATGGTTAGGTATCAGTCCTCTAGGATTGACTCTAAGACTAACTTGTGGTAAAAAGTCACACAATTTTGACATTGTTTTATTATATGTCTGGCTTGTTCCTTAGTTATTTTAAAATGCTTTTGTAAAGTATTAGCATTAACATGGAATCTTTTATGAAAATTCATAGCTTCTTCTAGTGTAGAGAAAATATGTATGTCATGTGTAGTTTTATCTGCTAAGTCATTGCCCAAACTAAGGGCTCCAGGCAATCCTGTATGTGCCCTAATATGTCCTATAAGTAATGGATCTTTTCTGTCCCAGATTAGACTTTGTATAGTGGAAAGCAAAGAAAAAACAGTAGAGGAAGGGGAAATCCTACCAACATCTTCAAGGGATACTATAGCATTAACTACATACTGACTATCAGAAAATAAATTCAGAATCTTTAAACATCAAAAAGGCTTGTAAAACTGCATTAAGCTCTACCTTTTTGAGCTGATTGTTTGGGTACTAAAAATGTAAAAGTTTGATCAGGGGCAACTACTGCTGCTGTACTATTATTTGACCCATCAGTGAATATATTTGGAGCATTCATGATAGGGGTTTTTTGTCATTTTTGGAAAAACTACAGGATGCTTAGACCAAAAAGACAACAAAGGATTAGATGGTAAGTGATTATCAAATGTAATATTAGATTTATACATGATTATTGCCCAAGTATTTAACTCATTAGCTAACTCATCAATTTGATCCATAGTATATGGAGTAATAATTTGATTGGGAGAAATTCCAAACACTCCCTTTGCTGCTTTTATTCCTTTGAGTATTAATTGTCCTACAGCCTCAGGATACCTAGTAAGAATAGTGTTAGGAGAATAAGATAAATGTATCCACAATAATGGACCTTCTTGCCAAAATACTCCTGTAGGAATATTTTTTGTTGGTAGTACAATAAATAATAAAGGCAAACTTATACATTTGAATAGAATTGATATATTTTCCATATATGTTTCAATAATTTTTAATGCCTTTCTTGCTTTAGGACTTAACATGCGAGATGAATTTGGATCTGATGGACCTTTTAGAATATCAAATAAAAGTCCCAACTCTCCTGTTGGTATGCCTAGATAAGGTCTTATCCAATTTATGTCTCCCAATAACTTTTGAAAGTCTTTAAGTGATTTGAGTTGATCTACTCGTATTTGAATTTTTGGTGGACGGACCATGGTTGAGGATAATAGAACTCCTAAATAATTAATTGGAAAATTTAATTGTACTTTATCTATTGCTATCTCTAGATTATAATTTTTTAATAAGTTTGTAAGTGTGGCATAACATTCCAGCAATATGTTTTTATCTTTATGTGCTAATAATACATCATCCATATAGTGAAATATTTGTAGTTCAGGATTTTGATTTCTAAGTGGCTGGATTGTTTTGTTAACATATATTTGACACATAGTTGGGCTGTTAGCCATCCCTTGAGGGAGTATTTTCCATTCATATCTCTGATCAGGACCTTCATGATTTAATGCAGGGATAGTAAATGCAAAACGTGGACTATCCTTGGAATGAATTGGAATTGAAAAAAAAAAAAAACAATCTTTAATATCTATAGCTAAAACATACCAGGTTTTTGGCAAAGCAGACAATTGTGGAATCCCTGATTGAGCAGGTCCCATAATAACCATCTCATTATTAATGGCTCTTAAATCTTGCTGAACTGGGAGTGAGCAGGCGGGGTTGAGTCTCCTCGTGGAGAAGGGAGAATTCCAGAAGACAACTGGAAGCGGGCCCTTGTGGTCACAGTTGAGACTGGACAGAAAGGCTGTGAGCCCAGAGAAATGGGGTGTGGACAGAACATCTCGGAGTTGCCAGCACCAAGTTGGTCAATGAAGTTTCTAGAAACCAACAGCGGCTCACACAGCAATGTGTTGCCCCCGGGCTGCTGGAGCCGTGCTGGATCTGGGGATAGGGTGTCGGCCCCCACTCCCAAGCCCTAACTTGGCCCACTTCAAGGGTTTGACCTCCACTCAGAACCAGCTCTACTAACATGGGCTCCCCTGGTCAGGGACCAGGTGTGCCAGTGATGGCCAGGGAGGCCTCCAGTAATGGACGCCCTTACTTTCAACCCACCAGGTTGACAGTCTGAGCACAGCCCGACTCAAATCCAAGTTGTGCTGAGACCCTCCTGAAACAGTGGAGGTAGGGGAGGCTGGGTTCCTTGGGCCCAGTCCCCGGGAGCCCCATGTAAAACCCGAGCTTTTCTTACTTATCAAAACAGAAACCGCATTGACAGAATCTCTTTCTCTTGATGGTTCTATGGCCTCACATCTGTTCTCTATCTTAAATCTTAAGGTACAACTTCTATCCAGTTGGGTAGATCGAGGTTTCCCATCCCTCTTCATTTGCCTTGTGTGAGAGACTTGCTGAGGCCTACCTGTAGGTCTCTAGACTGTTCTAGCTCCTCATAGTAGTCCTTCTGAGGCTGACCTGGGCTAGGGTCATCCTTAGAGATGGTGACAAATGCTGAAAAGGCAGTCATTCTCCCGAGATCCTATATAACAAGACTGGCCTTGGATCTCTAGGCTGTTTGGATTCTCTATCTTCACACCATTTTTTTGTGCTCAGGCTGAGGTTTAAAGTGGTAGATACTAAACGGGTTCTAGTGACCAACTGTCCCTAGAAAACCACTGCTGAGCTTGGAATTTCCAAATGTTAAATTTTTCCTGATGAAGCCAAACTAGGGGTGTTTCTCCTGCCTTGCAATAGTGGAGAAGGTCGTGGGAGGATGTTCACCAGGCTGGTGCCATTGGTCACACCTGCATGAGTCTGGGATCTGGAAAGATGTTTGGGTACTTCAGGATACTTCTGCAGAGATGAATTAGAAGTGCTTGCAGGCCTCAGATTCAAACTGGTATCTAGAGTAAAGGTAAAAAGAAGCCAAGCAAGATGGGCCACCAGGGTGTCTAGCGCACAATGAACCCAGAGATCTTCAAGAGTTAAAACTTGACTCTAAGCTTCACGTGGAATTAAGGGCGTAGTCTCCAGTGACTAAGGAGCTTTATAACCTGAGATGGCTTGGGCACAAGACCATTCTGACGGGTCTCACTAGACCCATGCAGCCTACCCCCGTGGTGAAGACGACCACGACTGCATGTTGGGTACTGAGCCGGTCCCGTCTAATCCGAGACCCAGGTCAGTGTCAGCACCTCCATTTTACAGTGGAGGAAATGAGCTCGAGCTCCCGCCTCCCTGGAAGCCTGCGATGGCGGAATCGCCACTCGATCCTAGGCCAGCGGGGTTGTGAGTCCAGGGTCTTCATCAATGCTGCCTGTGTTGATTCCTAGGTGACACTGTTCCTGTCCCCCACACAAGCCAAGAGCAAGAGTGTCCAGGGAAGACTGTCCTCCTGGGAGCTGAAATGACCCACGTAGCCCCCCGGTGGGCAGAACCCATCACCTAGGGAAAGGGCTGCAGCCTCCTCCATGAGGTCCGTGGAGTTCCTTGCACACAGGCCTCCGATAACGGGACAGCACGGAGGGGGCCAAGGGAGAGTTTGAAATGACCCTGATACTGTTTCCCCTTGTAACTCCCTTGATCGTAAGGGGCTTGACTTGCTTATTTGGGAATGCTTGATGGTTCCCCAGCTGGGCAAAGTCTAGTACGTGAGAAGGTCTCACATGAATCTGCCATTGTGTAGTTAAAAGGAGACGGAGACTTGGGCCTCCTAGAAGTACATGATCTCTGAATCAGGTGATGATGCACAGGGATGCTATTCCCGGTGTCGATCACTTTTTGGTAGGATTGACACACAACTCTTCCAGTTTGCCTCGTGGGAATGTTAACCAGCATTCTGTCTTATCAAAGTACTTGACAAGAACAACTTGGAGGTCAACTCTATGACTGGCCTGTTCAAAGATCTCAGTCCATGGTTGGCCAACCCCATTGTTCTAGGCCCAAGGTGAGGCAGGACATCATGGTGGAGGGAAAGATGCTTGGGTCATGGCAGATGGGAAAGGACCCAGGGACTGGGTCCTGGTGCTGCACCCCCAGGGCCAATCCACCTCCAGTTACCTCCACCCCCTGCCCAGTTAGTATCGCCCAGTTAGTCCATTCAAATGGATGAATCCACTGAAGTGAGCTCATAACCCAATCTCTTCACATGAACATTGTGGCATTGCTAACACATGAGTTTTGAAGGGGACATGTTGAAATGTGACAATGCCGAGAATTGTTTGAATCTTGGCAAGGTTTCCCTGAAGGAAATGATTTTAATGACTCTGGAATCTGATCTAGGCCAGGGCAAGATGGGAAAGGGCAGCCCACCTAGGCAGAGAAGCGGGCAACATCCCCCCGCCCCAGGTCTCTCGAGCTGTTGGTGCTGATACACGTGGACAGGCTAGACTGATGGGCTACCAACTGTACCTGGAGTAACTTCCAAATGGACCTTCATGGAAAAGCAAAGACTTCCCCCAAACCGCCATCCAAGATGGCGACCAGTCATTACAACTCAAAAAGATCCTCATACACAAGCTGTTGCTCTCAGAGTATTAAACATGATTTGGGATCCTATTTTATCTTCCAAAGCTCATCCTCCAAACTATTGGCCTATGTTAGATAATGTACTCTACAAGTTCTCTTCTAGAGAGCATACCTAGAAGTGGTCAAACATCACATCTTTGTGGTATGTGTTACATAACTTACAGAACAGTCAAACTTCTTAGACTTGAACCCAAGAGTAGTTGAACTTGGCAATTAATATTTACTTATGAAGATTCAGATGTTTTCTATAATTATAAACGTCCAATCTACACTTGCCTTATTTCTGAATTATTTTCAAATTGCCCACAGAAATGGAAATGATTCAAATGCATAGTCAATACTCCAGGGTTTTCACTTTGGCACAGAAACGACTTAAATATTGCCATACTCAAGGTCCAGAAAGCAAAGGGCCCTGCATCTTAAATACTTAAGACGTCTGTCTTACCTTACTAACATCTGTTAACATTTTAATCACAGGACAGAGCAACACAAACTTACCAGGGTCATAAACCAGACTAAATTCAAATTCTGTTGGACAAACAAGTTGGAGTTGCCTACAACTAAGGTTCTTAGTTTTCAAGTCTTATGTGAAGTCTTGACCAAGACCATAGATGGTAGCATATTTTTTTTTTTTTTTTAAGGGAACTTTTTGCTGCTTGGTCCTGAACAGTCTGAGGAATGTTGGCCACGTGTGGTCCTCTAAGCTGATCTCTGATCAGATGTAGTCCCTCAAGGATTAGAAAAATTTTCATGCCCATTCCACCCAAGGGAGCATTAGACCTCGGTTATTGGAGTTGGCTCTAGGTTTAGACACCAATTGGGGAACATCAAATTCTCCTAAGCTTAACACATAGAGCCAGGTCATCCTTAGTTAAAACTCCCCAGCTTTTCTTGCAAAGGGTAACCCTCTGTGCTTGCTGGTGGGATTCACTTCTGGATCAGCTTAGTGTTGCTTATGGAGGCAGCTTCCAGTTCTAGCCCAGGCTGACCTCCTCCTGTGCCCTATTCTATGCTGCATGTTCAGGGAACATGAGGGTCTGAGGTCCTGGGTGAGCACCTTTCCAGGCATCTACCCAGATGAACCAACCAAGTCCCTCCTGACACAAGGGGCTGCTCCCTGTGAGGCCCTTCTGTATCTAGGGGAGCTCCTCGGAAGACTCCACCTCCAACCCAGGGGGCCTTATTCTTGGCATCTTCATGCTCAGGTGCTCGGAGCTTCTACTTAAAAGGGGGTGAGGGAAGAAGGATTAGAAGAAAAATTGGAGCAAACTCCCAACCTTCTGGGCACTGGCCTTGAGCTCTCTGAATCTCATCCCTCACCAGCACTCAAAGGATTCAAAAAAGATCCAAATGACTATTTAAGCACCAAGTGAACACAAAATATCCCTGGTGTGTACAAGACTCCAGATTGGACTGACAGATCCCCTCACCCCTCTGCCAAAACCAGAGACCTTTTCCTTCTAACAAATGTCTCTAGGCTGGTAATGGGAAGGGGGGTGGGGAAGAGAAACGCCTGATATGAAGGATCTCAGCTGCTGCTGGGATGTCCCTAGAGTCCTGACCACAGGCGCAGCCCAAAGCAGTCGAGTCCCCTCTCCCAGCTGAATGTCAGTTGCCTGGGGCTGGCTGCTGCTCCTGGCTGGCTCTGCTGACCCTTCCCAGGGTGATGGGTCTATACTGCTTGATGCTGGGTTGGAAAATCTGGGAGACTGAAGCAGGGAGAAAGTTCTGTTCAAAACTGGCTTTTGAAGGAGGAAACTTTACACGAAGTTTTTCTATCTTGGAATCTCGGAGTACAAAGAACTTTGAGGAGTTAAAGGGGCATGGTTGGATACCGGACATGAATGTATGCTCGGCGTGGGGTCCTCATTCAGAGGAGTCCCCTCTCTGGGAAACATCTTGATGGCTTTGACTTTCTGCAATGAGTTAACTAGAACCTAAAAGCGGGCTTCCTGTTCACAAAGGATTAGGGAAGAGCAAGAGACCGTTGCCCATGAACCCCTGTTACGTTAGGTGCTCCCCAATTATGTACCAGGAAATGCTTGAAGGTTGAACTGCCCAACTGTCCTGGACACCAGGAGAAAAGTCAGTAAATTAAACTTGTGACAAAGTACACATGAGAACACCAAAAGCCTATACCAGTTCCAGACTTGCAAAGGGATTGAAACTCGGTTGCCTCCATGGCCCTGAAGAGTGTGAAGCCTGGGCCAGGCATCTTCTGCAGAACTCGCGGGTCATGAGACGATAGCACACTGACAAAGGCTACTCGACAGACTCCTGAGCAGCACAGGCCTCATCAGACAAAAGTCTCGACACAGCTGTGCACCTGGAGTGGAGAAGCTGACATGAGAGCCCCAGTTACCACTCTGCATGAACGACCACATCCATCATTCTAGAACTTAAGCTTCCCAGGACCTAGAGGACTAGGTCTAGTCGGGCATAGCACTGAATTCTTGCCTGGACATCATATCGTGGCTTGAGGTTAAGTTAGAACTACTCTGACTACAGCAATGAGAACCACAGGTTCCAGATTCCGAGCCTGGCTTCAACTACCCTCTTGCTCTGTGGCCTTGGAGAGATGCTTGGTCTCCGAGTCTTGTTCTCCAGGATCATGTTGATCTGGATCCCAGGACAGGATTTGACCTGTTGAGAGATTAACATGTCAGGGGAAATGCTGGAGGAGGCCAGGAGAGCCTCGGGGCTTGATGTGGGCCTGAAGAGAAGGAAACTGAGTGGAAGGTACACCAGACTGCTGGGCAGGCTGAAGCTCTGCCGTGGAGTTGCTGGTTGGGAGCTGAGTGGAGAGACCAGGCCATGATGCAAACTCAGGGTGGCCTACAGACCTCATAGCTGGGACCCCTCACAGCAGACCCAGGAGGTGTTTAAAATTGCTACAACACAATTCTCGGCTATAAGGACTTGGTACATGGTGTATAAAATGCTGCTTTCCAACTGAAAGAGCTGCTATGCAAGGCTTTTCATTCTGGGTTGCTGTGTAGAGGCTGCACTTCAGCCTGTTCAAAACCACATGCATCACTCCCCCTCACTCCTTGGTTTTCCTGCCAGGTATAATGGAGCTACCCTTTCCAGCCAGGACAAAGCTGGAGTGCCTACCGAGTGCTCAGCATGGCCTAGAGCAAGCAGGGGAAGCTCGTAGCTGGATGGTGTTGGCCCTTACCACCAAGGTCGCTGCTGGCAGTGAATCTGAGAAATCCTCCTGCTGTAGAAGGAGCATATGGCTTTTTTTCTTTTCCTTCTCTAAACCACCTTGAGTGAGGTGAGCAGATTACCAGGGAGATCTTGGCTCTCAGGCCAATTCATAAGCTCTGGTAGTCTTGGGTAAGGAATCCCAACTACACCCGGTGGGTCTTACCAAGGTCTTGGTGGAGCCTGGGACCACCCTGTACGTGTTGCTGCACTGGCTGGCCTTGGGCTGGTAGGGGGACCCTCACCTCGAGTGCAAGGCCACATCGTGGACATGAAATCTGTGTTGTCACAAAGGGACTTGTGCTTGTCTTGGTGTCTCAATGTTACCACTTGAGCAAGAGGCCCACGTGCCCTTTTGTTAGGGGTCCCATGAGCCATACACCTGACCTGAGTGAACGTACCAGTCCAGGGTCCTGAGAAGCGCCTGCCTCGTTCAGGGGTTAACTGATGACAGCGTAATGAATGGACCACCTGCAGGTACACAAGCAGTGACTGAGGAACTTGCAGAGTGGCAGACTTGAGGGCTGCCACCCCAGGGAGTAATGCCACCCCTAGGCTGACTCCAGCAAGAACTCTAACTGCAAGGACAGGAGAATGTCCTGTGTCCCTGCCAAAACTGAAGGCTAGAAAAAGAACTGGGGGAATAAGGTCTCAGACTTTCCTGTCAGAAGGCTTGATTCCCGCTGAACAAATGGTGGGGGGAAAGATGATGGATGAAGGCAGCCCACGAGTTTGACCTCCTGAGGCCCCGTGAAGGGCGTGGAAAGGAAGATGGGGACATCATGATGGCTCTGTGCCTATTGGTGTAGATCTGAAGAAATCAGACTCGAGTACCCAGCCGGCCAATCCCAAATGGGATTGATCATAGGTGCAATCCGTAGTTCCATGAGCGGTCAACAGTGTCCCCCCCAAGAACCCAGATCTGTCCCTAGACAGGAAACTCGTTATCGTCTCTCTCTGCTAGCTCCACTAAAGTCCACTGTGATCTCCTGCCCAAGACCAGCTACACCTAATCCTGTTCTAACATCCAGCACAACCAACTCTGGACAGCAAGGGGGTAACAGCCTTAAATGGAGACGAGGACAGGATTCTGTTCAGCCCCGAGCACGTTCTTAAACATGAACGTAGGCTGTCTATTTTGCCATTGGCTTCATGGGATCTTTTACTTGGGATTACTGCTTTAGGGCCTTGGTGTCTTTCACTATAAAAACTGCCATGGAGACGAGTCTTGGCACTCGCCCTTACAGAGGAGAACTGGGCAGCACCCTTGACATCACAGTGGGGACTTCTTGGGACAGTTCTTAGTGTGTTCACAGCAGCATGGTTCTGTATGGAGCCAAGTTCCCTGTGAACAATGTGAACTTCATGGTCCTAGGTCAAGAGTGAATTCATCCTGCTCTGGTGTGGTTTTTTTGTTTGTTTTTTCTTTTCTGGGTGGGGAAAGTTGTTACTTTCTGGGCCATCACCATTTCCCCATCTGCTCTTCCCTCCTTTCCACACCCTTCATAGGGCCTCAGGAGGCTGACCTCTGTATTGACAGAGGGTGAGGATAAGCCAGCTCTGGACTTCAAGGATTGGGGGGGTGGTGGTCTCTGCAGTTCCTGGGGCCTGCCCCTGCTGTCCCCCAGTCAGTATCCTGGAGAGCCAGATCCATGCATTACATTGTCGTACATGCCTTAGGGATCAAGAACGGAGTGTCCTGGGAGCTGAGCTGAGCTTCCTGGTCACCAGGATTCAACCTGTTGTCAGCAGAGGAGTAAGAGACCTCAGGGAGCCCTAGAAAGGGAGAGACGTGCTGTCTGAGAACACAATAAATGGGCTGGGTCACTGCTCCAAGTGACTTCTGTTGCTGCTGAAGCCTTGGGCAGTATTACTGGACAGACGGGAAGGTCAGGACAGACGGACCCTTCCCCTGTAAACCCAGCCTGCAACGCCCAGACCATGCGGGAGTAGAACAAGGCAAACCATCAACCCTGGACAGGTGAAGGCAGCCACAGCACGGGTGTGCCACTGTCCCAGCTCACCTTGGGACAAAAGGACAGCCACATTCAGATGGTCCCATCCCTCTCTCTCCGCAACATGCAGGACCGGGGCACTGCCTGCCATGGCACATGAGGGGCTCTGCATCCCTCTCTGTATGCGCATCGGACACCCTCACCAGGCAGATGGCCACAGGGGCCTCCTGTGTCAGCCCCGAGGCTGTTTACTCCTGGTCAGTGGGTGCCTAGGTGCAGGGGGGTGAGCACACACATGCGACCTTCCCACAGCCACCTGCAGGAAACACCCTCATTTCCCACCTGTTGGCGAGGCACTGACAGCAGAGTCACAGCTGCGGGTGTAGAAAGGCTGCAGAGGAGAAGCAATTTCCCATTCCTAAGCTGCTGTGGAAGGAGAAACCGAACACTTGCTTGTAACTCCCCTACCCCAGGTCTCCTGGGTACTAATCCAAGTAGGCACTTGGGCCCAAGGGTGAGAAGACTGTGAGCTGGGCCTCCCCAGTGGCCACCTTCAACCCCATTCCCCAGGCTAGCCCTGCCATAGCTGCCCTTCTCTGGAACTGAAGTCTTGCTCATCCTCTCTTAAAACTGGGCCTTTTCCCCCAGGGCTGGGAATGGGAACCAGGACCGCACACATGTTGGGCAAGTGCGCCATCACCGAGTTGCGTCCAGCCCCTGGCTATCTGTCCACTGACATCCCCATAGACGTGCATATCATGTGCCAATCATACCTACTCTTGCCTCTCCTTTCCTCCTGGTCTCCTTCCCCATCAGCCCTCCCTCCTACACTGGGTCAGTTTCCTCCACATAAGCCAAAGACAAGTACCAGGTGTTCTATCTCGCTCAGCATCATGACCTAGTTCTAGCCACTTTTCTGCAAATGACACCTAACTTGTTATGGCTATCCTGTTTTGTGTATGCACACATGCATTTTCTTATCCATCAATGAGCACATAGGCCAATTCTACAACGTAGCTATTGTGAACAGTGACGTGGTAAACATGGGTATACAGCTCTCTCTCCTGTATGCTAATTTTCTTTACTTTAAGAACATACCCAGACGCAGAATAGCTGGATCATGATACAACCACTCTCGACTTGAAGAACTTGCTGTCTTCCAGAGGCTGTGCTAGCTAACATTCCCACCAGTGGTATATAAGGGTCCCCTCTTCCCCATCGAGTGTTCTCTTGACAATAGCCATTCTGACTGGGATAAGATGGAATCTCAATGTAACTTTGACTTGCATTTCCCTCGTCAAACCTGAGCATTCTTTTCCACATTAGACACTCGAACTACTTCTGAAGTCCGTTCAGATCGCTTGCCTACTTACTGACTGGACTGCTTGTTTGCCTATCCTAGACATGAACCCT
The DNA here is from genome assembly GCF_048772815.1 of Callospermophilus lateralis. NCBI lineage: Eukaryota > Metazoa > Chordata > Mammalia > Rodentia > Sciuridae > Callospermophilus > Callospermophilus lateralis. Next base: position 152,661,508 of record NC_135305.1, on the reverse strand, counting down.
TTGTCGGGTGAATAGCTAGCAAAGACTTTTCTATCCTGCATGTTCTCCTCGCTCTCTGGCTGTGCAGAAGCTCCTCAATCCATCTTTGATTCTTTCATTCTGTTTGAGAAATCGCTGCCTGTGCCTATCTTGGTGTGTTCCTGTAGTTTGAAAGTCTCAGGTCTTGCATCAAGGTCTCTGATCCACCTTGGGTTTAGTTTGGGAAAGAATCTAGGGTCAATCTTTGTATTTGGCTTTAATGTCACTAGAAGAGGCCATTCTGACGTGTGTCTTGGTACCTTTGTGGAGGGTTGATGGCTACAGAAGTGTGGGTTTATTAAGGTGCTCTACATACTCCACTTGTCTACATGACTGGTTTTGTGCCAATACCATACTGTCTTGTTGCTATGGCTCTGTAGTAAAATCTGAAATTGGGTATCGATGCCTTTGGTATTCTTCTGCTCAGGGTTTCTTTGGATTATTTTGGGGGAAACTTCTAGCCTTCCCCATGAATTTGGGTATTTTTTCTTCTCAGTGTAGATTGTTAGATCTCTAGATCCCATTCAGTCTCTAGACCACAGTTGTCAACAGACATTGAAATAAGCTTCTCCCAAATCGTGACAGGAGGCCTTGTCTCCTAGGGGTGTCTTGAGTTTCTTCCTCCAGTGCTTGATAACTTCTACGGTACTCACCTCTCACCACCTTGGTTACTTATCCCTAAATTTTTTGCTACTCTGCTGAATTTGAAGTCTTGGGTGGTATCCTCTGGAGTCCAAGTAAAGAATCCTACCTACAAGCAGGGATAACTTGACTTTTCCTGTTTGTATCTCATTTATTTCTTTCCAGGTTACTGTCTAAAACTTTGCTTACTGTGCTGAACAAGAAAGAAGGTGCTATTCATTCCATATTCACAGGAAATACTTTGTTTCCCATTTGTGATGGATAGTCTATTATGTTGAGGTATAATCTGTCTATACCTAGCTTCTTTAGGTCTTCTATGAAGTGATGTCAAATCTTTTCAAAAGCATCTTCTGCATCTGAGATCATGTGACTCCCCCCGATTCTATATATGCTATTTCACATTAATCTTGGATGTTGAACCATCCTTGCATCCCTAGAGTGAAACCAACTAGATGGTCTCTGATCTTAGATTTTTTTTTCTATTATTGAGGAATTTTGTATCTGTTCATTAAGAGCACAACTAAGAGTCAATGCCCTTATCTGTTTTCTATATTGGCTGTTATCTCAATGTTGAGATGTGCTTGGCTTTCTTTTTCCCATAACATGGAAAATCTTAAACTTTGACTCTCATGACTTCAGATAAGGTATTAACTCCTAAGTGCCCATCCCCTATAAGATGGGGGTGGTCACTGAGACGGGCCATCTACAGAGGACATGAAGAAGGCTGTCATGCTACCTGCTCTGTAACTCCTACCTGGGGTTCACACTGCTCCATTCTGGTGGGAACATTAGAGATGGAGAAATGGGGCCCATGGAGCTGTTTGCTCAAACATCTGATGAACTGCCTGCCTGTTGGGGGGAACAAGGTTGGGTGTCAAGGACCAGAGTAAGCGCAGTCCACCATGACACCTGAGCCGTTCATTCCCTAACCAATTGCACTCGAGCACCCTCATGGTGGGCCTGCTACTCCCTTGACTTCAAAGCCCTGTGGTCTGCTTAGACTAGGGGTTGACCAGGAATTGCAGTAGCTCGGCTCCTAACTTGACCCTGTTCCTTGGAGAACACTGCTAGTTCCCCCAAATGGCATCTCGCGGCCAAGAAACCCTCAATGCCTCTTTCCTAATACCTTGCCCCCCTTGGCAAACAGGCTTCAGAAAAGCCACTCCCAGCATTGGTGCGCTGGAAAGCACTGGTGCACAGTCACTTGAAGGATTTTCTACTAGAGGACTGTCGGTGACCGAGCCTGAAGTTGGTTGAGGGTCAGACTGCAGCATGGTTGGGAACTCCACCAGCAGACGAGCATCCAGACGGCTCAGGTTCATCCAGACGGCTCACCTACCTATGGAGCTCTTGAACCTAAACAAAGGGCCAGTCTTGCCGAAGTACACATGTACTCAACGGCTGTCCACTTGAGCACTCCTAGCAGGACTTACTGTGTACCTCCCCATCTAGCCTCTAAATGAGGAAGTAAAAAATCCAGGAGTCTGCCCTCTGTACTGAGGCATGGCCCAGCCAAGCCATGCTAGAACTCGAGAGTTCAGGCAAGCTCCCTATTTTCCCTCTATGCTCAGTATTACAGGATCCTCTTAACACTATTCTACCCAGTCTAGTGGAAAGCGGTTGACAAAGGACCCAAAGTGGGTCTCTAATGACAGGCACTCTTTATTTCCAGTGCACTTAATAATGAGGTGGTAATCGCCTCACATTAGGTGTAGCTGATCATCACTGGCAAACCTGTAAGAATAGCAGCCTGAACTAACCAAGCTGCTTTGCTCAAAATCCGGAGGCAGTCCATGTTGGGGCTGGCATGATGGTCCAGGATGCAGGGACCCTGTTAGGGAAGGTGTCCATTCCAAGGACAGTTTCCAGATAGCCGAAACCCAGACAATGGTTGGAGCCTCAGCTAATAGGATGGCAAAAGGGCTCAATTAAAAAAAGGTACCCCTTTAAGACCTAAACTTGCATCAACCATAGTCCCATTTGCTAGAACTTCAGGAAAGAAATATACGTGGCTATATGAACCCTACTGGGTGCTCGAATCTACCCAGCTAAAAATGGGAAGCCTTGCTACTACTGGGGGTGAAGAGCAAGAAATGACACTTAAGGGCTAACTGGCCCAAGGATGGGCACACGCTGCAGTACTGGCTCTAGAACTTCAGAACCATTGGCCCAATCGCTGATCTTGGTACACCCATTCTACAGCTATGAAATCAGCTATCGCAGGCTTGTTGGATTGACCTGGTTCATGCCAGTGTGTCCCCCCTGCTGTTCCTAGCGCGCACCTAGAACTTGCACCCATCTTCTCAGGGCTGCGTCTGCCGCTGTGTGCGTCCTACTTTGTCTACCTAGTTTTTGCAAGAAAGTAGAATCTTCAGAGAAACGTGAGTTGCGTGTGGACATCTGGCCCTGATTTAGGAAGTCTTTGAGAGATGGATGCTTTGCAGAGAACAATGCCTTTGGCAGAGGCTGCCGGCCTTGCAGGGACACTTAACTGCTAAGTACAAACAGCTGTCCCCCATCTGCAGGATCCATTTTCAACTGTATACAGTAGATACTGCTGATAATGAACTTGGGTCCAGCTAGGCGCAGTTCATAGGGCATACAGACTGAAGGGTGCTGCCGGGGTTGCAAGGTGCGAATGGTGATTCCATATTGAACGGAAGCCCCAGGAGGTGGCTCGGTCCTCAGACTTGCTCTCTTGGCTGAGTTGAGTGAGACCTGGGCTGCTTTCTCTAGAATCTTACTAGTTTATGTTTATATAAAGCTGAACTGCGCTATGGCTGCCTAATGAGTTTGAAAATGGCTCCTTCCCTCACGTGAAGAATTTTGATCCAAAGATCAGCGTTGTGAAACGTTAGAGCCGGGAGGATCTATAAAACCACCTGATGGCGTTTCCCCATCTGGTCAGGAAGATACACTTCAGAAGTTTGACAAATACCCTTCCATTTTGTGGAAGAAGATCCCATTTGTTTTTAAGGTATCTTCTTGTCCTACTTTTGACCCCAATAATAGAAAGTGCTTGTTAATGTTCTGACTGTGAGCTCTCAGGTGGCTGGAGAGACGCTGGGCTACCTCCTGGTTGAGTTTAGCAGGAATAGCCCACAATACCCCAGGGCAGGCACAGATCCCAGTAGCCACCGTGGCCACACGTGCATGGAACAACTAGCACTTTCTGAAAGCTGCATAGAAACTGGAACCTACAAATGAGGAAACGTCCTAGTTCTTTAGGGACATGTCAGTCCTCCAGTAGGTACACTGGGCTTTACCTTTATCTTAATATATGCTTAAACATGTTATCAGTCTCAACATCTGGTGATTCCTGTTAGATAATCTCGTGGGAACAAGCACTCCTGCATGTGAACACTCTGCATCTTATATCATCCTAGAGCTTATGAGCTCGTCATTGCTGGCTAGAGGCAGCTTGACTTTAGTGCTGGGGGACCAGGTGGCTGGCGTGAAAATCCCGCCAGGCCACTGATCAGCTGGTGACATTTTGAGGCTATCGGTGGTAAGTGTGCCCAGTTATAGCAGATATAAGAGCAGCACAACTCCATCTTCAACATGGGCAAGTGAAACAGGCTTCAAATTGTGCCAGGCATATGTAGTAAGTGGTTCTTCACCCATTAAAGGTCTGCTGGAGCTGGATGTGATGGCACACGCTTGTGAGCCCAGTGGCTCAGGAGGCTGAGGCAGGAGGATCGCAAGTTCAAAACCAGCCTCAGCAACATGGCAAGGCCCTAACTTCCTTAGGGCCTTCTCTAAAGTTCTGGGGATATTGCTCAATGGTTAAGCGCCCCTGGGTTCAATCCTAGTTCTAAAACTCTGCTGAGGAAAATGTCTTGCCTGGCCGAATTCTGCATTGCCATGAGTAGCATTTTGGAAACTGTTGGGCCGCTAACGGGGATGCTGAAGTCCTTGTAACCACTTTTGCACACTAAAACGCCTCTATAACTAAACCTTTGAGCTGCATCATAAATACTGGATGCGTGCTTAAACACTTAACCAGCCACGGCACAGTGAAAACCTAAAGATGTGCTAGCTGTTACTGACATGCACGGGACCCGGCATCAGAATCGTCTTTCAAATTCTGCAAATGCTTCCCTGGACGGTCCATCCACCTACACCCGCCAGCTCCTCCTTCCCCCAGCCCCTCTTTAGGCTGCCTTTTTTCCCCTTTGAATCATCCACAGTAGTCCATGGTCCTCTAGGCATGGTGGTGGACAGCTCCCCACAGGTAAGGGAGTTTGTTTCCACATGGATCAGCCCAGCTCATCCAACACGAGTCCTCCCTGCCAGGAGGAAGCTGTTCCATATCCCACACCAGAGATCCGAGTTCCTCTGTCAAGAACTCTGCAGAGGTGGGAGCAGAACCTCCCTGTGGTCCTAACTTGGTAGCTGTCACTGCCCGGTCTCTGGATGTAGAGCAGTGGCCCAACTTGGCTGTCCACCCGAGTACCATAAGCATTTCTTGCCTCCGGTCTCTGGAGGAACACTGACCATCTTTCTCTGAACCTCCCCGTCCCTCCTGGGGCTTGACTTGCTGATAGCAAATACCCACTCATTGAGACTCCTACAGACCTCAGTTGAGGGGGCCACACTGAATCTCTTGGGAAATTTTGTGGAACTTGGATCCTTTACACAACTCTAGAACTTGATTGTTGGTGAAGTTGGAAGGAACACAGCCTTCTCCTGACGTCTAAGGTGACAGATTTGACTTGAGCTCGTCTTGGTTTTAACGAGCTGCATGGCTGGTGTTTTTGGTTCATGGAGAACCTCCTTTCTGGAATCTTCTGCTCGTGGAATGTGAGTGTATTGGTTTCCGAGCCATTCTTCTCCAGAAGTGTTCAGTACCGGCCTGTATCGGGCTCCTGATGCCGACAACCCAACGTGGTGAGCTGTGCCCTCTGAACCCCAGCTCGTGATGTCAAGCTTGCTTGTCTGCATGATTCTTGGGTTTTCTGACCCGGAACACTATGACCCTAAATGACAGGCACATCTAGACAAAACCTTCTCCAGGCCTGTTGCAATTAGGCTGAGCAGGCCACAAACCTTAAATGGAATTAATCTCAAAACTAAGTTCTGGGAGAGGCCACTTTGAGGAGAACCATGACACTTATTCTTGTGTCCTGTCCTCTTCTATGGTGACCCTGTATTTAGGAGGAGTCTCCACACCCGGAGTCGATCCATTCCTCAGCCACAATGAGGCACCAGAACAAAGCTAGTCAGGACTGCTCATGTGCATGGGGACAAGCGACATCCCTGGCTCTGACCTTAATGAGCCTGACTGGTTGGTCCAGGGCGCCTGCCCCTATCTCAGCCCCCTGTGGAGGTGATTATCCAGTGTCTGCCCCTAAGGAGGGAAGCCAGGGTACTGGGCCCCTGTAATGAGAGGTGACAGTGTCTCCAGCCTCTGACTTGGGGACTGACAGGAGGGCAGGGGCTGGAGAGCCGGCCAACTCGGGGGTGTCTGCTCCCTGACCCGGGAGGACAGAAGTCTGTTTCCCCTGCTGTTAGGGAGGCACAGATGGGTCCCTATGTCTGAAGAAGAAAAGGGAGCCTGGTGTTTGTTTAGCCTTGGCTTAGAGAGGATTAAAGTCAAATGCCAGGGCAATCAGACAGGGGAGACCCTGAGAGCAGAGACAGGACGCACTCCCCTGCCGCTGATCTGAGCGGATGGGCCTCAGATCCTGAACCCTGGTCCCTGTAAGGACTGGACAGCTGAGCAGAGGCTTGTAGGACCCTTTCCAGCTGCATCGTGCCTGTGTCCTTCCCCAGCTTGAGTGCCCAGGGCTGTCATCTGGGCTCCATAAAAGCAGGTGGAGGCAGTTCAAACACACACACTCGTGTTCTTAGACCAACGTCTGGGCTTCAATGTGTCACCCCACTCTGGGGTCCTCTGTTCCCCCAGCCTATGCTATAGGTTGTGGGGAGTGGCTCCAGCTGTTTCTTTCTGGAACTTTTTCTCCCTCCCTGTGGCTTCCTATGCCTTCAATGCAGATCTACTTCTGAGGCTTGACTGCAAATCCAGCTGGGGGCTTGTTTCTCTCCCACATGTAAACAGAAGCGAGCTTCTTTACCTGTCTTGACACAAATACTTATGTCTTGCCTCCTGCCAGCCATGAACAAGACGCCTGGAACTTCAGGTGAGCGTGCATTTGGCCCCTGAATTCAGGGACAGTTTCCATCTTGTGGCGCTCACCCACCCTCCATCCCCTGCTGTCCCCTCAGCTGGGTGATAAGAGGATGGGACAGCACTCTACTTCCCCATCTTGGTTTACAAGTGCAAATCGGCAGCTGAGCTGTCTTACTGACTGAGAGCTCCTGACTTGGAGGAAAACATCTTGCCTCCCATTTTAGGACACACCCTGGGAAAAGGTTCCTGCCCCTCCCCCTAGCTCCCAGTCGCATCCTACAGCTGGGTCCTTAAGGCCACAGATCCTTTGTCCACTGTGTGGCCAAAGAGCCCAAGTGTGGGTGCCAACTGGAAGGTGGTATTCTCCTTTGCACTGATTTCCCCCAACCCCTTCCATTCTCATTCCTCCCTCTTCTGTGCTGAGCTATGGGGGGATTAGGTGGTGGCTAAGTCCTTGCTCAGTGGCCTTGTGAGCTGCCAAGGCAACCAGAGTGTCAACTTGCCCCATCCTTCACCTGTGCTCTGCGACTTAGAGCTGCCTCTTTGCATGGAGGCCTGAGGTTAGTGAGGTGGCCCTCTTGTGGCCCGGCTGAGCACTAGTACCTGTGGCATTTGTCTTCAAGAGTAAGCTCTGTCCCAGAAAGCAGCTTTTGAAAGCAGAATGTACTGGTCAGGAAGGGCCAGTACTTCCAACATTGCTTCAGGTCCTAGATAAGGTGGTGATCAGGTGGCATTTAGAAGCCTGGTGCTGTGACAGTCATGGCTGTTTCTTCAAGTTCCTAGTGAATGGTTTGGTCACACTCATATTGGGAGGACTGAGGTGACCAAATCCTCTTGGCATGTCCTGAGCAGAGTTGGTTCAACTGGGTTGGGGGGCCAAGGACCATGTATACTTGTAAGGGGCTGTCGACTCGGCCAGTCGAGTTGTCCAGAGTTGGACTAGGGTCCTAAGGGTCCGCGTTGAGGGTAAAGCTTGGGAAAGTGGCTTTCAGAATAATCTTCTGTAAGAACACAGGCCGTGCTGAGGAAGGGGTCACGTGAATTAAGACTGAAAGGTGACACATGACATAACCTTGGCTAGATATGCCACTGCCCTCACTATAGCTGTACAGGGGCTGGACATCCTGGGAAAGGGCCCAGGCTAAGACATTTGCTGTGGCACACGTGTGAGCTCTGGATAACCTGCTAGTGAGCAGGAAATAAGCCTCCAGTGACATCCCCCCACCCCAGTCCCTTCACAAGAAGGGTGTTACTGGGTGCAAGAGAATCTTGGAGGAGCACTTGTGCTTCCGGCTTCTGTCCTTGCGACTCTTCTTCTCCTAAAGCGTAGCCTCGCGGGTTCCTCTGCCGTGCTTTCTCATCTGGGGATGTGCTGTGAGGGAAACCAAAGATGCTCTGTGACCTAATGGCTGAGGTCAAGCCGTTGTTGAACAAGTGACGTATCGACTTTCCTAGTCCTCCTGGGGACAACCCCTCTCCTTGACCTCTGACCACTCCAGCATCTCAGGCGACGGTGATGCTGCCACCTTCATTTCTATCATCCACATCGGGCTCTGCACCTGGTCCCTGAATACATGTAACTTAAGGAGAACACAAACCATGACCGTGGCCATTTGAACCCTCGATGAACAGGCTTCCAGTGGAATGAGGCAGCTGGGAGAGGATGAACCAGGCCATAGTGTCCATGCCTTTTTCTGGGCCCAACCTGATCCCCTGGGGAAGCTCCTGGGCTGTCCAGCATCAGCTGGGACCAGGAAGAGATCAAATAATGCCTTGACTTGATCAGTTCCCAAGGGTCAAGCATTCAGAATTCAGGTGGTCTGTGCTGGCCACCAAAATGGGGCCAGGAATCCAAGTCTACAACACCAACCTCTAAAATGCCAATAGAGCTAGGGCTGTACTCTTGTTCTCATGGCCTAGAACATGCAGCAGATCGGTGGACACTGGACCTTGTCCACCAGCTGACCAGGCCCTGAGCTTGCTCCTCCATATCCTGTGCCACCTGTATGGAGTCAGATCAGTTGCTAACCGTGATGACCTTGACTCTTCACTCCCTTGCTCCCCCCACACAATGACCATTGAGCTAAACGCCCATCTCTGAATTTGGATGGAGGGCTCAGGACTTCCATCCAGATGTAGCAATGTTCATGACACACACCAAAATGAGAAGGTGACTCTGGAAACTCGCCTTAGCCAGAACAGGGGTAGAAATACAGATGTGGAATGGAAAAGGAAATGGCCTAAACAGAAGCCAGCAACATCTTGGAGCCTAACTCCTGGACTCCCCATAACATGGGGACCTAACCCTAGAAACACCCAGCACAGACCTGTCGAACTGAGCACCTGGGGACTTGAAGTAGGAGACTACAAAGTAGGACCCTTCTGGATTATTCCTTGGTTCTGCTTTCCTTGGCAATGTTCCTAGTTCAGTGTCCAAAGCTGTCCCCCACATTGTTCCTGACCGCCCAAGATTGCATAAAAGTAGACAGTAGAAAGTTAGGGTGTAGTTAGGGGGTTCTTAGGCTGAACCCTATAAAGGATGTGTTGGAGGCAGACACCAGTCTTTGCTTAAACACCCCTAAATAAGCAAATGCTTTCCTCCCCAGCTTGATTTCCTGCTCCCTATGGTTTGGATTTTTCTAGTCAAAAAACACCAGTTGGAGACTCTGGGCCAGGCAGAGGAGCATTACTGCTCACCGCTGGTGCAGAACATTGTCACCTTTCTGAATGGTATAAGAAATGAGTGCCTCTGTGGTCCTAGTCCAAGAGAAATGCCATCCACCACGGTGTCTTCAAGGGCTTGTGACTCGATTTTTGGGAAGAAACCCCACAGCAGGAGGAACTTTCATAGTTAAAACCGGACTGATGGCCGAACCGAGGGGGAATTCAATCCTGGATTCCTTGCCACATCCCGACAGTCCATTCCTCACTTTCCAGGTGAGCTTTAGGCACTGCTGGTCAATGATGAGGAATGCCCCTTACTCCAGTCCGTGGATAATCCAGTCCCTTCACTGATGCCTCTACTAGAGGTCTCAAGGAGTGGAAGACAGACGTTCAGTTGGGAGAGCAGTTTCTCTTCAGCCACCACCTTGTGCAATCAAGTGACTTAATCTGTTGGGTTTCCCAAACTTGGGCTGTGCTTAGTGCTGGTCTGTGTGGCCCCCCATCCCAAGCCCCTGGGGTAACCTGGGTGACCAGGTGGGCTGAATGATGTTACCATGCATGCCTATGCTGAAAGGGTATGCAGAGGGACTGACAGATTTTTTTAGTCTTGTGACAGTGCCACTGGGGATGTTGGCCCTGCCACTCGTAGCATCCAAAGCCATATCTGAAAGTCCCTTGTCTGACTTGAGCTCAGAGCCATGTGAACACGGCCACCCCAGTCACCTCCTTCATTCTGCACTTCTTCTGGAGACCTCAGTGGTGTGAAGGTTCTTAACCTCAAGGCTAGCCCAGGCCTTTCCTTGAACTTGACCAGGGGTTTGTGGAAAAGGCTTACCAAGTCTCTCTGGTATGGAATTTGCCTGGTTTCCTGGATTTCTGGACCATGGGGTTCCTAACACAGAGCTGCTGCTCGAGGGGAGTCTTGGGATAGTTCCAGGACTTGTCTGAAGTTGGCGCAGGTGTCCTGGGGGGGGGGCGGTGATCTGATCTGGCTTCTGTCTCTGGAGATGACCTCTTGTGAGCACAAACCTTACGTACACCCAGACCACCCAAATCCAGCATATGGATAAGCAACTGAATCCTCACCTTCCCATGGGACAGGGAGGAATTCCAGGTAGAAGGGTAACTCGGGAGTACAGGTAGCCCCAGAACACCTCCAATCACATGCAGTTTCCTGACCTGCTGGGGGGAACCTCTCCCTTCTCCTGAATCTTACCTGATCCAAGGTCATTAGCTACCCTAGTGGCTTTCCTAGATTTGGCCTTGGAGCCCCTGAAAGGCAGATCCCTGTGGCACACGTGGACAACATCACCTGCAGGGTCAAGGCATGTGGCTGAGCTTTTTAGACTGGAGAGTGGCTCTGAGATGTGCAGCTTTGTCAGAGTTGACACTGGGTGAGAGGAACTGCATCAATTGTGGCCTAGACCTTATGACGAACACCTGTTCAGGTTGCCACACACTCGTATGGCCTCTGCCCGCCAGATCTTGATCCCAGGGGAAGCCTGACGTCTGACATCAGAGAGCCCTTTGGACTCCTGATCTCACTTTCCTTCCCCAGTTCCCTTATTACATTTGACTTTTCTAATCCTCAGCCCTTTTGAAGGGCCAGCCACCAAAGCTGAAGGTCATGTTTGATTCTTGGTCCAGGGTGAGGAAACTTCTAGAATCCTCATGGCAAAGGATCCATCTGCCTTGATACTGAGCTGATGGTCCACCTAAAAACTGGGTTTCAGGGGAGAGCCCTCAGCCATGACTCTTGAAGTCACCTACAACATTTAGTACATCCTCTGTGTTTTCAGTCAAACCCTGTGAGGAGGGGGGTGAAGGGTGGCTGAGGTTGCTTATCTGGTCCCTCTTGATACCAGCTCTTGTTGATGATGGTGACTGACCTTCTGAACAAGGGTCCTCGGTGCTGGAGGTAGCAGACCCACGAGAGACTTGGCTGCTGTCTGGAGCTTTGACAAAGGCCTTGCTGAACCGCTCTTGAAGCATTGCTGCTCGAGAGACTCTAGACTTGGGGTGTTGCTTTGTGGAGGATGTGTCTGCCCAATCGCCACCTCGTCCCCATTGTGGGTTGAAAGTTGGGCTGAGTCTCCATGAAAGTGCCCACATGGGCACTTGGGATGGGTTAGTCAGGGACTTCTTGGCATCAGGACATCAGACGTGGGGTATAGCTGGCTTGTATCAGCTGTCTCTCACCCTGGCATGCAAGGATTCTTGGAGGTGCTAATAGACTAAAGACTGCTTGTCCTTGTACCTGGGCTCTTGGCCTCGGTCTCGTCACTAGAACCATATCTCTAGAGACCAAGGGGACTCGTTCATAAGGGACACATCTTAAAGAGAACTAGAATCTGGGCAAGCATGAAAGAGGGTGCTGAGCCCAACATGGACTCTTCCCCCAGTTCCTGGGAAAGCATGAATGTTAAGGTCTGTAAACAAGTGAGATTGGCACCTGTTATTTTGCCAGAGAAATGTTAGAGTCTGTAAACAAGTCTGCATGGTGCCTGGCAAAATGCCAGAGGGAGTGGTTTGTGAAGTAACAAAAGCGAGCCATTAAGTGTAGAGATCCCTTATTGGTTGACTGCTGTATCTATTTTATGCTAATTAGATAAGCTGTGTAAAATGTATAAATACTGCTCATGTCCTACAATAAACGGCTTCCACTCCTGCTGTATCAACGTACACAAGTTATTCGTCACCCCCCGGTTATTTTGCTGCAGCCGGACTGCGGCACATGAAGTGCCCCTACTCAATGCCCTTGAGATCTGAAGGAAAAGTAAGAACCAGAGCTGGCTCAGGACACGCTGGACTAACCAACTTTCTTATCCATGGGAAAGTTGGAAATGGTGAGATGAGAAGCGGTCACAGGGTCCCAAGCATGCTTTTACTTATGTAAAAGGGCTCTTGGGGGTGGGGGTGGTCTGGAGGGCAAAGAATGCAGGCCACCATGTTGTGGCCCAACCATGGGGAGGGCCTCTTGAAATGCAAGCTCTGCCTGGGGAGGCTTGGGCCCAGAGGACAGCCAGGTGACGCTTGGGCCTTTCATACTGGTGTCTCATCAGGCACAATCTTCTGAGGCCCCAGAAGAGGGACAAGGCCGTCTCCGTGGTTTCCCTAATCCTCCAGGGACGTGGCTGTTGTGCTTTAGGACAAGTTGGTGACCAAGATGTCGATGTTATCACAACTGAGAAATGCTGGTATCTGTCAGGAACAGACCACCAAGCAACTTTGGGTAACTCTTTAAGACCAGGACACAAGCTTTTGGAAATGGATGAGCTTATTAAGGTGGGGGTGTTGTATCTTGGTGCTGTCCGGGTGGCCCCCTCTGCCAAGGTAGTACGAATGGCCTGATGAAGTCCGGATGAAATGAAAAGGCCCAGCCTCTGGGTGCCTCTGCCACTGTGGCCTTCCAGGACATCACTTGGTAGTGCAGACACTGCCTGAGATGGCAGAGATGCCAAGACCCTTGGCACTGGGACTCTGGATGCTGGCTTGTGCTTTGGCCACTTTCACGTGTCCTTGCTCACCTCGGATGGAGGCCAGATGCCTCCAACCCTTCCATCCAGTGTTGTCCAGAGTGTCTTAAGGATTGACTCTGTAGAAATGGACGGGCAGACAGAAGAGGTGCCAGGAAATGCACTTGGTGGAAGGAACCCTGGCTAGGCTGAGTGTCCTAAAGACGGAATGACCCTGGGAGAGATGGGGCCCTGTGCTTCTCATTGGCTTAATCGCCGGCAGGGTCCACGGCTGAAAACCGTGCATGACCTTGGAAGGTTCATCTTCCACCAACGTACCCTTGCACACTGACCACTGAGGGCTGACGGATAGCAACTGAAGCCACCAGAATGAGGGGATTAGGGGAATTCGTGTCCTGTGATGGCATTGGCCAGATAGTGAATGCAAGTTCCCTAAAACTCTTGTTGTGCATTCCATTATCTTGATTTCCTTGCTGTGATTCCCGTAAGCTACCTCTTCTGCTACCCACCTTGTGTCTCGGGGAAAGACTAGACTTCAGTAAGTTAAGGAAGTCTCTGGCCGGCTGTGACGGGCTGGAACCCAGGGTCTGGTGCACACACCTAACCACTGGGCTGCTCCCTAACACCTAGGTGGTCGGCCCATGTTAAAGGGACTTGGGACATCTAATTGGACTTGGTGTCAAGTGGCGCTGTAGTTGCTATAGGGCAGTTTGCTATTTATAGCAACATGAAATGCACACACCAGCGTCCATGCCCGAGTGTCCCTGAGGAATAAACTCATTATCCGTTCCCTGGATATCGTTTCCCATTTCTGCTTAACTCAGTTTCTTGGCCAAAAAAGAGGAGCCTCGAGTATCAGACGCCCTACCCAGGTGTTTAAATTTGTACCATGGCTATTGATGCTAAACAATGTCTCTTTCTACAATTGGTAAAAAAAAAAAAAAAAACTGTTTCTGATTAGAATCTCAGCTGAGATTACAGTGAAATGCGGCTCAAGTTGTTCCTGAGAATTTGTACTGGACATTGTTTCCTGAAGCATAACCCAGGCATCAGCTTCGTTTGGGATCTTGGCTTAAATAAAACTAGGTGAACGCAAACAGGTGGCACCAGTTATAAACTCGCTCTCCACTCCCAGCTCCCCTGACTGAGGGTTTCTCGGCCCTCTGGAACCAGAGTGGGACCTTGCCTTACAAGCTTTAAACCTGTGAGGCTCTCCTGGTCAGGAACCCCCATGTCAACTAGAACGAGCCTGAATAGCCAACTGTCCTGTAAGTGAAGTAAGACTTGGCTTCCTAGAGTGCCCGGGGTATCTCCAACTAGACAGTGCAGTTTGCTAGCACAAACTGCCACCCTTAAGAATCCCAAGGTTGAGTTTGAACTTGATTTATGGCCATGGTAGAGGGGAAAGTTGACCATCACAGACTTGCTATCATCTCCAGGAAGGACCTGATCGTGGTAGCATTGCCCAAAACCACGATAGTAGCTGGGGAAACGGTGGGACCTGCAGCACTCTGTACCTTTTCCAGCCATCCCCATAGACCCCAGCTGTTCCCGGAAGTGGCTGAGGCACCAGGTATAATCGAGAAAGGGGACGTAGACAGCCAGGATTGGGGGAACTGGGTGGGGAAGACACTGCACCTCTGATCTGCACTTTAAGCAGTGATGGCTATGGCTGTGGTCACTCTGCATGGGGGAGGACAATAGTGTTATGCAGGAGCTGGCTGGACCATGACACCTGATACGGCTGTGATCATGAGACTGGAGTCACCATGCCTGAGCCTGTCCCCACCCATGCTCTTGCAGAATTGCCAGGTGGAGCTGTGAGTCTACACTCCCCACATTCAGGAAGGGGGGCTGCCAATCAATGCTGGTAGCCAAAAAGGCCGAGAAACCTCTTTGTTAACCATTTCCACATCTTCAGATGGCATCAGCTGTCTGGAACACAAGTACCACAGTGACCTGATGTCCCTTGATTCAGATCCCGGTTAGAGTGCCCCAGGACTGGGACGAAATGGCCTCCCTGCCAGTTCTTTGTGGTTCTTGAGATGCTCTGGCCTGTTGTCTGGCCATGTGTTCGTGGGGGTTTTGTGGACTCTTGGACCCACTTGGACTGAAGAGATCTCCTAAAGGTGAAAACCCACGTAGGTTGTTGGTGGCTTGTTTTGATCCTTGTTCTTTAACCCAGTGTCTAGTCAAGAACTAGACCCCCAATATTCCTCCAGTTTAGAGGTGAGGGAGCTCCCCTACGTGCCTCCCCGTGTAGTGGAGGCTCCGCATGCTTGGAACTGACTTCAGCTCTTGCTGGGGTTCTTGTACGAGAACCCTGCTCCATGTTGTGTCCCCCCTGCCCCCGCCATGCCTGCTCTCCCTGCAGGAATACCCCTGGGCTTGACGCTGCACTTGAAGGTAACAGCCCATGAAGCAGCTTAAGCCACTGGCCATGGCTGCTGCTGGGGCCACCACAGCCCTTCTGTCCAGCTGCCCAAACTGGATGGCCCTGGAAGGATACTCTGGAGGCTTATCTCAAGCCACTTCAGACAAGGGGAAGGTTGCCTTGCTTTCTCAAATGACAAGATTTCCCCAAAAAACAAAGCCAAGTCTCTTCCTCATTGAGACATGCAAAGTCGGGCATCTGTCTAGGAATAAAACGAGACCTTATCAATGGCATCGCATCTTACCCACATGGGCTCTAATGAACGGGAGCGGATGAGCCACCTCTCACACTCCCCACCCACTAGCCTCCACCACCAGTCTCCACCCTCCTCCTGACCTCCCTGAGGTTGCCCTGACTCTTCCCTGAGTCAGACACCTCTAATTTCCCTTGTGTACCCTCCTTAAGGGAATCCTCAGTGTCTCCCCTCCTGCTTCGTATCAGACTCAGACCATGCTAAGCATTTCTCTTTCCCTTTCCAGAAATCTCTCTAGCCTGGCTCCCATCACCCTGTGCCCCTGGGGTACCTCCTCACTTTCTGGAATAACTGTCCATGCTTTGGGTTTCTCCTCCTCCATCCCATAACTGGCCTCTGGTTTAAATGTCTTTGGCCCCTTCTCAGTAGGGGTATATTTGGGAACCATGAGCACTGGTTTGATTCACTCCTCCAGGACCTGGTTTTTAAACTAAACTAAGCATATGGAATGGTGGTGACAGTCACTTCTGATTGAACCAGAGGTGTTTCTTCAAGACTAGGAACTTCCCCCAAAGAATTTTCTTACCACTTCGGTCAACTGCTCACCACCTGCTAGGGATGCTCAGTTCTGCTAGACTGGAATAAAATGGCAGATTCTCTGCTGTCAAGGTCCCTCAGTTCCTAGCTCACAGATGGCATCCATTCAAGGTCTTATGGGGACAAAGATGGGAACTGTTCAGTAAGATCAGTTTCTCTCCTGGCTACCTCCAGTGACTTGATCACTGGATTTACCAACCCAATCACTGTTTTCTTTATTAGTCACTGTTTCCTTATTGATCTCTCCAACCTCGGGCTATAGTATTACCTTGGATATAGGTGAGCTGATGAGTCACCTGGTGTGTGCCTATGCATGTGCAACAGGGGAGAGTCTCGAGTCTCAGTTGAATGATCTGGATCTGATGGTCATCAACTTTACCCTCCCCCACCAACTTGAAACTGGTCTTTTGTTGAATCACCTGTGTGGGCAGGACCAAGTCCCCAGTGGGACAAAAACATGTCTTGGTGACATCGAATCTCAGGAAGGTGCTTGACTACCCTCTTAAGAGCACATGCTGACTCTCCTTGGTGACAATGCAGCACTAGGTGTGGCCTTACTTCTCCACAACCAGTAGCAAACCTGAGTCTTTGACTGACTTAAGCTGGGGTCTAGTGGACATGTTACTACTTGGTCACACTTGCCTCATTCTGCATGCTGATCTTAAAGCCTAGTGACTTCCTATTGACCCCAGAGGCTGGAACCTTTCCTAGAATGACCAAAGGTTCATGGAAAGGACTTGACATATGCCTATAGACTAGGAGTGGGGTTTGCTTGGGTCTCCTGGACTTCTGGACCTTTAGCTTAACACTGGAAGAATCCACCCTTGAGAATTTTGGGCCGGGCTTGCTGGTGCATGCCTGTTATCTCAGCAGCTTGGGAGGCTGAGGGAGGACCAGGAGTTCAAAACCAGCCTCGGCAACAGTGAGGCACTAAGCAACTTGGTGACACCCCGTCTCTAAATAAAACGGCTGGGGATGTGGCTCCGTTCAAGTGCCCCTGAGTTCAATATCATGTTAGTCTCGATAGAGCTGAGACCTCTGAGACTTGGCTTCTGTTCTTGCTGGATGATTTCTGTCTTGTCATCTCTGGAGATGATGGGAGATGGCAACTTGTCGTGAGCTCAAGCCTTAAGTGCCACAGACCAGCAAAATAGTGTTCCAACAAGATTCTGAAGTCTATGCATGGGGTAACCTGACGTGGAAGGATTGCTCTTAATGTAGAGGGGGAAATGGTCTGGGAAAGTCTCCAAGGCTCAAATGGGTTTTTTGACCTCATTGAAGGAGAACTCTGCCCCCTGTGCTACCTCCAAGGTCGCCCCACACTTCTGGATCTTGTTTGGAGTAAGCCCGTGAAAGGCAGGTAATGACACTTGAAGCACGTGTGTATTGTCTTTCATTGCAAGACAAAGGTCACCTACCACCCTTGGGTGCTGACTTTTACTTGGGTACAGCTGAGAATCTTGGTTCAGAAAAACTTTGACCATAAAAGACTTTCACGTAGGAAGAGCTACATTAATAAGGTCTTCTGACATGGAGAACCTGTCAGAGAGCGTACTTCTCTAGTTTCTTTCCAGTTCTCCTGCTCCTCTGTAGGAGCCTGGGAAGGTTTGAGAAGGGCCAGCAATGTCTTCCAGAACTGCCAAAGCTGTACCCTAGTTATGAGGACCCTAACTTGAGTCTACTCAAAGTAGGAGCAATGATGATTTTTCCCTCGTTACACTCTCTGCCCGTCACTCCTCTCTGCCCGTCACTCCTCTCTGCCCGTCACTCCTCTCTGCCCGTCACTCCTCTCTGCCCGTCACTCCTCTCTGCCCGTCACTCCTCTCTGCCCGTCACTCCTCTCTGCCCGTTAACTCTTGATCTCCTTAGAAGTGTCCCCAGTATAGGACAGGAATCAATGACACTTGGCCTCTGAGCAGAGGGACACAGAGGCTCAGGACGGTATCTGTTTGATGTCAATGCTGAAAACTGAACCTCCAAACTCCATGAAGAGAAGCTGGAGCAGGCTTAGGATGGCTCTCCCCACAACTTTCCTATCCTGAAAAACCCTAAACTTGGATCTCAAGTCAGGAATTATTTAGCAACTCTGTAAATCCAGACCTCTGAGAGGGTGGGGCTCCCACTGGGTCTCTTGGGTGTGTTCCCCTGAGCCCCGTTGTTTCTGGGGCAGTTCTCCCTCCCCCTAACATACTTGTGCACAAGCTCCGTGGAGCCTCCTAGCCACCAGGCAGGTCCCTTGCTTTTATCAACACTGTCCTGATGTCAAGTCCCCTATCCAACAGGAAGAGAAGTCCATGTCATTACCCCTGACATCTTCACAGACCTGATACTGAATGTTCAGGAAGCCTGTATAAATGCAGGCTCATGAAGATTTTTAACTAAGACTTAAATATGCTCATGTTAGCAAGAAAGCATGCAGTTCTCCAGAGGGTAACGAGTTCTTGACCACTACCGGAGAATTCTTGCAACAAGATGATTATCCTTCAATCCAGTGGACATGATGTACAGGTCAGGGCCATGGGAAAGGGAGAACTACTGGCAGGGGGTTGTATAAATCTGTGGGATGCAGCTTATGCTGGTTTTAGTCTGCAAAGTGTCCTCGGTATTTCTAAAATGGTCATAGAAAGCATCAGAAAGTCACAACGTGGCTTTCCTCTCGGCAATAACCACATCAATGACATGGGTTGGGTCTTGATTCTTATCCCTCAACCTCTCAAGCTTCCCTTAAACCTAGGTCTTAGGTCTGCCTACTGCAGTATACGAAGACCTTGACGTCTCTAACACACTCTCAGAAAAACCCAATTCCTCTACCAAATGACCCATAAGTAGTCACACTCCAAGTTGGCAGCCTTTTCCTCCACTGTTCAAGTCGGGATCCGAACATGGTCCATACGCTGGTAGCTAGCAGACCACAAGCCCTCTAAATGGAATCGTTCCTTTTGTCCCCTGGCTGCTTGTCCTACACTGGACAGCCAATATCCTACAGATGTGCCCGGTACCTGTCATGGCTTCATGTTCCTGTTCATGGTCCTCAACCCCTGCTCCTCAGTACCTCCTGAAACTGAGTGTGCTGTTTGTTCATCTTTTTTCTTTGAGGCTCTCTTAGCTTGGAGCAGGAATAGTGTCCCAAATCTACAACCCCTCAAAAGGCTCTTTCTGCCTATGGTGCTGGCACCTGGGGTCGTGGAAGGAGGGCATGGTCACGGGCACCAGTCTTGCCAGGTGAGGCCTGGTGTGACCTGCGGAGTCTTCGGTACTGCTTGGGAACTTGGCTCTGATGTCTACTGAGGATAGAGATCCGTAGTTCTACCTTCTATCTACTGGCACCACAGTTCCTCAGATGAAAGGCTTGTCCTGTTGGCCTGACACCTAGTAGCCTGACTGCCCCATCCTACCAGGTGGGGGTTCCTGGACACATACGAAAGGCCAATAGTCAGTCGGGTAACTGGTGAGACTACCTGGGCCTTCACTAGCTCCTGCTGAAGGAGTTCTTGTTCCTTCTCAAAGTCCTGCTTCCTAAGTATAATTCGGAAAGAGTTCCATGAAGGTGATCACTTGTAGTGGCCTGTCTCGGAGGCACATATTGGGGGTCACATTATGGACATGAGATTGCTACTTGATGAAACCAAAGATTTTTTTCTCCCTTTATAAAGGTTCTTTTCCCTGCTGGTTGGTTATTAGATGGGGACAAATGAGGTCCTTGTTCTAGTTCACGAATTGTACTAACTTGTTGAACAAGGTAGATAATCCAGCATTTCTAATTCTATTCTGAACATCGAACACTTCTAGCTCCCTGTCCTGTTAAGTGGAATTTGCCCTCCATTGGGATGTGATGGATGTTGGAAAATGCTGGACACTCTCTCCTGGTAGCCATGGAAGACGAGAGAACTTTCAGGAACATAGTCCTTAATGCGTTCCTAGTTATCCTGCTAGGGCTACACAAGATAGTTCTACATTACCTTCCATAGAACTGCATACACTGTGTATGGTCAGGATTAACTCTTACCATGGGAGGTTGGACAGTCTGCAATGCAAGGAAGGGTTCTTGATCACTTTTAAAGACAAATACTGAAACACATAAGAAAGAGTCTAGAAGAAGGTACAAGATGGCGGCAGCAGTAGAAAGCTTTCTACTGAAGCTTCGCCTCTTGTGCTTGCCTTCATAGTAAGGTCCCATCCCAGCCTCTAACCCAAGAGTTGCATCAGAGGCTTGGGCAGGGCCAAACTGCAGCCAGTCGGTCAGATGGATGTGGTTATATCCCCTCTGGTCACCAGCCCTGAGAATCATTGGACGGCCGAACCTTGGTGCACAACTGCCCCCATGAAACTCCCAGATCCAAGACCCTTGTTCTAAGGGTTCATCTTTGTTCTAATGGCTGGCCTGCGTGGAAAGACCTGACTCCAACTTCCAACACTGGTCACCTTTGAGCATTTTTGCCACCCACTCAGATAGGACATCCATGGTCTAACCCTACAAAACCATGTGGCTGTCAAGTTTTCTAGACGAGCTCATCCAGAATGGAGGGTATCCTATAAGACAACCTGGACTCTGCATTTGGTTCCTTCTGATTCCACTCCACTTGGATACTTGGCAAGAGTAGGAAGAAAATGGCGGTCACTTCATCTGGGGTCACATGTTGAAGCATGCGCCATGGTGTTCCACCTCTGAGGATGCCGACATTGCTCCTCAGTTAAGTTCAACGGCCTTTCTTCTGTAAAGGGTCGACTCCTTGACTTGTGATTCATGTGGGGTAAAGGTTTGAGATCCCTGAAAGTGGCTTTCTATTTCAACTGTAGAATCTGAACCTTGGGTATTGCGCTCCCATCAGATGTTATAAATACATTCCATACTTACCAAGGGAATTCCTGAGTTTTCCTTCCATAGTTCTAGAAATCGAACCTTTAGAGGGTTATTGACATAACCCTTCCCAGCTGTCTAGACAACAAGAGCCTCTTCAAACAGGCACTAACCCTGTTGATTATGAGCAGATATTCTTCCTGCATTCTTTGGACAAACTATGGTTAAGGTCACCCTAACTTTCTTGATAGACTTGGACTCCTATCGAACATACTGTGTATGTTTACTAGGAATACTTAGTAAAGATGTGGGTGTTGGTTGAGGTCATTACCCCCAAATGATGTGGGGGTTCCAGGAATTGGAGCTTGGTCTATGTAAGGGATCTATATTCTCAAAGAAGAGATTTTTTTTTTAATTCAGCAATTCTCAAGTTCCTACAGAATAAGTGTCCGCCATACTGTAGACCACACTTTTCATAACTGAGCCTAACAGGAGGGATCTGACCACCATGCTCTCCCATGATTTCACAAGAATTCCCAAAGGGCAGCCAGCCCCTGTTAACGATGTTCATGTCAATCATGGCAAGGTGAAGGCATCTGAGATGACCGGTCATTATGATGAGTTCTGTGGATGAGCCAGGGAACTGACCAGCCTGTCTTTCCAAAGTTGTGTGGCCCTTATTGGGCTCCACCAGCATCGTTCCATCTTTAGTTTCAAGAAACGTCACCCTGTCACCTAGAATCTGCAATCATATTAGAGAATGACGGGCAATGACAATCCTAAGACTGTGGCCACTGAGAGAGTGACTTCCAGCCAAACACTGGTGGCTGACCTGTCTTTAGTCATAGGACTGACCTTGTCTCCCTCAACTACACCTGAAGGGACTTTAGGACCTGGCACTTTGGTTTGTGCCACTGCAAAGTCTTCCCCTGTGGGAACACCTCAGGGACCTAAACCATGCAGAGCTACGTCCATGGAATTTCTCCCTAAAGTTCCCCGGGTGCTTCCTGTGTACAAGCCCCCATGAAGGGAGGGCTGGGTGTCCCTTTCCTGCTCGGGCCAAGAACCAACGGTGCTACACCTGCACCACCTGTCCATGGCTGCCTGCCTCTGTCTGAGAACCTCACATCTGAGTGAGTTCATGGACTCCTTGGGGCCAGAAACTGGATCTCTCCCTAAACTTGGGTCCAGTTGTGACCAAGGCTCTTCGTACAACTAAGATGACTGCTCATGGCTCATGGCTTTCTGAAAACTGCCTCAGATGGACAAGGGATAGAACTGAGGTCACCCAGAGTTTTGCTTCTGGGCATGACAATGATGTGGCCTTGCTAGGTAGCACGGCCCTTGCTCCACTGTCCTCAGTACTCATTCCTGAAGGTGTCGGGTTCTTGTGGGTTCAGGTCCTGTGTGTACCCACTTGAGAAAATGACCAGCATTCCAGACGAGTGGTTGTCCTTCCCCCACAGAATCCTAGGAGGTGAGATGTCTCCAGGACCAGAAGGGACGGTTCCTCCCCCATTGAGAGCCCTGCTTCCCCTTTCTCATGTCATCAGGCAAAGGTCACAAGTGTCCCTGGGCTTTCACCACTATCTGGGGTGGAGACCCTAAATGTCACCTAATGACACCTAGGCAAGTCATTGTAGGACAGCCAAAGCTCAGCTGCCCCCCTTGACCATTCATCTGGCATAGGATCTCGAAGGCTGAGAATATTTGGAGTGAAGACGGCAAGAATCTAGAGAAGGAACCGCATCTGTTCTAGGGTCCGCCTTGGAGCATGGGTGGGCTGCCATTGCAGGTGCCTGGGCTTCCTCTTTCTAGTTCCCCCAGCTCCATGGAGGAGCCTGGGGACCCTCCTGGGGAAGGCAGAGCACTGAGCTTGCACAGGGACATCCGAACTGGACCGCCTTCCTGGGGGTCGTGCTCTGTGGTTGTCCCTCCAGGTAAGAGGTCTCATTCCTTAAGATTCGACTTTGTTCCTCTTCATTCACTTTTTCCCTTGTTAAACCCTGGAACAACTTTTTAAGAAAAAATGCTGCTGTGTCCCAGGGAAGATCATCTGAGGAAGTGCACCTGGCGGGAGACTGAGATTTGGAAGGGCAGAGCTTTTGCTCCAGATGCCAATATGGGGAACCAAACCACAGACCCCACTGAGCAGGAAGAGAAACTGGTTCAGACTAAGGTGACCATTCCCTAGGGTTCAACCAGGTCCTCCTGAAATGTCCTGGGCTTGGTTTTCGGATCAGAAGTGACTTGGCACATAGGACGGACTTCTATATTGATGGCCCTGAGAGCTGGGGCTCCTGTCTGGACTTCTCTGGTCTTCTCCATGGGCTCCTAGATGAATCCTCTCTGACGATGGCTGTGGAATTCACTTGTGTGCAGACTTGGTGGGGGCCTCTCGCCTGTTGGATGGAGGATACCTCGTCATTGTCACAGGGTTCCTGTGTCGAAGGTAGACCAGACGGTCACTGTTCACAAAGTGACTCTTCACCTCAGGTCTTTATCTTGGAGCACATGCGGCCCTCTCATGAGTGGGAATCTCCAACTTTCCCTCTAGAAACTTCCCTTTTAGTACAAAAACCAGGAAATTTCTCATGAAACATTATCATGTTGAATGGCAACATAGGGCTCTTGTTGTTATAACCAGGAGGTGGCCTTTTCTTAATGGACAGGACCTCAGAACACTCATGGAATTCGAGGAACATCTCAATCATGGTAACCTGGTCTTTCATGTGGCCAGAAAGTCATTGGTTTAACTTCTTAAAAAAACTTCAGAAACACACAGAACCAGCCAGAGAAGTGGCTGTTCCCATCGTGTTCAGGGACCGACATCTAACAGCTGGGACACGTTGTCTTGTTTCCTCACCAGGTAGTGTAGCTATCCCTTAGGGCAAACAAACATCTCCATCTGCAGCCTCCATGGTGTATGGACATGTATCTAACATCTTAATGCCTTTAGCATTCAAACTCAGCTTCTCCAGCATCCAGCAACATGTAGAAAGTCAAGCCAAACTTTCACAAGGATCATCAAAACTGGCTTGTTTAAATGGGGATCCAGATATGGCCTACACTTCAGGAGCAGGGTTTCCCCACCTTTTCCCCTGGCAATTTCTGTCTTCCCTGTGTCCTAAAGCAGATGTCTGCTTCAGTCCTCTGAATGGGAGACACTTTCCCCCATAAATCTAGCTTTCCAACCCTGAGAGCACAAGATTCTAGTTCTCAGGTAAAGAAACGAGAAGGGAAATGGCCTCCCTTGATAATGAGCCAGTAGGGACCTGACGGGCCTCACCTGGGCCCCCTCTCCCTGCCGTGATTCCTGGCTTGATATGGTGTATATCATGTGGTAGCTGTCAATAAACCCATGATGGGGGGACAGTAGGACAACCGCGTATACTGTTGGAGCTCCAGTTGTGTCCCTCTGCCTGAAGGTAACTTGATAATCTCCTATGTCCTTCAGCAGTGGAGGTACAGGGGGCGGCCAATGGACTTCATTACTGAACTGTTGTTCCCATTTAGGATCTACCTAAATGATGCTTCTAGATCATTTTGGATTTGCTATGGCTTTCGGGAGCATGATGATCTGCACAACCTTCACTTTCTTACAAGCCAAAGAGCATCTCCATTTTAAAAACTCTCCAGCTTCTCGGGGTGGAACAGTCGGACTTCACAGAAGTAGGGTTCTCAACACTCCTGTGGGCTGGTGACCTGTCACTCGTGACCTGAGATGGAGATTGAACTTCTTCTGTTGAAATTGTAACATCCTAACTGCTCTATGGTACCAAATATGGATTTCTAGAGACAAGTCTACGGAAGAGACCGGGAAGGAAAAGCTACAGTATCCATTCCCCAATCATGGAGGATGGCAAACAATCCAAAGACCCTCTGACACACCTCCCCAGTTGTAGGAAAAGTGCTGTTGGCACTACTGAAGGCATTTGTGACTTGCCTTTGTAGATAAGTGAGTAAACAACAATAGTCTGACGTATTGGACAACATGGACGCCCTCATCTTGACACGAGACTGGAAATGCTCCACTGAGATGACGAGACCTTAAGGGGTTCTAATTGTCTAAGGATCATGGAGGAGCCTGATGTGACAGTAGAGTGCTGCTATCTTATTGTAGCTTTGGCTCAGAAGGTTGTCTTTGTCTTCGAGGTAGGGTCCCATCTGGGCTTGGAGAAGTCACTCTCCAGGCTGTGTCCACTTGGCCACCCAGATCTGGCTCCCTCGCTTCTCGGTTGGCTGACTCGGAGCCTAGTGCAGGATGGAGGCTTGGCAGGTGTGTCCCAACTGCTCCATGGGGAGCTCTACCACCAAAAACCTCTGGGATGTTACTTGGCTTTTCTAAACAACATACGTTCATAGTGTCCAGTTTATATGGAGGTGGTATGCTGGGTGTTACTGGCTCTTGGTGTTCCCAGATCAGCATTGGGTTCTCCTGATCAATTGGAGATAGAGATCACCAAGAGGCGACCGATAGAGTTGGGACAAGGCTCTATTGGGACTTCTGCTGGAGTCGAGGGAAGACGATGCATGGGTGAGGGTTCCTAAACCAGCTCTCCTAAGACATGACGAAGCTAAGGGAAATGGACTCAGGTAGGCACGTGACCCCAGGAGTTCTGCACCTGGCTCCTCTGCCCCTGGCACCAGGGTTTGCATGGGAGATCTGCTCAGCCTTGGGCCTCTGCTCAATGGCAGAGGGATCCTAGGTACGTGGAGGTCGGCAGCACAGATCACAAAGCTGATAGACACGTTCATTATTGGCCTCCCAGGAAGGCTGTGTCAGTCAAGGCTGGACATATTGTGCATGTGGGGTTTTTAGAAAAACTTGGGAGGAGTCGGCTCTGAGCCTGGTCATGGGTGGAAATCCTTACTGACAGCAGTTCTTGCTGGGCAGAAAGTCTTGGTGGGAAACAAGGGTTCTCCCCGCCCTGTCTTGACAGGGGCGTAGTACATGATGGAAAGCGTCGTCTTCACCTTGGTTACTCCAAGCATTCCTATCCCCTGTCTTACATGGGAACTGAAAAGAATGACAGCAGTCCCACCTGCCACTTTCTTAAATTTTTCATGACGGGCTAATGCAGAATGTGGGACAACCTCTAAGACAACTGGGACCCTTGGTTCCTTTTTATGACAGCCTCCATTATTCTCTGCCTGCATGGTGGGTCTGTCATTGGGGGCTCTCACTGCCCTGGGTGACCAGGTATGCCGACCATGCCAGACTGAGACCAAAACCCCAGCCCAAAGGAGTGGTCACTGAGGGACAGTTATAGCCTCCAGCTTAATTCTCCAGTGGTTACTGAGGCTGCAGGTCCAGAAAAGGGACTAGTCCTTTTATCCTGTGCTATACCTGAGAGATCCTTATTAAAATCCTGCCTTTGTGGCTTTTGCCAACTTGAGATCATCTCCAATGGCCACATCTCAGTGGCCTCAACTCGTGTCTGACATGCCCAAGTTTGTGCTGGCTCTCCTTGAGAACAAAGCCAGATCTATGTAGGCTGAGGGGTCCCCTCGACCCTGCCTCGGGCTCAAAATCAAAGGTGACCTAACATTTCCCCCATGACCTGCCTGATTCCCACCTCCTGGTTCTAAAACCTCATTTTGGCTCGCTCCAACTTCAGGGCCAGAAATCGGACTATCTTCTGAATCTAGGATTATGTGAGAAGAATGTGACTGCAAAACTGAGCTTTGTTCTTTTTTGGTCTCTAGCTCCTGGTTGACTTTTTTATTTTTGAGCTGAATGTCAAGAGCCAGCCACTCCTTGGTGTGCAGGGTTGGGGGGAACGAGGGATAGACCTGAGCACTGCTCTCGGGCCTGTTGCCGTGGGCTTAGGTGCATGTCCTCACTGGTTCCAATGACCTCTGCCACCGTCCTCGGTGCTTATTCTGGAAGGTTGACTTCTTATGGTTTCAGGTCCTGGGTGCACCCAAATGACCAAAGGCCTTTCATTCCAAGCAGGCAATTGACTAGGAGGTCCCTGGGAACATCAGAATCGTCCTTCCCATGGAACCCCTTAGGAGGGGAGAAGCCCTGAGGACGTCTCCAGAGTGAGAGGAGAGGGTTCCTGCCCGGTTGAAAGCCCTGATTCCCTTTTCTCTTCCATATGTCCTCACATTGAGGGTCACAAGTAGCCTGTGGCTTTTTACACTGTGGGCAGAGACCCTAAATGTCACATAACAATTCTCAGGCAACGATGGGATTTTGTCATTGCAAGACAAATCTCTGCTACCTGTGACTGACCATCTGGCCTCTAGTCTCTCTGGTAAGGTCTGGACGAAATATCTGGGGGCAAGAAGGACTTTGACGGTGAACTTGTTTCAGTTGGAAGGAGCGTCGTCTATTGAGCTGTCAGACTTGACATGGAGAAATCTGTCACTGTTGTCTGCTGAATTCCCCCACTTTCTCTAATCTCTGGGCCGCACAGGGAAGCCTGGGGACACCCATCACCTGTGCATGAGCTTTTCCCTGCTAATCAGAGCTGTAACCGATTAGTGGGGTATCGAGATGCCTGCACCTCAAGGTCAGTTCTGTGGTGATGCAAATAATCGAGTTCTAACTCTCTGCTTGGCTCCTCACCTTGTGAGAAATGCAGGCGTGTCCTCGGGGCCCGTGAGGCACTATGTATGGAGAGCTGAGGCCGAGAAGACAGAGTCGGTGTCAGCCTGAGTGGCCACTAACAGAAACTGAACCCCAGACTGCAACGCAGAGGGAGGAAAAGCAGGCTCAAGGGTCCTGGTCCGTCTTCTGCAGAGAAATCCTCAACTGTCTTCAGGTCAGAAGTGACCTGGCAGTGGGGCCATGGTGTGGGAGTTGAGGCTGGGGTGTCTGCTGGGCTCTATTGTTCCAGGGTGAGTTCCCCTCACTCTGGATCCACCTATGGGCACCCTGATGGGCACATCCTGGCCGTGTGGGTCAGGCTTCTGGCGTCAGCACCTTCCTGGATTGTAGCCTCTGTTGGGGCACCACCCTGGACCACCAGTGCCAGATGGATCTGACACTGAAAACCTAGGAACGGCTGTCCTTGGTTTGCCTCAGCTTCCCTGGTGTGAGGAAGAGACTGCCAGATGTGGGGGTGCACACCTATAGTCCCAGTGGCTTGGGAGGCTGAGATAGGAGGATTGAAAGCTCAAGGCCAGCCTCAGCAACTTGGCCCTAAGTAACATAGCCAGACTGAGTCTCAAAAGGGGTTGGGGGGATGTAGCTCAGGGGCTTAGCACTCCTGGGTTCATTACCCAGTACCCCCCCACAAAAAAAAAAAACACCCTAAGACCCTGTACTGACACTCCTACCCAGTAAATTGGAAACACAATTTTAACCAAAGTAATCATCTCACTGTGGCATGGTCTAGAGCTGTCTTAATCCCTCACACTTGGAATACACGGAGGGCACTATGTCCCACATAGCTTTATGACCTCTGTACCCCAAATACACTTTCAAGTGCCTCAATCTGTCACTGACTTCTTGAGGAAAGAATTCCCCATCCTGCACACCATAACTCGCATTTTCTCTTACTGTGAGGAATGTTCTCTGGATTTGGAGGAACATCCTTGGTCCTCCTAGCATTTAATTGCTAGACTTTAGCGCTCAGCTTGCATTGACATCAGGCTCTTCATGGTCAGTGGGGCAAATTCCAAGGACGATGGAGGAAAGGGTGCCTTCTCCCAAGGTCCTAAGTGCCGCTGTGTTGGGCTTCCCCTCTGGACAGGAGGCTTGACCATCTTTCACAGATGTTTGGTTAGTTCCTGTCACAGTGACTCTTTGAAGTAGAGCCTGTGGTTGACCAGATGCCTGTTCTCCCAAGCCTCCACTAATACTGACTCCTGAATATTTGAGGCTCCCTGAACATTCTGCCTTGGGCTTCCCTAACATCCCACTCCTTGCCTCTTAAGATATCCATTCTCAAAGTGGAGACTGACAAAACAGGAAAGCGCTTCCTGCCGAAAAGCTTGGATCTTGAAGTCACGTTTTTCTTTGACTTCAGAAAACTAAAAATATGTTTCAAGTGGGTCCTAGAAGGAATAACTGCATTCCTTCTGCTCTTTGGGGGTTGACTCTGCCTCCATGTCTGCCTTCTGGCTCCCAGGAAATGTGTGTGCACTGGACCCTCAGGGTCCAGCTGGGCTGACCTGCTCCATAAGTAGCAGGTGGGTCAGGCAGGACTTGGACCCAGATTGTGACCTTCCCTCACTTCAAAAAGGGCCAGAATTTTCCCT
The DNA here is from genome assembly GCF_048772815.1 of Callospermophilus lateralis. Classification (NCBI taxonomy): domain Eukaryota; kingdom Metazoa; phylum Chordata; class Mammalia; order Rodentia; family Sciuridae; genus Callospermophilus; species Callospermophilus lateralis. The sequence goes on along the minus strand of NC_135305.1, from coordinate 152,632,339 downwards.
TTTTAGAAATGTCATTGTGGAGAAAAGCCAGGGCCTTCAGTGACATTTCCAGAATGAAGTCTGCAGTCGGGACAAAGGCTGAGTACCTATAGCTTGGGGACCCCCACCCCCACCCCATGCCACTCTGGGGGGAACTTGATATGCACACCCAAGTGGCTGTAGCAACTGTGTGGTGTCTGATGGGCCAACTGCCCAGTGAGTCTAGTCCTGTCACTCGTAGGTCACCAACCCCATTAGTCAGTGGATGAGATGGGCTCGGTGGACGTACCCATCTGGTTCTTAGAGGCAATGTTTCCAAGACTTTTGTCCACTTTCCCTCCACACATTCAGGGTCTGGAACCCAGGAGAGATGGGGGTTGGAGATGGTGTCTGACTTCACATGGGGTCTTCACTTGGCCATTTGCCAAACTTCTTCAGCAAATTCCTGAAAGTGGCACCAATGTCATCTTGGGTTATCCGTGCTCCCCACTGTTTTGCATTAGCCCATCTGGAGAATTTTCCAATCTTTGCCAGGCTGACAATTCCCTTGGGAAGCCATTGTTTTCCCTAAGATGCAGTTGGATACTGAACAGAACCCCGTGAGGGTGGTGGCTTGTGTCCTGTTGGGGCTGTCCCTGCATGCACCCCATGATGGGAGGCTAGGGACTCACTCGATGGGGAAGGGTCTACTTTCTGTCTAATATGCTGTTGTCTTTCTCCAGTGTGGCCACAACTTATTGCTCATAGGGACATCAAGTATCCATCCTGAAAGTGTGGTCACCGAGGGTCTGACTGGCATTTCCTGACATAGTCTGGGGGTGGGCGACTAAGGGTCTGGATCTAAAGGGACCACAGCCTTCCCCCAGCCCTATCTGTACCTGAGTTAACTACTCCTGGCTGGGGGTTTTGCCCTCGTCCATGGGTTTGCATCTCACTGACCTTGACTCTGTTCTCCACAACACCCGTGGAATATCGCCCTACGATGAGTCGAGGCTCTGAGTCTCCACAGGGGGGTGAGCCTGCAGAGTGCCCCTCGCCAGCTCAGGATTACTAGCGTGAACAGGGGATACGTCCTTCTTCCCCACCTCCTGTCCTTAAAGCCTGCACCTGGGTGAACACATGTTCACATCAGCGCCGTAAAGAACACCAACTCCAGGGAGACAGGCAAGTGCCCATTAGAGTGTCATGCACAAGGCTCTAGAAATACTTGTGCCTTTCCTGTCATGTCTGAACCTCTGTTGGGGCCAACTACCCTGATGGGAGTGAACTTGAGCTCTTGTTATGGTTCAGAAATGTTTGTCATAGAAAAACTTGAACATGTCAAACCTGGCCAGCGTCTCCCACTTACTCACGGCTGGCCTTGCTCATAGGGTTAATGACGGCCATTCTTAAAGGCAAAACCTGTCCAGGACATGGGATGATCCTAGGATGGGAATGGGTACAAAAGAACTTTGGTGTGGACCCTCCACACACCTCATTTTCCAAATGGGGCCAAGTGGCATCTCTTCAAAGGACAATGTTTCATGACTTGAAAATCCAGGAGCATCACGTCTATAGTTCTCAAAAGTAAGCCTTAAGGATGAGCTCAGGTTAGGATCATGGTCACCTTCTTATTCAGCATTGATATTGACTGTCTGCTTTCACCCTAGGGCCTTGGGCACTGGACCCCCTTAGAGCATAACTGAGCTTCTTCAAGCAAGTGGGCTGTCAGTTCAGAACCCCCATCCTGGTTCGGCTGCATTGACCAGCTTGCCCAATAACTTGTTTCATCTCCTGAGTCCATAGCCTCTGGAATTTTCTAGAACCTAAACTGGTTCAGGTATAAGAGGATTGCTCCGATCAGTGTATTTTTCAGTATGACTCGGTTTCTCAAAGTCTTTCTGCATCTTGGGGCCTAGTGAACCCAATACCACCAGTAACTGCCTTGCAAAGCTTGAAGCTGACTTGGTACCCTATTGCCATGACCTTCAGCAAGAATAATGGCACAAAGACGAGCTGGGCTTCTCTGTGGACCCATGGTACTAAAAATCTGACCACTAATGGTGGCAGGGTTGGAGAGGGCATTGAGACCATGGAAATAGCCTCTGCCAGGAGCTTCCTGTCCTCTTAGCACTTTTGAGGATGGCTGTGCAAGCCTCCAAGCCATCAGGATGGTTCCAAACTTCTGAATTCTAGCACTCTTTTCAGTGCATACATCACCCACAATGAAACCATGGCAGAAACTGCTGGCAGAACATAAAAGTGACCCGCGGATCACTTCTAAGGCTCATAGCACTATCAAGTACAACACTAAAAATCGAGCCCACCAGCTGATCACGTTACAAACGTGTCACTTTGACATGTCAATCATACCATCAGTTTTTCTAAACAAACCCAAAGGAAAAGGAACAACCCACGTGGAAATTGACAACCTGCACTCGCCCTAAATACACTCGATGAAAAACTGTACACACTTAAAAATCAAAGCATTGTGTCCACATTCTTGACTTTTTAATTGTCAACAGACCTTTACATGTGGTGCTGGGAATCCATCCCAGTGCCTCACATGTACTAGGCAAGGGATCTGCCCCCGAGCCATACCCCCAGCCCCAAATTACATACTCGTGACTGGGAAACCCGGGGAATGGCTACCACTGGATTATAAAAGTGGCAGAGCGCCCTGGGGTTTTAACCCATTGTCAAACCGTAAAGGTCTCCTGTTAACACTTTGAAGAATGTTTTATATATTCCAAGACCTATGTTTGGAGAAGGCAAGAGAATAGCCCCTCCTGCTTTCAGATACTTAATCAGATGAAAAGCCTCTATGTACAGACTAACTGGGATGAGTAGCGATTCCCCAGCCTTCTGTCACCTCAAATGGCAGACTCTGCCAGCAGGGTGTAGGTAGGACCAGGGATCCGTTGCCCGTGACCTACTGGAGCTGACTGTAGGGGGATGGTCAGGCTCTCCCACCATTCCCTCTGTTCCCCCTTGCCTAGGGCTCCTGGCTGTTAACATCTCTGCATTAAGACTTTGCTTCTGGGAACACATCAGGGGCACATGCTGCTCTCTAGGAGCAGGGGTGGAAATCTGCAGTCTGGAAGTAAGGAAGTGTCCTTGCTCCTGTATCTCTGGGAACCCAGGCCCGTGCAGCCCAAGCTGACCCCAGCCTTCAGTGTCAGCATAGATCCTGGCCCTCTGGGTCACAGGCCTCCGAGGACAACTGCTCTCCTCTTCCCCAAGCTGAGCTGGGATCCTGGCCCAGGAGGTCAGTGTGGGCTCCGTCTTCAGGGCTGCAGCAGCTGCTCCAGGTGAGGGGCAGGTCACCCCTGCCCAGGTGGAGGAGCCACTGCACAACACAATCCTGTTCTCAGAACTTCCAGGGACGTGGCCTAAGAATGTAATGCCTAACTTCTCGATTTCTTTGACTCGCTCAAACCTGTAAGTTGTCAGGTTACGAATTTCTGAACTCTACCACCTCTGAGGGGGAAGGTCATATTAAATCTTCATTGGTTGGGGAAACCCCTACTCATGAAACCACAGTAGAAGCTACCAGAATAATACAGAAGCAAAGACCCTTTTCTAGACTCCTGGGAGTGTCAATTCTAATGATGTCCAGATCTGGCCTCCTGGTCCACGACGGGAATGTTCTCTGGACTTTCTTAGGAAGGTGACTTGCTGGCATATGGTCACCTGGCATTTGGGCATGCAAAGTGCTGCCAAGCAAAGCTGACTCCGGCACCTCAGTGAGGCAGGTCAGGGCCGTGGGGAGCTGGGTCGTCTTCCGATGTCTCTCCTTAAACTGTCATGTCTGCCCTCCCCCAGTTCTTCTATATTTGCCCGTCACTGGTTCTCATGAAAGGCAGATGGTCTCGATTGGCTGCCTAGTGTTCTCCAAATTTTCTGGGTTTGCTTTAAAGGTAGGGTGGGGGGGTCCATGTGTTCTTCCCTGGGTTCTCCTGTGGAGGCTTGCAGCCTCCATTCTCAAAGTTTGAGGCTGATAGCAAGAAAATTCTTAACGAGCTGTGACCTTGAAGTCGTCTGCTCTTTTTTTCCCCCCCATAAAAATCCAAGACGTGAACGTGCACTGTTAAGAACAAGCCATCTGGGAAGAAAGGCTCCATTTGGCCTTCCTCAAGACCTGCCTTTTGCTTTTTCACTTCCAAATGATGCTCCTCTCAAGGTCCAGGTCTAGCTCTGTTGTGCCGAGAAGCTCGAGCCAGGCTGGACCGGGCCTGCTCTTCACCAGCTGCAGGAACCGACTAGTTCTACTGCTTCACTAACCAGCTCTGATCCTTGGCTAACCACCTCCTCAATGCTCAGTCCTAGAACAAGGACAGCTGTAACAAGATGCAGCACTAGCCAGGAAACCACCTTTTGGGGTTTGTGGTTTGGCTTTGGGGAGCAGAGGTACAGGGGACTGAACCCAGAGGCACATTACCACGGAGCCACATCTCAGCCCTCATAACTTTCTCAAGTTTCTTAGTGTCTTGTTAAATCGCCAAGGCTGGCCTCGAACCTGTGATCCTCCTGCCTCAGCCTCCTGTGTCGCTGGGATTGCAGGCATGCACCACCTCATCTAGGTGCCCCTTGGTTTTAGGAGTAAGGCTCACAAGGGGAGATACTGGGGCCACTGAAGCATCTGGTTATAAGTGGGGGGGTCTCCTCTAAGACATGGAACCATATGTGCCTTGAAGGACAGAAGCTGATAGACCAAAGTCCTACTACTGAGTGGTTTTCCTCAGTTGAATTTCTTAGTCGAAAGTAGTTGTCTGTCAAAACATTCAACGCTAGTTACCTTTGTCTTTCACTTGATTGTGCTTGTAACACCTGTGGGACACTCCAGCGTGAGAGTGTTATCCCAAGGCAAAAGGATGTGTTTTCCTTCTCTAACTATGCAAAATTGGTCATGGAGGAGCCCTGTGAACTGGGAATTGAACCAGGGCCTCATGCATGCTAGGTAAATGTTCTAATGCTGAGCTACATCCCCAGCCCCAGAAAGAACAGCTTCAAGCTGGCCGCTACATGCTCTAAAACTTATGTCGCTGGTCTTCAAGCACTTCCTAATGCCATACGAGACTTGGTTCACTTGGATCACGTAGGACTTTAAGATGTTCTGGTTCCACTTAATAGTGGTCATACTTGCAACTGAGTCCAGATTGTAAGTTTAATATCATACTAAGGTGACTTCTGTCTTCATGGGCATTGGAATAGCAGAAAGTCATGGGTTCCCAAAGACACTCTTGTACAGAGTGAGAAATGTACATCTTATTCCTGCAATTCCCATTTCCCAACATAGAATCCAGTATTCCTGATGAATGCAGGAGAATCTGGCTGCTGGTGTCTTTAGGGGAATTGGGGAATTGGGACCTGGGGAGGAAGCTAGCTCAGCCATCACACAGCAGTCATCCTGCCTGCACCTTCCTGGGTGCAGTTTGACCAGCACAGAGCCAAACATTGGCAAAGCACTCTCCACAGTGTTGGCTCCTCACTCCTCACCTAAATATCATCTAAAATTAGATGAGACATAAGAACAAGACCAAATACTTCCAGTCTGGAAGCTCTAGATCCACAGAGCAATTCTCTCTGAAAATCCACCTATGTCAGTCTCCACAGCCACCCATGAAACTAGAGATCTGGACTTCTCCAACTCGGGTTCCATGGATTCCTCCTGCCAGTTGTGCAGGGGATCGGGCCAAACGTCAATGATGGTGATGGCCCCGAACCCTAATGTGTTCCCTTTCCCTTGGGATGAGTCTAAGGGACGCATAGCCTAACTTCTCCAAAATGACAGTAGTTCCAGTGTGGTCAGCCTCCACTGGGAAGGTGAATCCATCTTCCAATTAAACCCTCCTTGGCTTCCCCACCCTCCACTTTCCTGAGTCCACTGGACCATCTGTGGCTTTGCCTAACCTTTTGGCCTAGACACCAGCCCATCCTGTCTCTGGATTAAGGTCAGCCATGTACAATCAACTACTAGTCCAATAGGCATGTTGGGTTTTCTCTACATCGGCTTCAGGGCTGGCCGTTGGACACACCATCCCGCAGGCAGACCTCCCAAGGTGAGCCCTGACCTCATGCCTAGGAGCAGGCCTCTGACATCAGTTTCCACTAAAATCCTAGACCAACTGAAGCCTGGAGGAGGGGCCAGGTTCTTGGACCACATGAGGCAAAGTAATCAGTAACATCCTAAATGTCTCTTAAATGGGTGCTTAGGGCTAGTACAAGTCGAGGGATTTCATTGACTTTCTATACATGCTTATAACTCTGGTTATAGCCACCCACCCGGCAATCCTCTACCACTCCTCCCTTGTCCCCTTCACCTTCTCCCCGCCCCCCGAAAAAAATCCGCCTTCATGTCATCTGAGACTCCACATGAGAGAAAGCACGGAATACTTGTCTGGAGTTTAGCTTATTTTGCTCAACACAAAGATCTCTGCCTCATCAGTCTTCCTGCAGAGGGCATTATACTCTGTGGTTAAATGGTAATCTATACACAGCACACTGCCTCATTCACCTCATCAACACCCGCACACGTGTTGATGCTGATGCCATTGCAAATAGTGCTCCTTCAGTCAACAGGTGTGCAGTTACCTTTCATATGCTGACTTTGATCCACCCAAGCTACTCCCAGACTCCTGGGGTGATCTGTTAGTTCTCTATTGGAACTTAACAGCCCTGCAGAATGATTCATGAAAAGACTGCAGAATGCGTGATTCTCATGAACGTGCAGAATTTTCTCTAATGATCATATTTGAGGCCATAAATAATTCAAGTCTTGGCAACACAAATCTGAACATACCTTGCATTTTAATCAAACCATAACAAAATCGTGGCACTCAACAGCAAAAGAAGCTGCGGAAATTATGTGATCACAAAGGGATCAAGCAATAGGCTTTGAGCAAGCAGGGGGTCATTGAAATGAAGTCAAGAAATTCCTAGAATTGTATGAAAACCTGAAATGACCAACCAGATCCTTTGGCACACAGTAAAACAAGATTTGCATAGCTGTGAGTGTCCACAGCAGGACAGACCTCAAATAGCCTAATGACACATCTTAAGATCTTAAACAAAAAGTCAAAGCAAAAAATTGGTAGACGAGAAATGAAGATCAGAAAGAGGCTAAAAATACAACGCAAAGGACCAAGGAAAGAGTTGATGCTTTGACAAGATACACAAAATTGACAAACCTTTAAATTGTCTGAGGAAAAATGCAACAGAAGCTGGCAAGAGGGGAGGTTTTTACAGATAATGCCAAAATCCAGAGAGTGTGTACAACTTCTCAAAATATCCCCAAACTGGAAGATCCAGAAGAGATGAACAAATTTCTAGACTCACAGGATTTACCAAACTTAGGATGACATCCTGCCTAGACCAGTAACTAGCAATGACATTGAAGCAGTCATGAGCTGTTCCCAGAGAAACACCCTGGACTGAATGGATTCGGTTGCTGAACTTTTCCAGACCTTTGAACAACTTACTGCCTTCATGGGTCAGAGAATTCAAGTATTGCCCTAAAGAAACCAGATACGGACACAACAAACCAGATGAATGTCCTTGATGAACATAAATGAGAAACTCCTCAATAGAATTCATTATCCCAAAGTTCAAGGATTCTATCTCGTGCACCATGATCAAGTTGGTTCTGGTCTAAGGATGCAAGTTTGATCAACATACGCGAGTCGATAAACGCAACGCGTTTCATGCAAACAAGGCTAAACACCAGACAATCATCTCTAAAGGCAGACAATTGGCTGCCTCGAACTTTGCATCCCTTTAACTTGGCATCCCTTTGTGGTAAACCCTGAATAAAAGGTATAAAATGATAAGAAGCTCAAATAACACAGGATATCTATAGATCACATAGCCAATATCAGACTGAATGGGAGGAGATAGATAGAAAGCATTTTTCTAAAATTGGGAACAGACGAGGGTGTTCACTCTTAACTTTTGACCAAGGTTGGTGTGGAAGTACTATTCTGCAAGTCGACTTGTTCTGAATTGTTATTTTTAGACTCCAGGGACATGATAGCAAAATCTTATCCAGCTGGGGCAGGGATTTGACCAGGCCGCATGGCTGGGATTTGGTCCAAATTAATCTGGGCTCTATACTAGGTCATGCTAGCTCCTCCCAAGGGAGGAGATGATCACTTGGGGCAGGTGATGCCAACTTGGCCTGAACTGTCCACTCTCCAATGATGGAGAGTAAAGTTATTCTTGAAGACATGGTTTCTTCTACTCAATGCTGTCTCTGGGGCCATAACAAAATCCACTCATCTTATTGTAAATCCAGTAGGATTTTTGAAAGAGAACTTTCTTCCATTACTCAAGAAACATATTAGGTATTTACCGTGGATCTTTCAAATGCCTCCCTTAATTCCTTATGGCTGGCGTGGAAGAATTCAAGTTCCATATCGGGAAGCCTAGGGCTCAGCACCTGGAAAGATGTCCTACTGTGGAAGAAACGGAATTCCCCCTGAGGTGGGTGCTGCCCAAGGCCTGCTCTCTTTACTGTTTACTGGGATGAGGCCTCGAATGGAGACCGTGAGGGAATAAAGGGAGCTATACTGGAACTCGGCTCTGCCAGCTCCTCTAGACGGTGGCTAGATTCCAAACTTCTGAATTCTCCCACTCCTTCCAGGGCATGGCTCATCTGACTAAAAGCCATTTTCATCAGGAGAATCTTAGTCTTTTCTTAGACTGGTAGAGCATGAGAAATGAAATACAGATTTCCGAGGTTCACGGGACAGCAATTGAAACAAACCAAATTCATCAGGTGCTGAGTCAGTGTGTGGCTTTCTGATGTCCACCATATCAAGGTGGTTTTTAAAAAAAGAAACTGGAGTGGAGGATGGTGGGGGCAAGGGGCAAGGAGGAGGGATGGGAAAGGGAGAGAAGGGCAGAATGAAATTAACAAGGTACTCGTGTGCATGTTCAAACATGTCACAATGAACCCCATTGAAGATGACCATAACACAGCAAGAATATGAAGGGGAGATCAATTTTGAGCTTAATCCTATAAGAACACTAACCTGCATGCCATGACAATGGTCCCCTAAACACAGCTCATGAATACCTTTAGCTACACACTTAAAATGCAATGTTAAGCACTTAACAGCTGGGAAGCCATCCTCAGCACCTTTAAGCAGCAACACGGAAAAGCTACCACTGGAGATAATGCTGGCAAAGTGCCTTGGCTTTTAACCCACTGTCAAACCATTGAAGTCTTCTGATTAGAAAACCTTGAATGTTCTATGTATCTAGAATCCTGCGCCCTGAAAGGGGGAAGCATGGCCACCTCCACCTGCAGCTACATGTTGTTGAAAGTCGGATCCCAGCAGGTCCTGCAATCTGTATCCCGAAGGAACCCCACCCAGAGGGAAACTCCTGTTGCCCCCACCTCCGGGAGGCTCTGCTGCAAGGAAGCTCCCACTTGAGAGCGGTTGAAGTCCTTTCCTTCTCAAAGCGAAGGCGTCTGGAAGCATAAACAACTTTTCCCAGGACTGGCTGGAAGGAAGCGAGCTCTGAAGTGGTCCCCTCTCTGGGACTCGCTGTTGCATGCAATGTAGCAATGTAACTTGGCCAATATCGCTGTTAGGGTTTGAATGTAAGGTGTCCCCCAAAAGCATGAGAGAGCATAAGGTCTAATGAGGAAGTGACTGGGTTGCAAGAGCCTTCACCCAATCTGAAACCCCTGATGAGGATTAACTGAGTGCTAACTGTAGGTGGGTAGGATGTGGCTAGAAGAGGTGGGTCCTTGGGGTGCTGTACTAGAGTACAGCTGACGTTGGAGTGTGGCTAAGTGGTGGAGAAGGTCTGCTGTCTTTTGGTGGCTTTAGTTCAGAATCCCTACCCTGTGAACCTAGTTTCTCCTTAGATCCCTCCCTAGCACTCACAGAAAAGGGGAAAGGACGATGATGAAAGCAAAGTCCAATACAGCATCTAAATACCTGGCGCCTACTACAACACCTAGGATGCTAATTAGCACAAAACCAGGAAGGGTGGGCACAGCAGTTAAACCAATAAATAATCAGGAACCACATCTGGCACTAAGGAAAGAAGATTCTTAATGAAACTGTCTCCACTGAGTCTCAAACAGTCCACAAGAACAGACAGCATTGCCTGTGTCCAACTGTTCTATTTTTTTTTTTTTTTTTGCAGGGGGGTGGTGCTATGTACCAAGAAAGCAAGGGCTGGGTGGTATTGGCCACTTTCTTGTGTTGCTTGCTGAGCTGGTAGCTGGAGTGGCCAAAATTAAAGCTGGTCTAAATAGCTGTTTCCCTTCTCGCCAGTAAGATGGAATAACTGTCCAATGAAATTCTGTCTGGATAAGACCATATGGATGCACCCCAGGGTAGGGCTCCCACAGTTCTACAAAGGGTGTTCCAGTTTCTGGAACTCGCTGGACCTCGAGGGCTACATTGGGTGGTATCATCACTGAAGAGATCGCCCACTCCTGGGGCCAGGCAGATGCCAGTCTGGGCTGGGAGCCTGGGTCTTAGGAGCCTCCCAAGAATCCCCTTCATGGAGTAGGGACTAAGCCTGGGGAGTCTGTATTCACGGGCAGCAGAGTGTGGGGAGGGTTGGATCCCCGGAGTGTACTCATACCTGCCTGATCCGTTTCATGGCCCTCCTCTGCCATTCCATGAGCAGCCAGACTCAAAGGGAGAGCGTGTTGCACTCGCCTGTCTTTTCTGACTCGAATACCCTGGGTACAATCTGCTGTGTCCATTTCACACGGGGTCTATGTCCACCTTAGATGATGAGTACCAGGAATGTGCTGGAACAAGGTGGCGGCCTAAACGTGGCTTCTGCTTCCACTCTCCACTTGCCAATTGAGAAGTAAAAAGCACTTTTCAATACCAGGGTGTTGTGCAGCCTCTGATTTTGCTGAGTTCAGGCTGCTTTTTTGATCTACAGGCTCTTCCATGATAGATGTCCCCTTTGCAGCCAACCAGTGCTGTGGCTGCTGCCACCACCATAGCAGGCTTGACCCCAATGTACTTTCTTGTTCTCTATTCAATGCTCCCAAATTTGAGTCTGTCCAATACTAAAGTTCAGTAAGTCCCCTCTTTCACCTGAGAGCAGTACTCCCTCAGCTTGTATCCCAAGCCATGGAGCAGCTTGAGATAGACTTCTCTAGCGTCTTGAATCTCCCAGTCTCCCAGTTCAACAGGAAGCAGATGGCCCTCCTAGGGCTGGGGGCACCACCTGCCCTCCCACTTTGACAGGCTGCTTGCAGGCAGGCAGGGTGGGGGAGAGCCAGAGTCCAGCTCTCTGTGTCCAGGTGAAGCTGACCATCCTCCTAGTCCCCTCTTGTCTCCTGCTCTGGGCTATTCGAAGCTGTACATTAAGACTTTGCTCCTGTGAACACACAAGGGCACATGCTGCGCTGGATCCAGGAACAGGGGTGACAATTTGCGGGCAGGAAGCAAGAAGAGTGCACTTCCTCTTGTATCTTCAGGAACCCAGCTGCTGTGGTGTGAGGCCAACACTGACCCAGCCTTCTGTGTCTGCAGGGAGGCTGGCCAGCTGGGCCCCAGGCCTCAGGTGGCAACTCCGCTGTCTTCTCCCCCACAGCCTGAGCTGGAATCCTGGCCCAGGCGTCCAGTCCACCCCTGTCTGGGTGGAAGGACTGATGCAGGAGGCTCAATTTTATACCCAACCACGTCCTGTTCTCAGAACTCCAGGGACATCACACTCTTGTCCACATCTAATTGTGTTTTCCTCTCAATGACATCTTGAGCTTGGCCTCGTTTACTATGTCAAATATTCTTGACTCACGAGCTTAGGCAGAGTGATTAAGACACACCTGGTTTCTGGTCTCCGTGTGTGCATAGTGCTGTCAGTCAAAGCCAACCCCCGTGTCCCTGTGAGTTGGGTCCAGAGTGCAATGAAGAGCCAGCTCCCCCAGGTCCTGGGCTCTGGTTTCTCTCTGCTCTCTGTGAAAGGGGGGAGACCTGCTCTGCAAGGAGGCTTTCCCATCTGCTTTCAAGATAACCTCAGTGGCAGGAACCAGACAGGATCGGCTGACCAATACCCACTGTTCTATGGGTGGCTGTTGACCATCCTTGGACCTTGGCGTTCGCCCATTCCCTGGACTTTTCTGCAGAATCCTTTTATTTCCCTTGTCATCTCCATTATCAGGAAACAATGGAGATAAATTGCCCTACTGCTTCCCCCGACACCAAAAAACAAAAACAAACAAACAAAAAAACCCCACAAACTTGTCACTTGTTCAAAGTGATTAAAAAACACTGAATATTAAAATGAACTAGCTTAGAAGGAAAGGTTGAATTTAAACCCTTCCTGGGGTATTTTCTCAGCCTGGCTATGCTTGGGGGGGAGGGGGAGGGGATGCCTCTCTCAACTGGAGGCACCGCTGGACTTATTTCTGTATCCAAAGCAGAGAGCTAGGCAGGAGTCACACCAGAGCCTAGTCCCCACCATCTGTAGGAAGAGGGATAGACCTTTCCTTACGTCATCCTTAAAGGGTTTAGGCCTTCAATGGCATTATGGTAATGAAGCCTAGCTTTAGGGACAAGGACTAAATCCCTATTGCCTTGGTATCCCAAGCAGCCTTACGACTAGCTTGCAGACTACAAGCGTCTAAATCTGTGTAGTGAACTACTGGATTGCATTTTGGGCCAAGAGGCATCCAGCTGCGTTACGGCCTCCAGTGCTGTGATGCAAATCAGCTTGTCCCCTTAGCATGGAGGATTTCTATTACGACAAGATACCTCAGTGCCTGGAACCAGATATGGGTGGGGTACACACACTGGGGGGCAGAGGGGCAGCGTGCCTTCCTTCCCCCAGCAGCCTCGTGATGTGGAAGCACAAATCTATACCCTGCCCTCTGAGGGTTCTATTCACCTCACATGGCCCCTAGACTAGCACAGATGCTGCCCCTCATCTGCCACTGCCATAGCAAGTGTCTGCTGAGCATCTTGGCTAAATGGGCCATCTTGGTTCTGATGGTCCCAGGACGCTGAGCATGTACACCCTGAAGAAGTCGTATTCTGACCTTGGTGTGCTAAGCTTGCTGCTCCGTGGTAGCTCTGTGGACCTAACTCTGAGAATATGCGTTGACCTGTGTTCCTTGTGTCTAGTTCAGAGGCACTCGGCACGTTCATGTGTTAGCTCTCAAATGTGTTTGAGGGGACACCTACCCAACCTCAAATCTTAGGTATTCATTCAGCTAAATGTGGTTTTTATAACCCCAGGGCTGGATTATATATATTCCTGTGAATTTCCCTGGAAATTCGTCTTCTATAAAATACCTTCTTATGAAAATCATGGTCACTATGGATGGTCTTTGTCGATGTTAGATATCTTCTCGTCTAACACACGTGGCTTGAGACTTTTCAAATTACCTTGAACCTGTCGAAATGTGGCTTGCCCTTGGCCTTGGATTTACTAACAACAGTACTGCTTAAAGTGGAGGAGTGGAAGGTTGGTTGTGGTAGGCAGGCCAGATCAAGGTAAACCAAGGCATAGAATGGAGTCCAAGCGGGAAGTGGGCATCATTCAAGCACTTCTGACAGACACTGGCATGTGTCCTCTCGTCTAATACTGACGCCATCCCTGGAAACATGTTAAATGTTTTATAGACCAAACTTGTTAAATGTTTTATAGCTATCTTACCAAAATCTTGGTAATTAGATGTGCTGGGGGGGGGGGTTATAAAAGTATCATTCAGGGAAACGTATCTTGGGTCTCAGCTCATCCTGAACCATCTCACTAGTATGTGGTCCAATACGGTGGCCTTTGTGAACAGGCTGAGGTGTCAACACTCTGAGCATTTCCGTTTTCAGCCCCAGGTACAGTACTGGCTAAAAACAATTGGCTTAATCGATGGTCTTACCTGCAAATGGTTGGACTGGGTGATAGCTTAGCTGGGAGTAGGAAATTCTGTGGCTGTGATCTCTGCAGCTCATTTCTGGAAGTGAGACCTTATCAATGAGCATGTGGGTTCCTGATACCTGGGCACACATAGGAGCAGGAATAGGAATTCTTTGGAGGACCCCAGCTTTATACTGTAAAACGCCATTGTCTCAATTGTTCTAAAGCTTTCATCCTCAATAGGGTTTTACGAAGGACATGTAACTGGCACTAGTGTGTTCGTGTCAGCTGTAGATCCCCCAACACAAGGTCACCTCTTGACCCATGTTTGGCTGAGATCTAATGCTTTAGAAATACTGCCTGTATCTAATAGCGGACATTTCCTACTGGAAACACATATCCCCTCTATTTTGGGACACCATCTGGAAGTGAAGAGTATTTTAAGTTCTTTATGGAGAGAAATCATCAGTGTGGTAACAAGCTCTGAGCGAGGGAGTCGTCATATCATTTGCAGTTGAATCACTGGACTTGTCTTGGGTTCAGACGTGTTCATCAAGTGGAATTTGAGACTTCCCCAGTCTGGATTCTGAAGGAACAGAATTCGGTCCTCTCTAGTTTCATTTGCTATTGGCTTTTGCTCTTCTGCCTGTGACCTTAATTTGAATGAAATTTTGGGTTGACTTAAGGGACTCTGAAAGCAGAAGTTACGGTGGCTCTTCCTAATCTTTTTTTTTTTCCTTACATGAAACTTGATGCATAGCCCTTTCCCCAAAAGAAATACCTGTTTTCATTGAGGCAAAGGTAGTATTCTCTGAGAACATAGCCAGCAAAAATCTGGATAAACCCTAAAGATGAGTCTTCTCAGGCATTGCTTATATCAAAGTGGCTTAGAATTATTTCTTGGAGGAAAGCCACCAGGAACTCCACCCTAGTCAGTGTTAAGGTCTAAAGTGATATTGCAGCAACTCTGCTTGTTGACTGAGTATTCTATGCCACGGACCTTTCTGCTGGACTTCAAAGTCCACTGGAAATGAAACGAAACAGATTTAGTTGAAAGACAACATAAAGAGGATCGCCCTCTTACGATCTACCCTGCGTAGATCATCTTTTTATTTAGAGCAGGGCAAGCGCCTGACAGTTACCCTTCTAGACCCAGGAAACAGTCTGTGGCCTTGAGCTGGGGTCAAGACCTTGGTGAGAATGGGTAGCATTCTCTAGAGTAACCCTGGCTGTCAGCCTGTGGGAGGCGGTACTCTGCCCAAGCTGGGAACTAGTCCCAATTCCTCTTGGAGCATCCCAGCGGTGTCTGGATGGCTTCCAATTGTGATTGGGGGAAAGGGTGTTGGGGATCCAGAACTGAACAGGGTGAGATAAGCGGGGTACTTCCTAGGTTGAAGTTTGGCACCAGAGCCTCATGTCTCTGGTCTCATGTCTCATGATGTGAGGACAGTTATGTTGACAACACAACTTGAAGGTTGGGCACCTGAGCGTCGGGGATCCTTGGCCTCCGACACCATACAGCTCCCATAGAAGCTGGACTGGATGTGGTGGTCTATGCTAGATTCCTGGGTCTCACCATCTCAATGGCCTCAATGCCATTTTCAATTATGGCACCACAGACATGTTCTGATTTGTTCGAACCTTTCCTTCAAGTGTTTAGAGAATGGAACTTGACAGCTATGTTGGACCTAAACTAAGTCGTACCTACTTATGACTCGATGTTATTGTATGGGGTGGGGGGCAATTATGACTAACAGTTTCCTGTCATTATGTCAATGTCCCTTTGCCAAAAATGTGAAAGGGAGAGAAGGCATGTCATAAAGTGGTACATGCTTGCCCTTAATCGGGATTAAAAAATCTTGCCAAACTCTCGTTCCAACAGATTCCTATGCTCAAAGCAGAATCCGCTGACTTTGGCAGAGTTGGTGAGTCTGACCCAAGACTGGAATCGCCAATCACTTAACCAGACATGTTAGTTCACAGAGGATGGCCGAGGGACACCTGTCCAATGCCGTCAGAAAGATGGCAACAGATCTCAGACGAGACTACGATACTCGGGTGTGATTATAATAGGAGAGCCTTCAGGTGGAGACAGCCTCTGTAGCTCCTAGAAGCAGCTCCAGGAGCAGGCAGCCATGCATCCACAGCCACGCCTAGGATTTCTCCATGCCAGAGAAGAAGCCCTTCAGACCAAGAATTGGGCAAACAATTTTTGCTGCTGAGGGTCTTCCATGAAGAACCTTCATGTCTTTTTTTTTTTTTTTTTTTTTTTTTTTTAAGTACCCTCTGGTCTGTCCTTGGGCAATTGGCTCAAATGAAATAGTGACAGTCCTGAGCATCCTGGTCATCGCCACAGACTGACTCGGAATCCGAGGGCTCGGCTGTGAACGTCAAATGTATATTTCTGCCTATTTCTTATCCTTTGTTGTGGGAATTCATTCCTCCACGTGGGGTCAGCACTGAAGTCTGGGGGGAAAACCTGCTTCTTGCCTCCTGATCAGAGCTCTAGCTCCCAGTGACCGCAGGTTCGTGGACTTCAAACCTAGTTCCCTCCACATCTTCATCTTGGTACCATTCCCCGTGTCCCTCTGATACATGCTGTGCTTCCCAGAATTTGGGGGGTGGACCAGGACTCCTTCCCCAGCTGCTTCATACAGAAATAGAGGCCAACCCAGTCCCTGAATGAGAAGCAGCATGGAGAACAGGGTTCCAGTTAACAGGGATTTGGGAAAATGGTCTTTGACCTTGGAATGGCTGGCAGATGCCAAGAGATCTGAGTTCTCAGTGTCCCAGCCTGGATCTCCTGATCGGATCCGTCTTTCCATGGGGGAGGAGCTCTGACATACACTGAGGAAAAGCTGTCCAACCCAGGCAGCAGCATCCAATCCCAACAACTCTATTAAATGGGGAAAAAATAATGCACTCTCAGGTGAACCAATGAATACTCATTGTGTCACTAAACCTTTAAGTTTTAAATTTCTGTGATTTTTACCAAGGAATTTAAAACTAAGCATTTCAAATAGTTTCCCTAATTAAGACTTAATGAGTTTTATGCCATCAAAAGCACAAGAAAGCTAGATGTGCTTTTGAGGGGGACTGGCTCATGAGGTTTTGGACAATGAGCAGGCTTGTTGGATTCAAGTAATTCTAGCTCTGTGGCTATAGAGCACCCCCGGCTCTAGGGCTATTGATGCAGACCTGGCAAACCAAATCTTGAGCTCGCCCTTCCATCAATTTCTCAAAACTATAATATCCCCCTCTTCCACAAATGTTTAAAGGCATACGTAAATTCGCCAGGCGTCCTGTTTCACCTTGTCTGAAATCTGATGGTCAAATACATTAAATTGGCATATCTTAAGTAGTTCATGTCAAGAATGACTAGTGTGTTCTCTGTACTATGGGATTAGAATCACTAACATTTTAGGTCTGATGGGATTAGAGAGCCAGGTTCAGAAGTGCCTTAAAACTTGGTTCCTTTAGAATTGTGCTTGGTACCAAAGCCTATTAAGTCAAAGATCTACAGGGAAGATTGGCAGGAGATACATAAATATCTGAAGACCCCTGACTAGCCATGAAGATAGAGAAGGTTGTGTCGATGAGGCTTGAGATGGGAAAGCAGATCCTGTAGAGCCCTGGACCCACAGCTATTCATGTTACGTCTTTGTCAAAGAACTCGTCTGAGTATGTATGAGACAGGATTTAAGAGAACTTGTTTGAGTACAGAGGCTGAGAAGGCCCCGACAGGCCATCTGAAAGCCAGACATGTTGGGATGCTCGGAGAAGCCTTGTCCTAGTGAAAGTCTTCAAACTACTGAGGTGGGTAGAGGGGGCTTGTGTCAATCCTGGAGTTCTGATCAAGAATAGGATTAAGAGAACATCCCACCCCCAGGACCCCAACCAATGCAAAGGGCTCTTCCATGTGGGGACCAATCTCTCATGCTTGCTCTACTCCATCTCTTCTAGAAACATCTCCATAGACGTATCCAAAACTTCAACTTTTCCAGTTCTCTAGCTGTTGAATAATCCAGGTTAACACCTAAAAGTGAGCTGTTTGTAACAGTGGAATAGATGTACAGTCTGTACCATGGCCCCCAAAGGTCCTGTACTGAAGGCTTGGTGGCACCCAGTATGTGGGGGAGTGGCACTAGTAGAAGGCTGTAAGGTCCCTGGGGGCAGATCCTTGAAGGGTCTTTTAGGACCCTGGTCCTTCCCTTGCTCTTCCTGAGTGAGGTGACTAGCTTTGCTCCTTCCCTGATGCTCTCCTTCCCCCCAGACCCAAAGCAATTGGGGCTAAGTGACCGTCAACTCAAATCTTCAGAAAACCAAGTCAAAACCTTTTCTCCTCACAAACTGTCTATCTCGGGTATTTTGCCAAGGCAATAGAAAACTAAACAAAACCTGGTACCAGGAAGGAGTGGGGCCACTGCTGTGACGACATCTGGTATACTTTAGAAGCCTTTGGAATTAGCTTATAGCACAAGTTAAGTCTAGAGGCGTGGGGCTGGAGGCAGCCTAGGATGGTCCAAGCCAAGTTAATGGATGAGCCTGACCTCAGAGGACCACAATCCCGATAGGCACGCAGACAGAGAAGGTTGTGCTGATGAGGCTTTAGATGGAAAAATGGATCTCGTGGAGCTGGGGACCTGCTGCCACATGTGCTCTACGTTGTCCCTCTGAGACTTGAGAGGCTGAGTTTGAAGGTGAAGAGTTATCTGGAGAGAACTTCAAGTCAAAATAGCATTTAGGTAGCACTGGAGTTGCTGTCTGCTTTTATCTAGACCCCAGTGGGTCCAGAGCAGAACACAGTGGAAAGACTCAAACTTTCCATCCTGCAGAAAACGGGTGTACTTAAAACCTCAGCCAATGACGGTTTTGTTGCTAATGAGGTGATTGCCATTAATAACCCAAAAATGGGTGAGCACTTCCTTGGTCACACAAGGCCCTGGGTTTCCTACTTTGACCAGGAAAGTAGAAAAAGGCCATTAATGGCATTCTTGGCAACCAGCAAAACTCAAAGCCTCCCAGGCTCAGACTTCCGAGAGACCCGGGATGCACTACTTGCTCAAGACCACGTAGGAGTCCTATGTCCCCAGGGTTTGTTTCCCTGTGCTGTGGGGTTCAGGCACTCGGGCTGCCATAGCAAGGTCTGAGCAGGTCCCCGTGTGTGGCTCGCTCGAGGGGCAGACCTTGGCCTTGCTCATGTGATGATCCTTTGAAAGCTCTGTTGGATGTCAGAACTGTGGGGCTGGCGTCAAGGCAAACCTGGGAGGACAGAAACGTGTTGCCATCAGAAACCCTCCAAGCATCACCAGAGGGTGGGCTGTGACGCGGGGTGAAGTTGAAGCTAGAATGGAGACCTCAAAGTTGGGGATGCCAAGAACGGGGGGCATTTGCTGAAGGAAGCTTCAGGAAGAGCCAGCCCGTCTGCACCCTCTGATGCTCACATCCTCCCCCTGGTGTCCCTGATCCCAGGAGGAAGCCATAGGATTTAACATCTGCCCTGCTGGGTTTTGGTCTCCTTGGGTCTGATCCTTCCTATCATCCTACTGCCTTCCAGAATTAGTGTGTACCCTGAGCCATTGAATCTTGGAAATAAGTGACTTGTTTCTCAGGTTTTGTTTAACTGGGGACTCACAGCTAAATTTCGCTGCGAGGTGCCCAGATGAGTTTGGACTTGGACTCCTAAGCAATGCTGGGTCTGCCAAGGTTCTGGGAGACTCCTGAAGATCACTAAATGCAGTCCTCATTATAAGATGCACATGGGCCTTCGTGGGTGGAGGAGGAATGCTATGGTATGCCTCTGAAATGCCCCTCAGAAGCCATTCCCTGAAGGTTGTGCTGAGGAGGCTTTGGATTAAAAAGCGGTCCTCATGGAGCATGGGACCCTCAGCCGTCCGTTGCTGTCTGTTATAAAGTGAAATAAGGGTTCATGTGGCAGAATACATCACACAATCAGTGACCAAAGGTCAGTTGTGTCTGAAATCAAAGAACGGAAGGCAGTCTTGGGACCCGAGAATAGGACTTGCCACCCAAAGACCTGGAGAGAAACAGAATGGAAACTCTGACGTTTGACCTGCCTTGGTTTGCAGTCATGCGGCTTTGAGAATTTTTCTCTTATGCAGGATGATAACGATAAGCCTGCCGTCATGGGGTCCACAGGTGAGGGACACAGCACTGACTCTGTGACCTCTGTCTTCAACGAACCAGGAGTGCCAACTTCAAGTTCCTCGCTGGCCCATTCTTGGGTTTTGCTAATGAGGTTGGGTTTTGGTGGCTAGGAAAATAATGGTAGTCTCTGGAATCCTATGGCATGAGAGGTTTGTGTGTGGGGTGGTGGGACTTTCCAAAAGTCTAGGGCTATCCAGACTTCCCTTGAAGGAAACTGTTGGCTCCTGGAGTCTAGTGGGAAGAGACAGAAGGACAAGAGAAATAAGGACGTTAGATACAAAGACCCGAGTTTTGTGGTCATCCCTGCATGCTTGCTATGATACAAGCTCTCCTGGGACATGGAACCAAATGCCCCAGTACTGTGGCCTTGCAGAGGATGATCTTGACCTTAGAGGTGAGGTTGCCCACCTCTGCTGAACCTGAGAAATCATCCCTTAACCTGTGGGACTGAGGAATCAAACCAGTGAATCAAAGTAGGTTCGCCTGTTCCTTGGTTCTGCCTTCCCAGAGGGGATTACGGGAATCTAGGTCTGGTGAACACTAAGGACCAGGAATGATCCACTGATGGGGTCAATGTGCCTTTGCAAATGGAAGTGAATGTGAAGCCCTCACCTGGGGAGGATAAGCCCTTCCCTGAACCAACTCCTAAGGAAGAGAAGTCCTCCTTGCAGATGCTGCTTATTTAACACACAGAATCTCTCCTCCCCTGGCTCTGACTCTAATGTTTCTGTGAACCAAAGCTTTTATACCCTGGGCAAGTGGAGAGAAGGAACTTTGATTCCCAGTTAATCCCTGATGGCAGACAGGAAACCACTGCATGAAGTCCACAGCCTAAAAGATGACCCATTCGTCACGGTCTCTCTGTAGTCTCGGGACTGTGTCCCCTGCCACTTCTCCTAAAACTGAAAGAGCAGAGAAGTAACCAGTGCTCATGGGCCCAGCTGAGCTTGTAGCCACGGAAGCCTCAAATGGAAAGGGAATGTAGTCACTGGTTGGAAGAAAAGAACGAGATACCCCAGACTGCCTTTTGCTCTGCTGAGGATTTTTCTTGATGGCACCCTCTGGTCCCTGGGGATAGGATCTCTCATACTATAGGATTCCAGAGGTACCATTATTTTTGTAGCCACCAAAACCCAATCTCATTAGCAAAAGCCAAGAAATGGCCAGCGAGGAACATTAAATTGGCACTCACGGTTCATTGAGGACAAGAGCCAGAGTCTTCCGTGTAAATACAAATAGGTGACTCCTATGGAGCACAGGACGGGGTATAGCATGAACTTTGGAGTCAAACCAAACAATCACACCCACATGGAGATGTCCTGTCAGTCTACTTGGGGCTTATCTTCGAGTATGAGGAATGACCATTTATGGCAGCTGACATCGTATATGGTCCGTTCTTCCACTGGAGTCCCCCACACTAGGATGGCATCACTGCCTGACCTAGTGTCCCCACTACAGCACTCATTTTGGATCTTGCCATCATTGTCACCCCTGTTGGGTATTCCTGCTCCTCGGGTTGTCACAAATATGCCACCTCTTCTCCCACCGCTGATTCCTCACCCCCTGTCCCTGCTGGGTGGAGACCCCTTGGCAGCAGTAAAAATGAAGTCATTTGCATGGTCATCTTTGCAGTGGAATCATTCCTGGTCCTTAGTGTTCACCAAACCGAGATACTTCCGACCCTGGTTTTCTATCCAGTGGAATGGGCAGAGTGGCTCCCACGTAACCCATGGCTAAAAAGGCTGGTGGCTAAAAAGGCTGGTGGTGGTTTAGGGACCTGGACTATGATCAGAAGCACCTCTTCACTAATGGTAACGAATTACCTGGCATCTTGATGTGTTCAGCGTCTGGAGCGTGTCCTTGCTGGGCCCTCCTGTTCATCTCTATGTGCACTTGTTCCTGAGGCTCTTGTAATCCTAGAGTCAAATCTCTAATGTCAAAGGATGAACCTTGGGCCACTTGGGCTGAATGTGTGAACCAGAGGTGACTATACCTCTGCCTCCTCCAGGCATTGATCCACACCCCCCCATCCCTCATGCCCCTGAAACCCACTGGAGAGACCAACTGTTCCATCCCCAGAGCTCAGCTGTGGAGTGATGTGGTTGCCTCTGGACTTTGCTTGATGATATCCATGTGTCCACCCTCTGGCCTCCCGCTTCCTTGAGTGGAATGATCCCTAAGGTAAATCCCAAGGGCACTTTGTAGCAACCACTGGATCCCAGAGTCGATGTCAGGGGATCCTCTGAAGTGGCCTCCCCCACTTATTTCTTGGCAACAAATAAACCTCGTAGCTTTGTAGAAATGGAGTAGATGAAACTGAAGTTCAGCTTCCTACAGG
The DNA here is from genome assembly GCF_048772815.1 of Callospermophilus lateralis. Classification (NCBI taxonomy): domain Eukaryota; kingdom Metazoa; phylum Chordata; class Mammalia; order Rodentia; family Sciuridae; genus Callospermophilus; species Callospermophilus lateralis. Next base: position 152,610,033 of record NC_135305.1, on the reverse strand, counting down.
AAGCCAGCACTTGGGATAAAGCAGGAGTTGATGGGATTAGAGCCTAGAAAGTCTAGACCCATAGTTCAGTGCTGTTTGAGAGCAGAGTTGGCTCTTGTGGGATGAAACATGGAAGTGAAGAGGGAATAAAGAAACTTCTTCTCCAGCTAGAAGCCTACCCACCTACGGATTCCAAATGGCCCCAGACTGTATCCAGCTCAGACTGAGGTCATACCCCATTGGGGAGCAGGAACCTGTCCAAATAGATGCACCAAGTGAGATTGCCTGTGTGTAGGAAGGAGGCCTAGGGTACCTTCTTCCAAAAAGCAGATCTTTCAAAAGAACACACCAACGTAAAGATGCTCTGCTTAATTACAACTGCAGAGACACATTCACTCTGTGAACAGCCCCTAAGCACTGTACTTGGGATCTTTGCACCTTCCCAAATGCAATAAAAACACTGTGAAACCACTAAAGTATAAATAACTGACCTGCAGGTCCTGCCCATGATCCTATCACAATATATTTGGTAAAATTAAAATGATTCAGGGCCCATGGTAATCATGGAGCCACAGGAGGGGAGAGGGGATCAGATCACACATGCGGCCACATGCCACTGACACATGGGTTACTTTTTCCCTCTTCCAAGTTGGCTCACTTGAAGATGCAGAAAGGAATCTTTCTGCCCTGCATAGATTATTTGCCCTCTGCATTCATTCAGCAAAACCTCAAAATTCCTACATCTCTTTCCCCTCCAGAAGGGCTGAAGTGGCTGCCCTCTCTTCTGAACCACCTGCCTCAGGGCTACCCAGATGCCCGACCGGGTCCTCAGCTGCTGCATCTGTTGGTGAGGCCATAAATCAGAGGCAGGGTCAGGCCTGGTCAGCTTGCTGATGGAATTAGAGTAACGAATGGGGAGTGGGGTGTTTAGATTAGTCTTGGCTCTGGAGCTGAAGGAGGAAGACTGGCACTTAACTTCGTGATAAACTCGGCACCAGCACATCCTGGGTCAGCAATTATGGTTTAAAGATCCCTTGGCAGGGGCCGAGGTGGATCCTCCCTGAGCAGCTGTGTCCACCTGAGTAGCCCTGCCATGACTGAGAGGTGGGTGAGATGTGAAAGCAGGAGAGGGCCAGCTGCAGATGACATAAGGTACCTGCCAGTGTGGAGCCCTGCCCCCTCGCGTGCCCTGCCCCCTCACGTGCCCTGTGCACGAGCTGAGGTACTCAGCAGTGGTAAAGGGGTGAACTGGATATGGACAGGGGAGACTCGGATTATAATATAAGTCTGAGGATATCTGGGCAAACCCCAGGGGGACACTCCAGAGCAAGGCTCATTTGAGCAATGCCACATTAGGCACAAATGAGCCAGGTTCCATGTCCTTTCTGTGCTCAGCCCTGGGATGGGGTGACCTGACAAGCTCATGGTGACGCTGCCAATGCTATGATAGATCCCCAAGGTGCCGTAGACGGGTGCAGTCCAACCGTTGAATAGTGACTTTCTCTTTGAATAAAAGCCCGGGACCTGTGGGACTGCCACATGGATATCTTCCTCCCTGCCCCAGAATCCAGGCCCACTGGAGAGTCTGATGCATCCAGATACGTCTGCTTCCACCCTGACCATCAATCTTCAGCCATGCTAAAGCTATCTGCAAGACCAACTGTCAGACCAGTGTCCTGTATCTGGACACCAAGCATTCTCGGCTCTAGTGCTCACCAGTCAACCATACAAGGGGAACCTTGTGCTGGCTCAGACCACACAGCAGGTCCTCTTTCTCCTCCACAATGAAGTCCCTGTAAACACAGGCATCTTGCCATGTTCCAGATGGCCAGCCTGTTCTCCTGATGTGTCACTGAACAATCCTCCATGTTTCATGGTCCTGCCCATTAAAAGTTCTGTTGCTTAAACAAAGTGGAGGCCTCTGGCTGGAACTGCCACTGGTAATCTGCAGGCTCTGCACTGAGAAGCATGGGAGCTATGTCCACAGACCGAGGAAATTCCAAAGAATGAAATGGGACATCACCAAGGGAACTAGGTAATGGCTGGCCAGGGGCCTAGGGTGTCCATCCCAGATCCTCAGGTACCTTTGGAGAGATACTGGTGTGCTCCTTAGGTGACTGGGAGGCCAGGATCTCGCCATCCTGAGATCCACAGAAAGGTAGAGACACACAAGACTCAGGCACTGACAGTTGCTAATGGCTGTGGGTCTGGAGTTGGTCCCAGCTCTGCTGCTTTGTTATGAAACGGTCTGATCTGAAAAATGGGAACCAATTTCAGCATTAAGCACTTGTGGGGACCCACATCATGGTGCACAGTGCTCAGAGCACCAAGCCCACAGAAGCCCTGGATCCAGTGTCAAGCCTGCAACACTGGCCTGCAGTCACTACCATTTCCATGGATGGTGACACTGGGAGTGTTGGGTTTTCTCAGGGGACTGGCATCAAGGCAGAGCTACAAGGGCTTCCTTGGGCTCAACCCCCTGGGGAAGGAGACGGGAGTGCCGCTGCCACACAGGCCCAGTGACGGACCCCATAGGGAGCTCTGGAACAGGCAGGTCCCTTCAAAGGTATCAATATGGCCTTCCCAGCCCCTCATATAATGACGTGGCTGTGCCATTGGTTGGAAGCCTGGCGAGAGCGCGTGTGACCTTGGCCTAGGCTGCACCCCACAGATGAGGCAGCATCAGGAGGACTGACAGCAGATGTAGGGAGGTCTGGGTGCAGCATACGAGACGTGGGGAGCTGGGGACAGTCTCCTGGAGGTGGCATCTCGGCCGAGTTGGCCAGGTGAAAGACGGGAGGAGGAGCTCCAGACAGACCTCGCAGCTGAGGGGTGGGGAGGGACGAGGGGAAAAGTTGGCCCCACTGACGCCCTCTGACATCCCTGGGGCACACTCACCTGCATGTGGGCTCACTTCCTCTCCTTAGCTCTTGTAGGAAACTTCCTGAGAAGGTGACATTGAGCTGCTACAGTAGCCCTTGTTACTGTCCATCCCTTACCTTGATATTTTTTTTTCCTTGCAAACTCTCTCAATTGGACACCACATCCCAAACCAGATGAGAAGGTCCTTTTCCACTGTGGAAAGGAAACGTCACAAGGGCAGAGACCTTGAGCACCTGCCTCATGTTGAACGTCCCCAGCACCTGAGCAAGATGAGACTCGGACACATTCGGTGACTGTCCTGTGGGTCCAGGTCTTCCAGTCATGGTGAGGAGGGCCAGCAGGTAGAGTGGAAGATGGCATTGAGTGCTAGGATTCCACGAGGTCTTGGAGTGATAGAAGTTGGAAGGTCAAGTTCCTAGGTCTTGGGAGGTGGGAATTTTGACCTCTTTGGTACATAAGGGGAAAGGACACCTGAATCCTCAGGAAAAAGAGGCGAGTCTGACGCACCCTCGTATGCATGGACAACTGGGGGAAGAGACTGGCACACCAAGGCCTCACTCCCAAAGCCTTGGAGACAGACCTGCACTACAGCTAACAAGGTGCATCTGCCATGGCCAGGCCAGATGGTCCCCTAAGCCATCCCATATGGGCAGCTCTCCTGTCACCCCAGCAAAGGCCCCACCCAAGGTCTCTCATCAACTTGCCTTGAAGTCGCACCTTCCTGGGGCAGGATACTCTTTTATTGAAAACTCCCTGACTGATTGTTCTCAGGACCAAGCCCTTTGATGGTTTTATTGTCCCTAAATTCACACCAGGCTCCAGTAACTTCAGAGCAGGTAGAGAATGCAGAGAGGGGAGGGTTTGGGAAGGGAGCCGCCCAGGATCAAGGCAGGAGATTGCAACTTCTAAATCTGCCCCAACAGACTTCCTCTGAAAACTCACACATGCAGGAGCAGGTCCCATCATCTCTGGCCCAGAAGGCCCACGTTAAGTGGATCAAGGTGGCCGTCACCTCTGGGAGCTGCTGAGCACACCCGCTCCCCCTGGTTGGTTCACGCAGCTCCCTGATTCCCTGCCTAGTAGCCTAGTTCAAGGACTGAGTGGCTCTCAAGATGAACGCTGATGCAGTTTCATGGTAGGTTCTGGATTTCCCAGTTCGTGCTGGGATCGGCTTGGCCAATGTCGTGGCTCGAGGTCTGCTTTTCGAAGTTCCCAGACTGAGCTTGGGTTCCATGAAATCCACTCACTTCCTGTCTCCTTTCCCCACCCTCTTGCTTCCTGGGACCTCTGGATTACAGGAGGCCGTTAGGAACCTTGCTGAGCAGAGGGGCTTTATCCGGATGGCCTGGATATTTCTAACCAAAACTCGCGTGCTGAGGACCTGCCACCCGAGGCTCTGGTGAAAGAGGGGGCCGTTGGGAGGTGACTAGGCCCATGAGGGTAGGGTGCCCTCAGCCCTCCTGAAGGGACTGCTACACCCATGAAAGACCCCAGAGAGCTGCCTGGCCCCTCCCAGGGGGGACCAAACAAGAAGGTCTGAACCAGGAAACAGGCCCTCACCAGATGCTGAGTCTGCTGCTACCTTGATCTTGACACTCAGACTGAGACTTGTTTAAGCCACCCCCACCCCAGTCTGTGGCCTTTTGTCAGAGTAGCTCAAACAGACTAAGACAGGGACGACTTGATGGGTGGCCCAGAAGAAAGCTCTAAGGATGGTTCTCCAGGCAAAGAGGAAGCCACAGGGTATCAAACCATCTTTCATGGGTCAGGTAGGGAGGGCGCCTCTGGGTGGGGATATCTAGGGATTTCCAGGTTGTGTGTGTTTCTTACATGCTACATCATCGGAGAAAGACCTCGGGTTGACTTTGAGGCTATTAGCATGATGCTCATAGGGACAAGAACTGTCTGAAGGGACACGTGGACTTGAGTGGGCTGGGAGGATGGGAGACATGCCTTGGATTCTAGCTACGTACTTCCTAGCTTTGGCCTGGGTCTGCCGATACATGCTGAGGCACTACTACATATCAATGCCTCTCCTAAGCCAATTGCAAGAAGGCACTTGGCAAGAAAGCCCACTGGGCTCCCTGCTTAGTGTGTAGGACAGGAGGAATGCGGGCAGGTTCAGGGTGTTTGAGAGCTTACTGGACATGCTGATGGACAGGATGTGGAAAGAGGGAGACTTCGTAAGGTGGCCATGTCAGATCTTGGTTGGGTCCCTAAGGAAATAAATGCAGAGATGGAGACGGGAAAGAGGCTTGTTGGAGACAATTCCTAGGGATCAGTTGGAGACAATTCCTGAGTGTGTTGAGTGCTACCTCGTCTTGGTAGATCAAATGCAATGAGAGTATTTGCACCACAGAATCTGTCAGATGCAATAATCTGAGCAGGTTAAATGTTGTGGCACGTCACTGGTGTCTGCAAAAGAGATGGGTTCAGGAGGCGGATCTGGGCAGAGAGCCTCCGCCCAGGAAGCGGACCTGATGGTCCCCATTAACGTGGGGTAGCTAAGAGCCCAGAGTGCCTCTCTACAGAAAAGTGCTACACGGGGCAGAAGTGCCCCACCATGTTCAGCCTGTGACTTGGGGCTGCCCAGGAAGAGCTCAGCTCAGCCTGAAAGCAGAGATCGACCCTAGAATGGCAGCTAATGGCATTTCTGCAGCTAAATAGAAAGATGATTTCTTTTCTTTTCTTAAGAAAAAAAATTGACCCAAGACATGTCTTGAAACATGTGTACACTGAGGGACAGGCTCAAGCTAATGCATTTCCCCGGCTTTCTTGTTTTCTGTGATAAGAAAGTACAATCAACTCTTGCCAATTTTCCAGAAGGTGAAACATTGTTAACAGACTTTTTCATGTGATACAACAGATCTCCTGAACTTGTTCTTATCTGACACTTTGTATTTGACCAACATCCCTCCAACCTCACCGACCCATTAGCAAGCATTCTACCCTGCTTCTGAGTTCAACATTTTAGGATCTACATGTGAGATCCCTTTGGGAGGGGTCTGGGAGATTCACCTGACTGCTCTGCAGCATGTGTGCTAAGAAGGGGGTAGCTGTACCCCAGTCTTCCTGCTCTCCATGGTGGGGGTATGAGGGGGAGGGGAATTTATGTCCTCCAAGGGGAGGACAGAAGGCACAATCACTAGGATTTATAAGATGCCGGGTGTCAATCCCCGTCTCCATGGCTTCCCCTCCTATCTACACCGGATCTGTTTTACTTCTGGCCTGTGCCAGATAGCCCGTGTCTCGCTTTCAATGGAGTTCAGCCCGCAGAGACAAGGCAGGACCTCAGGGTGGGAGAGAGCAGTGGGACAGCTAGTCTCCAATAGCGGGAGCTTTGTCCTTTGTCAGTCCTCTAGGTGCGGTTCCCCAGAGTGGCAGGGCTCCCTTCGTCCCTCAGGTCTCTACTCATGTGCCACCTTCTTCATGAGACCTTCTCTATCATAATTAACATTGTAACTTTGCCCCCCACCTCCTTTATTTTCTCCACCCCAACGAGGATTTCTTTGTCTTCCCCACTTGGAACCCAGAGCTCCACAAGGGCTGGGATTCTTCATCTGTCTCTGCTAAATCCCCAGCAGCTGATTGACTATCTGATGCAAAACTGTTTTTACCCCGTATCCCTTAAAGTGGGAATACCATGTGGGAGGAGCCCTGGGTTGGTGCAAAGTGGGCACAGAAGGCCTGGTGGTGTCAATCACTGGCCCCAGCTCAAAGGAACATGCCAAGAAGCTCAATAAAGGCCACTTAATATGGAGAAGCGGTAGCCAAGCCCTTAGAGATGTTGGAGCAAACGGGGTAAGAAGACCCCACACACATCTCCCGCAGAGATTATCAACAGCCAGAAGCCACCACCATTGAGGCTGGTGGGGGAAAGAGGTGGCACCACCAGAGCCCCCAAGTTTGAACCTCCAGGTTGGAGCTAGAGAAGCTCTGGGTTGTCACAACAGTAGTTGGTGACCATAGAGGGAGGGGGCTGGCAGTGGGCACTGGACCCAAGAGACAACTCAAAGGGGTAGATTACGCAGGCTCCCCTGCTCTCCAGGGTAGGAGCTAGAACGAGGCAGTGTTAGGGGCAGGAAACCTACTGCCTCCACCTGGATCACTCAAGGTATTTTAACACCAAAAAGTTGGCAAAGAATCCTTGCCCAGTTCCCCAAAGACCTTCACTGAAGCCCTCTTATGGTGCCCTAAGAAGTGTTTTTGCAAGAGGGGAGGACGAACAAGGTCCTGCCCTAACCCATCCCCCAACCCCTAAAAGAAACTCCCGGGTTCTGACACCGTGGGTATTGCAGGCAAGCCGGGAACTCTCTGGACAAAGCCATATTCAGCCATCAATAGTGGCATTCACAGATGTCACAGCTCTAGATGGGCCAACACTTCCAGGGTCTCCAACGCTTGGCCACTTGGCTACAGAAAGGCCATGATCAGCTGCAAGCATGTCAATCTGGCTTTTGCAGACAGACTTTTGACATTAGAGTGAGAACTTCTAGGATGGACCAGAGTCTGGCAACACTAGGCCCACCTTCTCACCTTGCAATAAGCTGATAGAGTGAAACCAGAACCTGTCCTGAAGTCACAGGGTCCCAACCAGCAGGATGAACTTGAGGACCCTCCAAAAGCAATGATGGGGGTAGCAGATCTGAAAACCAGCACCTTCCATGGCAGAGTTTATTTGAGCAGCCGATCTTAGCCAAGCAGGAAAATAACCTGTTGCTAACCCAACATGTCCCACCACCCCCTGGGGCCTCACCATGGCTGCTTGTAATCAGCTGGAAATTGGGGCCTCCTGGTTAAGGTTTCCCTTCCCCTGGCAGCTGAACCTCCTCTATCTCTTTGAAGATTACAGGGCTTTAGTATGCCTTTAAAGTGAATTTTTACCTCTGCATTTTATTATAATTAATGACCAGAAAACTCTTCTCTTTTCCCTCTCTTTATCTCTTAAATATGTTTCTTTCCTCTTCTAAAAATGCAATATTTCTTTTAAACCGGGATATGGATGAGCCTGTCCCTGGCAGGGCAGGCCCAGCTTCATCTGTCAACTTGATTATGCAAAGCCTACTTTCCGCTGGCATCTGAGGTGGATTTCAGAGCTATGAGTCACGTGGGCTTCAGGCTTGCAACCCAGGGAGCAGCCGTCTCCTGGAGCCCATGCGCCCGATGCAGCCTGACTTTGAGAGAGTCCCTCCAAGGCCCCATTGGCTAAATGGTCCAGACTTTGAACACGTGCATGCACTAGCACGATCATGTAGTCTGCTGACCTGGGCTGTGACAGTCATGAATTATTCCAGGATTAATTCCCTTAGAAGAAATACATCAGGGATCCTGGAACAGAAAAAGGACATTATATAAAAGCTAACTAGGAGAAAGCGTGTACTTCAGTTAAAAATACTGTGTCACTACTGGCTCACTTATTATAACCTTAGTCCCACTTCCAATTCAAGATGTTAATCGTAAGGGAAAGTAGGCACAGGTTCATGAGGGAACTCAATTAGCTTCAGTTTTTGGTAGATCTAAAACTCTTGCTAATTTTTAAGTGGGGAAAACACATTGGCAGTTGCTCAGAAGTGAGGATTTTCTGGTCAAGTGTGCAAAGACCTACCTTCGTAGTAAACATTAGGTTGTCGTTATTTTTCCCTAAATGTGCTCTGGTATACGCATGTGACAGAATGATATATCCACGCTATTAACAAAATCCAGAATGGCATTCTGGGTAGCAGCATTAGAGAACAGGCTGACTGGGAGCTCTTGTTAGTTGGATTGACTTAACTTTGATTAGTTTGCAGGGCGAGTCTGCAGGCTTCAGGGAACATAGCATATTAAACTGGGAGCCTGATTTAATAACCAGATAGTATATAAGCAAAGTGAGATATCTAAAGATCAAAGTCTGCATAGCAATCACTCCCTCTGGAAGCCCTAACCCTGTATGTATAGGGCTCTTGTGAGGTTTTTGTGCTGGGGGTAAACCTGTTCTGACACGAAACAAAATCATTGTGCACATTTCTCTGGTGGTTCTTACCATGCACTTGACTGAGGCTTAATTTGGGTAGAGGAGCTGCAGAAAGTATCCATCCTATTTTCCCAGGAGCTGGCATATACGTGTCCAACCCCCAGTAAGGGGAGTGACCTGGTCTATCTCTACTAGGAACGCCCTCAGGGGGAGTTGACTTCACCAGGATAGAAAAATGACAGGTCACATCTGCATGTGACACTCAGCAATCCTACAGGATGTCTCGGTTTATAAATGGCTCCTTAAAAAGATGCCTGTAGAATGGCAGGAAGCGGGGTCAGGATCATGCCTCCTTCATGGGACGTTGATCCAACCTCTGGAGACCTAGAGACCAGAGGCCTGCGCCTTGTGGCTCGGGCTCATTTGAGTGGACTGGAAGTTGGGCCCGGGGCCTCTGGACACACACACACAAAGGACCCAAGGGATTCTGCTGTCATCTCGCCCTGTTTCTCTCAGTCCACTTTCTGCAAAAGCCCACTGTGGGACCCTCTGTGATAAACGGGAGAGAACTGAAGCCATGATGCTCCGTGACACAATTCTGAGGGGGCTTGTGACAGAAGTTTACAGGTGAGCCTCATGGCTTGTGCTATCAGGGGAGACCTGTCTCAGGTTGGACTCTGCATGGAGGGACCCTGCACCTTGCTGCACGGCCAGCAACAGCAGACCTGCCTCGCCAGGGCTGCAGACCCCACCTCTGAGCCAAATGGATGAATTTGATCAGAAACACAGAGAGGAGGTGGGGGGCCCAGAGTCTGGCCTGGGACTCCTCAGTTACTTGGTGCTTTCTGTGTCTAGAACACAGCTGTCTGCGAGTGTTCACATCAGCAAACAAGAAGATGGACCAAGTACCACCTGCCCAAGATCACACGTGGGGATGGTGCAGCCTGGTTTGGGACAAGCCTGGGTCGGAGAACACAATCTCCCTGAGCTGGTTCCCACAGAAATGAGGCTGAATTTCCGCCACGGGCATTAAGAACAGGGGTCTAGGTAGGAGAAGGGCTAGATCCAGGGGTTTAGCTAACAGTGACGTAGGAAGGTTAACTTCTTAAGATTCCGTGGTAAGATGCAAACCGGGGGACCCAAGGGGAACCTCTGTACTATCTGAATTCAGGCCCGTGGCAGACGGGCTGGGGCATGTGCTGTGGACTTCCAGCCAATTTCACGTCCCCATTGTGCCACTGAGCAGCTGGATGTTTTAAGAGAACAGGGTGAAGTTCCCTAACCCTTCACCTCAACTCCCCCACCTGTGACATGGGGTTGGTGGAACCAGCCAATGAGCTGTTAAGGACTAGATGCATGACAGAGGCTTCATGTGGTAAATAGAAATGGGAGGCTGCATTGTACAATCAGGACCTGCCACTCAAACCACCCAACTGTCCCCACAGGACAATTCATCGCAATTTGATGGCCTGATTATAACCCTGTTCTGCCTGTGGGGGGCCAGTGGATGTCTAGCCCACGGCTTTCTAAAGGGGCTTGAAACACGTGGGAGACCAGGCATCCTGCTCGCACGCCAAGGCTACAGTCTTGCCCCTGAGTGTGGGTGCTGGCCTTGGCCACTCTACCCCCAAATTAAATCAACCCTAGGCTTTCTCGGGATGGCTACAGACATTCCATGTAAACCTTCCTATGACAGGAATGAATTGGGGATGACATAAGTGCCCATCAAGAGGGGGTGACTTAGGGGTCCACTCCCATGGGCTGGCACCAGCCAGTGAATGAGGCTGGACAGGTGCCTGTGTGGACTGAGCTCTGTAATGCTCTGGGTGAATCTCTGCATGCAGGGTGGGCTACAGCCCCCCGACAAATGCAAAGCAATCGAAGGTGTGTATTTACATATCTGTAGGAAACAAAGGTCTAGAAAGGGTGAGTTGGGAGTCTCTATCCAGAGCTATGGCCACTAGCGATATGGACAAGTGAGCGCTCAAAGTGTAGCCAGTGTCACTGGGAAACCCAATGCTTCTCTTGTGGTTCACTGACATTGAAACTGCATTGCTGCCTGACAGGTGCCGAATTGGGTGGTGTAGGGAGGCAGGTCCAGAAGGCGGCAGAGGATGGACGGCCAGGGGGAACTCTTTTTTGTGGCCTGGCTTAAGAAATAAAACCCTGTATTGTATTAGAAATATTCTCCAGAAGCGCTGGCTGGCTCTGGGCTCCACATGTGGGAACCTCCATGGGGACGGGAAGGCCGAGCCCGTAGGAGCAGGGTGGGCTCCAGTCCTGCTGCTGTGGGGCCTCCGCAGGTGTCTGAAGACTGCAGGGAGCTTTGGCCAGAGACCCAGCTGCGTTCTGTTGAAGGGTGGCGGAGACTCTGGTGCCTGAGGCCCCTTCTAGTACCTCTGTGAAAACCTACGGGCAAGGGCCACCTGCCACCGTGGCCCATGAGTCCTTCCCAGAACCTCCTTGCCTTGGGAGGCCAAAGAGGTTTCCCTACTTCCATTTTTAACTGCAAAAAAACAAAACAAAACAAAAAAACTAGGAAACTCCCCACCCTGAGCTTCGAGGGCGGGATTTTGCCAAGTGGGACACCAGGGCTTCTGACATGCACCCGACTGTTCTACTGGGTGGGAGCTGGCCAAGGTCACTGCCCTAGGAGAGCCCCATAGAGCACCATGGAGCCTGGGGAACCCATATTGTGTCCTATCTCTATGTTTTTGTGTCCTCACTATAACCACTTGGGGGAATCCTTTCTCTTGAGTTGTACTGAGCCTGTTTATCTGCTGATTCTGAGAATCAGTAAGAATTGAGTGGTCTTAAAACTCATTCAAGTGAGACCTGATACTTCATGACGGCTGTCATATCCCAACTCCCACCCTCCTACCCAGAGCGCCAAAGATTCCTGACTCACATCTTCTGGGAAGTCCCCAGTTGCGGACACCCGTGGTACCTTTTGATGCCTCTTCCTTTGGGATTGAGTATCGCTGAGTCCTTGAGGTCCCAGCAGGAAATGGTCATCTGAAATCTCTGCCTGGGGTCTGATTCCTAAGTGCTCTGAGTAGTGGCCTCTTCTGACAGCCTGGTGACAGTATCCCAAGGCCCAGACTAGATGAAGGGAAGGTGTAAGAAGTACCAATTTGAGAAGCGGGTGCTGCTGTGCTTTTGTGGAATGGTCCTCTTGGAAGAGAAAGAGTAGAAACTTGACTCTGCTTAAAAAATAAAATAAAATGGACTCGACGTCAACCCAGCTGCCTTAGTGCTGATGAGGCCTGGTGTCCTAGGAACTGGTGGGAGGGGAGGGAGGGGGCACCCAGAATGGTGGACCATGGACCACAGTGCCATTCACTCAACCTGAATGGCATCAGCACCTCTTACTCTGGGACAGCCCTCGCCCCAGACCTCGCCCCAGCCCTCGCCCCAGTCCTGCAGGGCCTGGGGTCTCCGTAAAAGGGACTGGGTGTTCGTGGAGGTCCTACTGCCTTCTAGTTGGGTGTCTCCAGGTGAGATGCCTCAATCCTGCTCATTTGCATCCCAAAGTGCCCTTCCCCAGAGGGTATACACAAAGCAGCTTTGCAATTGGGAACTAGGTTTAAAGTCCTAGAAATGCAGAGACTTAATAGCGACCTATTTCTGGAGACCTATTACAGCCCCTAGAAACAGGCTTACATACCTTTGTTCGCCTCTGAGCCTCATTTCCACCCCCTGTAAAATGGGGGCACTGGTATGTATCTCATGGGCTTGTTCTAAGGGTCAAATGAGCCAGGATGTGTCGGGCTCTGAGAACAGCATCTGGCACGTCATGTCACAGAAGCTTTCCTCGAGGTCCTGCGGAGTTGTCAAAGGTCTCCTGGAGGAAGGATGTATTTGGTACCTGCTGCTGGTTGAAAAGGAAGCAGGGCCGCTGGTCCCCATGCTTCAGGGTCACAGCAAGTGCAGCCTGGATTGTCAGCCTAGGCATTTGGACTGCAGTCTTGGCATTGGTACTGAGTTGAATGTGGTGGTAGCTGATCTGATAGTCACTGGGGACACGATGGCCGTCATCTTTGAAGCTGACTCTTCTTGGTCAACAGCAACCCTATCCACGATTTTAACGGAATCCATTTGGATGACAACTCACTTATTAGCACACAACTAGCTGGTCTATGAAGATGGGTGGGCCAGTGCCCTAAGCTCTTCTGATAACTAGAAAATCAGGGGAGAGTTGATCCCAGGAGCCCTTAGCCAGTCACCAACCATCACAGGAACAGCTGTTGGATTTACTGAGTGGCAGGTGCCTTGGCCTATTGATGGATATTAGCATCTCTGAGCCTCAGCTTCTCCGTCACAGAATGGACTTCAGGATCTGGAGTCCTACTGCCTGTGAGGGCCATGCAGTGGCAGAGGCAGAGCTAGAGTCTGAGCTCTGGTGTCTGGTCGTGAGCGAGGCCTCCAGCCACCTTGTCCTAAGCCCTCTGGGGACACGCATCCTCCAGCCCTCCACCTCCATCTGTCCCCTGAAAGCCAAGAGCACCGTGAGGCCAGGCAGGATGGGCACCTCCTGCAGAAGTGGCAGTGTGTGATTCCTGCCCCACCCCCTAGATGGGGTGGTGTCACGGGTAGGGGACTTGAGTAATAACCAGAGAAGGGGGGACTCTGGTTCCCAAATAAACAGGCTCATGAGTGATGAGGGGACCCTCGGCTCCTGCCCCCACCCGGGCAGCTGTCCTGCCAGCCCCACGTGCATGCCCCTCCAGGAGGGGGACGAACACCAGCAGGACCCACTTCAAAAGGCTCCGGGCCTCGAGGAGGGGCAGCTGCTGGTGATGGAACCAGTGTGCTGGGGGCTGCCAGGGTGGAGGCTGGGGTGGCCTCTGCAGCAGGCGGCCCCGAGCCGTCCAAATACATCAGCGTGGAGCCCTCAAAAGCCCAGAGACCGAGAGCAGGAAAAATAAATAATTCGCTTATCTCTGACCAAGTTTCTCCTTTGATCTCACCCCCCCATCGCTCTTCCCCCACCCCTTCCCCAATTTTTCTTTCCTCGCTACCTTCCCTTAAACCTTCTCTTAAAAACCTTTCCTCCTCCTTCGTTTGATTTATGTCCCAAACAGCTCTGGAAGCCTGACGTCCCCTGATGAATTGTTGGGGTTGTTCTGTTCTGAGATCCTGAGCTGGCTGGGAAGGGGGCAGGGCGGAGGTGGGATGGCATCCTCTACAGAGGCAAGGACGTGGCCATGCCAAGGGACATGCCGTGTAGACACGTGTGATAATGCGCGTAGAGGCATGTTGCTGTGGGCACAACCACGTTCCCAAAGCTTGGGCTGCCCCCTGCTCCTACGAGTCTATGTGTTCAGAACCCACAAAGGGATGAGGAGAAAGGTCCTCTCTGCCCACCCCTCCTCAACTGGAGGGTGATCCATTAAAAAAAAAAAAAATCACATGCTGACTATGTCCAGAGCTCTGGGAACCCTAGATGACCGTCGTGACTCAGCCACAGCAGAATAGCTACTGTCCAGAGCAAGATCATGCCAAGGTCAAAGGCTCTCGGCCAGACTGCCCAGGCTCAAGTCCTAGCTCGGCCATTCCCTAGCTATGTGACCTTAGCTTAAGAGAAAGGCTTCACCTCTGCCCCAGTTTCCCATATGTAAAGTAGGGTAAGAAGCCTGGGTCATGGGATTAGATGAGCTAACACTGAAAGCACATACTAGCCTCCATGGAGTGCCAAGCACTTTTCTCAGCTGTTAGCAGGAAAGACAGCCAGAAAAAGCCCAAGGAATGGCTAACAGAAGTATGTAAGCTAGTCAGAAGCCTCAAGAGCCTGAGAGTAAAATCAATTTGTAGGTGCAAAGGTCCTGGGGATGAATTATTCAAGGAATTAAAATCTACCATTAGTGCGTGGAAACTCAAAATGCAGGAAGCACAATGAGACTAGAGCTGCTGGTAGCAGAGTTTTGGAGGCTAATGGGAGTTCGGTCTTTGCCCATGTGGCAAGGGGGAGCCCTTGGGGACTTAATGCTGAGAAGTGGGGTGAGGTACATTTAGAAGCCCTGAGTGACTAGTCCTGGGAATGGGGACTGGAGAAGAGGCTGGGAAGGCAGGAGATGGTTGGAGTTGTCCAGATGGGAGAGGACAGGGGCGTGGGGGAACATGGCTGCTCCCCTCTCTGCTTAACAGACAGCAATGGGGGGCTGTGGGAGGAACTCTACCAGAGTTCAGGAGCCTCGTGGAGGAAAAGTCGAGGCAGTCTCCCAAGTCTGAGCACCTGGTGCTGGGTACCCCTGGCTGCAAGGAAGGTGGCAGTGTTCTTGGTTTTGCCAGGAAGCGCAGGCAATCCTGACGGCCACACAGAGTGATGACCAGGCTCCCTGAGCGGGAACTTGAGGGAGCTGAAACCTGATGTTGGGGGGAGATTGTCGTCATTAGCGGCTCCCGAACTGTTCTGCTCGTCGGGATTCTTAAAGCGTTAATGCTCGACCTCCATCCCAAGGCATTGTGTGAGGTGGGGTGTGGGCACCAGGACACCTCAAAACCCCCAGGTGACTCTACTGCAAAACTTGGGAAGCACTATTTAAAGACTCTCAAGTGTCAGATGGTGGGCCAAAGAGATGACGACCCAATTTTAATCCCCAACACCACCCTCTGAAGGTGGTTCTCACCTGTCCGAGGACAGGTGGTCACGTCTGTACCTGGCCATCTGACCCAGGACTGCCATCTTACAAACCCTTCAAAGCTTCCCATGGGGCTCCAGGGAAGCAGAACTAGAGTGGCCCTGGGCAGAGGTCCCCAGGGAGGGTCTTTTCTACCCGCACGGGTGCAGATTTTAAGCTTCTCACTACTGGACTCATATGGGTTGGCGGCGAGACACACTGGATGGGATCCGAGGACAGGGACTGGCATCAGGCACAGCTTCCTGGGAAGGCTGCTTGTCGAGAGCCACAGCCGAAGGGGCCCCAGCAAACTTCCAGCTTCCAGCAAACTTCCAGCTCCCAGCTGATGATTGGCTCACAGCAACCCCAGCAAACTTCTAGCTGCCAACTGATTGGCTCCTCTGAGATGATGTTGTTTCCCTGCCCTTTCAGACCACAGAGCTGCTCATTGGGGGGACTTTTTTTGGCTCTGCCCATGGGACCCAGCCAATCAGCCTCATAAGCAGGAGGAGTGGGGGAGGTGGAGAGGCTTGTGGGAAGCCGGTGGTGGCAGTTGGGCTCTGAGGGTTTTTCCTGAAGAGCTGTGTGGTGCAATGTGTGTGTTCTAAAAATAAAGTTCGTTTCTTTTGACAAGTGCCTCCTGAATTGTGCCCAGCCAGACTGCAGCAGCTGCTGAAGACTCTTGCCTCTGGTGGGGACTTTACCTGAGTGACTTGTTAACCACAGGATGGAGGTGTCAGTGATCCTCTAGGACGCAGCAACCATGGACCCCCCCTTGTCCGTCTTGGTCTCGGTCACTCTGCTGGGCTTGCTAGCCCTTCAATCCTCCTCCACTGTGGCCTTCCCTGATCCAGAATCGAGCAGGCCATGTAGTTTGATTCTTCTAACTGGATTCTTACCCTATCCTAAGAATGGGCCAGGACGCGTCCTTCGACCTTGGACTTGGTGGTTTCCAGCTTGCGATTACAAGAAGAAAAGCTGCCGAGCTCATCCTCAGCCATGTCTGTGGTGCAGGGGGTGGAATTGTAGCCCGAGGTGTGGAGAGCTTCACGTTGATCTCGGGGACTGTCATCAACCTGGTCTGAGTGGTGTAGATTTGTCAACAAGAGTGCCCGAAGACCCCTGCAGGGCCACACCTCTGACAAGATCTGCCTACCTAGGAATGGCTTGTTTCCACATTCCAGAATGTTCTAAAGTTCCTTAAGTTCTTTCATGTTCATTTGATCCTCAACCTTATTCCTTGAGGGGAGAGGGTGGTGGGACGCCTGTGCTTCATGGATAAGCAAATTTAGCTCACATAAGTCACACCCGTGGGACGGGGCCGTTCCAGACCTTGTCTCCTCTGAACTTGGTACCACATTACCTCCAACATCAGAATTTCCTAAACTGTCTGTGAGGCTTCCCCTCCCCACTGCAGCATAGAGCGGCACCTGCCCCAGGTGGGGAATAGCTTTCCCTGTAGCAGTTGGACTCCATCCTAAAAGCTCGTGGCCATGTGGTTTCTATAATTCCAGACGGTTCCAAGGTCAGCCTCCAACTTAAGGGTACAGGCTGCTTAGACCTTAGAATGGGACCGAGTGGTCCAATGCTGTCACCCAGGGAACATCTCTCGACCTTGCTGAGCCTGTTTTGGTCCCTCTGAAGATGGGAACAGAGAGCACGTGACTGGAGCTCAGGGGAAGATGGGATGAGTTCATGACACTTGGCGTCTGACCCCTCTATTAGGACTTCTAGAACACGCAGAAATATCTCCATCTGCCACCACCCCAAGAAACAGAATATATCTAGGAAATCTAGTTCCAGCAGAAAGATGCAGAGACTCACGAATTGTTCTTCTGTGTAACTCAGAAATCCACAGCCCGAAGGTTGAAGACTCTGTGTGGGGAGGCGGCTAAGGGACCTCTTAGAGCGTGGCCTGTCCCTGTCTCGGTGGCTCTGGGATCCACACTTCCTGCCTGCCAGTGCATCAGGCAAGAATCAAATCCCAAATGGATGATAATCCAATCCAAGGACAAGATAGATCCTCAGTGCGAAGCCACTCCATAGCTGACCCAAGATGCTGGCTATGTGCTCCCGGGAGCCCTGGGCTCCTTAGCTGGTGCTCTGCACCTTAGCAGTTGACATAGGCTTGGGAACCCTCCGGGGGCAGAAGGAAGGACAGGTGAACTTCTCCAGGCTGTACCCCCCACTCCCAGCACAGCTCACACGCAGGGTGCGCCCTCGAAGCCCAGTTCCCTTTCCTGCAATGGATTCCACCAGACACTGAACCCCAAATGGACCCGCTGCAGCATGCGAGCCTATGTAAGGCCCACTTGAAGATGTAAACGGGGACGTGAGGTCGAGAAAGTGGGTGAAGCAGCTCACCAAAGGGCTGGTGTGTCTTGGTACTAAGGGAGCCAGAGGCCAAGATGGGAGATCTCGGCAAGAGGGCCCCCAGTCACCCCCTAGTCACCCCTGAGGTTTCTAGGGGAACCTGGAGGGTGTCTAGACTTTTGGAAAAGGAAGCAGTTATGGGACGTGTGATCCCTGGTGTCTGCCCCCATGGAGCATCCGGAATTGTGCAGGAAACGGCCAGAGTGACCTCTGTCGGGGTCCAGCTGACTGTTCTGCACAGTCGAGGATGTGAACTCTGGCCTACAACTGTCTCCTGCAGAACTCCTCCTGAATATCTCTCCCTGAACCTCATCCTTCCTCTCCCGTGAGATGGTGATCCTAGTCCCTTTCACGGGCCGTTGGGATTTAGTAACTTCAGATGGCAAAGGGCCTGGGCCAATCCATGATTCTGGGCGAATCCCTAAAGCAGCTGAGTTAGTGATGGGCATATTGGCGCCTCTCCCCCTCCCTCCAGGTGACTTCTCCGCCCCCTTCAGATCCCACCCTGTTTCTCCTTCCTTTCCATCCCCTGGTGAAGAAAGGACCCCATTGGAGGAGGCCCGGCCCATCTGTTTTCAAATTCAGGGAAAGATGCCAAAGGCCTCCCCACTGGGGCCTCCTGCCTCTGATAAGGAGGACGGGGGGAATTCTGGAAATTAAACAACTCCTGGTGTCTTTGAAAGGTCACTCGGTTCTGAGGTTGGCCGTCCCGCCCCAGAAAGACTGTGGGGCCGCCAGCCGGAAGGAGGGAGTGTCAGGAACAGATGAGACCAAAGGAGAGGAGGCCCGAGAGGAGGCCCAGATGTGACTCCCACAGGTGAGAGGCCTGTGAGCCGAGGGAGGGGCCTCTCCTGAAGCTGGCCGTCCCCAGGCTCCTTTGCAGAACCCACAGGTGTCAGAGTCTGGGGACAGTGTCCCTCCCTGGAAGAACCCACTTTCAGGGGCAAAGCCAGCGCTCCCCTCCCTGCTGACAGCAGATGGGAATGTGTGTCTGGGGACATAG
Organism: Callospermophilus lateralis; assembly: GCF_048772815.1. NCBI lineage: Eukaryota > Metazoa > Chordata > Mammalia > Rodentia > Sciuridae > Callospermophilus > Callospermophilus lateralis. The sequence goes on along the minus strand of NC_135305.1, from coordinate 152,591,222 downwards.
AGTCCGTCCAGGGCTCAGCTGACCCTGCTTGGGGCTGCTCCTTCCCTCGGGAGCTGAGGGACACTAGCAACCAGTCACATCTAGATGTGTACGCCCCCCGGAATGCACACAGCAGTAGGGCCACGGGACGTTTGCCAAAGGCTTTGCCCCTGTGTGTGTGGCAGGCCATCTGGGCCACTGAGGACAGATGAGCGCCAGAGGTAAGAGGACCCACCAGGAGTCTGAGAGAAGGATGCCAAGCTTTGAAAACGTGCCCAGGAAACGTGGCCTGGACCACTAAGCCACGTGTGGGCCTCGTCTCAATCCTTAAAGTGGCTGAGTTAGTGATGGACGCTCTGGTCAGATGTCGCATGTCGATAGTCGGAGGTGCTGGATCCTGGCTGTACCACCCACAGCTGGGGAGCTTCGGCTCAACCTTTCCCCAAGCCTCTGCTCCTGATGGCTACCCATTGCTGCTCCCCGTCTCAGCCCTTACGTCCCCATGAAGGGCCTCTGGAAATGGCAGGTGGAGTCAGCCCCTCCCCTTCCCCGGGTGTACAGAAGGGGTGGGTTGTCTGATCGGGTGGGGTGCCACCAAGTTCTGCACCTCCTGGTTTTTCTTGTTGGCATAAAGTCTTCTCATGTGGCTGAGACGTGAGATGTGGACTTGGCCTCCGAAAAAGTGCAGTCCAGCCGGGGAGTGATGTCACCAGGGAGTCGGCCCCTCCTGGCATCATCTAACTTTGGTCTTTGTACTTGATAGAAAGGGGGGCAACCAGCAGCACTGATGCCCGCTGATTCTATCTGGAGGACTCACGGGCCCGAGTTGGCCTGGGTGGGAATCCCTGCTCGGCCACTATGACCTCAGACAAGTTGCTTCATTTCCCTGAACTCCATGTAAAGGGGCCTGGTGGTAACAGCCACCTCACTGGGTAGCTGTGAGGTATGGAGAAAGCAGATCCGGCAGGTCAACCTGTTAGTCATTCTGTAATGTCCACCTATGATAATCAACTTGGAGGCTCATGTATTTTGACTTGGCTTTGGAGGTTTCCAGTGTAATTGGCTCCTCGTGGGCTTTGTCAGGCTGCCAAGCACCAGGTTTCTCATCTGGGATGCAAACCTGCCACGTGGGCAGTGTTCCCCTGTGTTGCTCAAGGTCACTCTTGGGGGGGCCTTGGGATGCAAGAGGAACTTTCACACTATGCTGCTTACATTTTTCACTGTGCCGTGAGTGAAAACGGTCCTTTGACTCTGAACACTTGTCAAGAATTGACATAAGCTTATGAGATCTGGGGGGTCAGAATGCAGTGGTTATTGGAAAGTGAGGATGACTATTGCAGATCAAGCCAACGTAGGATGACTCCACCCCTGGAAATGGTTGCGTGGAGCTTCATGGGTCTTGTAGATCTTTAGTACCCAGAGGATGCTTTTAAAGTTGTCAATCCTTTGGGATCTGACATTCAAACCTTTACCTGCAGATTAGAGGCTTAGGGGTCATAGGAAGGGGGTGGTAAGCCTGTCCCTTTTAGCTTCCTGGGTTGATTCATGGAGAAACGAAGGAGGCCTTGATCAAATCCCAAGTTTATATCTGAGGCACCATGGAAAAAACAGCTGTGTGAAGTCACAACCTGGTTCCAGATCTCGGCCCTGCTGAAGGACAGAAGAGGCTGAACACCTGAGGAACTTTCTGGAAGCAGGTTTATTGGCTGCAGCCCGCCAGTCCAGAGTGTGGCTCATGCCTGAAACATTCTCTGGACAGAGGTTCTGGAAATTCTCTGACCTTTATCCCTTGGAGGCAGGGGGAGGGGCATTCACATAACAAGTTTCTCTGTTGCATTTCCTAGACCAGACACGGGTTTCGCAAGTCTTATGTTTTCTTGGTTTAAAAAAAAAAAAAAAAATCTTTTTGTACATCAAGTTTGCAGACGGTCCTCAATCCATGAGGATGAAATAATCCTATACATGTCATTTCAAAATACCAACTTCTATCCAAACGGGGAAACCCACCCATGTCACAACTGCAATACTGCATTGCTCACCTTCTGAACGATCATCTGTCTACCCAGGCTAGTGTCCACTGCTGAGCATATTGCTGTCCACAATAACCTCCTGTATGCACCTGCTCTCTCTCCGAGCAAGGAGAGGAGATATGCTCCCCTCTGGAGTCTGGACTGATCCTGTGCTTTGCTTGAATCAACTGGGTATGTGTGTGGGGGGGGGGGGGGAGAGTGATGTTCTGAGCCCTTAAGAGAACTTGGCAGCTATTGTTGTGCCTTCTAGAAACCCAGATGCCATGTTGTAAGGAAGCCTCGGCCACTCTGAGGAGGGTCCATGCAGAGACCCTGCGTCTGAATCACCAGCCAAAAAAATAAGCAGGCAAAGGACTCTAGCTGACAATCTCCTGGGAGAGAACAACCACACAGCAGAACCCTGCCCAACACAGACCCCCACCCCATGAGAAACATGTGGTCGCTGTTGTCTGCGGATGCTGTTTTGGGGCACGTTTTTATGCAGCAATCATTCTGCTCCTCTTGCAGGAGGTAAGCTCTGTCACATGAGGGTTTCGTCTGAATTGATGCCACCATGTCCCTGAGCCAAGCCTGGTCTACCTGGCCCTCAGTAATGGCTCAGAGATGGTGACAGTCATTCACACAGGTGTGAGGGCCTCTCCACCAAAGTCACAGCCCCCCTGTGGCTTGGAGACAACCTGTGTTCTTGAATTTTGTCTGGAATTATCTATTCCTGAATAATTGGGGGCGGCAACAGTGCTGTAGACCAGGTGACCTGGAACATCCCCACTCCTAACCAGGGAAGGCCCCCTTTCCAAGGGGTCTCCATCTCCCCCAAGCTCTGGCTACTGTTCTTTCAGTTGGGAGGTGCATGCTTATCCCCACCCTGCAGCAGGAACCCTTCAGCTTCTGCTCGGATGAGCAGCTATTCTAGCCACATCTGTTCCCTGCGTGGCTGGGCATCATGGAGGGTGTTTTGTGCTCCCCCTTCCCTATAACCCCTAGCCTCGCTCGCCAGCTCTGGCCGTGGGCGAGGAGCAAGATGCCCAGCCTCCTGCAGCAGTGGCCTCCCTTATCTCCCCGTGTTGGAGCTCTGTTCCAACCCCTCCCCCAGGCTGGGCTGACAGGCTCCTAGTTCGCACTTTTCCCAAGCAGTGTCCACTTTGGGAAGGGTGGCGGGGCCCGAGAGCAGCCACTTCCTTTGACATATGCCAGTGCTGACAGCTGGACACTGTTTTACAAACCCCGGCCCCACCACGCCCCAGGGGATGCTGGGTAGAGCAGGAAGGTGAGGCCATTCTCCAAGGATGGAAACCCGAGAGGGCGTGTGCAGGTGGACTCTGCCCAGAGGACAGTGCATTCCAGGCCTGATGGCCGTGGTGGGGTCACGCCTCCGTGGCCTGGGGTGCCGCTCAAGAAGGCTAGTACACCTCTCTGAACTTCACTCTCCTCCTCTGTAAAGTAGAGGTAAATATCTTGCTGTCTGTCTTGCTAATTCTCCTCAATGGATCACCACGCTCTGTTCACAACAGCCCACGTTTTTCTGAATGTCAGACCATGAGCGTTGGTTAGCCAAAGCCTCTGGAACAGGGTCTCAGGAGGCTGCACTCAAGGTGCTAGCTGGGGGCTCATCAGAAGGTTCCACTATGCCAGGCGCAATGGCACACACCTGTAAACTCACAGCTCAGGAGGCTAAGACAGGAGGATCATAAGTTCAAAGCCAGCCTCAGCAAAAGTGAGGCCCTAAGCAACTCAGTGAGACCCTGTCTCTAAATAAAATACAAAATAGGGCTGGGGATGTGGTTCAGTGGTCGAGTGTCCCTGAGTTCAAATCCCAGTACCCTCTAAAAAAAAAAAAATTTGTGCATAACTGCTCCAAGCTCCTGAGGTGACTGGCAGGATTGTCTCCCACAGGTATTAAACTGGGAACCTTCAGTTCCCTGCTGACTGCTGGGTGGAGGCTGCCCTTGGCGACATTCATGTGTCAAGGACCCAACATGACCAGCTTCATCAAAGCCATCAAGGAGGAGAGTCTGCTGACAAATGGACGTCATTGTCGTCTGTAATGTAGTCGTACCCAATCTCTTGGCCATGTGCTGTTGGTGAGAAGTAAATCTCAGGTCCTACTCATACTCAATAAGGAAAGGACTTACAAGGACATGAGTGCCACCAGGGACCTTCTTGAAGCCTGTTCACCACACTCCTCGGCTTCTTCATTTGGCCTCCAAATTGAGTAAGTATATTGGGGAGGATTGCCTCCTGCCAAGCCTGGGTTTTGTTTTCATTCTAACATCAGGGTCCCTGCAGGAATCGGGGCACACCTGTTTAGTTAATCGGAGCACAAAGTGACAAGTATTGGAGAGAAGTGCTCTCGGAGGATTGGTTTATAAATGCACTCAGCTACTCGGGAGGCTGAGGCTGGAGGACAGCAATTCAAGGCCAGCTTCAGCAACTTGGACCCTACCTCCAAAATGTCAGTCAAGGCACAGGTAACCCTGCCATCTACTTACTGCACAGTGATTCTCGGTCCTGGGTGTTCAACAAGAATGTCTTTATATTTGCAGTGGATGATTCTTTTTTTTTTCCTAAATTAAAGCCAAATTTTCATTTCAAAGCTTCCTTTTATGGATTCCCCAGTTCTTGTCAAAAACAAACTGGGAACAAAATAGTCCAAGTTCGATCATTCAATGAACATTCTACCATCTTGTTATGGTGGGTACCCACGTGCATGCTGGGGACACTTGGAGATGACAATCACTGGTTCCTCTGGTCTGAATCTGAACCTCAGCTGGCTCCCTTCCCACCACCTGGGCCCCTTCGGTCCTGTTCCTTTCTTCCCCAGCCTAAGCCCCCACCTCTTTTTCAATACAGTGTTGGGGGAAAAGGAAGAGTGTTCTGCAGGGGACCCCGGAAGCTCTCCTGCTCTCCCCATGGAGTGTGCTCCTCCCCCGCCCTGGGCAAGTCATCTGCCACCTCCTCTCTAGGTGGAGCTGGACTGTCACTCCCCTACTTCAGCAGCTGAAGAGACGACAGGGGAAGCCAAGTAGTGTGTAAGCTGCCTCCTGCGAGGAGCTCCATTAGCCACGGTGGGAGAATGTGGAATGGCCTGGGAGGAAGGGGCCACGGGAGCCGCTGCCCCTCCGTTTTGCAGGACCAAGAGCTCTGGAGGAGGATGGCCGCCATGAGGGTCGTGCACCAGTGTGAACGTCCTGAGGCCATGGGACCATGTTTAACAGGATGGAAGAGTTGAGAACATGGGGTGAGCACTGCATCAAGGACCTCCTTGTGGGGGGCTGTCGGGCTTTGCGGCCACCCACGGCCCGCAGGTCCACGCAGGCTGAGCCCTTTGCCCCCTGCAGCTGTCCAGCGTCCCTCCATCCCTCCATCCCCGCTCTCTTCCATCTTCCAGGCCAGCAGAGCCTGCTCCTCTGTCAGCTGTGCTGACACTGCCCCTCCTCGCCCACTTCTCCCAGCCCACTACTCCTCTGGGAGCCACCTGCTGCCGCGCCCCCTCCCTCCACGCCCCTCACTTCTGTCCTCCCTCATCATCCTCCAACTGCACAAGATGCACGAGACAGAACAAAGCAATTGCCCTGGCGGCAGGGAGGAGACTGACCTCAGGAGCTGCCAACCCCTGAATCTGGAGAGTCCAAGACGATGCTCCTCAAACCCAGACAGGCCTGGGAGCCACTGGGCCAGGGCCTGGCCAAACTGGGGAGTCCAACTCGGGAGGCCCAGGTGGGGCCTGGGATCCTGCACTTCTAGCAGCTCCCGGGTGGTGCTGCCGGCTGGGGACCACACTGAGAAGCCACACCTGGGACACCACCCAGTTCCCCCCTGCCTGGTGCAAAGGAGGACTTTGGAAGACTCTGAGAAGGGCTTATCTGACAGAGGATCCTGTGTGGGAACTTCTGGGGCCTCTCAGGGAAGATGGACATGGCGGGTGGGGTCATCCTGGGTTTCACCTCCTCATCCATCTTGGAGAAAGATGCATATCTTAATGGAGGTTGAGACTCTTTACTAAAGAAGCCCAAATAACCTGAGTCGGCTTCCCCCCCATCCAGGGGTAGAGCTCAGTCTCCCCTTCTCTCACTCCCTGCAACCTTAAAAATGGGTGGTGGCAACCATTTTCTTCCTGTGAGGGCCGGTGACTGACAGTCATCGCCCCCCACCTTCCCAGTAACCCATTGCCCCTGTCTCATGAGTAAACATCACGTCAACCCCAACAGAAGGGCCTCCTGCAAAATCCCTGACCAAGGGACATGACTGAGTACCTTGTGGGGTGGTTGTGGTCTGGATCTGGGTTGTCCCCCAGTGTGTTATGGGCTTTTCCCCCAGGGGAACTGTAGGATGTGGAATCTGGCTGGAGGTCATGGGCCTTGGGAGTATGCCTTGGGGGACTGTATCTTGTCCCTGGCCCTCTGCTTGCTGGCTGCCATGAGCTAAGCAGCTCTGCTCCACCTTGCTGCTCTGCCACGATGATCTGCCTCACCACGAACCCGCAGCCATGAGCTAGTGGACTATGGACAAAAACCCCAAACTGTGAGCCCAAACATTTTTCCTCTAAGCTTTTTCTCAGGTGTTTTGTCATAGCAATGAAAAGCTGACTGACACAGGAGTCCTGGAAGAGACCTTATAACAGCAAAGACAGAAAACAGGTGTAAAAAGTGGTGTGTCCCACTGAAGACTGCCGTTAACGGGAACGTACCGTAGTTGGTCTTGGTTTTGGTGACGGTTCCTTGAAAGATGTTAACGTTAGGGGTGAGGGCTATTGAGGACTCTGGGAATTATTTTAGATTTACAGACAATACAAATAAAAAGGATACTAAGTAATTGTGGTTGAGAATATGACTTGGAACAAGAATTGCACAAGGGGCCTCTTGGAGTATGAGATGACAGGAAGGAATTAGCACTGTTTGAAATTCTACTGTCTCCTGCCAACTCTCCTCCAAAATAAGTCCATATAATGAGCAAAATATGGTGGGGAGCAGAAGGAAGGGGTGTGGCGGTCCACCCAGATACCAGGAGGGGGCATGATCTGTAAAGAACTATTAAATGATTATCAATCTGCTTATTGTTGCTCTATGCAGGGAATTCTAAACAGTAATAACTGTGGACCAGAAAATTCAACTTTTAACTGTTGAAAATTGAAACCAACCTAAGTCTCGGTCCCAGTGTTGAACGTTGCTGCTTTAATCAGGATATTTGTCCCTAGAAGAGGAGGCTCATGACCTGCTTGTTGAGACTAATGACTCCTCAAGATTCCAAGTCCTCATCTTGGCAATGCCAGAGCAGGGCGGGCACCTGCCTTCTGAATTCCACCCCAAGTCCTCGATCTGTGCCCTTAAACCTGTGAAGACCCTGTCCTACTTCCTTAGGGGAAGGAGGCACTCCTGACCGCAAGTCTAATAACCTCTCTCTCCTGACTTGCAAGTTTTCTCTGCTGGCCCTTCTGAAGGGTCGACAGGGGTAGCATGAACAGTCAGCCCTCTGGACCTGTGGGTTTCGCTTCTGTTGACTCAACCAGCCCCAGATCAAACATATAGGGGGAAAAATACATAGAACATACAGACTTCTTCTTGCAAATCACAATCAAATTAATAACTTACTTTAATGCCTGACAAATTCTACATAATAAAGGGAGGGAAAATGTGGGCCTCCGTGCGGGTCCAGGTAGTGCACATCCCTCCACCCCAGATATTAAGCCACAGCTGTAGAAGCACTATTGCCCGTGTGCAAAGATAAATAAGCATAAAGATGGTCATGCGCAGAAGGGCTTGTGGCAAAGTGGTAGTAATCTGGGTGTCCAGCAAGGTGGGAGTGGCCAAATAGAACTCCTGAGACTGGGCAGGTGAGCATGCTCACCAAGGCTGAAGACACACGATCCCATTCTGAGACATCTATGTAATAACTAATATTCTAATATGTAGAAAATGATCGTTTTTTTCCAAAACATCGATGTAAATGTTTGAAACAAACATACTGGATAATAGAGGAATAAACCCATAGTGGTCATCTCCGGGGAGGGCCAAAGACTTTTCTTTATTCATATTTTAATTGTACAAATAGTGGAGGGAGGCTACACAATGAACATTGTCTTGCTGAATTCACAAATTCTCTCTCCTGGTTCAACACCGAGCGTGTCTGACTCATCCTCCTAGCTTGGCTATGGACCCAGGTGAGTCATATCAGGGCCTTTGCTATGCATGGCCGTGAGCCTGACCTGACAACTAAATCTTCGTGTCAGTCCCAAGAGAAGTAGCTGTCCCCAGCTGCAGAGGGGAAAATGAAGCTCAGCTGTTGAAGGTCACACGGACAGCGGCGTGTGGTGATCGGACCTCGTATTTCAGCTCAAGCACCACAGGACTAAGCATGGAAAGCAGTACCTCACTCTCACTGCCTTACGATGGAGGTACTGATTGTTTAGTGCACAGACGAGGAAACCAAGGTGTCTAGAGAAGATCTACAAGATACCCATTCGGTGTACAGTGACGGTGGGGACTAGTATTTCAGGTTACATTTCTGGATGACAAGACCCCAAGCTTTCAGGTCGATGCTGAAAATCTCCTCCGGGGAGCTGGCAGGCTTCTCTGCAGCGGGCAGGGGGTTACAGGGCCCTTGGCTGCCCTTGGGTGACTGCTAATGAAGACACGTCCATCCAGGAGGGCACTGCCTGGCCATCCTCCATGGTACCTCGGGTGTGTTCTGGAAGAACTTGGCCTGAGACCAGGATGTGGATGCATGGGTGGTGTTGACGGACTGTCCCCAGGACAAACAGGTAATGGAGAGGGAGAAGCCCAGCAGAGGGGTGACTTCAGAAAGTCCCAGCCTCGGCTGGATCCTGGGGGGAGCTGTGGGATAGGAATGGGCCCCTGGATTATCTGGTCTCCAGGCAAGGACTTGGACTGCTGTGGTCCCCATCAATCGGTCACTGCCTGGGGGTCAGCCCAGGACAACTCGAGGTTCCATATACGTCTGTCAGCAAAGGAGTCCAGAGCAACCTTCAATATCCCACAGGCAATCTCCCAGAGGGTGCCCCTTCTCCTGGGCACCATTGTCCTACCCTGGGACCCAGTACTCTCCTTATGAACCCAGCCTCCTGCTGTGTGAAATGAGGGGAGTTTGGAATACCATGATCTAAGAAACCAGAAGCTTTCCTCCCAGGAGGTCTTAAGTACAAATAGAACTGGCAGCTTGCAGCCGCTGGATCCATTCATCCTTAATGTCCCTTTGGCCCACCTCCGGAACTCTACCTTAGGAAGACAGGTGTTATCACAGCACGTACTCGTTGTGGACAAGGGTGTTGATTGTATCGCATTTCAAAACATCAGGAAAGCACGTCCTGCTTGTCCCTCCATGAGCAAATCGTTGGGGACAATGGCCCGTTCAAGGTGTGGAATAGCATGCAACTGTTAAAAAGAACGAGGTCACCTGAAAGCATTCAAGACCTGGTAACAAAAACACTGCAGGGTTGATGCTGTGCAAACCAGTGTTTGAAAAGGGTACATCCCGTGTGTGCACGTTGGTACAGTCTGGGGGAGAACATGGAGCTAACAGGGGGTCATAATCTTCTGTATTTTCTTTAAAGACAGACCTTCATGGGCCGGGATTGCGGCTCAGTGGTAGATCACTTGCCTAGCATGCGTGAGGCACTGGGTTCGATCCCCAGCACCACATAAAAGTAAAGGTATTGTGTCCATCTCCAAATAAATATATTAAAGACCTTCACAGCTATTCCAGGTTATCAAACTAAGATCTTGAAAAGCGGCTGAGCAGAGCACAAGGTGGGGAGGGGGCAGCTTCAGCCTGGCCACCCGCTCCCCGACTCCTCCACACCCTTTTCCCAGGTGGGAGTGGCCAGCTTCAGGGCATCGCCCCCTCCACCTCGCTCTGCTCCAGGCCCCGCCCCCAGCTGTCCCAGCAGGTCCTCCTGGGACATCTCATGTTGACATGGCCCCTGCTGCCCAGCCCACCAGCGCTCAGCAGGCCTGCTGCCCCGGCCCTGACCCCAGCTCTCCGAGAGGTTGAAAGGCCACAGTGAGATAACCCAGCTCCAGCCACCCACCCCCAGAGGATGGGAGAGGCGGAGGAGCCCTGGGCTGCCTGTTAAGGGGCTCTGAAGAGCCCCCATGACGACAGTCCCCAGGTACTGAGCACTGGGTACGTGCCAGGCACCATGCTCGGCCCTTTACCATGTCCCGGCCTCTCAACGAAGAGCAGGGACACTGGCACCAGCCCCTGGTGTCTCTGGGCTTGGCCTGCTGTCTGTGAAGTGGGCAAAACGGCACCTGAGTCGCAGGCTTGGAGAAGGGATGAAGTTCCCATGTGTGTGCTGTACCTTCCACCTCCTACCTGCACGTTACCTACTACACACGCTCTTTTCTGTGTGTCTACACCTGCACATGGTGGGACCCAGCCAGTCCTTATTAATCACTTTTGTTAATTTGCCTTTAGCATAGTAGGTAAGAGCTCTGAGGATGAGCTCCAGCTGGACCTGGTTTGATGAGCTCCAACAATAATAAGGAAGTCCAGCCACCGTGATTGACAGGCTGGGCAAGTTGTCACCCCACTGAAACTCCTGCAGACCTTGGCTCTGACAGCTGCGAAACTCAGTGCAACTTGGATGAATTTCTCCAGTGGGATGAGAGCAGGGGCTAGGCCTGCTGCAGGGCTGGTACTTGGTCCTCCGAAAGGGAGTGCAAGGACCTGGGTCCATTTGCTGCCCAGGTGCGAGGGCACCCTTTCTATGCTACGGCACCTTACATGGTCTCTGAGAATAGCTGCTGTGGGACGTGTGACCACAGCAGCCCTGCTCACGACCTACACTGCTGGGGTCATTGGGAAAAGAGCTGAGGTTGGCCAAGGGGTATGGGAGATCACCTTCTGGGCCTAAAGAGACTCGTTTATCTCCTGTGGAGTGGAGGCCTTCGTAGAGTATCACCTTGCCATAATGAAAATATGACTTAAAATGCCACCGACTGAGGGTGCTAGCTGGGCACTTTATAGGTGCCATCTCATCCGACCCCCTATGACCTCGTGAGCGGCCACCTCTTCAAACCCCATTTTTCAGGAAGGAAGGACAAGCAAGACTGATGACATCGCTGAGTGCGTCCCAGTGTGTCCACCCTGCGCCAGGCCCCATGCTGAGATGGACACTCCCCAGTGCTGAGACGGAAAGGCCGAGGGGCACAGAGGTGGAATCACCAGCCCCAGGTCTCGGGGACAGTCAGTGGCAGGGCTGGGAGGCCATCAGAGCCCTCCTGGGCTTCTGGTCTCGCTCCACCCAGGCAAGGGGTGGCTTCTGCTGGAAGAGCACCGGGGACCCCGTGTGGCAAATGCTGCTGGACCTGAGAGTGGTTCCAAGAGAAGTGGGACCCTGGGCCTTGGGGAGGGAGGTGTGGCAGGAAGGACGTCATCCCCTGCCCTCCGCCACCCAGGAGAAGGGGATTCCTAGGAAAGCAGCGGATTTGCTTCCTCTCATTGGCTCAAGTCAGAAAAGAGAAACGGCAGGAATGTCCACCAAGAGCCCGGCTCCCGGACTCATCCAAGGCCATTCCACCGCGTCTGGGAACACAGGGGTTTGGAAAGAGAACGTTAGGAAAGCGCGGTGGACACACTCCGAGGACAGTCATCCTAAGAAAAAAACCTACGTTTTCCCCCTGGCAGTCAGGTGAAGGCGTGTCCCAGGCTTAGACCTAATGGTAAAATCAAAGGCGATTTCTCATAGATTTTTTTGTTCTTATTTGTGTTTTCCAAAGTTGATAAACCTAAATACTTTATTTTCCCTCTGGAGTAAAACACTGTGGTATAGACACTATTTTTAACCCAACTGTTGTGGGCCTCAGTTTCCCCACTGGGATGATTCAAAGGTGAGCTCTCACCACCCTCCTCAGGTTTTGGGGGGTCAGAAGTTGGGGTACGCCCAGGGAGAGCTGCTGCGGGGACAAGGAGTTGTCGTGGTGGCTCATTTTGACCCCTTGCCCTCTGAGGGTGGAATGGCCAGTTCTGCCCATTTGGCAGACGAGCAATCGAGGCCATGCCTGCCCTCCAGAACCTGAAGCCCGCTGGTGAGCCGCAGCTCAAGTCCCTAAAGTGGATGTTTGGTGGCATCCTTTGGATCCAGGGGGGCAGGGACATCTGGGGAAAGGCTTCCAGGGCTGAGTCCACTTTCCAGCAGGGTCAGTGGCTGCCAGAGAGACAGGATGTCAATCAACGGGCACAGCAGGTCTCAGGGCTGCTTCCTATTGAAGGGGGCAAGGAGCTGCTTCTGGATCGTCAATACTATCAGATGGCAGGACCGGCCATGGTTAAGGACCAACGTGTTGCTAAATCACCAGCCAGGCCTTTCTCAAAGCCTGTCCTTGGGAACAGGAGGGACGTGGTCTGTGCAGAAGAGGGTCAAGTGAAACCTGGAGAAGTTGGAAATGGAGAACACATTCTCCCACCAGGAGAAATAGGTATGCGGTTCAGAACGCCCCACCTGGGAGGGTGGCATATCCCATGGCCTGATGCGTTGCAGGGGCTCTGCAGGTGTTCGGGGACTCCAGCCCTTCCTCGCTCCCTCCCCATCCAGGGCCAGCTGGCAAGTCCCTCCCCCACACTTGGGCATCTTCCTGATCATTTTCCAGATCACTGGGTTGGCTCTTGACTGCTCTGGCCTCCACTCTCTGTGCAGGATCCTCTTAAAATCCATCAGTGAATTTTTCATGGGACTCATGTGAGCTGGGGGTGAAGCTCGCATGTTGGGGTTAGAAGCCACGTTCTCGCCCCAGCTCGCGGGATCATACGCACTTCTTGGGGCCCCTCATTGTAGTGGGGAAGAAACGGGGGCTCTGAGGGGGACAGTGCTGCACCCAAGGTCTCACACTGCCACGTGGCAGAGGGGAGGCTGACCCCAGGCCCACCTGGACCCCATGGCTGCTTCCCCCTCGATTCATCTGCTGTGCTCTGCCCCGAACGCAGGACCCAGAGGAGCAGGTGCCTGGGCAGCGGGGGGAGGGCACCTGGTGTGCCCCGGGGGGGGTGTCCTGGTACTGCCCCTTCCCCAGGTGCTCTGCCCTCAGCTCTCCCCTGCAGCTGGTTCCAGGTTTGAATGCTTTTAGCCCTGGACATGCAGAGGGTAGGCCCTGGTGCTACGTCCCGTGCACACCCTGTCCCCAAATCCAAAGCGACACATTCCCAGACTCCCCAGCAGATGCTGCTGTAAGATCCTGAAAACAGACACCTTCTGCCAACGAGAGGCAAGGTGCAGTGGGGTTAGCAGCTCACCCTAGGCCGCGCGGTCATCCTGAAGCTGGATAAACTCACCCCCTGCCACATCCATCCTTCTGGCTTGGTGCGCTGTCCCCTGAGAACACCTGGCCCCTGGCGCTCCTCTCCCTGGTGTGCCCAGACTCCGCTGTCCCCCAAGAGAGAGCAATGGATGGAGCTCTTCAGCCCATAGTCAGCCAGAGGGCAGCAGGCTCCTTCCAAACGCCGTGTCTCTCCCTCCCTCTACACACACACACACACACACACACACACACACACACACACACACACCTCTGACACTTTTCTCCATTTTACAATCCCAAGCTAAGAGTGGCCTGCCCACCCCCCAGATGTCCCATGAGGACGAGATGAAGTCACACTTGGGAAGCACTTAGGCATCGTCGTAGTAAGAGACCCGCCTCACACTGATCATCCCTGTCCCTATTACCCAGAGCACTGGGGAACCACGTTGGTGGAGCAGCCAGAGTCGGGGCTGGAACTCAGGTCTCCTGACTCCATTGCTTTCTTTCTTAATGCTGTTGTTTCCAAGGGGGGGGCCTATCAGGTGCAGGGTGGGCTGCCTGGGGCTGGGGGGGGGCTGGAAAGCGCTTCCCAGAGGCCTCCGAGGCTCCACAGAGACGTGACTGGTCCTCCCACCTGGGCCTCCCACCCAGGCCTCCCCACACTGGAACTCCTGTGTCCTCACCTCCACCCTGCTCTCCTGCCAGCTAACGGTTTCTGCTTGCCTGACTCCAGGGTCATTTTTCTGCCTGAACAGCCCAGAAATCTAAATGTGCACTGAGTGGGGGGCAGGAAAGCTTTTACTTGTGAGAATCCCTCGGGAGTCATGGCGAGGGTAAGAAGGGGGGGGGGTTACCTGGAGGTGACGCCAGGTCCCCTCCATTCACCAAGGAAGGGCTCAGAAGATGCCTGTCAGCAGGGGACAGCCCTCCTCAGAGCCTGGCCAGGAGCCCTTAGAATCCACCCACGAGGGCCTGGCCACCTAAACATTGGCACGACCCAAAGACGTCAAGGTACAAAGACTGAATTTAAATGGTGGTGGGACTCACAGCACAGAGATGCCAAAGAACACCCTCTAGAGAGACTTCACAGAGCACTGACAGCTCCCCCTCTTGAATCTTGATTAACTTGACCAGTAGAACATGGAGAAGTGACATGTGGGGACAGCCGAGGCTTGATCATAAGAGTCTTGAACCTTTGCGTCCGGGTCCCCTAAAACTTGCTTCAAGTCAGCTGCCTTGTAAGAATCCTACCCATCTGATGGCACAGGCTGTGAGGAAGACCAAGCTTCTTGGAGAGGTCCTTGAGAAGAAGATGACATGCAGAGAATAAAGAAGGCCAAGGAGCACCCAGGCCTCAGGTAGGTGCGTGAAGAAGCCATCTTGGAAGTGGATCCTGCTGTCCTAGTAGACCCCTGGTGGGTCAAAGAGAAACCACGCAGCTGAGTCCTCCTTAAACTGTTGTCCCAGAAAATCATGAGCAAATTAAAATAACTGTTCGAAGCTACCACATTTGGAGGGTAGTTTTTTACACACCCATAGAATAGACAGACTGATCACCGCTTTCCTCATTTTGCCATACCACCATATTATCATTTCCTTAAGATTTTCCTCCTTGAAGTTGAATTTTTTTTTTTTTTTTTTTTTTTTTTTACTTTGTAAGTGTTTAGACCAGTATCATGGGTTATGGGCTGATTTGTAAGTGTCCCCTCAAAATTCATGTGTTCACGTTCTTACCCCAAGTTCCTCGGGATGTCTTTAAAGAGGGGCCATCAGGGTGGGCCCTAACCCAGTAGGACTGGCTTCCTTGAAGAAGAGGAGATGAGGACCTTCAGAGAAGGAGGCCATATAAACTTGAAGACGGCCATCCTTCAGCCAAGGAGAGGCCCTGCAGGGGAGCGCATGCTCACTGGGAGGACAACCATAAATTCCCATCGACGAAATGAGGGTTTGCTTCAGGGAGGCCCCAGAGAAGCAGTGGCATTGAGAAGGCCACAGAATGTTGACGGTAGAGTTGGGCGAGAGCCAGGGCTGCTTCCTGACCCCCACACCGGCTTCCCCCCAACCCCTGTAGTTATGGGAAATTTTTAGCATCAAACTGGTTGTTCAATCTCTCAACACAAAGGGACAAAATTTCACTTAGACTATGAAGGATCTTTTTTGTCTATCAGCCACTAACCCTTTAGTGTGAATTTAGGGACTGTGTTTCCTTAGTGGGATCCGATCTAGAATGATATAAATGCACTGGGGAATTCAAGGCTGCAAATCTGGTGGCCGGGGAAGGGGGAGGGCTCCCTGCCCTGGTTGAAACCCTGCCCCCCAGTGATGGTGTGAGGAGGGGGCCTGTGGAAGGTGATTGGTCAGGAAGGCCCTCCAGAGAGATCCCTCCCTCACTCCCCCACATGGGGACAGAGCCAGAAGACACGGTCTATGAAGCAGGAAGCAGCCCTCACCTGGCCCAGATCTACTGGCACCTTGGTCTTGGACTTCCAGCTCCAGAACCGTGAGCACTACAGGGTGGTTCACAAGCCACCCAACTTGTGGCTTGCTATGGGAGCCCTAATGACCATTTCAGTCTGCTTTTTATGGCTGTGACCAAAAGACCTGACAAGAACGACTCGGAGAAGGTTGGCTCCTGGTTTCGAGGTCCAGTCCACGGTTGGCCAACTCCACCGCTCTGGGCCAAGGTGAGGCAGGTCATCATGGCGGACGGGCAGGGAGGAGGGAAGCGGCTCAGGACCCGGCAACCAGGACACACTCACCAGGGACAAACTACAAACCCCAAAGGCACTCCTCCAGTGACCCACCTCCTCCAGCCACACCCTGCCTGCCTCCAGCCACCACCCAGTTAATCCATATCAGAGGATTAATCCACTGGGTAGGCATCAGCTCTTAAAGTCCAATCATTTCACCTCTGAATGTTCTAGCAGAGTCTCACACGGGAGACCTCGGGGGACACCTCATATCCAAACCATGACACCTCTCTTTTTTAAAAAAAAATCCTCCACATCATATGTGCAATGTGGCCCTCGGTTCCCTGACCCAGGTGGTGGGTTCTGGGGTGCCCAAAGGGGTGTCTAGCCCTGTGCGCTCATTCACTCAGCCTCTGTTCTGTCTAGAGTCAGATGGTGCCTTGTTTCCCTCGGGCCCAGTGGACGAGCCTTCCCTAACGCGCGGCCCACTGGAGAGAAGCAGGGGAAACTCTCTCCTTTATTTTTTTTTTTAATTGATCAGCCTCAAACTGCGATGCACTCGGCTGGCTGCACCTTGACCTGGGTGGTGCTAATGGGAGTCACTG
This sequence comes from Callospermophilus lateralis, assembly GCF_048772815.1. Classification (NCBI taxonomy): domain Eukaryota; kingdom Metazoa; phylum Chordata; class Mammalia; order Rodentia; family Sciuridae; genus Callospermophilus; species Callospermophilus lateralis. The sequence goes on along the minus strand of NC_135305.1, from coordinate 152,574,666 downwards.
GGGGTTGTGCCACTGGGAGCCTTCAGGATCCACAGCCCACGGTGCACATCACCCATGCACCAGTCACACCTGAACCTAAGGAGACCTAAAATGACTTCCTGCAGAGGACTGGGCCTCAGGAACTCATCTCCTCCCTCCCCAGTGCTCCCTGGGCTCACCTCCCAAGCAAACACTTCCCCTCCTCCATCATCTCCAGACCTGGTTCTGAGGAGCCCAGTCCAAGGTGCCTGCCACCTCTGCAGAGAGGGCTGGGGCTTTTTCCTGGGGTAATGCTTGACTGGGTTTGTCCTGGTCACACTGCTGATGCCCAGAGAGGGCAGTCCCCGCTGCTTCCTGAGCTATCCTGCACTTTGCAGCCTTCCTGTGAAGCTGAAGAAGCCCCCTGCTCCTGTCCCTTCTCAAATAGGCAAAGAAAGAGCCAGTGGTTCTGGACATCCCAGGGCCTGGGTCAGAGCTGCTTGGGTCCAAGCCCTGTGCCAGCCTGGGCATGAGACAGTGGATATGGCCAACTCCTCCTCCCCACATCCCACTGGAAAGGGAGTGGCCTTTATAGAATCTTATGGGGACAAGAGGAGGGGGCTAAATAAATATTCCCAGTATCCAGAGGTCACTAAGCGACACAGTTAAAAATAATAATAATCTTCCCTAGAAGTTGGGAACAGAAAATCAAGTTGCCATGAGTCTCTACAAGTATGGGGGGGGGGGAGAGAGATCACTCCGTGTCAGCTTGCCCATACCTGGGCAGTCCCCAACCAATATGCATTTCCTCTGGCTCTAAGATTTGTTTTATGGGCTGTTTTTTTGGGAAAGTAGTAGAATAAGGTTTTTGAAATATCATCATTGAATGCTTCCAAGAAGACTCAGAACCCTGAGCAGAGAGGGAGATGGGGTTGCTTCCCGGGGTAGGAGCCACAAGGAGTCCAGGACAGTCTGGCCAGCTCTGGATGGGGCTGGCCAAGCCCAGGGCAGAGGAGGTCATCTTGCAGAGATGCCAGGGGACCACCCTGGGCAGGGCTGCTCCGCAGGGCTCACAAGTGGCTTGTTCTCTCCCAGACAGCTGGGCACCGGGCTCGGAGGAAAGGTTGGAGACAGCGTGTGTCTTGGCAGAGCCGGCGAGGAGGGACCAGGAGATAGTCCGTTTATAAGAAGGGTGTTTGCATCTCCTGTGCTTATGCAGAAGAAAGTCAGCGTGGACTCCGAGAGGGCTGGAGCCTGGGGGGATTGGAAACGTGGAGAGAGATTATGAGGTAGGGAGATGGGAAAGTGGGAGGGCTGGGGGCCAGGTTTCTGCACCTCTTGAGCCGTCAGACAGCAGAGGGAGGAGGGCAGCAGCTTCCGTGCTTGCCCCATGTGACCAGGCACAGAAAGCCAACCCAGGCTCAGGTCAACTGTCACTGACCGACATTTTCCAATACCCTTAGGAGGAACCTAGGTGCATGTTCATTCAGTGGGCCTGATCACCACCACGGAAATACCAGGACGTGACCTGGCGAAGCATGCCACCCACCACCTGGAGGTGACGCTTGGCATCAGGATGCTTGCATATCAGCTGGTGTGAGCCGGATTCCTCTCAGAGGGGAACACAGCCCCAGCTTGCCTGGAACTCTGCTGGCTTTCAGCCTCTGATGTCCTGCATCCTGGGGAAAAATCTGTCCATCCTTGGAAAAACATTTTGGTTGGTAAATCATGCCGACTACACACAGAGCTCACCCTGGGTCTTTTCAAGCACATTGGTGATTCCGTTGCCCAAATAAGTCCCACTCCCACTGTGGCCTGCCTAGCACCATGCTGAGCCCATCAACGCGGTCCACGCGTGTCGTCGATGCTGATGTCCTGCCCCACCTCCCAGTGCACACACCCCTTAGCTGCTGCCCGTGCCTCATGCAGGAAACTGACATGGACCTTCCTGGAGAACTGACCCGGGCTGCATCAAGCTAACCAGCTGGAGACGGGGCCTGCAGGGTCCCAGGCCTCGGTTGAATGCAGTGGTTCTCAGCCAGGTGACACGGGGCACGTCTAGAGACAATTTCCATTGTCATGACTGGGGGCATGCTACTGAACTCAGGTGGGCAGAGGTCAGGGATTCTCTGAGTCTCCTTTGGTGCCCAGGTTATCCCCCAAGTGTCACTAGTTCCAACGTGGAGAAACCCCGGTGCAATATGGCATCAACTTCTCTGTCGCCTGATTGATTGACAGACGCCTTCCCTCTTGCTCCCCTCCCACAAATCTCAGTCCTCCCTCCTCAGACCATGCAAGTGCTGTTTGGACCCAAGAAGACAGCCCAGGATATTTGAGAAGAGACTTGGGCTGCTCCTGAGGGATTAAACCCTCTGCCTCCTGTCACGTTCGCAGGAGCAGCGGCTGACAGGAGGAGTCTCCCAGAGTGATTGATTAAGGAAATGCACCAGGACAAACTAATGGAGAATGACAGAAGAAGATGCCCAGCCAGGGTGAGATCTCAGCAAAGCCTCGGCTTAGCCTGATCCTGCGGGGGAGCCTTGCTGTGTAAATTATAGCTCAGAGCGGGGCCCAACATTCGAGGCAAAGTAGTGAGGGCTCCAGCGCTGACCCGCCATGGCTGAGCTTCCTACAAAAGCAGTGCTGGGCTCAGAAGCTCAATGCTGTCCCCCATCGAGAGGCCATCAGCTCCTGGACTTGCAGGCAAAGTATCGTGTATCCTCTGAGCAGACCTCCAAAGACAGTCACAGCTGCAGCCACAGGACGCACGAGGTCATAGAGCTGGGGACGTTATCCAGGAGGGGTAAGAGACAGGGACTCCGGGTGGAGCTCCAACAGTGCAAATCTGCTGAAACCCAGGTGACCCGGTTAAAACCAATCACCCACTTCTGATCTGCAAAGTGCCCGATTCTGCACATGTGTCCCTCCTCCCCAGGAGCCAGCAGACAGCCATAGTGGGTTGAGCACACACGAGATGAGTGGGTAGCTTGGTGTGACGCCCTCGCCACCGGTGTCTGCCATGCCTTCCCCTCACCTCCTAAGAGGCTGCAGACGTCTCTCCCTGCTCATGATTTATTTGTCTCCAAGGTTGTTCATTAAAGGAAGCACATCTGCGCATCAAATCCACTGGGCTTCATCAGCTGAGCGCTCTCCACTCCCTGAGAGACAGCCCTACCTCCAAAGAACCATCTTCAGAATGTTCTTGAAGCCACGCATGAGCTGGAGGATGCTTGAGAGCATCGGAATTTTCTTTCCAAAATTGGCTGTGAACCTTCATTCTCGGCAGGGCAAATTTCCCGTTCCATGGGATTACCCAGGAGGACCCGGGGCCCAGGCAAGTGCCAAAACCAAGCACCTCTCCTTGGTGCCATGGAATTGCCATATCCTTAGGTCTCCTCCTTGGCAAGGGATGCTTCAATAGTGTACCACAGTGGACGGCTCATGCCACTGACAGTATTGCCTCGCCATTCTGGAAGATGGACGTGTGGGATCACAGCATGGGCAAGCCTGGCTCCTCCTGAGAGCCACGAGGCACGTCTGTTCCATGCCTTGCCCCTGCTGTTGGTTGGCTACAGACCATGTGCCCCACCTCTGCCTTCACCTTGATGTGGGGGTCTCCTTGTGTGCACGTGTCTGTGCCCAAATTTCGCCTTTTGATGAGACACACACCATATTGAATTCAGGACCCCCTCCTCTAATGTGGTCCGACGCCTTCACGGACCCTGTTGTGAGGCCCTGGAGTTTAGGCTTCAACAGGTGAGTATTTGGGAAAGGCAACTCCGTCTCCTACAGGCGTCTCACGGCAGGACGGGCTGCCATCCCGTGTTGTCGGGATGATGTTGGAGTGAAGGGAGGAGGGGAGTGTTCACAGGACAGAGGAAGGGAAGATGGCCGGGGTGACAGACAGGTCAACTATGGTGACAATGAGCCAGCCTTGGCCCACAGCCTCTGCCGAGCCTCCCGGTGGCACCAATGTCTCCACACCCTCTGTGCACCTCTTCCTATCTGCCCACACCTGCCTTTCACCCCCACGTGTTCCCTCCCCCCACTGGGACACACACACACACACACACACACACATTGGCCCCAGTTCCAGGTCAGCGGCCACCAGCTTGCTGCAGGTAACACCCTGACCGTGTCGTGGACACTCTCTCTGAAGACTCTGTCCCAAGGTTTGTGGATACCCTGGGCAAGGCGAGGCCCTGGACATCACTCCTCCTAGGCCACAGGCACCTTGACCAACAGAGGTGGGAGCCAACTGATAAGTGCTCCCGTCCTGGGGCCCTGGCAGACACTTCTGAGATGCGTTTCATAGGACTCCTTGGGTCCAGCAGAAGAAGCACCGGACGCCTATGGTGTGGCCAGGTCCTCCGGCTCCTGCCCTGATCTTTTTCCTTCTCTGTGGGGTCAGGTCCTACATTTGCTCTCTGTGCATGAACCTTGCCTCCGACTCTGCTCTCAGACTCAGGCCAAGACCTTCTGGGCACTTCCACAAAAGGGAGTGGGCTTCTGCCTGGTGCCAACAGCACATCCCACCTCCTCCAACCCCCACCCATGGGGACAAAGAAAGCTTTCAGGGGACAGCATTGGGAGGGTGAGGAGAGGGGTGGGAGGGGCTGGGACACCTTCTCCTTGCTGTGTCAACCCTGAGAGCAGGTCTCAGCAGGGCTCTGGGCTGTGGCCAGGGCTTGAAGCTTTGAAGCCTCACCTTCCCAGGAGGAGCCTTGGGCCAGGGGCTTCTGCTGTCCGCACCTTGGTATTCTGCTCTGTGCAATGGGCGTCCTAACAATGTGGAGGGCAGTGACCTCAGGGGAGCCCAGGGAGTGACAGGGGGCTGCGAGTGTTCTGCTTCTGCATCAAGGGTGCTGCTCTCTGGGTGGGTCTGGTGGGTGACCACTGAGGACATCTGTGGTTCTTTAATAAGAACTTTTAAACACGAAATAAAATATTACCTGCTGCTGTTGCTGTTAGTGATGTCATTCATTCCAAGCTGTAGGAGAAGCTGGAGGCGCTCTTGGCTGATGCCAGGACCCCAGGGCCTTGCCTGGGGCTCTGGTCACTCAACACCCCTGAGCAAGAGCCCAGGTCACATGCTGGGGACTGCTCCCAGTTATCCCCATTTTACAGATAGGGACACCGAGGCCCATAAAGTCAAGGTCACCCAAACACAGCCCGTGCTCCTGAGGGCTGCCCTTCCCAGCGGGCCCCAGCCCTCCATCCCTTTCCTCCCCTCCCTCACCCCTGCCCTCTCTCCCCTCCCCCGCCAGTGCTTTTAGCCAGGCTGGGTCCTTGCCAAGTCTGGGCTGTCACAGCGTTCCCATCTTTGATCACCAGGCAGCCCAGATGTTGGGCTGATCAAAGGCAGCTGCTGCCTGGACCCGCCCCAGAGAGCACCATTATGGATGCTCTTGGAGAGGGCAGAGCCTGGTGGGACAGATGCAGGATGTGACAAGGAGCCTTGCTGGGCAGGGCTCCTCTGGGTGGTTCCAAAAGCTAGGTGGGCTCTGGGCCCTTCCAGGACGCTGCAAGTCTCAGGAGGACCGGGTCATGGCAGAGAAACGGGTGCTCAGCCCAGGACATGATGCAGCTTGATCCAGGGGCCCTGGCCTCTCGTCAGGTCACTCAGCACCATGTCAGAGGTGAACGAGGAGGCGGGCAGCAGCCCAGCTCCTGGGGATGATTCCCACCGTTGATGTGACCCCAGCACATCTCACAGGTGCTCCAGAGACAAATTTCCTGCTACAACTAAATTAATTTTTTTTTAAAAAAAAAGCAGAACATGCAACAACATACACAAGATACCTAGTGAGCTTTTATTTTTAAAATACAGAAGAATAGAGAGCAGAGAAAAACAGATACAGTGGGGGTGAATACAGTGGTCGATCTGTCGTTCGTTAATTTGACTCAATTTATAAGCAGACTCTCAAATCACAACACATAAGATGTATTCAATGTTTCCTGGTTTCCAGACACAGGTTTACCTCAATTTTGGACAATTAACGTATGTGATTTTTATTAATATATATTTTTTTTAATCTGAGAAAAATGTAAAAGTGTGCCTACTTGGATACCCACTTTCCAACAGATGTGATGTAACCAGGTAAACACTCCTGGAGGTGACAGATCGCCAGATACAAAGCTGGCACATGCCAGGAGCCCTGCACCTGCAACCTGACTGGTGGGTGGAAACCCCACCTCGGCTCTCCTCCCCATGGGCAAAAGGGGGATTTATGGTGTGCTGAAGGGCTGGTCTTCCCCCACCCCACCAGCCCTGGGATCATGCGGCCGCCTTGCTGGGGTGCATGCTCTCTGCCCAGCTCTTTGCAGTGTTATGTGCAACAAGAGTTGTGGAAAGTGGGATTGTCCTGGGTTTGCCGGGTACAGAAATGGAGGCAAGAAGAACCAGGAACTGTGGGTGCTGGAACCCGCACACACCAGCTTCTCCCTGCAGATCATTGCTCAGAAATTTCCAGAGTCAGTGGCTGAATGTGGCCACCATTATAAAAAATATCCATTAAGGCATAAGATTGCAGCTTTGTGGTTGGGCACCTGCCTCGCACATGCGGGAAACTGGCCCCAGCAGGAGCGTTGGTAACCTGGAAACTGGCGATCGCTATACAGCAGGTGTTGTGGTTCAGAAGTGAGGTGTCCCCCCAGAAGGTTCAGAGGTGAAATGATGGGGTTTCGAGAGCCTTAACCTAGTCAGCCTGTGAATTCAGTGGCATGGATTAGCTGGGGTCACCTAGGCAGGGCGGGTGTGGCTGGAGGAGGCAGATCCCTGGGGTTGTCTGTGGAGGGGATAGTGTCCTTGTTGAGCAGAGCTCTCTCTGCCCCCCGACTGTCATGTCCTCAGCTGTTCTCCTCCGCCAAACTCTTCCCTGGGCACAGAGCAATGGAGTCGGCCGTCTATTGACTGAGACCTCTGAAAACCATGAGCCCCAAATAAACTTTTCCTCCTCTAAGTTGTTCTTGTAGGGTCTTTTGGTCACAGAAGTGAAAAAAAAAAAAAAAAAAAAAAAAAACGAAACAAAACAAAACACACACACACACACAAAAAAAAAACCAACTAATACAGCAGGAATTCCCTCTCCCCACAACATACTCTGTCCCATGGAAAACCATTGTTAAACATTTACCAGCTGAGACAGGAGATTCGCAAGTTCAAAGCCAGCCTCAGCAAGGGCAAGGCCCTAAGCAACTCAGGGAGACCCTGTCTCTAATAAAACACAAAATAGGGCTGGGGACGTGGCTCAGTGGTTGAGTGCCCCTGAGCTCAAAGCCTGGTACCAAAAAAAAAAAAAAAAACCAAATTGGGGATAGAATGGTGAGGACAGAATTCAAAATACATCCACTCCTCCTTCATGCTTAGCTTCCTTTAAAATTGTCAAATAAAAATTGAACATCTTGAAGATGTGGGACATGAGTTGACATACTAGACAGCACAGAAAGACAAGCACAATCTCATGGACACCTACAAGCTCCCCCTCCCCAGCACTGGGGTGTTGAACCCAGGGGTGCCCTACCGTGGAGCTGCACCCCCAGCCTTTTTTATATTTTATTTTGAGCCAGGGTCTCGCTAAGTTGCCGAGGCTGGCCTCAAACTTGCCATGCTCCTGCCTCAGCCTCCTGGGCCACTGGGATTACAGGAGTGCACCACTACATCCAGAAGTACAGACAAAGGTCCTAACCCTGACTTTAGCCCTGAATGGGGTGTGCGCACCGGCTTCCTGGGGCCCACAGCTGAGAGCTACACCTGGTGGCTGAGAATCCTGACAGTACTTACTGAGCACTTGTGCATACCGGGGTGCATACTTGTGCATACTTGGGCAAGTGCTTCAAGGTAATTATCCCATCTCTTCCCACCATAGATGCTCAGACATTGAAATATGCTGAAGAAAACCCACTTTATGTTTCTATTTCCCCCAGTCAAACATTACACAAACCATTCCAAGCCTTTGGAATAGAAGAGCAAAGAAAAAAGAAAGCCCAATTCATAGATACCCTGGTTTCTCCTCTGTCACTCTCTGTCTTGAAACCATCATGTAAACCCCAGTCCTGGCAGTCAGCAGTCTGTCGGCCAGCAGGCCGGAGCAATACCCCCGCAAATCAACTTTAACACAATCAGAGGGACCCTCCCCACAAAGATCTGGTCTCCGTCCCACACCGGCTGAGTCTCCCCTCTGCCTGCCCATGCCTTCCTCACACAGTAACTGCCCATTGCCCTGATCTATCCGCATTTGCTGAGTGCTGAACAGACCCAGCTCCCCTGGTTGCCATCTCTGTGCCCTCAAACCGGTGGCTTGGCTTAAAGGGCAGTGCCCGTGAGCTCCCCGTGTGACCACTCCAGACAGCACTTGCTTGTCACTTGTGTGTGTGTTGGGGGTTATGGCTCCTGGTCAGCAGGGCTGTTCTCTCAGCACAGAGGGACACGGGAGAGGCGGCGAGGCATCTGGAGGCGCCCCCTGAGTGGCCCACGGCCCTGCCTCCATGCTCCTGAGCTGCGGCCTCCCCCTCCCTCCCTCCACCATGGCCCCTGAGAGCATAGACCAGGGAGGGGCTGATCAATCACAGGACTTTAAAGGACTGCTGGCGTTTGGACACGGTGTCCTCCAGTGTTTCTCTTAGCTACATGGTAACACCCGTTTGTTTAGAACTCACAGCAAATACATCTTGGAGAGGACTTTGATCCCTGGCAGCTGTGTACGTGTGAGTGAGGCCGAGTCCCAGGGCAGAGAGGACCTGGGAAGGAGGCGGGCTGGGCGGTCTCTCTCATGCCCTCTGGGCTAGACACCTCACCCCAGGCCTCACTCCAGCATGCCATGCTTGGAGACCAAAGTGAAAGCAATAGCCCAAGCTCCAATGTCAGAGGGTCCGGGTTCAAGTCCAGGCTCTGCCACTTTCCAGCTGCGTGACCTTAGGCAAGTCACTCAACCTCTCTGGGCATCACTTTCTTCAACTGTAAAATAGACCTGATCATAGTTCTTGAAGTCAGCAGCTTGCACAGGAGTAAATGGGATCATGCACTTGAAGAGCCTGGGGTAAGGCAGGAACCTAACAAATCTTTGAATGACAAGACCTTTGGCTGTGCTTACTGGAAAGGCAGAGTAACCCTGTAACTGAAATGTTACAGACGGCAGTCCTATGGGCTAGCCCCATGACCGCCTGTGAGTTACTCCCCTCTCTGAGTCTCGGTCTCCTCATCCATAAAAGGGAAATGATAAATCTCTCCCTAAATGAACTGCAGCAATACTTTAAAGTGCTTAGAACATACCTCAGACATGGCGCCCTCTGTAGACATACCACCTCCCTTGGGGGTGTAATGAGCAGCAGCAGTAGCTGCTGTGTGACCACAGGTATTGCCCCTACCTCTCTGAACAGCTTCTTATCAGAAAAGGGTAGTCATAAAAATAACAAAGAAGAAAAAGGGTAAGCTTTCCTGCAGGGTAGAGTTGAGGAAGTCATGAAATGAGATCACAGGAAGTGGCGGGGGGGGGGGGGGGGGGGGGAGACAGCCACACATTAGGGTCATCCAAGGACAGATGGTGCCACCTTTGCCTCAGTTTCCCACCTGGCACCGCAGATGCTTTCTCCCACCTAGTAATTCTGACACAGCATTGGGTGTGGCCCCGAAGGCCGTGGGTGGACAAAGTCCCCTTTTCCTCCCGGCCTCCTCGACTGTGTCCCCGTTTCTTGGAGTAGCCTGAGGCAGCCTCCTCCATAACCACAAAGACCTGCACCACCTCCTCCTTCAGGTCCTGAGGTCAGGGTGGGGGGGAGCCCTAGCTGTCTGCTGGGGAACTACATTTCCCAGCATGCCTTGCAGCTAGAGGGTCACGTGGCTGAATCCTGGCCAATGGTAAGCAGGTATCTTTGCTGGGACCCTAAAGATGCCTCTGTGGGTGTCTGACCAGCAGCAAGAGCCCCTGCTCCTCCTCCTTGCCTCCTCCTTCCCATCTGCAATGCAGTGAAGTTGGCTGGAGCAGCACAGAGTGTCCTCCATCTTGAACCACCCTGTGTCTCTCCCCCTCTTATGAGGACACCAGTCCTACTGGATCAGGACTTATGTCCTCATTTCACCTTAATTACCTCCATAAAGTCCCTAATACAGCCGCACTGGGGGCCACTAGGAATGCAGTGGGGACACAGTTCACTCCCTGCTGTCCCCTCTCAGGCAGACAATTGGGCGTGTACCTCCACAGCATGGCTGGCATGTTGGTGGCACGCTCCTGCTGCCAGATAGAAGCCAGGGAGGCTGTGGACTGAGGCTGGATACCCTCCCTAACAAGCAGGGCCAGGCTGGAGGGAGAGGGAGAAGGGTTGTCTGCGTCCCCTCCCCCTCTGAACATGCCCAAGTTCCCAGAAACTCAAATCCCGCAGCTTAAACAAGAAAAGAAAAATGATGCTTATGAATGCCCTCCTCCCAGAACAGCACATAGGAACATTGAGCAGGAAGGGAATCTGCTGAACCCCGAGGGGGCGGGACGCTGGCGCTCCTGGGGCCAGGCCACCCATCCCCCGCTTGCTGCGCTCCTGGCACCTGCTCCCCAGAGGCCAGCTCCTGCCCTGGGAGCCCCAAGAAACCACGTGGAGAAGTCATCAGGACATCAGGACACCTGACCAAGGGCGTCTGCTCTGGAGACCCCGGGACCACCTCTGCCCAAGTGCGTCCGTGAGCATACAAATGGATGCTTGAGCCAGGGTCACCATCGGGATCCAGACTGTCCCCTGAGGCTCCTGTGGTCCCCAATGCCGCAGTGTTCAGAGGTGGGGCTGTGGGTGTGACTGGATCATGAGGGCTGTCCTCTCCAGTGGACCTAGCTAGGAGTGGGTGGGTCCCTGGGGACATGGCCTTGGGGCTGTATCTTGTCCCTCGCCCCTTTCTTTCACCCTCTGCTCTCGGCTGCCTAGAGGTAAGCAGCCTTCTTCCCCCTTGCCCTTCCTCCATGATGCTCTGCTTCTCTGCAGTCGGGAAGCAATGGAGCCAGGGCCGAATGTGGAACTGAAACCTTTGAACCCATGAGAAAAATCCACCTTTCCTCCTCTAAGTGGCTTTTCTCGGGTATCTTGTCACAGCATCAGAAAGCTGACTGACGCCATGGCTTTGGGGATAATTCCTCACACAGCCTTTGTAACTAGAACCACCGGATGTTCTCTCTTTAGAGCTGCTAAAAAGAAAGTACCACAATCTAGGGCACTTAAACAATGGAAATGTATTCTCCCACGGTTCTGGGGGCCTGAAGTCCAAAAACAAGGAGTCAGCAGAGCTGTGCTCCCTCTGAAGGCTCTGGGGAGAATCTGCTCTGTGTCTTTCTCCATTTCCTTGGTTGCTGGTGGTCCTTGACCCTCCTTGCCAAGGGCATGAATGCATGGCTCCACTCCATGCCTCTGCTGCCACAAGGTGTCCCCCTGAGCGTCTCTTATGAGAACAGCAGCCATTTTGGACTAGAACCCCCTTCATCCAATACCAACCTATCTGAATTTGACTACATCTGCAAAGACCCTATTTCTCGATCAGGACAAATCCACAGATACTGTGAGTCAGGACTGCCAGGTATCTCTGGGGAGAACACAGTTCAACCCCCTACACAAATGGTCACGGTAGGTAGTACATTTTGTGGGTGATCAAACCAAGGCTCAGAGAGGTGGAGTGACACCAGAGAGAGGGGATGGGGGAGAGCAGCACCCCTTCCCCTTCCGTGCCCTGCCCTCCCTCCTGAATCTTCTCCATCTGGCATGGCACCCAGTAGATGCCAGGGTGGCTCCGTCCTCTGGCATCCAGGTGGGCACAACCAAAAGGAGACCCCCACGTGGGGTCACAGGACGGGAAGCCCCTTGGGTTGGGATGTTTGTTGCACGTCTCCCCTGCAGGGCCACCTCAGGCTGGTGGCATCCCTGAGGGTCCCAGCTGTGCCAGATAGTGCCCTGTACACACCCCCTCTGGGCTCAGGAGCCAGGCCCTCCCCTCCCCACCTCAGCACTAGAGATGGCCACTGCACTTCCCTGGGACCCTCCCTGGGCCCTGGGCGCTCTCAGTTTTACAGGTCACAGGGCTACGCTTCCTCTGAAGGCCTCAGGAGGGACCATCCTTTGTGTCTTCCCATTTCGGGGGGCTCCCGCCACCCCTGGGGCTGTGGCCCCACCACCCCATCCCCCCTCCTCTGTGTGGGCCAATCCCAGGGCCCACCTGGGAGATTCAGGACGATCCCAACTCAGGACCCTTGGCTTCTTGACACCACAATTTTTAGGGTGTGGACAGCCTATGGGGGCCACTTCTGGGGCTCCCCCGTTGCAGGGCCTTGGCTTTCCCTTAGGCTGCCTGCACCTCTGGGGGCCATCTCTCCAGCCAAGTCCCTGAAGAGCCCCAGGGGCTGCTTCCCTGCCTGGGACCCTGCCCAGCACCTCCCCTGTCCCCCTCCCCACTGGACCTCCCTCTGGAGCCCCCTGCACTTAGCCGCCTTTGGCTCCTCCAACTTACAGGTTCAAATCTATGTGTGGACGCAGAAATGTTGACCAACTCTATAGCCTGGCGCTGCGTTGAGCTGGGTCCTTCTGGCGAGAAAGCAGGGTTCTGTCTCCCTGCAGCGGCAAAATCCGGAATAAACCTCACCACTGTGCACCTGGCCAGGTTGGGAAGGAGGCTCAGCCTCAGGGAGCCTCCCTGTTCTGCGCCCTGGCTTATGGTCCTCTCGCGCCACCTGCTGGTCAATATGTCGAACTGCGGGCAATTTTCTAGCATGAGCAAAGGCGGTCTGAGCCCCAATGCCTCCTGGTCACTAAGCAGCAGGGGAAATGAGTTGGGGACAGTGGAAACCAAAACCTAAAGCAAGCAAAGAGGTATCGAGCTGGTCCGGTCCATGGCAGGTAGGATTCAGGCTCCAAACCCTCGCCTCCTACTCCCAGCTCCGTGAGCTCAGGGAAGTCACTTCATCTCTCTGCTGAGTGTCTTCATCTGCAATAGTTGTCCCTATATCACTGGGTTGTTTTGAGGGTATTTTGTGACCCAACAAAATATGATTTTGTGGTTGCTGTTATGGGTACTGTACTGGACGGTAGGAATATATCATCTCTAATCCTTGCCACCACCCCGAAAGTGGGCGTCAGTGGTCCTGCTTTACAAATGAGACAAGAGGTTCAGAGAAGGTGACTGACTTACCCAAGGTCCCACAGCATGAAATGTCAGCATTGGAATTTGAACCCAGATCTCCCCACTTCCTGTGTCTACCTACATCCTTTCCAGAGCTCCGTATCCCTAAGGATCTCAGGATTAGCTAGTTCACATCACGATGTTCCAGGGTTCACCTCGGCCAGCACAAGGGGAGAGGACAGGCAAGTAGATGGTGGCACTATTTATTCTTAAAGAAAAGCCAGGGGGCAGGAGGGCACATCTAGGAACAGACCTTAGATGTGACCTTGACGTCTCAGCTGTCTTCTCTTCTAACATGGTGCCCATGATGGCAAAGCGCTTGCCCCACAGGGAATGTGTTCAGTGACAACCTTAAGGGTGTGTCTTAACTTCAGTCTCATCCACTAGATAGGATCCCATGGAGGCAGGGACATGTCTGTCCAATCGCCACCTCGTGCTCAGTGGCTGGCCGTGGCTGCACAGGACAGGCTCTCCACAGTCACCTGAATGAATGAGCAGATTCGATCACGTGTGAAGGTGGTGATGGTCTTAAGGGGACATTTTCCACCAAGGGCCGCTCTGTGGTCTGAGGACCTGGGGCTCAAATAACTTGAGAGAAGCTGCTGCCCGTGGGCAGGATCTGTGGAATAGGTGGAGGGCAGCTACAATCAAGAAATGGACTCATCACAGGCAGCCAGGGTCACAGACGCCCGGGAATTTGCAGCCTCCAGAGCCCAGGACAAGACGCAACCAGCTCATTGTCTTTGAATGAGTTTGGCTTAGCGGGACACAGCGGTGCACACCCGCAATCCCTGCAGCTCGGGAGGCTGAGGCAGGAGGATCACAGGTTCAAAGTCAGCCTCAGCAATTTAGTGAGGCTTTAAGCATCCTGATAAGAACCTGTCTCAAAATTTAAAAAATAAATAAAAAGGGCCGGGGATGTGGTTCAGTGGAGGAGCACCCCTGGGTTCAGTCCCTGGTACCACAAAAAAAAAAAAAGAGAGAGAGAGAATGAGTTGGGCCTTTCCCCAGCCCCACCCTGTGTGATGGACGGTCTGTGGTTTCTGCAGTTCCTGGTGGACATTTATGGTTTCCTGCCATGATCAGGAGGGGCCCCCACATCTCCACGGTTCAGCCTCGGCTGCGCCTATCGGGAGGTCAAGGCTCAGCTGCCTCCTGATCACACAAGTGTGGCCAAGACGGGTCACACCTGGTCTCCTGTGTAAGTTCCCCTGGCCACCTGGGAAGTTGTTGGCCTAAGAGAGCCCCGGCAGACACCCCTTAAAGTCATGCAGTTTGTCCTTGGGGACAAGTTGACATCACAGCCAAAGACTCATCAGCCAACCAGTCAGTAAACAAGCTAAGGCGAGGTGCAGAGCCCGCCCCCATGACCAAGCAGAGCGCTCCTGGGGGTCCGTCCACGTCTAGGCCCACAGACCGCCTGCGCCCCTCCTTCCCTGCATTTAAAATAACTTCTAAAAACGTTGGGCAAACTCTACTTTTGAGTAGGTTTTAGACTGACAAGGACAGTCGTGGGAACGGTGTGGACAGTCCCGGCACGCCACCCCCGTGCAGTGTCCTTAGCTCTTCTCTGGTTCTTAGTCACAGTCAACCAGCGTGGACACATCGTGGGTCACTGAGGTCTGGCATCATTCAGATTTCCCTAGCTTTTACCCCGTGTCCTTTCTCTGTCCCAGGATCCAACATTACGCCCAGTCCCCTGGTCCTCCGTGGGCTCCTCCTGGCTGGGACGGGTTCACAGTTGTCCCTTGTTGTTCGTGACCCTGACAGGTCTGGGGAGTGCTGGTAGGTTTTACGGAGTGTCCCTCACGGTGCCGTTGGTGTTCTCATGGGTGGACCTGATGGTGGGCTTGGGCAAGATGTCACAGAGGCTCAGATGCCATTGATGTGATGTCAAACCAGGGCCACGTGCTGTCACTGTGCCTGGTCATGGTTGACATTGACCTTGACCACTTGGTCTGAAAGGTGGGAGCAGACCTGTCCTGGGGCCCCCAGAGGGAGGCAGCCTGCCCACCCCCTGGCTCAGACCCCCTTCCCTGGAGAACTGAAGACTGTGACGAGTGCGGTTCTCAGTCACTAAACCTACAGCACCCCGGGGTCACCCACAGGGTGCCAGGACCAGGTTAGGACGGTGGGGACAGGGGGAGAAGGGGTGGGAGACCGAATTGGCCAGCGGAGTAGACAGGCTGAGGACGTGGGAGGGGTCTCGGGACAGTCCCAGGTTTCTGGGGGACATTGATCCCGTTCATTTGGCCTGAGACCCACCAACCTGTGCAGGACGCCAAGAGTCCAGGCCCGGGAGCATCTCTCCCCCATGGGCCTTTCCCTGGGTGGGATGTAGTTCCCTTGGGGACCAGCCCTGACTTCTCATAGCCTGAAGGTCACCCTGCCATTGCAGGAGCTGGCCAGACCTCCCTGGTTGACTCAGTCCCCAGGCACAGTCCGGGTGGGGTCCAGGGACCCCCAGATTGTATTTGCAGGGACGGAACAGGAGTCAGGAGACCAGGAGGGCTAATAATAACGTCCAATAACGCGCACTTATGAAGGGCCCGGGAACACGGAGCCTCTGAATGGCCCTCTCCTCCCCACATGTGGTGGCCACATTTCCCGGGCAGGCCTGGGGACGTGGAGATCCGTAAGAGCATTCCATTTTCTTTTAATACCTTTAAAACACCTTCTGATTTGTGAATGTCTTTGGGGAAGGCTATATTTAGTCGTAGGTTTTAATAAAGGCCATTCATGAGGATATAAAAAAACTTATGAAGCCAGCCAGGGCCAGTGGGCAGCCCCCATCTGACCTCTCATCCAAGGCTCATGCCTCGAAGCCACCCCCAAAAGGCATCCTGACAGGGCCACGGGCACAGAACCCCCCCCCCCCACCACCATGGGCATTTAATTAAAGACATCAATAAATAGAAATAGCTGTTGAATAAATGAACAATCTCAAAACAAGGACCCCCCAAGTCATTTCCAGGGTGGAGGGTATGTTTTTAAATTAAAAAAAAATTAATTAACTCATGACAATTTTGCTTTTTGAGCGGGTCACCATCAGATAACTGGCTTAGGTACCACCTCAGACATTTATCATTTCTTGGTGTTGAACATGTAAAATCCTCTCTCTGGCTGTTTTGAAGTAGATACTTGTTGTCTAGCATGGGTTGTGGAGGGTGCGTTGTTGTGTGTGTGAGTTTTAACTGAACAGACATCCATGGAGGTCAGAGGCAGGGTGAGGTCTAGCCTTCCCCAACCCTAATCCCCAGACTGATGATGTCACCTTATTTGGAAAAAGGGTTTTACAGGTGTAATTGAGTTTTTTTTTTTGTTTTTTTTTTTGGTACCAGGGATTGAACTCAGGGTCACTTGACCACTGAGCCCATCCCCAAACCTATTTTGTATTTTATTTAGAGACAGGGTCTCACTAAGTTGCCCAGGGCCTCACTTTTGTTGAGGCTGGCTTTGAACTCACAATCCTCCTGCCTCAGCCTCCCAAGCTACTGAGATGACAGGCATGAGCCACTGCATCCAGACTAACTGAGGGTCTTGAGATGAGATCGTCCTGGATTTAAAGCATCCTCAGCCCAGTGGCAGGTGTGTCATCAGAGGTGAGGAGGGACGTAGGATGGACTCAGACATCAGAGAGGAGGGGCCACAAGAAGACAGACATGGGGCCTGGAGCCATGCAGTCACAAGCCAAGGAGCCCTGGGGTCCCAGAGGCTGAAAGAGGCGAGGGAGGGCCCTCCCCTAGAGCCTTCAGACAGCATGGCTGTGCCCACGGCGTCATTTTGGGATTCCTGGCCTCCAGAACTGCCAGAGAACAATTTCTGTTATTTTAAGCTGCCTGGTTTCAGGTAATTTGTTACAGTAGCTCCAGGGAACCAGTGGGCCCCACAGTCCTTTCACTTAAAGAAACAGAGATGGTGTGGCTACACATGGCTGTGCGTGCTGTCTTTGGGGGCTTGGAGTAAAAATAATTAAAATTACAAAAGGTTTTTTAGTATGAAGGGTGTGTCCCTCCAGCCACACACCTGCTTCCTGGTCCCCTCCCAAATTCACAGGGCAGAGTCCCACCATCTAGAACCCCTAGTGGCAACTCCATTTGGAGACTGGATGGTCAGGTTAAAATGTGCTCATTAGGACCGCGCTAGCCACCATGGTGATGTGGCCACCATCCTGATGGGGCTTCTGTGAGCACGAGACGAGGCTAAGATGGGGCAATGAACCCACCACCCAGGTCACACCAAAGGTCACCCAGAAAGGAGGGGAGGGGAGGGGCATATGTGCCCTCGCCAGAAGCAGGAGGATCCGACCTCCCAACCTCCACCCACCGAGGACTGTTCCTAAGTGCATGGGGGCCCTAGCTCACAGGAACAGGGGGAACGGGGGGGACTGCACCCCATGCTCCTCTGTCCACCTGCGTGACAGCACTTGTCACACACTAGTTAGCACTTGGCTTCAAGGCCACCCTGGGTGCTGCTCACTCTCTAGTGGTCAGTCTCCCGAGCACTGACTTTCTTCTCCACCCTGCTCTGCACCCACGAGCTACCTGTGTGCGCCTGGCGCTCCGACCATGTATCTGGTCTCTGGCTGGCTCAGCCTATGGGAGGCCGCAACAGGAAACAGGAAGTAGGAGGAAAACAGGACGGGGCAGGGGACTCCCATACCCTTCTGGGACTCCCATACCTCTGCTTCTGTCTTTGCACGACTGACTTCTTGTGTCTCTCATAGGGACACTTGTCACTAGATCAACGTCCACTCCGATGACACAGGACCCTCTCATTTTGTGATCCTTCATCACATGGGCAAAGACTCTTCTTCCAAACAAGGTGACAGTCACAGGTGCCAGGGGCCAGGATGAGGAGGTATCTTTGGAAGGGACACCTTCTCCTGGTGCCTGCTGCAGCATTTTGCAAAGACAGATCTGCTCGGGCCCCTTGGGCACCTTGAGGTGGGAAGACCACATGGTCCCATCTGTACCCTGGAATCAGCTAAGTATGTTCTTGGTAGCGATGTCTGTGTGCTTGTGCTAGGGCAGACGCATGAGCTCCGTGCATCTGAAACTCAGGGAGGAAGAGATGGGTTCAAGGACACTGCATCTGAGCTGGTCTTGGAGAATGGGGACAGGGGTTGCTTCAGAAAGATACACAAATGGCCCAAAGTTCACAAATAGATGCTCAAGAACAGGAGTCAACAGGGATCTGCAAACCCAAACCACAGGGAGACGTGGCTTTACCCCCACTAAGGTAGCCAGAATGGGTGGAGACCTAGTAAGAAGCCAGAAGAGATGGGAAACGGGAACCTTCAAATGCCACTGATAGGGAGGTCACACGGTGCAGCTGCTGTGTGGCTTGGCGATGCCCCTCCCAGGAATACACCCCTGAGAAACGAAGACACACTTGCACACAAACACTTGAAAGCTCATAGCAGTGTTATCCACAATAGCCACAGGTGGAAACAGCCCAGATGTCCATCAGCGGAGGACTGGGTGATGAAATGCTCTTTATTCGCCCATGAGATATTATCCAGCAGGCATCAGAGGGAAGCACCAACTCACCTTGCTCAGGATGAACCTCAAAAGCAGGATGCTAAATGAAGGAAGCCTGTCACAAACCTCTGCGGGGGGTTGCACAGGATCTGCTCTACTTGGAGCGCTAAGCAGGGGATGTGGTTTTGTGTCCAGTGTTGCAGGATTCCATTTGCATGAAATGTCCAGGGGGACAACTCCGGGGAGACAGAAAGTCGATCCGTGGTTGCCAGGGCCTGGAGGGAGGAGGAATTGGCCAGTGACAACTAAGGGTGCAGGTTTCCTCTGGGGGGAGGGGATACAGACATTTTAATATTGACAGTGATGGTGGTAGCTGCAAAACTTGGCATATATACTAAAGACCATTGAGTTGTACATGTTAAGTGGGTAAATTGTAGGAAGTGGATTATACCTCGATAAAGCTGTCAACGACAATCACAACCAAATCTCCGATTTTCTGTGTAGTAGCTTTACTCCTCAGGTCCCCGTGTCCTGCCTGCAAAATGGGACTGTTCCCAAAATGCACATTCTACCATTTTCCCTGCAGTGCTTAGTAAGGCTGTTTCTCTACCTCCCAAATGGAGGCAGGGATCCCTAGTCTAGCCCCCATTCTCAGGGCTGTCTTAGGAATCCATGGTAAAGTACAATAAGAAAGGGACACAAAACCACATTCCCTGCTTAGCCCTCCAAGCAGATCCCGCGCAACCCCCAGCAGAGGTTGGAATCTGGCGCCCCCTGCGACAGGATCAGGCATTGCGCTCTTCTGGAACCGCTTCAGAACTTGAGCCTGCGCAGAATGCAAGCACTCAGGCCCGCCTCTTAGGGGTGTGATCCCCTCAGGCAGGTCCGATTTTGGCCACGCCTACTTCCGGGCGGGCTGGCCAAGAGCGGGGCCACGTGACTTTGTTCTAGCTTGCTGCCCTGGGCAGCAGCCTGAAAATTGTCCTGGGCAGTCGCTGCTGGGAGAAGCTGGAATCAGAACAGAGGGACCTGGTGCCATGTCGCAACTGATCGTAAAGAACCTCCTGAATGGGGTGAGGAGAGAGCCTGGTGCTGGGAATCTGAAAATGGGACCCTTTAAGCCCTTTATCCCTGCCTAGCACAGAACCCAGCCCATGGTAGACTCCTAGTGAAATCGCGCCTGATTAGTGAGTGAAGAAGCCAGTGGAAGGTTGTGGTGATGTTTCCGGCTGCGGGCTACCCAAGTGGGTCGTCGTTCCTGTTTCGTTGTGGTTTTTCTTGGATAGAGAGCACCCACACCACCGGTGTGGCCAGGAAAGCATGCCCCAAGTAAGAAGCAAAGTCTTTTTGCTGCATCCTATTCTCCATCTTCAAGTGGTTTGTTTTTAGAAGGACTCCCCAGAGTCTTTTCTACATACCCAGGTACTTTGCTCACCCCTATAGTTTATCACAGGGACCATCTGCTGATTCCCTCTACTATGAAAGATGAGGACTTTACATAATCGATTCTTCTAAATATTCTTATTTTTAACTATCCTGCTCTTTACTTGAAGTGGTATACTTTTAAGATATGTATTACTGACCCATTTATTAGCTTTTTGGTACCAGCTGTTGGTACCAGGGATTGAACTCAGGGGCACTCGACCACTGAGCCCATCACCAGCCCTATTCCACTGAGTTGCTTAGCGCCTCACTAAATTGCTGAGGCTAGCTTTGAACTCTGGATTCTCCTGCCTCAGCCTTCCATGCCGCTGGGATTACAGGTGTGTGCCGGCTCCCAGCCATCCATCAGCTCTAAACAGTGTCTCCTGATGCTTCACTTAGTTGGATGAGAGTTTCAGCATGGCCACCCTTCTTTTCCCTCCTAGTTTCATTTTGCATCTCAGTGTGGCTTCCTCTCCCATTGTTCTTCTTTTTATCTAATTTGTTACATGTGTCAGCAGAATGCATTACAATTCATATTACACCTATAGAGCCCAATTTTTTACATCTCTGGTTGTATACAAAGTCTATTCACACCATTGATGTCTTTGTACCTGTATTTTATATAATGATGTCCATCACATTCCACCATCATTTCTAACCCCATGCCCCCTCCCTTCCCCTCGCACCCCTTTGCCCTATGTAGAGTTCATCTAATCCTCCCATGCTCCCCTTCCCTACTCCACTATGAATCACCCGCCTTATATCAGAGAAAACATTTGGCTTTTTTTTTTTTTTTGGTATTGGCTAACTTCACTTAGCATGATATGCTCCAAATCCATCCATTTTCCTGTAAATGCCATGATTTTATTCTCTTTTATTGCTAGGTAATATCCCACTGCGTATACATAACACATTTTCTTTATCTGTTTATCTATTGAAGGGCATCTAGGTTGGTTCCACAGTTTAGCTATTGTGAATTGTGCTGCTATAAACATTGATGTGGCTGTATCCCTGTAGTATGCTGTTTTTAAGTCCTTTGGGTATAGACCAAGGAGTGGGATAGCTGGGTCAAATAGTGGTTCCATTCCAAGTTTTCCAAGGAATGTCCACACTGCTTTTCATATTGGCTGCACCAATTTGCAGTTCCACCAGCAATGTATGAGTGTGCCTTTCCCCCCACATCCTCACCAACACTTATTGTTGTTTGTATTCTTAATAGCAGCGATTCTGACTGGAAGATGTGAGTCATTTTGGAAGTCTTGGAGTAGTTTTGATTTGCATTTCTCTAATTGCTAGAGATGTTTTCATCGTTCATCTTGTCTGATGAATGAAAGAATTAACAACAAGCATTAACAATAGTAGTGAGCCCTCGGAGAGTTTACTGTGTGCTAGGCGCTGTTCAGATGTGTTAGGTGAAGTAATTCATTTACTCCTCACACAACCCTGCAAGTCTGCTTCTATACCCATTTTAAAAGTGAAGAAACCAGGGCACATCAAGGTAAAGTTATCGGCCTGAAGTCACTCACGTGTGATAACTTATACAACAGTGACAGAATTGAGGCCTCTGTCTGGAATGAGCAGTTCTGACCACTGCACCTCCCGTCTTGCTTAGCATGATTGCGTGCCCTTGTCTTAATTATCTTCCAACAGATTAACATTGGGTCCTGAGTACTTCTGGGGTTGCTGACAGTGTAGACCGAAGTGGACAAACTTGGTCCCTGCTTTCATGGAGTTTGCAGGGGAAACAGATCAAGATGCAGGGATTGAAGTGTGAGCAGTGCTGCGGGAGCACAGGGGGCTTTGGTTACTGACCCGCAGGGTCAGCGGGGCTGCCATATTTCCAGAGGCTGCAGGGTCTCGGAGAGGCTTCCTATGGGAGGTGGCAGAGGAGCGCCCTGGAAGTGAAGGGGCGCTCCGTGATCGCCGCAGCAGCAGAATGATGGGTCAGACTTCAGCGAGGTGTCCCCATGCAGTGGGGGCACGAGTTCACTTTTGTAATCTGAGCTGACAGAGCCCTCGATTCTGTAGACCTTGGGCAGGTCATTTATCCTCTGAGGATCCCATTTTCTCCTCTCTAAAGTGTGCATAAAAGTCCTGAACTTGGTGATTGTGAGATTTGGATGAGCTCAGAGTTATTATCCAGCTCCTCTGGAGATTTCTTCCTGCTGGGCAGCCAACGCCTATGGGTTCCTCTTATTTCAAGCTTGTTTGGTTGTTTGTGGCTGCCCCGGTGCCCCTTGGACCCCCTACCAGACACACGAATCTCCTCTTCCGGGAAAAGTCGCTGAGCTGTGAGGGTGGTCCTGGGGCCATGGGGATGGTGGCACTAAGTTCTGTCATGTTTCCATGGCTGCCATAACAGGTGGCCACACTTCCTGAGATGAGACAGTGCGTATTGATTCCCACAGTTTTGGAGGTCAGAGATATTAAGGTGTCAGCAGGGCTGCCATCCTTCCGGAGGCTGCAGGGGAGAATCTGTTCCTTCACTTTTTCAGCTTCTGGAGGCTGCCTGCCCTGGGTGGCTCCAGGCCACACCCTTCACCTTCAGTCTGCAGAGTGCTGTGGAGATCTTCCGGTTTCCCTCCCTCTGTTTCCCTCATTACATCTCCTTCTCTGACTCTGATCTTCCTGATTATTTTGGACCTGGGTAATACAGGGTCCTCTCCCCATCTCAGGTTTCCTAATTGAATCACATGGAAAATCCCGTGTGCCATGACTGGTGTGTAACCAGCGTCTGGGGGGCTAGGGTGCGGGCATCCTTGGGGAGGCTATAAACAACAGAGCGTGCATACTCCATCTGGCGCTCTTTCTGCCAAGCCTTTTGAAGTGGCTACTGGGCAGCGGCATGATGATGATTCTGTCCTTGGTCCTAACCTTTTAGGATCCACAAAGAGCACCAAGACATCCTGTGGCCCTCGTGAGTCTCATTTCTTCACAAGTGACCTGAGGAGGGCTTGCCTGAGGGCATAGCTTGAGTGTCAGAGCTGGGACTTTGGGAGTCGTCTGGGCTCCAAAGAACTTCCCCATCCCCCAGAAGAGCCGTCAAATGGTGAGCCCTGCTGGCTCACATGATCCTTACCACCAATCAGACTAGCCCTGCTGGCTCACATAATCTTACCCTCCAATCAGACTAACCCTGCTGACTCACATGATCCTTACCCACCAATCAGAAAGCACCCCATGCCAACTGTCAAACCCTTCAACCGTTAAACTGTCATAACTGTCAAACCACCCCCGACTCTATAAATATGCAGAGCTATTCCTCAGTAAATGGGCATTTTCTCTGACGACGAGCCTTGTTCGTTCTTTCATTGGTGCCAAAACCCAGGAGAGGGAATGCCTCGCTGCTCGAGAGCCCCCCCTTTCAAGGCTTGCCGTCCTTATTCTCTCTTTTGAGCACTGCTACTACTCATACAACACCGGCTCTTCAGTAGGTGAGTTCCCCCATTGGGATCCACCTTCAGACGGCTATGCAGGGGCTTTGACCGTGATCATCCGGCAAACCTTTGATGCCCAATCTGGAGGAGAGAAGGCACCCCACCACGACCTTCATGGTTACAGTGGACTCTCTGGAACCCGGTTCGTGAGCGGGAGGTCCTGAGGGGTGGTAGAACAGGCATTCTTCTCCCTCCCTCTCCCCACCTTCTCTCTTCTTCTCTTTCTCTCAATAACCACCCTTGTATGAGGGCCTCTTCTTCCCTCCCTGCAGACTCCCCCTTATTAAATTCTGCACACAAGATTGGCCTTACTATCAATTAGACAATCAAAGTCAATGGCCGCCAGGAGGATCCCTAGATCCCACAATTCTCAGAGATCTGTTTAACTTCTGCGAGCGCTCGAAAAAGTGGAAGGAGATCCCCTATGTTGAGGCTTTTTCTCTTCTTCGTTCTCACCCTGACCTGACTGACAGATGAACCCCCTCCCTACCCACCTCCTCCATCGGCTCCATCCAGCCCCTCAGGTGCTCCCCCTGACCTGGCCGATACCTTTAGTTGCCCCAAACTAGGTCCCGCTCCCTAGTCCCACAAACCATGGCCCCCTTAAGAGAGGTTGCTGGACCTGAGAGCATTATCCGGGTACATGTCCCTTTCCCTATGAATGACCTCACGCAACTCGAGCGAAGGTTGGGCTCATTCACCACAGAAGAGAGTTTCAGTGGGCCCTCCAGGGTTATAGCCTCACTTATATGTTATTGGTTAATTGCCGGGGGGGGGGGGGGGGTGACGAATGACTTGTGTACGTTGATACAGCAGGAGTGGAAGCCGTTTATTGTAGGATCTGAGCGATATTTATACATTTTACACAGCTTATCTAATTAGCATAAAATAGATACAGCAGTCAACCAATAAGGAATCTCCACACTTAATGGCTCGCTGGTGTTACTTTACAAACCACTCCCTCTGGCATTTTGCCAGGCGCCATCCAGACTTGTTTACAGACTCTAACATTTCTCTGGCAAAATAACAGGTGCCAATCTGACTTGTTTACAGATCTTAACATTTCCCCCTTTTGTTTAATTTAAATAATGACCATAGTGTTTTTTACAGAAACACCATAAATAGCCTGCTAGAAACAGAAAGGGAGGATACAAAATGTTACAATACCAAGCCAATTGATGGCTCCATGCAAGAAGCCCCGTTAGCAAAGATACCGAGTTACAATTTGTTGTAGATTACAGTTTGTTGTCTCAGTCCAGATAAAGCAGTGTCTCAATAGATTAACTCACAGTCCAGGTAAATCACAGTCCAGGTAAGTTCTGCAGGCAGCTAGCTTAAGTTGTAGCAGCAGAAACAGCAACAGTTCCGAAGTCTCCTCGGGTTCTCTGCCGAAGTTTCCTCCGGTTCTCAGCAACACTGTAAATTCTTTCACCTTTGTTTTCACCAGCACTGGGATGAAGGCAGGAACTCCGGATGGCTAAAGAAAATCCTGTAGCATTTCACTAAGAAAACAACCTTCTGAACAATTAAGTACATTATCTCAAGGTTTTTTACATTTGAAATAAGCCTTAATAGTACTCATTACTCATCAGCCTCCAGGTGTGGGAGACCCATTGTAGTTACTGACCTTGGAAATGATCAAACTTCAGGGACACCGGTAGTGTCTTCTGTCAGCTGTAGCATCCCGGGCAACTCCAGATGGCCCTGGGGAGAGTCCCAGACTCAAGCTGCTTCCAGGCACAGAGAGCAAAAGCCTGCAAGACTGTGCCTCCAGGTCAGGTCTAGATTTGGGCTTGCAGTGGCAATCCGCTCCCCCGGGCAGGGGGGCAGGGAAGAGCCCGCAACTGCCGCTTGGAAAATTCTTGCTGCACCATGATCGGCTTGGGCAGGTGGCAGCCGCCTTGTGGATTCACGCACCCTCCGGTAACGAAAAGTATTCAGTAATAGCCTTTTGCTCCAACTTTTTTCCTGATAATCCTTCTTCTTCTGAACTTTCTTTTTTCTTTCTGACTAGAGTTTCTGGGCTTTTATCAACACACGCCCTAACTATTCTTGGTTCCACTGGGGTGCCTTTTTCTCTTATCAATTTACTTCTCACCCCTTCCATATTTTCATCACAAAGACAATACAACATTTCAAGACAAAACAAGACACAAACATACTGCATCAATCTTCTCCATTTTCTCGAAATGGCCATTTTTCCTCTCTCCCTATCTGCCTAGGGACGAGCAGATTGCCCCCGTCCTATCTATGGATGGGCAGCTTTTTTCGTCACTTACCCCCGAGTGTCCCGGGGCTCCCCGTAACAGGCCACCATCTGTCGCAGTCAGGCAGGCTGGGCAAAATAACCGGGGGGTGACGAATGACTTGTGTACGTTGATGCAGCAGGAGTAGGAGCCGTTTATTGTAGAATAAGAGCGGTCTTTATACATTTTACACAGCTTATCTAATTAGCATAAAATAGATACAGCAGTCAACCAATAAGGAATCTCCACACTTAATGGCTCGCTTTTGTTACTTTACAAACCACTCCCTCTGGCATTTTGCCAGGCGCCATCCAGACTTGTTTACAGACTCTAACATTTCTCTGGCAAAATAACAGGTGCCAATCTGACTTGTTTACAGATCTTAACAGTTAATACTCTCCTTCTTGAGGAATGTACCAGAGTCTGGGAACTTGCCAGAGCCCATGCAGATGAAACTCACCAAGTTAATCCCAATCACCCTCTGGGGCCACTTGCTGCCCCAGATCAAACTCCCAACTGGGATTATACACAAGCTGGCATACAGAGTAGGGACCGATTCTCTGCATGTATTATTGCTGGGCTCAATTTCCAAAAATTACAAGAGACCCCATTGGAATTTCTGGATCAGCTTACGAAAGCCCTTCAGCAGTAACCTAGATTCCCAAACCCCAGATGGCCGTCATGTCCTTATGACATATTTCCTCTCGCAGAGCTACACCGACATCCGGGCCAAACTAAAAAAGCTTGAACAAGGCCCTGCCACCCTCCAGACTGAGAAATTTTAGATGCTCGCCCAGGCCCTGCAGGGTGCTTCCTTGGGTCACCGCCCATCACCAAAAACTCCCTTGGATGCCTGCTTCAAGTGTGGCAAAGAGGGACATTGGGCCAGTGCATGGCCCGCATCATGCACTCCAAGTACCCCATGTTCTAAATGTCAACAACAAGGTCATTGGGGCTCTGACTGTCCTAGAACCCGTAGGAGGCCTATGGCCAGGGAACCCTCCGACCTTCTGGGCATGGCAATTGAAGATTGACGGAGCCTTGGGTCCTTGTCCCTGGCCATAACGATCAATAGACAGGAGCCCAGGGTGCGGATTCAGGTGGATAGGTGCAAGGTTGCCTTTCTCCTTGACACTAGGGCTACCTTTTCAGTCCTGACAGTATTCTGGGGGCAAACAGTTCCGTCCACCTCTCCTATTGTCGGGGTAGGAGGAAAGACCATCTATCCAAGAAAGACTCCCCTATTCCTCTGTTCCATAGACAACTTCCCATTCTCTCAGACGTTCCTAGTTATGCCCCAATGTCCAGTTCCTTTGCTTGGCTGAGATATTCTCTCTAAATTCAATACAACAACCAACATCCAGGCTCCTGGCATCAGTCAGGCCCCAGAATCGGCCTGTTCATCTTTTCTGGCCCTTTTGGCAGAAGACTGGCCATTCTGCTCCACTTGTGAGGCTGACGTGAAATACCATACTAACCTGGTTGACCCGATTGTGTGGGATACCACACCCCCTCCACCATTTCCTGCCCACCAGTTAACGTTCATCTCAAAGATCCTAACACCTTCCCCAATAAGGCTCAGTACCCCCTGTCCACAAAAGGTCTTCTAGGCCTACAACCTATCATTCAGGACCTTCTTAGCAAGGGGTACCTCTGTCCTGCTCATTCCCCTTACAATACTCCCATACTAGCGGTAAAAAAGCCCAACGGGTCCTATCACTTAGTTCAGGACCTACAACTCATCAACACCTCTGTTAGGCCCTTACACCCTGCTGTCTCAGATCCCCCATGCTGCCACCCACTTCTCCGTCATAGATTTAAATGATGCTTTCTTCTCCATTCCCCTTGCCCCCGAATCACAAGATCTTTTTGCCTTTACCTGGACATATCCCACCACCAGACATTCTCGACAAATAACCTGGACTGTCCTTCCTCAGGGATTTTGAGATAGTCCACACCTCTCTGGACAAACCTTGGCCTCCGACCTCCAAACTTTTCACCCCCAGTGCCCTAAATCCACCATCTTGCAATATCGTCCTGTGCCGCAGGCCGGTTGCAGCAGAATAACCGGGGGGATGACGAATAACTTGTGTACGTTGATGCAGCAGGAGTGGAAGCCGTTTATTGTAGGATAACAGAGGTATTTATACATTTTGCACAGCTTATCTTAATTAGCATAAACTAGATACAGCAGTCAACCAATCAGGAATCTCCACACTTAATGGCTTGCTTTTGTTACTTCACAAACCACTCCCTCTGGCATTTGGCCAGGCGCCATCCAGACTTGTTTACAGACTTTAACATTTCTCTGGCAAAATAACAGGTGCCAATCTGACTTGTTTACAGACCTCAACAGTCCAGCAAATCTCTTTGCCCACCTGCGGGGAGGAAAGCACCCCACCACAGCCTTTAAGGCTACAGTGGCCCTCAGGGACTCCTTCCTTGGGCAGATTCCTAAAGTCCTAGTCCTCTCACCTTTAAGACTCGGCTGCTAGAGAGACACTTACCCTCCCTTTCCTCTCTCTTGCCCTGCTTTTCCCCTCTTTCTGGCCAAGGGAGTATTTGGTCTCTCCAGGAGGGGTCCCGAAAAACCTTGGCCAAGGTCTCCCATGGCTCTGGCTCCATCCAGGACGAGAGCTTCGATTGTCAGGATTCGGTGACAACCAATCTGTGCAGCTCAAACCTGCCACTTAGGCACTCCTGATTTTTTGGCTCTGGCGGGGATGCCCCTTTTTCCAATAAATCGGTTTCCTCCTTCTCTCCATCCTCTTCCTTCCTCCTTAAATGGGTAATGTGTCCTCTCTGCGACTCTCCCCTACAATGTCTCTTGGATCAAATATAGCACCCAGGCCTGGCCCACTCATCCCTTAGACAAGCAAAGTAGATGGCCCCTTTTTGGGTCCCTGGATCCCTCCATTCTAAGGGATCTCTATAATTACTGTGAGCATTCAAGATTCTTCTAGCCCTTACAAAGGGCGCTCAACAGATGACACAGTTCTCTACTTTCTTGGCTTTAAAGGGATATCGGGCCTCTCCACAAAAGGCCCAAATAGCATGTAAAGAGGTCACATATCACTCAAGGGAAAAGGCCATTACAGTAGACAGAAAACAGCTTATTGTATCTATACCTACACCAAAGACCAAAGATGACAGTCACCTCCTCCTTCCAGGGTTCTATCCCTCCTTGTCTCTCCTTGAAAATCCTTCCATCTCTTTTCAGTCCTGCTCTCCATTAAACCCTGCCTCCCTCCTCCCATCTTCTCCCTCACATGAAGGGTTTAAAGTGGCGGGGTATGCTGTCGTTTCCCTCTCATCCATCACAGAGGCAAAACCTCTCCCACCCAATACCACCAACCAACAAGCTGAACTCATAGCTGCCACAGGGCCTGCGAGCTAGCAGAGGGAAAACCCTCTCCCTATATACAGATCTCCCATGCAGCCATTTGAAAGAAAGGAGGCTATTGACCACCAGAGGGACAGCAGTCATTAATTCCACACTTATTTCTGGCCTACTAGGAGCCTCCAAGCTGCCTTCCCAACTGGGAATAATCCATTGTAAGGCCCACCAAACTGACTCCTCCCTTACTACTATGGGAATTCCAAGGCCAATCAAGTGGCTCCATCAGCCGCCCTACAGAGCTTTACCTCCTCTCCGCTACTCTTCGTTACCACTGGGGATCGGCCCAAAGATCCCCAACAACTCTTCCAGTTTCTTCACCCTCTATTCCATTCTAGTCCAAAGTCTCACTACTTTCTTTCTCTCCTTTTTCACCCTTTCCCCACACGATAAGACTCTCCTACAACAGATCACTTCTACTTGTCATATCTGCCAGAAAACCAATACCAATACTCCATTAAAACCTAAACTTTTCCCTTCTCATCAGGCCCACGGTCATATACTTTTTCGGGATGAGTTGAAGCCTTTCCCACTTCTAACAAGCGGGCCTCTACGGTAGTTGATCTGTTGCTTACTCACATAATCCCCCGTTTCAGGATGTCCACTTCTATCTAATCAGACAATGGCCCAGAATTCACCTCGCAGATAACTCAGGGACTGGCTCGTGCACCATCACTCCCTTGGCATTTCCATTGCCCTTACCGCCCCCAGGCTTCTGGAAAGGTTGAAAGGACCAGTGGATCCCTTAAAGAGACCCTCACCAAGCTCACCATGGAATTAAGCCTGGACTGGATAAAGGTGCTCCCCTTGGCTTTATTGCGCATTAGGGCCTTACCAAAGAAGCCTTCTAATCTCTCACCTTTTGAAGTCATGTATGGCCATCCCCTTGTTCCTCCCAGATTGCCTACAGAACCCCTACCCATCTCCGAAACCTATGCCCTGCCCCTCCTCTTCCATCTGTGCTCTGAACTCTGGCACTATCAAGACTGGCTCCTTCCCGGCCCTAGTGTCTCTCAAAACCCTACCTCCTTAACACCTGGTCAACTTGTTTACTATTGCCCACAGGGGGAAAAGCCCCCTTTAAAACCAAAATGGAAGGGCCCTGCTCAGGTGTTGAGAGCCATGGCTGGTTAGAATGATGCCTGGCATTTGCCAGAGGGAATGTTTGAAAGGTGATGCCAGCGAACCATTGAGATGATGATTTAAGTTAAGCTATAAATAATTGCTGTGATGCTGGATGGATTGATTGTATTGTATATTTGACTTTTACTGTTGAGCAATGGGGTGGTTCTTGCTGCCTCGGGCGCCTGCTGCTTTGGAGTTCTCAGGCTACTTTGGAGTTCTCCTGTTACTTTGGAGTTCTCGCGGGGATTCCTGGAGAGTTCCCAGTGGTTGGGGATGTGCTGGAGGAGGGATTTCCGATTGGTGGTTCCTGGAGGAACCGCGTGGCGTTCGGGAGTGTTCCTGGGAAGTGTGTGTAGAGTGCCGGTGAGAGTTCGGGAATAAAGGTTCCTGTTTGAACCTACAGGCTTAAGCCCGGCGCTCCTACACCTTCTTCGGAAGAGCCAAGGATCATCACCTGTTATTAAGTACTCTTGTCATCCCTCCCCATAGATTCCTTCAAGCTCCGCCTCTCCTGTGTCTCCGTTCTTAGCCCAATACCTAATGCTCCCCCTCATATCTGGCCCCTCTTGGGTCCTCTCTTCTCCCTATGTCTGGAGATTCAAAGCAAGTGACCCTAAGGGCTCCCTCCAGCCAGACCCCCTTCTCCTCCTTACTACAGACCCCCCCCCCCCCCCACACACACACACACTTGCTTGGATCTGGCCGGTAGTGGGACCGTTGTTTGTTGTCCTTCTGACAAACCACTTAGGTGTCCGGAGCATGGTGACCCCTGAGTAAGTGTGACCTACCTTTATCATAAGAGAGCACTTTACCAGTTGCCTTCTGGGCCTAAGGAGGAACATGTGTATTTTGTTTACACTCCCAGTTCTGTAAGAATTTCAAGTATCAGTATTTAAAGTTGAGGTGTTTCGCATACAACCTGGAGAGATCTGACTGCTGTCAAAGGGAAATCTGGTAACAATGGGCCACCGTCCTCCCTTGGCCTTCTTCGTTCAGAGCTTGGAAGAAGCTGCCTTCTTTATTACAAAGCCCGTGCTTTCTTGGTGTGACTGGGGAAAGCTGGGAACAGTGATAAGTGAGAGAAGCAAACTGGTTTGGAAAGCTGGGATATTTCGAGAAAGGTAAAGAGAGAAGCAAGCTGGTTTCAGAGACACCCAGGTAGGAGAGAGTTTGAAGAGCGGCCTTAATAGAGAGGGGAAGGAGCTAAATGAAGAATGGAATTGAGAGTGTTAGGTGCAGAACAGGCTGGTCTGCAGGGCATGCCAAACAAAGTTACCTGCAGGATGACCTGACTTCTCAAGCCCTCTGTCTGGTTCTTTATCACCTGTTTGCTTCAAGCCCAAATGCCGAAGCCCCCGTTCAAGGCTGAACACTTAATCCCCCTTGTGCCAACAAGGCAGCTTGCAGACTCAGAGACCCCATTAGATCTGGGCTATAAAAACTCTCTGTGCCTGTTCCTTCCCGCTATCATAAATTTCATTCAGACTCAGGTGGGTAAAAAATTTCTAATCAAGCTTTTAACCAGCTTCTCCTCAGGAATTACCAATTCCTGGCTACTGATGGTACCTCCAGTCCAGACCTATGTCTAATGGACTGACATCATCATGGATCTGTGGTGGCAAGGAACCTTCCTTGATCTGGTTCCTGAAGTTATACCAGTCCTCTCTGCCCTCCTGAGGGGGCTCCTTAGTTTCCTTCTCTCTGATTCTCCCACAGCACCCCATCTCAGCAGGAAACAGCCAGAATGAGTCAACGCCCACTCTCACTTAATAACAAAGGGGGGGGGGGGAATGTTGGGAGTCACCCTGGCTCCAAAGACTAACTTCCCCATCCCCCAAGAAGAGCCATCCAATGGTGAGTCCTGCTGGCTCACATGATCCTTACCACCAATCAGACTAGCCCTGTGGCTCACATGATCCTTACCCACCAATCAGACTAGCCCTGCTGGCTCACATGATCCTTACCCACCAATCAGAATGCACCCTATGCCAACTGTCAAACCCTTCAACTGTTAAACTGTCATATCTATTAAACCACCCCCAGCTCTATACATATGCAGAGCTGTTCCTCAATAAACAGGCATTTTCTCCAACAACGAGCCTTGTTCATTCTTTCATGGACCTGGCCTGACTGGCACAGCACATTGCCATCTCCTAGTCTCTGTCTTCCCTAGAGTCCTGGAGCCCCGGGTTTCTAGCCATTTGTCCCTTTGCTGAAGGATTCGCCAGCTCCTCCTGAAAGGTTAATAAAATAGGTACTTGTCACTCTGTTTTTCTGTATGCTTAACAAAACACTGTTGAAATCCTGAGAACTGTTTGCTAATCTTGTTCCCAGAATGTGCTGTCCCCAACTACCGAACTGCAGAATGCACTCCCTCACTCGGTTGCAGGCAAACTGCCCACTCGCCCTGACCCGTCAATGAACTTCCCTCCCTGCCCTCTCCAAGAAAAGTATATAAGCTCTGCTTAAGCAGTTCTCAGGGCTGTATCTCTTTTTGCTCTAGTGAGCTCTGAGCCCCAGCATGCTGGTCCCCAAATAAACCCTTTGCTATTGCATGAGACAGTCTCTTGGTGGTCTCTTCCTCCGACGTTTCACCGGTCCCTTACACTCCCACCTTCTGTTCCAGATGAAGGAGGAGGGGTTCAGGCAGCTCTTAACCACCTTCAGCGCGCTTACCTACTGCAGCCTCAAGTTCAGAAAGGTGGCAAGTTCCGCAAGTTTGGCTTCATCGGCTTCAAGTCTGAGGAGGAGGCCCAGGCTGGGCTGAACCACTTCAACAAGAGCTTTATCGACACGTCCCGGATCACAGTGAGTGGGCCCCTGCCCGTCCGTCCAGAGTGTCACCCACCACAGGAGAGTGAGAAGGAGGCCGCTGAGGAGGAGTCGGGAGGTGAGGCTTGGGTGCTGTGCCTGTGCACCTGTGTCCCTCAGCTGCAGCCCTGTGGCCCACCGACACCTGCTGGCAGGCACTGGCCCCTCCTCCCTCAGACACCAGGCCTGGGGCTGTCCAGACATGGCTCAGGAGCTTTCTAGTGGGGGGATGAGGTCACCTGCAGACAGGTCTGCCATGACTAGTCCTGGTCACATGCTTGTCAGTCGGGAGTGTTCACCAAGTGCATGCTGCATGCTGGGCTTTGGGGATATAGTGCTGAGCCGTAGACAGGAATCCTTCCCCATGGCGCTGTCAGCTGTCATTGTGGTGAGAGGAGAGCAGTAAACAGATGAGCACCCAGGGACACGTCATGGGGTCACAGCTGCTACAGAGAGGAAGCAGGAGAGCTTGGGAGGGAGCTGCCGGGGAAGGCCTTGCGGGTGGGTGAGCCTTTGTCCTCTCAGGGTCAGCGTGCTGGGGCAGCTGATGGCCAGTGACCGGCTGCAGTATGGGATGGCAGCTCTGGTTGGGGGTTGGTCAGGCTGGCTGAGGGCAGAGGATGTGAACGTAGTGTCACCTGTGCACCTGGCAGGGTTTCTGTGCTAAGCTACGATCTGGAAGATTTGTGGGACATGGTGGACACATAGCTGGGGGCACAGGGGGTCGCAGACCAGGGCACAGCATCACAGGGGCTCAGGATAGGGGAGCGCGCGACTGTAGGGCAGACTGGCTCTGGGCACTGGAGCAGGGAGAGTTGGGCCCAAGGAGCTCACACAGGCCTGGAGCGGAGGGGCTGGGGCTCCATCCTCAGTGTCCAAAACTCACTGGTGGGGGTGTGAGGCTAGAAGGACAGTCTGACAGCCAGGCAGGCACACTCCTCCCTCCCGGCTGTCTCTGTAGCACCCCTCAAGAGCCAGCATATCACCAGGTGTCCCCTGTAAGCCGTTCACACCTGTGTGCTTCCCACAGGGTAGCAGATAGCAGGTGAGTTAGCCAGGGGCCCAGCACTGGATCTGGGCTGGGGTGAGGTCCTAATGTTTGGGGTGTTTGCTGCCTAAGTAGATGATCGAGCATGGCTCCCACCGGGGTTATGTGGGTGGGTTATGAGATGATGGGTGGGTGCTGTAAAGGGTTCACTGTAGAAACGGTTCTGCTGTGTAAGTGCTTTCTGTGGCACCTGAAGCCCCTTAGCGTACATGACACAATTGGGAAGGTGACTGATGACCGGGAGGGGCCATCCAGGGGAGAGCCTGGCAGGCGGCAGGGATCCATGGAGCTGTGTGTGGCGCGGGAGCTTCACCCTCTCGCGGTGCCCATCAGAGGGTTTATTGGAGCAGTGGGCACCAGGGCCCTGATTGTGGTGAGTGTGGCCTCAGGCCACCCCCCAGGTTTCCAGCCCTGTGCTGCCGGAGTCTCTCTGACTGCTCAGGAAGGTGACCTCCTCCCCGACCCCCGCCTTCTCAGCAGAGCAAGGCCTGGAAGCTAAGGCGGCTGCCCAGCGGGGGTTGTCAAACATGGAGTACCTGAATCCAAGGTGGTGGCAGCCAAGTCCTCTTCTTCAGAGGAGGAGGAAAGTGAGGACGAAGCTGTAAATTGTGACAGAGGCAGCAAGGAAGAGGAGTACCCTGCCGCCCTCGACCAGCCAGAGCAAGGGAGCCCAGGGACCCTACCTGGGGGGGGGAGGCTGCAGGAGCCCAGAGCCCAGGTACATGCCTGAAGGAGGGACAGTGGGGGTTGTGTGCCTGTCTGGGGGTGTGGCCCCACTGCCGCAGTCTGGCTGGGCACAAAATCACGAGCCACTCACAGCCTTGTAGATTCAAACAGCAATTCTTTATTCCCGAACTCACACCGGCACTCTACACTCACGTTCTGGCCAAAATCCCCCGGCACTCTACACGCACATTCTGGGGAAATCCATGCTCTCCATCGGGCTCTGAATCCCAAATACTCTCGGAATCCAGCGAGAACTCAATGGGAACTCAAGGCGCCTGAGGCAGCAGGATACACCCTATTCCCAGCAGGAATCACCTTAAACCTGGAACCGCCCTAAACCCGGATCCGCCCTGGTCCTTGAGCAAGGTCACCTTTTATGCAAAGTCACTGCAAATGACCTGGGTCCACAATGGAGAGTCCTTCCTCTAAGCAACATGGGGTAGGCTGACAAAAAATTGCCATGCCTCATTCCTACTTGGCAATGGCTCTCAGCATCTCCCCCATTCTGATTAATTAAACAACAAGCAATGTGGCTTAAGGACCGTGCCTGGTTGGTTGCCCAATTCAACATATGGTTTTTACCTGTCATCGGATAAACTGACCTCTAGGCATCAGCCTCCTGTCTTAGGTTGATACCACTGCAATTGGATCATACCCATCACTGACTACCGGTCCAGCATACAGCCATACTTGTGGATAGGCCTATGCACCAGTGGGGGGGTGAGGTTCTTTGTCTCACCTCTGTTGGCCCCCAAATTTGGCCTTGGTGCCAGTGGGGGGTGAGTTTCTTTGCCTCACCTCTGTTGGTCCTCAAATTTTAGACCATCACTAGCAGAAGGGAGGAGGATACAGAAATGCCATGACACCAAGCCAATTGACGGCTCCTTTGGAAAAATTGCATCACTGGTGACACCATCAGCAAAGATATGCCAGCACTACCACAATTCGCTGCACCAAACGATAGTTACATAGTCCAGACAAGTTCTGCAAGCAGTTCAAAGCCGAGGAATCTATCAATATGTCTGTTTCCTCCCAAAGTAAGTTGACTCCTTGATTGAGCATTACTTGTTGAGTTATATTCATTGATGCATCAGTTTATACAGTTTACTGTGATAGCTATCATAGAAGCTGTAGTTTGGTTTTATCTTTGTCTTCACCGGCACTGGGATGAAGATAGGAATTCTGGCAATGGTGCTAAAGAGACATTATCCTGAAAAGAATTATTAAATATAATGAAAAGGAAAGGTGAAAGTAAACAAACAGATCTGTTAACCTCCTTTAAAAACAATCCTTAACAGCTGTTTACCTAATTTAAATTAAACCATTTAAATCACGTGAATAAAAAAAAAA
The DNA here is from genome assembly GCF_048772815.1 of Callospermophilus lateralis. Taxonomy (NCBI): domain Eukaryota; kingdom Metazoa; phylum Chordata; class Mammalia; order Rodentia; family Sciuridae; genus Callospermophilus; species Callospermophilus lateralis. Next base: position 152,538,516 of record NC_135305.1, on the reverse strand, counting down.
TTTTGGATCCATTTTTTCATGAGCACTCCTCATATATGAAATATGGACATACGCACACACAGACATACAACACAAAACACAAGAGTGCACACAAACGTACAACACATAAGACAATAGTAAAGGCCTTGTAGCTTTACCTAGGTGAAATCTCCATTGTAATGTTTAAAAATTCCACAGGCAAAAAATAAAACTAATCAGAAAAACATTAACCTAAGTTTGTATGAGCTCAAAAAATAAAATAGAACTTTATGATGTGGGAAAAGGTAATAATAAAATAGATATTGAAAAAAGCATCCTGGTTAATCACTGTCGCAGATGTAAGAATAGCCAAGCTGGAGCTCTGGATATCAGCTGTTATGGATTTGAGTCAAATCATCTTCTTTTTGGTCTGTAGAAATTGCTTTGGTTAGTCTCTCTGGAATCCAAATCGGTTGCTCTTCTCCCTGTGGAAACACACAAATAGAACCCTGACTCCAGACAATCACTGGGTCAGGACCTTTCCATTGTCCTGTTAGAATATCCTTCCCAAGTACCTTAGGCTTATGTACATTTTTTGGATACATATGCCTTTCCGCAGCACGAAGTCCTGATGAATCCAAATTTAAAAAGTTTAGAGTAAAAAGGGTTATTTTAAGTTTATCTTTGTTGGATATATACCCCTTTCCAATTCCCTCTTTTTGTTTTAATAAGTACATTTTAATCTTCTATTTTATCCAATATTTGACTTTAAACTTCTCTCTTCTACCTTTTTCTATCTTGAATGTCTGTATCTAATAGTTGTCTTAGCTTTTTGCATTTTCTATCTGAAATACCTTTACTTGACATTTTCAACCATTTTCTGTCTTATTTCTATCTTCTAGTTTTTGTTTTGTTTTGTTTTGTTTTTTTAAGGTTTGTACATTCACCCTTAGTTGCTTTTTTTCCTCCTAGTTTTTTTTGTTTCCTATTTTGTGGGTTTAAAATTCTTGTCTTTCTACATCTTCTCTGTCTTCCAACATCTTTTCTATCTTTTTTTCACCTTCCTGTACTTCTATCTTCAAAGTTTTTCACTTCAAATTTCTAATATTCTTTCTCCAAATTGCTTTTATCCTATTATCTTCCCATTTTCATAGTTTTTTTTTTTTAGTAATGCTTTTAAGATTAACTAGGCTTCGAATGACGCAATCTTTTCTCCATCGTGAAGGCATCTTAACCACCTTCAATTTAACCCTTTAAAGCCTTCCAATTATCATCTATACTGTACTTTTAAATGTACTTTTTCACCACCTACAGCTTCACTCTTTTAAACGAGGCTTATATTCTGTTTAAATCACTTAATGTTAGTTTACATGGCTGCCCTTCAACTAAAGGCTCTTTTTTACTCCATTAAGAAGCTTTGTCTCAATCTGCCATGTACAAATACCTTTTTCTTCTTTCCTCCTTTCTCAAGCTTTTAAAGTAAGTCTAGTTTCCTCAAAATCTTTTTAAATGGCATTTTACAACTTTTTATTTTACCACACAGAGATTATCTCATCTAGAAACATTACTTTTTTTAACCTTTATATTAAAATATATTTCCACATCTTGAATCTTTTTATCTCTTTTGTAGCCATTAACCCTTTTTTTAAAAAAAAAAATTTACATTGTGAAACAACCCTTATAAAATTTCTGAATTTAGATAAGTTACTCCACTTTAATAAGATGAAATATTTTTATGTTTTTTATGGTACTATAATAATATAATTGAAACTCAACTGATACTTCTTATAGTCTTTGTATATAGATTATACCTGATAGAATCTTAACACTTAGTAACCTTGTTTCAGCAAAGGCACAGACCAAAGCAATATTAAACCTTTTTTCCATTTACCAATTTATGAAAACACACATAATGTTTAAATATATTACCTTATGGAACTTAATAAGTAAAGAGTACTTGATTTTATATTTAGTGGTTGATATTTTAACACTTTAGCTTTGTCAATTAATCAGATGTGTGTAAAAACCAAGATCTTAGACAAATGTAGTAAACAGAACTAGCCATCTCTTTCTTGTTGAAGAAAAATCCTTCTACAGGATACCATGATGGTCCCATTGATAAACTTAATAACTCATCTTTAAAAAGACATGGGCTACATTTTTGTATTGTATCAACATATGTCCTAATTGTTCTTGGTCTTACTGGGGTGCCTCTTTCCTCTAACAATTTCTCTCCCTCGGGGGTGAACAACGTCAAACTTTGAGCCAACCATTTTCCCCAGTTTGCCTGAGAAATTTCTAGGGATAGGCAGTTTGAAACAAAAACAAAATAAATCAAAACAAGAACACATTGTTTTTTGAAATGGTCACCCATTCTCTCACCTTCCCTCAGGGACGAGCAATTTCACTTACCTCCAAGTTTCAGACGCTCCGTGTACAGGCCACCAAATGCCGCAGTCTGGCTGGGCACAAAATCACGAGCCATTCACAGCCTTGTAGATTCAAACAGCAATTCTTTATTCCCGAACTCACACCGGCCGTCTACAAACACGTTCTGGGCAAAATCCCCCGGCACACTACACGCACGTTCTGGGGAAATCCACGCTCTCCACTGGGCTTTGAATCCCAAATACTCTCTGAATCCCGTGAGAACTCAACGGGAACTCAAGGGGCCTGAGGCAGCAGGATACACCCTATTCCCAGCAGGAATCACCCTAAACCCGGATATGCCCTAAACCCGGATCCTCCCTGGTCCTTGAGCAAGGTCACCTTTCATACAAAGTCACTGCAAATGATCTGGGTCCACAATGGAGAGTCCTTCCTCTAAGCAACATGGGGTAGGCTGACAAAGAAATTGCCATGCCTCATTCCTACTTGGCAATGGCTCTCAGCACCCCACGGCTGGCGGTGTGACGGGGAGGAGAGCCCAGCAACCCACCATGCACTCCCCAGTCCTCTGGGCTCATTGCCTGCTACACGGGAGGGGTGGCCTGCTGGGGCTCTGGGCACGAGTGAGGTGGTGACGGCTGGGTTACTTGGTGTTCAGTCACAAGGCAGGCAGGTGTGGGTGGCTCCTCATTGATGGACAAGCCTGCTATCACTTGATGCCATCACAGTCACTAGGCAGGCATTCTCCTGCCTCCATTTTATAGGTAAGAAAACTGATTCCCAGAGAAGGGAAGTGACAGTGAGCCCTGGCTGCAGCCCTCAGAGGCAAATGGACACCCTGCAGCCGCCACCTCCACCTCTGCCTGGACCCTGAGCCCGTGGCTGGCATAGACACGGCACTCTCGTGCTACCCCATAGCCTCCACTCCTAGAGCTGGCATGTCCCAGTCTGTCCCCTGCCACCACTGCCCCAGGGAATCCACTGTGGCTGGTTCTCTTTGTTCAGACAGAGAAATCAGCAAACCAGAAGGAACCCACCACGGCCCACACCGTGAAGCTACGGGGAGCCCTGTTCAGTGTCACAGAGTTAGGTGCTCTGAGGATGGGAATCTCACCTGTGGGAGCAGACTAGGGTGGGTGGGGAGCTTCTGTTGCCTGAGGCCATTAGGGTCACAAGCGAGAAGGAATTGGAGGCCCAGAGGGCTGACAGATGACATCTTGGGCATCCTCAGGGAAGGAAACAAGATGGCTGCCAACAACTAAAAAAAAGGCTTGGGGCCTGGGGAAGGCCGAGTGGTCAGTGTGGTCTCTGTTGGGAGCCCTCACCCTGCTGCCGTAGGGACAGCCGTCTCAGACACAGGTGAGGGCGTAGGTATTGCTGCAGCCCGGCTCAACACTATTTCCACAAACAGGCTGCAGGCCAGATGGAGCACGGGCTGCAGCTAGCTGGCCCTAGCTCAGCGCCAGCAGAGGACTCTGTCTTCATTTCCCTCCTGTGATGGTCAGAGAAGCTTACTACAGGAAATTCTGAATGGCACAGCTACATGACTAGAACCTGAACGTCACTTACAACTGGGATGACCACATGGGTTACCGTCCACACTGAGCTGCGAGCTGGGGTGTAGCCAGGTGGGGTGCCAGGGTGCAGTACAGTTACTGTGAAAGACCCCAGCCCAGAAACCCCAGGCCCCATTGTGAAACCATCAGGGCATGTTGCTAACCCACGTAAAGAGAGGTCTCTCTGTTAATCAGTTAAGGGTAGTCTATTGTGAGGGGACAGGATGGTTGAGGAAGAACAGAAAAGCAGATCCCAAGGCATGCCTGAACAAACAGGAACTGATAATGATAAGCAGGAGCAGAAAAACCAGAGTGTTAATATGTAACTGTCATGAGGTTTATCCAGGAACATAAAGTGAAAAACAACTTTGCCCTTTAGGTAATCTATATGTTGGGTTCAAAATAACCAATAAGAAACCTGTCACTTCCCGCGCGCGCGAAACCTGCCCCATTATCCTATAAAAGACCTGTACCCCAAAGCCCGGTGTGCCAGTTCACCAAAGCTCCGGCTGAGGTTTTGCTGAGCACCCACAGGCGTCTGTGTCTGAATAAACCTCTTGCGTTTGCAGCCAGTGCCTCGTGCGTCTTTCTTGGACAGGGAATCGGTGGGTCTTTCAACTGCAGGTCTAAGGACTAGAGCTGGAGGTGCCAACTGTCCTTGGCACAGTGGGCAACCCTGCTCAGCATTCCTGTGTCCCACTCAGTGGCAACCACTGGTACTTTGGGGACAAGCCTTCTTAGATGTTTTTTCCTGTGCACTGACACTGGTCCAGTTTCTCATTCCCATTTTGGTTTGCAGGACTGCACTTGCTGCCCACCACTGCCTTGTTGTGTAGTCTTCCTTTCTCAGGAGATGCTTTGATAGACTTTCCTGATCTCCTACAGTGGATGTGGGAGCTACTTACAATTTTGTGCTGTTAGAAATACTGAAGCAATTCCTTGTGATTTAGGGTCAGATTTTTTTTGTTTGTGGGGGTACCAATATTGAACCCCAAGGCACGTAACCACTGAGTCACATCCTCATCCCTTTTTATGTTTTGAGACAGGGTCTCACTAAGTCGCTGAGGCTGGCTTTGAACTTGTGATCCTCCTACCTCATCCTCCAGAGCCACTGGGATTACTGGCTTGCCCACTGTGCCCGGCTAGTTAACTGTTTTTGAAGAAAAGATGAACCCCTGCCCTACTCCTCCTGATGAAATCAGGTTCAGATACATCAAGGATTTGAGCTGAAAAAGTTTCTCTCTAAGCAATTTGTAAAGTTTCTTGGGAAAAAAGAAAAAAAAAATGGGTTGATTAACTACCTACCAGCCCAAAGCTCTGGAAGCCAGCAGCTGTCGTGAAGTCACAGTGGTTCATAGCCTAACAGAGGCAGGAGTCTAGTGTCTCTAATTTACAGAGAGATTTTTATGAAGGATTTATGACCCAACAGAAAAATAACACAAAGAACAGAAGGTTTTCAAAGAACAAGAACTGGGGTGGCCAGTGCACATGTTTGGATTCTGTCATGATTATCACAAAACAGAATCAAAACTGGAGTTCACATTTTTCACTTGCCAAAATGGTCCGCATTGTTCATGTTTGGCAGTAAACATTTTCTTGCCTTTTAGAGGGCCGCATGGAGCTGCCCGGCAACATTACGGACATCCAGGCCTTTGCGGAGCTGGTGCCTGGCCAGAGCTTTGCCCCCAGGTGAATCCCGGCACACCAGAGCCTGAATGCGGGAACGTTCTTGCAGCCTTCCTGTTATTATTTACAACTCAATGTGTTGATTTGCAGTCATTGATAAGAACAAAAACCCAAATCAACCCTGAAACTCCATTTCTGGGGAAGTGGTGTGTCTGTGGTTCTCGGAGGGGAGTGGTCTGCCCCTGCAGAGGTGCTCTTGATGGTAACATCTGTGGGGGGCTGCTGGCCTCTAGTGAACAGAGACCAGGTGTGCTGTGTAAGCCCTGCCACACACAGGACAGCCCCCACAACAAAGAGTCACTAGCCCAAAATGTCACCAGTGCCAGGTTAAACCTGGGTTAACTCACGGGAACACATGAAAATGGTGTAAGATGACGTATCACAGAAAGGAACATGATGACAGGGAAGACCCCCAAGGTGCCATGGCCAGTAGAAAAGGCCAGGTGTAGAGCAGGACATGGCTTCATCCCCAGAGGAACCTAGCTGTGTGTGACCCACCATGCTGGCTTTCCTATGGGCAGGGAAAGTTTGGAAAGAATCTGGTAATTACAAACTTGGACGCAGTAACGTGAAAGCTCAGAACTTGGCTGGGCTTCTTCCACTGACCTGGAGCACCCGGATGTGTCCTTCTGTCCTTCTGTCACCTTGTAGGACAAGCCACGTCCGGGCGGGGCCTCAAGGGCTTCCCCCAGGGCCCAGATGGGAAATGGATCTGCAGCTTTTGTTTTGCAGAAGGAGCCAGGAAGAGTGAGCTGGCCTCGGAATTAGAATCCAGCTTGGTTTCCTGATTTGTACTTTTTAGTATTTGTTATAATTTTACACCCTGAATGTTCACATATTTTAAAAAATGTGTTTAAATCTCACACATGTCCAGAGAAGGGAGTAGTTTGGGGGCCTCCCTACAATGGAACTTTCGGTTTGTCACTGTGATTAACGTAGACAAATATCCATGCTTTAAAGAGAAGTAAGAAAAGCCAGCTTTAACCCCAAGTATTTAAAAAAACAAAAAACAAAAAAAAAAACAACTCCTTAGAAACAAAAGACATGATGTAATGCCTTAAAACACTGCTGCTAATGTTACAATTTTATAATTACATTATTCGTTTCTTCTTCAGTTTTTATTTCCCAGTTTTTCTTACTTCATGGTGGAGGAGAGATGAGTGTGACTTAAAGGAAGGAGAAAAACCATGATCACTTCGTTATCTTTTCTGATCCAACACTTTGCTCCTTATCTCTTTATGGGGTTGCATGGTTTCTTGGGGGACTGATAAGGGGCAAAACTTGTCCTTGCAGAAAAATGTCCTGGAATTCCTGGCACCTCTGAAACCAGTGGCCATTCAAATAGTGAGAAATGCACATGGAAACAAGACAGGTAAGGCCTGGGAGCTGGGTGGATGTGCAGGGGAGGGCTGACCACATGGTTGGGGAGGTCCCAAGGCAGCCTTGTCCCTTCTCCTTGTTGGGGTCCTCAGTTCTGTGGATGTGGCTAATTAGTCAAGACTGGATCTCTGTCATCCTTGCCTCTGGCAGCTGGCATATAGTCTCAGAATTCTCTCCTCCATTGTTCTAGTAGGTTCCCCTGTTCTGTTCAGGTAGATGTCCGCAGGTCTGGGTTTGCTGGGCTAAGTCCATGGGCGGCTCTGCAGGTGGGCCGTGCTCTACCTCTCTGCGCATGCGTGGTGTTTCCCCAGACCACATCTCCCCAGGTGTCCTCTCTGGGCTGTGATCCTCCTCCCCTGGCCTTGGAGCCCTGGGTCTGGCTGCCTGGAGGCAGTGAGCATGGCTGGAAGGAAGGTGGATCTGGGAGAGGTGGGCACCTGCCCAGCCCAGGGGCCAGCTAGGCCAGAAAGCCGTAGGAGACCAGTGGCAGAATAGCCGCATCTCAGAGAACCATACTAAGGCTCTGTGGCCACTGGGTGTCTGGACCCTGGGGTTGGGAGTGCCTTGGCAGGAAGAGGCCACCTGGGCAGAGTGATCAGGTCTGGCCGAGCTGGCACCCAAGGAGAAAGGTGCTCCTGCGTCGGGGTGGTCCAGTGCCCTTGCTGTGTCGGGTCTCGTCCCTCCCCAGCTCTCCCGCCCAGCTCACCAGGCTGATGGTTCAGGCAGCCTTACTCCTGGAGCTCAGCAGAGGGCAGTGTGAGGGGCGGGGGACAGAGCCCCTGCCCAGGTTCACAGCCCAGCCAGCCACTTAGGAGCTCTGTAACCTGGGATAGGAACTCAGCCTCCTTTCATCCTCTGCATAAGGGGTCAGACCTGTCGTGCAGTTAGGAGGGGTCAGGGTCAGCCCCGGACAGTGTGAGCACTGGGCACGCTCAGAGTGCAGCTGTTGGTGTTGGTGCTGGTAGTGGGGCCACTGGTTCATGGCGCCTCAGAGACCAGGCAGGGAGCCAGGAGGAAGGTACCTGCCTTGTTGGGGCTCAGGGACAGCATCTTGGAGGCCCTGGCGCTGGAGAGAGCCAGAACCTGAGCATGATGCTGTTGAGGGCAGCAAACGACCCAGGTGGAAGTGTGGGGGCGGAAGCTGGGCTGGGCCCTGGGGCTGCAGTAAATGGGGGAGTCTGGGCCCAGTGGAGGCTCGGGGCTTAGGACAGCCTCAGGTTTACAAAGGCCCGCTGGCCAGTGCAGGGAGGGCCACTGGCAGCCGGAGGCAGTGGAGGCTTTTGCTTGTGTGCGCTGGTCGGGGAGGCTGGGGGAGACTGTGGTGGTGTAGACGGGGTGCTGCTTGGCGGCTTCACGGGTCAAGGCCCAGTGAGGTTGAGGCTGTGGAGGCCTCCGCACCTGCTTGTTGCTGTGTAGTCACGGCCTCTGGAGCTGCAGGCAGGGTGGTGTGGAGGTGACCCTCCAGTGCTGGGCTGGGTCACAGCGGCCATCGTGAGCATTTCTTCTCTGCAGAACATGGTCAGGGAAGGGGTGAGGCTGGGAGGGAGGCAGAAGGGGCCTGATTTTTGCGCCTTCACCCGCAATGCCAGGCGGGTGCTGAGTGCTCCTCCAAAGGGTGTCCAAGTGGGGGGTCAGCCTGTGCCGTGGCGGCTCCCGCTTTCTGCACCTAGCCAGGTGCCCATCTCCTCTGACTCCGAGCGTTGGCAGGGCTGGCAGTTACCTTGTCGTGGTCCCCTCTCAGGGTACATCTTTGAGGATTTCAGCAGCGAAGAGGAGGTGAAGAGAGCCCTGAAGTGCAACTGGGAGTACATGGGTAAGGAGGCGCGGCGCTGCATCCCGGGCTCCCTGGCTCCCGCGTGGGCCCTGGCTTAGATGCTTTTGCTGAGCACCGAGGAGGACCTGGAGTCCACCTATGGTAGGACCTGCTCCTGGGCAGCCCCTGGCCCTGGGCAGCCCCCTCCACCACCCTCTAGCTCTTGGCCTTGGACAGTGGTCCCAGCTGGGGTCTCCTCATCTTAGAACAGGGCTTGCTGACCCTCCCTGCTGCAGATGCAGTGGCATCTTTTGCTCTCTGAACTTGAACTTGGATTTTCTCTCCTTCCTTTTTTTTTTTTTTTTTTTTTAATGGTTCTGGGGATTGGACCAAGGGTCATTGTACCACTGAGCTGCATCCCAGTCCTTTTCATTTTTTACTTTGAGATGGGGTCTTGGTAGGTCAATAAGGCTGGCCTTGATCCTCCTGCCCCAGCCTCCCAAGCCACTGGGATTACAGGCAAAGCCGTGACGCCCGCAGAGCTGGGATTCTCACTCTCTCTCCAAGCACCGAGCTGGAGAGGTGGAGGTGTTTTCCTGGGCTTCCTTGGCTGCTTGGTGTTGGGATCCAGCGACCGCACAGCCCCCAGTGCCCGCAGTGCTCCTCTGCCTGGGAAGGCTGTCCTCCATCCAAACGAGCTTCAGAGAGGAGGCCACAGCCAGGGCCCTTTGTTCTTGCCTCGGTCATTACTTCTTAGACTGGGAACTTGCAGGCCTGTGGTTGCGCTCGGCCACACTGGGCCAAGTCTGTGGGGAGGGGTGGCTCACGGGCACCGTCTGGAAGTGGTGCCCGAGCCCCTGTCTCTTGGGAGGCTGACCTGGACATGGAGCATCAGAGACAGTGTGACATCCACAGAGGTTCCACATGGGACATGAAGGTCTGGCCATGCTGTCCTGCTCCCCAGGTCCTCCCACACAGGCTGGTGCCCTGGCCACACAACAGTGCTGCGCAGGACAGGAGGGGGATTGTCCATAGGCTCCAAGTGCCCATTTGGGAAGAGGAAGACCCACAGAGGGGACGTGGTCACACCCTGGTGTTCAGAGTGTCCACTGCAGACAGTGTCCTCTGAGTAGGACAGAGTCACAAACACTTCCGCGGCACTAAGTGTAGCTGGTGCTGGGTAGTAACCACACACTGACTCTTGGACCTTCGAGGCCACCCTTTGCTTGGGGACTGTTGTGCCATGCACAGGCGAGAGGAGGAGGCCTGAGTGAGTGAGGTGACCGGCCCAGGGCAGGCTGCATGTGAAGCGGGATGGTGCTAGGTGCCCCTCCTCCCCCACTTAGTAGGCACAAGGGACTATGAAATGACGCCCTTGACCTTGGGCCTGGTGGCTGACACAGCGCAGCTGTTCTGTGTTCGTGTGGCCAACCCCTTAGTGCCCTGCCCTTTCTCACCCTGAGCTCAGGCCCAGCTCCAGCTCCAGCAGGCTGACGCCTCCCCTGTCCTCAGGTCCCCTGACGGAGCTCCACTACCCCATCCACAGCCTGACCAGGAAGCCCAAGGGCTTCGCCTTTGTCACCTTCATGTTCCCTGAGCACGCGGTGAAGGCCTACGTGGCCGTGGACGGGCAGGTGTTCCAGGTGAAGTGGCTTGTGGGCACCAGGTCACTGAGCCTGGCGACGGAGAAGGCTACGCCAGGTGGCTGTATGAGCAGACACGCGTCCATGTTCTGGGTCCCAGGACCCACGGTGGCCAGCCATGTGGTCGCCTTCAGTGAGCTACCTGAAGGGAAGATGCTGTGAGAGGGGAGCTTGCTGGGGCGTGTGGGTGGCCCTGAGGAACCAGGGAGCTGCTGCTCTCCCAGTGTCCCCCTGCAGTGTGCACAGGCCCAGGCCAGGCCATCTCCAGTGCTCCTCCATCCATCTGCTTATGGCATATTGGTCTCGCGGGCACCAGGCCAGACTGGCCCCAGCCGTGTGCGGCTCACAGTGTCACCTGTGCAGGGTCTGCTGGGGGGCGTCGGGAGCCGCGGGATGCTCACAGAGGGTACAGTCCCCTTGGCGTGGCTGTGTCGGGTGACCCCAGCCTCAGCTGGACGGAGAGTGACCACGTGGCTTTCTGCCTGCTGGCCCGTCTCCCATCAGGGCTCAGTGCTGAGTCCAGCTGGCTTATGACGAGGGGACACAATGGAGGGCGGGGCTCCGCTTACCTCCTGCTCTGTCTCCTCAGGGCAGGATGCTGCACGTGCTGCCGTCCACCATCAGGAAGGAAGCCAGTGAGGACGCGGTCGTCCCCGGCTCGTCCTATAAGAAGAAGGCGTCCGAGGACAAAGCCCGCAGCTCCAGGTCCTCGTCCGCCCTGCGTGGCCTCTGCACCCGTCCAGGCTCTGCCGCCTGGGCCCTTTCCCTCTGTAGGGTGGGGCCTTCAGGGCCTCAGTGTCCCCGCTGCACATTGGGAGAGCGGGACTGTGCCAGCATAGGTTCTGAGGTGTCACCAAGGGCTGGGTCCCTGGCACAGGGCAGATGCCGACACTTGTCAGGGCTTGGGTTTGTGGCCTCACTGCAGGCTGGGTGCTCGCCCAGGACAGGAGAGCTGGCGGGGGGCGGGGAAGGCCGGCGAGGCTCATGGCAGTTTTGGTGTCTGCGAGAGGCCTCTGTTGGTCCCAGCCTGACCCATTCTGTCTGCCCCTGCCCTCAGCTCCCACAACTGGAACACATTGTTTATGGGGCCCAATGCTGTGGCCGATGCCGTCGCGCAGAAGTACAGTGCCACCAAGAGCCAAGTGTTCGACCACGTGAGTGAGCCCGAGTGTCTTGCGTGCGTTGAGTCCACAGACTTCCTTCCAAATGCTGTCCACGGTCGCCCTCTGCTGGGGTCGATTCAAGCAAACCCCAGAGTGTTTTTCAGCCACTTGGCAAAGGACATCCCTTGGTTCTGCCCATTAGCTGCTTTCTCCATTGTCCTTTACCCTCCCTCACGGCACTAGGGTCAGCGCTGTCCGTTGGAGGTAGAAGGCCAGCCCTGCGTGTAATTGTGAGCGTCCCAGTGGCCACGAGTGTACAAAGAAACTGGCAAAACTAGTCTTAACGAGACACCGTCTTCAACTTGACGTCTAGAGCCTCGTCACTTTGACGTGAGCAACGTAAAAAGCCACACTGTGTTTCCTCCCTTCTTTCCCCCAATCCACTGTATTTTGTGGGTAGCACAACCTGGATCTGAACATGCCACACTTCAGGTGCCTGGACCTGTGGTGGCTTGTGGCTGCTGGGCTGGGGAGGGCAGCCTGGCCTGAGGTGGAGGGACAGCCACAGCCGCTCAGGCCCCGCACGTGCCCTCTGAGCACTGGGGCTCAGCAGTGCCAGGACAGAGGTCCCACCTTGTAGTGCCACTAGAGGAGGCAGGGGAAGAGAGGAGGGTTTGGGGGGCCTGTGCCAGGAAAGTGGGCGAGTGGGGAGGTGACAGAAGCAAGGACTGCTGTAATGGGGTCAAGGTCAGCACATGCAGAAGCCCCAGGGCTGCAAGAGGAGCCTCACAGAGACCTGCCCACTGTGGGAAGGGAAGAGCCCCAGGGTGGGTGGGGATGCGTGGCTGGGGAGGGCAGAGAGCAGGTGTAGCGCCAGAGCGTGGGCCCCACCTCAGTGTGGGTGGGCGACAGCACCCTGAATCCCCTCCCCGCTGGGCCTGCCCAACTGGCTAGGCCCTGCCTGAGGGGCCCGGCCTCCTTTCCTCTCCCCACAGGAGACCAAGGGCAGCGTGGCCATGCGCATGGCCCTCGGGGAGACCCAGCTTGTCCAAGAAGTGCGGCGCTTCCTCAGCGACAACAGTGTTAGCCTGGACTCTTTCAGCCAGGTGGGTGCCTGCTGCCCTGCTGGCCCCACCTCTGGGGAGTCGACTGCTGCTGCTGCAGAGCTGGGGACGGCCTCAGGGGAGGCTGGGGGTGTGGGGGGGTCCTGTGGTTACTGGATCCAAACCTAGGGTTCAACCTCAGAGTTGCCCCTCCCAAGGACAGGGACTGCCAGCTCCTGGGGGTGGTGGGCTGCTCCTGGGGGCACAGGCTCCTCGCTGTTTCTGCTTCCCACGCCCGTGGCCGCAGGTGGTCCTCAGTGCCAGGAAGAGCCGTCCACGCTGAGGTGCCGATCTCGATTACTGCCCAGTGGCAGGGCGCCTGGGAGGTCCAACAGGGCTGTGGTCAGGATCATGCGTGACTCAGCTGGGGCTGGGATTTGACCCCGGGGGGTCTCACCGGGTGCCCTGGGCCTTGGCCCTCAGCGGAGCTGCCTGTTGGCTGTGGAGTTAGCGGGTGCGCCTCCTGGGCCACTGAGCCCCCAGGTGCGCACCTTGACTAGAGGCCACCAGGTCAGTGCCAGTGTCCAGCTGAAGAGCCCTGCTGCCGTCCCTCATGTGGCCTCTCCTCCCTGCAGGCGGCAGCAGAACGAAGCAAGACTGTGATTCTGGCCAAGAACCTCCCGGCAGGCACCCTGGCGGCCGAGTGCAGGAGACCTTTGGCCGTTTAGGGAGCCTGGACCGCGTGCTGCTGCCCGAGGGTGGCGTCACTGCCATCGTGGAGTTCCTGGAGCCCCTGGAGGCCCGCAAGGCCTTCTGACACCTGGCCTATTCCAAGGTAGTCCGCTGGGAGCTGCTGCGGGGAGAGGGCCCGGGAGCTTGTGTACCCACTGCCCAGCACGGGCTCCGCCTGGCTCCACCTTGGTGCTGGTCCCGCACCCCTGCCCTCCCTGAGGACGCTGCAGAAGCACCCTCAGCCCCTGCCTAGCTCCGGCTGTCCTCGGCCTTCCTTTCCTTCCCTGACTTGGGTCCCCCTGGTTGGCTGTGGCGCCGTCCGTGCCTGTAGTGAGCTGAGGCCGGTCCTGCACGCAGGGCCATCCGTGTGTGCACACATGTTTATCCGCAACACAGGGGCCTCTGGGGCTCCATGACAGGTGGCCGTGAGCCAGGTGGCCTAAGACCACACAGTGCACCTGTCACAGAGCTGGCAGGCAGGCAGGCGTTCAAGAGTAAGATGTGGCCAGGGCTTCCAAGGGCTCTGGGGAGGACCTGCCTGCCTTTGCCCACTGCTGGGCTCCTGGCATCCATCAGCTCCTTGAGCCACTCCCGTCCCTGCCCCGTCTTTACGTGGCCTTCTTCTTGGTCCCAGATCCCTCTCCTGGGCTTACAGCCCACCCAGATAACCCCGGACCATCTTGGGGACTTGATGGTACTTGTAGGGGATGCACTGATAGGTCTTGGGGGTCTAGATGGCCATCTCTTGGGGAGCCACCTTTCACCCACCACAGGTCATTTGTCTGCTAGGCCCCTTGATGTTTGCAGGCCGTGGTCCCCAGTGACCCACAGGCAGGCCTTCCTGGCCCCCTCCAGCCCTGGGGGGTTCCCAGCTGGGGCCCTGCCCACTGCACCATCAGGGATTGGTGAGAACCTGGCCTGAGAGACTGCAGCGTCTCTGGTGGCCCGGCCAGGAGCCATGCCTGGAGTGCAGCCGCCCCTTCTTTCCCCGCTGCTTCGGGAAGGAGTCCCTATCACCAGAGTGGACAATGGCGAAGGCACTGTCCAGGCGCAGCCTCCCCTTTGACTCTGACAGGTGTTTTTTCACTGACTGCTCCTGTCAGCAGCCTCGACTGAGGCCCAGTGACCTGAAGCCACACAGCTCCTAAGTGGCACCGCCAACTGTCCCACCCCCAGGTTGCTCCCTCTCCCTCCCGAGCACATTTTTTTCTTTATCTTTTTTCTTTTTATACCAGGGATTGAATCCAGGGGTGTTTACCCACTGAGCTTTGTCTCCAGCCATTTTTTATATTTTATTTTGAGACAGGGTCTCACTAAGTTGCCTCAGCCTCCCAAGCTGCTGGGATTACAGGTGTGCGCCACCGCGCCTGTCTGCTTGTTTTTTGTTTTTTTTCCTGGACATAATTAATCTTTGAGGCTTGAATGCAGTATGAAATTTTAAAAGAGTCCCAAAGGCTGTAAGTTGACAAGTCTCCCTCCCACCCTGCCCTGTAGCTACCCAGGGGCCTTCTACTGAGGTGGCTGTTAGCAGTGGCTGTCTCAACCTTTTTTAGGAAACCCCTGGCACACAGGTCGCCTCTGAACGGCAACACGAATGCTCTTGGCTTTGCGACCCGCTGACTTCCCCTGGAACTGCCCTTTGCCAGCAGTTCCTCCCCTTGTCACAGTCCCCATTTCATCCTCTGACTAGAGAAAGCGCACAGGGCACCTGGAACCCACCGCAGGTCAAGGCCACGGAGATGTGGCCTTTGCCTCTAAGCCTGGGCCCGAGTGTTTTCCTCAGGCACCCAGAGCACTTCGGGTTCTGGGCTGCGCATCTCCTGGCTCCTCTGCCCTGCCGAGCCCCCATCTTCTCCACCCTGGGGCGCATCTTCTGCACATGGGACTCAGTCCCTCTCAGCTGTGTCCCGTGTCAGGGACCCACTGTATTGGCACCTTTGCCTCTGCAGTTCCACCATGTCCCCCTGTATCTCGAGTGGGCTCCAGTTGGCGTCTTCTCCAGCACAGCCCCACAGGGGAAAGAGCCCAAGAAGCATCTGCGGGAAAAAAACATGGTGGAGCCAGAAACCGGCAAGAACAGGTCAATGTCTTGGGCAGGCGGGCGAGAGGTGGGCGGAGAGCCAGGAGCTGTTCAGCAGACCACTGCTTTACGGCTTTGTTCATCCACAGACCAGCGGGTCTGGGTCTCTGATTAAGCAGGTGTTAAGCCATCCCTGAAAAACAGCATCAGAGCCGGGTGATGAGGCCCACGCCTGTCACCCCAGCAGCTCAGGAGGCTGAGGCAGGAGGATCCTGAGTTCAAAGGCAGCCTCAGTGAGACCCTGTCTCTAAATACAATACAAAATAGGGCTGGGCTGGGGCTCAGTGGTGAAGCAACCCTGATTGCAGTTCCTGGTACCAAGAAAAAAAAAGAGATTAGAATTAGGAGTCCAGGGGCTTGGGATGTGGCTCAAGTGGTAGCGTGCTTGCCTGGCATGCGTGTGGCCCAGGTTCGATTCTGAGCACCATATACAAAGAAAGATGTTGTGTCCCCCGAAATAAAAAAAAATAAATAAATATTAAAATTCTCTCTTTCTCTCTTAAAAAAAAAAAAAAAGGAATCACGAGTGCAACGTAATGTAGCATATTTTTAGTTTGTCAGCTAACGGTTAAGGGGAGAAAACCTAGATCTCTTCATACCCAGAAGAGCCCATGAAAGCCCAGAGCTCCACAGGTGGCTGAGGGGCTGGGGGGTGTGTTCTTGGAGTGGCTCAGCGCCCTCTGGTGTCCAGCGACTGCCCAGGCAGGAAAGGAAAGACCAATGTGTGTCCCCAGCCACAGGGGTGCCAGCCCCCTGGGTACCCCTCACAGTGGGGCATTTGAGGCAGGATGAGGATGTCCTTCAGGACTGTGGGGCACACTGCAGGTCATGGCTGGGCCCCGGCCCTCGCCCCGTCAGGATGCCAAAACCTGAGACCCTCCCCGTCCCCCAGCTGCCCCTAGGAGCCAGGCAGCTTCCCATGGAACCACGTAGTCTGGAGACCACGACCACGTCTTAGAATAGACACCTGGAGGGAGGTTCTGAGGACTGGGTTGTTTGACCCAGATGTTAAGATTTTACCTTCCGCCCCCCCCCCCCCCACACACACACACAGGGCTTCCAGTTGCTCAGTTTACTAAGATGAGGATTTTCCTCTTAAAGATAGACCGTCTCTTGTTTACCACCCTCGTTGTTCCCGTATATTTACAAAAAATTAAAGTGTTTTACGGTTTAAAAAAAAAAAGTAGAGGAGGAGTCGTCTCTGGTCAGCCAGTGTCAGTTGAATTCCGCAGCCTTCTCTGAGCACAGGCCTTCTGCCATGCCCGCGGCTCATGTCCACTCCCCATGGGTCTTCAGGACTGACCGTCTGTGCCACGTGAGGTGACCGCCCCTCGCGGCTGGCTGCTGCCTGAGTTTGTTCCCACCAGAGGGTCCACTCCACAGCAGCATCTGCCTTGCTGACCACAGCACCCTGCGGAGTGCCAGGCCCCAGCAGTGACAGAAGGCAGAGTGGCATCTGCTCCCTGCCTGCTGGCCTGCCCTCCATGTCCTTCCACTCAGGAGCCACTGCTGGGGAACTGGCCGCCATGCTGGTGACGTGGGTAGTGCCATCCTCGGCCCCCGCTCTGGGACTGGGCTGGCTGCCTCCTCTCAGGCTGTTTCTGACCCTGACAGAGAGAGTGGTGCCCAGGCACCCTCCTGAGGACGCGGGAGATGCAGCCTGCTGGCCACCAACACCCCCACGTGGTGGGAACACCTGTCTGTAACTGGTGGCTGCTGCCCAGGGTGACCAAGACAGGCGTGAAACGACTGTTCCCAGCATCTCTCAGCTGGTCACAGGTGGTGTCAGAGGGGGGCCCTGGGGGCATACGGGCTCTAGAGCATGAACAATGGCTTCCTGGTACCCGTGTCTGGACCCTGTCAGAATGCTCCTCTGTCCCCAGTCCTCCGGTTGGTTTTGAGGCCCTGTCCCCTGTCCTCAGGTCGGTGTTGAGTGTCCTGACAGTGTCCAGCCTCTTGGAGGGTCTGGCTTCTGCTCACTGGATGACAGAGGAGGCCTCAGCCTGGATCTGCTCCAGGACGTGGTGTGACGTCCACCCGCTGGGCTCACGTAACCTCCTGGGTCAGCGCCCTGAGCCCGTCTTTCTCTTCTGACCATGTTGCCTACACAACCCCCTGTCCTGGTCCCCTGAGCTGTGTCTTCTCCCCTGCCGCTCCCCACCCCGCTCTCTGCCCGTTGTTCCAGATGTCATTTTCCCCAGGATGACAGGAGGGGGACCTGCCATGTCTTGGGCTGGGCGGGGCAGGAGGGCATCTCTGGCAGCTCTGCTCGGCTTTCTGTTCTGGTCTCCAGGGGGGCGGCCATGTTATCTCCCCACCACCAAGACCTGCACCTCCAGATAAAGGGCTCTGGATGTGTGTGTGTGGGGGGGGGGGTCCTGGAAAGCTGCTCACGACTGATAACAGCCCTGCTGGAGGCCAAGGGAGCCCGGAGGGGGCAGCAAGCACATTCTGCACCTGATTGTAATGAAGCCCGAGCCCTGAATCTGCCTGTGTGCCACAGTCCGCCTCTCAGCCACCGACTTCCACGCCTGGCTTGGCCTCTAGAGGTGCAGCTAGCAGTGTCTCAGGCAGGTGGCCTTGAGTCTCTCGGGCCAGCTGTGATCCTTGTGGTGTCACGGTCACTCCTGGCGTGGTGTGGGACATCAGGGATCAGCGTTTCTCAGTGATGCGCAAACAGCAGCTCAAGAGCATCCTCAGGAGTAAAGGCCCTGGAGCTGAAGGCCCAGCCAGGACCATCTAGTTCAGATTGGAGACTGAGCTTCAGAGAGGCTGCTTCACTGTCCTGAGGTCACACAGCACATTAGAAGCACACCCAGCGCACAGGACTCCTGTCCCAGCACCTGAGTGTAGAGCCGTGATTGGGGTCAGTCCTCTCGGGTCTGGATCCTGGCCTCACTCCTGAAGTGGGCGAGTCCTGCAGCCTGTCTGTGCCTAGGTCATGAGACATGAGTAGAAGTTCCCGTTGGGTGGTTTGAAGGTCTGACTGGGACAGTGAGACCCTGCAGTACAGAGCCCCATGCTTGACGCACCTGCCTGCTGCGAGTGTGTGCATTGGGGTCCCCACTCCTCCTGCTCCCCGTCGCTTGCCTGCTAGACGGTACTGAGCACCTGCCTGTCTTTGGTCCTCAAGATGCAGACAGAGCCACATGGAGCTGTCCCCAGCCGGGCCCCAGGGAGACAGAGAAGGGAAAGGGAAATACAGGGTGGGATGTGACTTAGAGGCTTTTTGTTGTTGTTTGTTTGTTTTTTGTTGTTGTTGTTTAATTATTTTGGCTTTAAGCACTGAGGGCAGTGAGGTCAGGCCTGGGGTCAGTAGGCTCCACGTGTCCAGACTGACACCCGGCTTCTGCAGCAAACCCCTCAACGGCTCTGTGCCCCAGTTCTTCCTTCTATAAGTGGAGCAAGAACCAGCCTAGCTGCCACCTCGGGAGGCCTGGGGGACTGGCCATCACTCACCCCCTCAGAGCGACCCAGGTCTCCACAAGGCAAATTTGGGGGGGAGGGCTGCGTGGTGGCTCAGAGCCTGGCTGGCAGCTGAGGACCCCAGACCCTCAGCCACCCATCTGAATGTGCCTTCGGGGTCACTGGATGGGTGGGTGCATGGGGACCTGGCAGAGGCCAGCACACCAGGAGCAGCACCTGAGGGCAGTCTGCATGCCCCCTGCTCCCCGTTCCTGCGGTGGGCGCGTAGCCCATAAGGAGCTATGCCTACGCGGTTGGCGGGAGGGCCTGGGAGTGCAGGGGCTGCATGTTCCTCTTTCCAGGTGTTCTCCAAAGTGGGGGCCGTGAGGAGCTGCTGCGTCTACAGGAAGAAGAACAAAGCAGGTACCCTGTTCTCGTGGAAGGACGCGGTTCTGGGGAGACCACCCCTGGGGGGTCCAGGCTTGTGCAGAACAGCCCCTCCTCTCCTGGGGACCCCTGCCGTGCTGTTGGAGAGGTCCTGGGCCCAGGCTCTGAGTCAGAGCCTTCGCAGGTCCTCAGGTGGTCCTGAGCTGTGTGCGTGGTGGGCAGCAGCAGCACCCATCAGCACCCATCAGCAACCAAGGCCTCCCTTGTTCCCACGCCTTGGCACCCAGGGAATCCTCAGGCATAGCAAAAAAGGATGGATTGTGGGCTTCCCCCTCAGTTCCAAGGGAAAAGACCCCGATATGGAACTTCTAGAACATTCCACCACGTCAGTAATCCTGCATCTCCCTGGCCAGTAGGTAATCGGCAGGCACAGGCCTCCTGGCCCCTCCGTTAGCCCTGGACCTTGTCCTGACGCTGTTGGCCTCTGTTCTTGTGTTGTCCAGCCCTGAGGCTTCAGAGCATGAGCAGGGACGGTCCTTTGTCCTTTTCACAGCCATGCAGTCCCGTCCAGCAGCCCTTGGCCTTGCAGAATTGGTGGGTGCAGAATTGGTGGGGTGCAGTGTGAGTCAGCCCGATACCGTCCTGGGTGCCTGTGCGTGTGGCCACAGTGTCTGCTGCTCCTTCATTCCCAATAGGCCCTGGGCCACCAGGCCGTGGGCACCCAGGACAGTAGACCAGAGGAGATATGGTCCCTGTCCCCAGGCACCCACAGTAGCCGGGGACATGTGAGCTGGTGGCTTCAGCGCAGGAGGCTATACCAGGAGGACCATGTGGTCTCCAAGTCAGACTGGGGCCTGGAGGCAAGGAGGCCAAGCAGCCTGGTGGCAGAGGCTGAGGCGGGAGGTGCCCTGGAAAGGGAGGCAGACTCCCGTTGAGAAGTGGCTTCTGTGCCCGGCAGAGGTTTGGATAGCGGCCTGGTGGGCAGCCACCGAGAGTTTTAGCAGACACTTCTGTGGCATAGAAGTTAGAGTCCCTTGCCTCCGTCTGCTCTTGCTGCTGGAGCAGGGGGCCATGCCTGGGGCCTTCATCGGCAAAGACGGCCTGCCTTAGGGTTCTGGAGGCCAGAAGCCCAAGGCCAGGCGTTGGCAGCAGTGGCTCCTTCCGAGGGCTCGGCGGTGAGGGGCGGCCTGTCCAGCCCTCCTTGGCTGTGATGGCATCCCAGTGCCCACAGGGGGCTTTCCTGCGTAGGCCTGTCCTGGGTTCGATGCCCACACACCTTTTAAAGGGCACCGGTCACTCTGGCTTAGGGCCCACCCCAGTGACCTCGATTGACTTGATTATTGATGCAAGGAGCTGGTCTCAAGTGAGATTCTGAGACCTGGGGTCAGGCCTCCAGTGCAAGACCCAGGAGACCACGGCTCCGCCCCTGTTGTCCCTGTTCTTGAGCACTTCAGACCAGTTTGGGACACGAGGAAGGGCAGCTAAGTGCCACATTAGTGGTAGGAGGGTCGAGGCCTGGGGATTCCAGGAGAGGAGTCCTCCCTGAAGTGCAGCAGGTAGATCGGGCTGGACTCGCTGTCGGCTCTGTGCCTGCCACAGGGACACTGCCTGTCCCCGTGGTTCTGAGCCACATTGGGGCAGTTCTTGGTGTCTGCTGCTTAAAGAGTCCAATTTAAGACCTGCCAGTTCAGCACAGGCTGCTGAGAACAGCGTGTGTGGATCAGGAAATAATGTCCCTGGGAAACACAGTTCCTCTAGGCTCCCTGGTGCCTCTAGGTGACACTTATCCAGAGGAATAAAGGTGGGCAGTGAGGGCGGAAGGACTTTCTTTGATCTCAAGCTCCCTGCCTATTTCAGGACTTAGTGTTTCCTGAACTTAATTATAGGAGCATCCCCTCCCTGCATTGTCCTGGAGGAGTTTCCCAGACCTGGGAACCAGGCCCTTCCCTCTCCCTGCTCCCTCTCCAGGCCTCCTGGGTGGCACTGGCTGATGGTTTGAGGCAGTTCTGAGTGGCGGACAGCAGGGGTCGCTGTGAGCCTGCTCAAGGACTGAGGCTCCTCCAGGGAAGCCCCAGATCTTAGACAAAGCCACCAGCCAGCAAAGGTCACCTGCCAGGGGAGGACCTCAGGGCCGGGGGACAGTCTGGTGCTCTGTGTCAGGCTGGTTCCGCAGGCTGCCCTCCCAGGTGTAGGAAGAACCACCAGCCCGTGTGGCACGCTCTCGGTCTTGTGTCTGTGCCCAGCGCCTTCTGTGCACCTGTCCCCCTGTGCCACATGCAGCCCTGTGAGGGAGGAGCAGCCACCATCCCTACACCCTCAGGGAGACTGGAGACGAGGAGGGAAGTCCTGCCTGGGATCCCACCACCACGACGGCTGAGGGTTTCAGCTGGTCTGACCCAGAGCCGGACTGGGAAGGCTCCTCTCTGCCACCCTTTGTCTTCCTCCTGGGTCTGGAAGGGCCTGTCGTCCCCTGGTTGGTCTGAGTGGGGACGCTGTGCCTCCGCCAGCGTGTTGTTTTTACCAGGTGCCGTGTGGGGCACCACGTGCCACTGTTTCAGGCAGCCCCAGGCCCTCCACGGCCCAGAGCCTGTGGAGACTCGGGAGGGAGCCCACGCAGCAGGCTCCCCGGCCCCAAAGGCCTCGGCTGGGCCCCCCAGGGCTCTGCCCTCTGCACTTGACCTCGCTGTGCTCCCACCCGTGAGTAGTCCATCCTTGGTGATGCCCAGACGGGCGCCAGAGGCCCTGCGGACCCTCACTTCCTTGGGGTCATTGTGGGCGGCTCAGGGACTGCTGTGGGAAGCTCAGAGTCCACACACCGTGGAGCAGGGTGGGCAGAGCGGCTCCACCCCCTGCCCGGCCACTGGCTTCCTGGGCCTCGGTTTCTCCTGGCTTCAGACCGTGCAGAGCTCATGAGGCAGGCACAGTGGTTCCCGATGGCGCAGGGGCGATCTGGTGGTCCTGCGTGCTGGGCCAGGCTAGGGGACTGGGCTGTTTCCATCCTCGGTTCCCGTGGTCATCAGAGCCTGGGATTTGTCCTCAGCCCCATTTCCCAGTAGGGAAACCAGCTCCTGAGCCCGAGCCCTGTCCCCTCAGGCCTCAGGCACCTCAGACTATCACCCTCCTCCTTCCCTCACTGCATGGCTGCCCTCCCTGGAGCTGTTCAGAGGTTGAGATGAGATGAGGCATCTGGCAGGAGCAGCAGGCGGGAGGACCTGCCATCAGTGGCAGGACCGAGTCCTTCCCACTTGCCTCCCTCCCTAGTCACGTCCCACCCTCCTAGCCTCCCTAGCTGCCTTGGGTCAGGCTCTAGGGAACCTGCCCCCAGTTCTGCTGCCCCTGCCACCTGCTCAAAGGCACTGTGGTCACAGCTGGGGGCCCCAGACTCTGCAGGGCCCCAGCGCACAGTGGCTCCAGCAGACTCCACCCCACAGCAGGGGCAGGGCAGAAGGGGCCTCAGCCCCCAGCATGTACCCAGAGACCTAAGTCACTTCAGATTCCTAAATAAGGAAGGAGGTTTGGTCCAGACGTCCCTGTCTGGTCTGCCATGTGCCCTTCCCTAATCTCCACCTGAAAGTCCCCCGGGCGGAGAGGCTGTGGGCTGGGGGCATGCAGGGCAGGCTCTGGGGCCTCTGCCCTTAGGCACAAGCCCCTGTGCACAGAGCTGAAGGACTCGCTGGACAGGTCTCACTTCTGCCCATGTTTCACATGATGGCCTTCCATACCAGGGCACTTGTGGGGATGGTGCTGGGACAGAGGTGGCCAGGACTGAGGGCACTTGGGAGGCCTTGGGGCTGGGCTGGGCTGGGCTGGGCATGTCCCCATGCTCTCGTTCATTGTCCCTGCAGCCCAGTGTGCTAGGAGCCCTGTTGGACACTGGTTCTGGCCGAGGCCCTGGCGCCGGCAAAGGTCCCTAGAGGCCTCATCCCCTTGTGTCAGTGGCCTTCCTTAGGGTGGCCTTGCTTTGAGTCCTGGTTTCTGGAAGGCAGTGGTCTCCCTCTTCTAGGAAGGAGGTTCTGGAACACAGCTGGCCCCTGGGCAGGTGACTGCACGGCCACACAGGCCGAGGTTAGGGTTCTGCTCCGGCCGTCATGGAATCCTCCGTTTTTGAACCAGGGCCTGGCTGTGCACCAGGCTCCTTAGGTCCCTTGGTCACCTCTGCCTGTGGCCCTGGGATCGCGGCTCCCAGCCCCGGCCGCTCCCTCTGCCCTGGGCAGTGTTTCCAACTCTCAGAGCCTTGGTCTCCTGTCTGAAGAGGGAGGGGGAGCGTTCCTAGAGCAGGAGGCAGAGACCGGGCGTGGGCCGCCGCCTGCAGACCAGCCCCAGAGCCCAGCACTCGGCTTTCCGCTGGCTGCAGGTGGCCACCCCTAAGGAGCAGCTTGCTGTGGGCATCTGCAAGGGGGAAGCATTTTGAGTGGGGTCGTGGGTGCTAGAGTGTTCCCCACTGGAAGGGCCAGGTGACAGCTGCTGTCCTCCCTGTGTTCAGAGGGGCTGCGCTGCTGGGCTGAACCCACCCAGGATCCCCGTGTTCTTCTTCGTCATTTTACAGATGGGGAGGCTGAGGCCTGGGGACTTTGGGCTCCCCGGTCCCCAGCTGATCACCGTAGGACCACAGCAGGATCTTGGGTACCTGGGCTTTTCTGGACCTCTGTAGGCCCAGAATGAGTCCCTTAGCCTCAATTTCTCCTGAACTGGCCCGTCTCCCTGCCCATCCTCCTGGGAGGAGCCACAGAACACAGGGCTCTTAGGTCATGCAGCGCCCCACAGAGGCTGGGAATTGGGTCCCCAAGACCTGTGGTCCCTCTTAGGAAGCACTGTCCTGTCCGAAGGCTGGAGTGACTGGGCTCTCTGTGTTGACACCTGACACAGCTGCAGGGGGCGCAGGTGCAGGTGCAGGTGCAGGTGCAGGTGCAGGTGCAGGTGCCAGTTGGTGTGCATTCTGCATGGGTGTAGCCAGCACCTGCCCCGACGCTGGGTGTCCCACGTGAGCGTGGGTGGCAGCCGCAGCCTGTGTCATCACCTTCCATTTCCTGGTGCCCGTAACCTGCCCACGGATCCAATCTCAGAGGCCATTGTGCACCTCGGAGGCTGGCGATCAGCGCGGCCCTCGCCTTGAGCAGCGGCAGGGAGGGGGAGGAGGCTGCCAGCCCCGCATCCTGTCCCCTGTCCCTCTCCATGGCCAACAGTGTCGATGCAGCCGCTGGCCCTCCTCTGTGTCCCCATGGGCAACTCAGCGTGTCCCCACCTGAGCCCACTCACTCACCCCAGGGAACTCGGGAGCCCACCCAGTGCCAGGCGCAGATTGGGGACGCAGAGGTGCACAGGACAAAGGAGGCTGTCGCGTTGGTGGGCGGGCTGGGCAGGGTGGGCAGGGAGCTGGGCGAGGGCTCCAGGTGGGCACCTGCTGCAGCCTGGGCCAGCTCAGGTGATGCCCAGAGGACATGGGGTCTCTTAGGTCACAGATGCCTGGGGCACATGTTCAGAGGGGTCCTAAGAGGTTGGGGTTCCCAGAGAGAAGGTGACAGGGGCTTACGGAGACCACAGCGTGGAGAGGACAAGAAGGGCCACGTCCCCTTTAGTGACGGACAGTAAGACGGGGGAGGTGGCTCAGTCAGTCCCCCTGGGCCCCTGGAAGGGCACCAAGACATTCCACCCTGGGCCAAGCACTGTGATACCACCCTTGGGGAGTCCTCAGGCCAGTGTGGAAGGAGGCCAGGGCTCTGGGGGGACGAGGCCCCTGCAGACTCAGAGGAGGAGGAGGAGGAGTGGGAGCACATGAGGTTCTTCAGGCTGCCTCTGTACAAAGAAAGCCTTAAATTGAGTGAGGCTGCCCACCAATGAGTGGTTAGACTAGCAAAAGGACTAACAGAGCAGGCAGCCCAGAGCTCAGCTTCCCTGTCCCGTTTCCTACCTGGAGGGCCAGGGAACCAGCACCCCCGCTCCGACTGCTGTGGTCTCCTGGCTCTTCTCTGGCCAGCACCAGAGTCGTGAGAAGCAGAGAGGACGTGACTTAAGTGTGACTGGAGGTCCATGATCTGCCACTTCCTAGCTGGATAGCCTTAGACCTCCGTCTGGTTGACTCCCCCTCTGTACACCTACTGTGGGCCGTTAAGAGGAGCAGGGCCATGGCACGCAGTAGGTGCTCCGTCAGGGGGAGCCTGCATCAAAGCCCAAGCCAGATGTCCCCGCTTCTCCAAAGCCGCTCCTCATCGTCACTCTGCACCACCCCTGGGGTCCCTGGGTTCTACAGCTGTGCGCCCAGATTTATTTTTGAGCTCCTACTGTGTGCCAGCCACTTCTTACGCCATTAGCCTCTGGCCTCCAGTCAGATGAGTGGCTTTTGCTCCTCTCCTCAGCCCTGGAGCGTACTTGACTGGCCTGGGACCTGGGGAAGGGAAGAGGTAGGAGGGGAGACGGACGGACGAGGCCCGAGGGGCTGTGTTGGGGGAGGCGGGGGTGTGTGGGGGGAGGCGGGGGTGTGTGAGGGGAGATGGAGGAGGTCCGCGGGGTTGGGGGTTGGGGGGGGAGACGGAGGAGGCCCACGGGGGTGGGGGGGGGGACAGAGGAGGCCTGCGGGAGGGGGGGGGGCAGAGGATGCCGGGGAGGCCTGGGACAGAGGATGCCGGGGAGGCTGGGGCCAGAGGCTGCCTGCCCTTCCCTCTCCTCATGTTGCCTTCCCTCTCCCCTCCTTCCCTCCCCATGTCCCCTGCCTGGCCTCCCCTGCTCCTCCCTGTGCATGTCCCATCTGTTTATGTCCTCCTGGACCTGCATCTCCCCGCCCCCGCGTCCTCCTCTCCTGCATCTGGGCTCCCACAGAGCCCCCGAAGAAGAAGCGGTCTGTGGTGTTGGACGGGATCCTGGAGCAGCTGGAGGACAGTGACTGTGACGGCGACGAGCAGACACTTCAGCTGTGAGCTGGCACAGAGGTAGGTGGTCAGGGGCTGGGATGGGACGGCGTCCCCACCCCTGTGTGCCCCACCTCACAGGTCCAGGGTGGACGGGGATGAAGCCTCGGGCCAGGGCCTGATGCCCACACCTGGGCATCCTGGTGGCAGGTGCCTCGCGGGTGACACTGAGCCCACACCTGCACTGTGCCCCAGGAGCAGGGGCGGGAGCAGCCATGCAGGGGTCACAGCCACACGAAGCCAGGACCCTGCACCCCCAGCTCAGTTGGGAGGTCCCCACCCAGTTCCCTTGCCCCCCTGACCCCTATGCCACCTCGTTCCCTGGTGGCGGCCCATGAAAGGGTCACCCATGGGCTGAACAGGTAGGAGCCTCTGTTCTTCCTTCCGCCAGGCTGCCGTACAAGAATTCCCACCTACGTCCGTCCAGTGAGTGGTTAGACTAGCAGAAGGACTAACAGAGCAGGCAGCCCAGAGATGTCCACATCAGTGGGATCGGGAACCCTGGATTCCTCCAGGGACACCTCCGAGCAGCTACTTAGGCCTCGGGCTCCAAGCCGAGCCTGTCACCAACGCCAGCAGCATCCACTCCCAAGCAGGGCTGTGGACACATCACAAACCTCACTCCTGGCCAGAAGCGACCCCAGGCTTTGCCCAGAGCCGGGCATCTGCGTGTAGCGCGTCCGCTCCCGCTGCAGCCTGAGGGGAGCTCCCATGGCGGGGCTGCACCAACGCTGGCCAGCGGGCGAGACGCTGCCCAGCAGAAATGGCCAGGCCGCAGCCTGCACCTGAGACCCAGCAGCCACCCTGGCCCGTCGACCACAGGCCCAGGCACCCTGGAGCCGCAGTCGTTGCTCTGTCATTGGGGGTGACCACAGTCAGTGAGCCGAGGAGTAAAGCTCAGGATGTTCCCGCGCTTCCGTCTGCTTCCTAATCGGGGCCACTGGGCGGGGACCCGGGTGAGCCCAGGGCCCCTCGGGCTCTGGTCAGCTCGCTCTGTATGTTTGTGGGGACGAGGTTCCGGTCCTTGTCCAGTGTCCAAGGTGGCTGGGTCCCGAGGAGGGCTCCCCAGCGCTCAGCTTGCTTCCCGGGCGTGGGTGCCGCTCAGTGGCCTGGCTCGGCCCTGGGCACAGTGGGGACACTGGACCCAGGGCGGCTCCTGCCCAGCGCCACTGCACCCTTGTCCCTTCCTTGCTGCTGAAGCAGGATGATGGGGATGGCAGCCCCATCGTGGAGGCCACAGAGCACCGGGTGCCTGTCCGGGGTCCCAGTGCGAGTGAGGGCTGCTGGCAGGACGCAGGCCAGGCCTGAGTGACCCCGAGACAGGAGCAGAACAAGGAGAGCCCAGCCCCAACCAGGCCTGCTCAGAGCCATGGGGGCAGTGGGCATGCTGGACACTGACCTCGGCCTGGCCCAGGCCCTGCCTCCTGGCCTCACTTTGCCAGTGGGGACAGACCCCTAGATAAACAGGAAGTCACTCCCCACAGAGGCCCCAGACTGCCCAGCCCCGGCCTTCCATCACCCACGCAGACCCCCCTCTGCAGGTGGCCAGCATGACCTGCTGGCACTGCGCTCTGGACCAGGCCGACCCAGTC
Organism: Callospermophilus lateralis; assembly: GCF_048772815.1. Lineage (NCBI taxonomy): Eukaryota > Metazoa > Chordata > Mammalia > Rodentia > Sciuridae > Callospermophilus > Callospermophilus lateralis. Next base: position 152,510,908 of record NC_135305.1, on the reverse strand, counting down.
TGACCCCCCTGGCCTCCCCACATGAGTGAGGTCACCTCCTTCCCAGGCCCAGCCCCAGGCCCTGCCTGGGGTCCCCATCCACCCTCGTCGTTCCTGTTCCTCCTGAGCCCATCTAGATGCCACCAGCACGGATAGCGCCCCCAGCCCAGCCTCAGCCCCGCCTCTGTCCCCGGGCCTGGTTCCCGAACCACAGCTCTCTGTGCAGGGGACAGCCTGGAGTCTGAACAGGGGACAGCCTGGAGTCTGAACAGGGGCCCGAGTGACCCTGGGCCCGGGCCCTGAAACACATGCTCCGGCAGTTAGGAAGCCCTGGACGGTTGTGGCTGTTGTCACCATTGCTGGGGTCACTGGAATGGAGTCGTGGAGCCAATGTGAGGGGGAGCTGGGCTGGGGTCCCCCTGCCCAGAGGAGCAGCTTCCTTGCTTTGGACGGGGTGCCGTTTGTTGGGGAGTCTCAGCCGTGTGGCAGGAGGGGTCAGTACTCCTGTCCCTGGGAGCAGGCCGAGGAGTCTCCGCCGGGTCACCAGGCCCCAGCTCTGGGCTCGGGGCCAGCAGCAGATCTTCCTCCTGCTGCGCAGATTTTCAGGCAGCAGCTGCTCTGCATCCTGGGAACTGTCGGGCCTCGGGGTCCCACGTGGCCCCCCACCCCCGCCACACAAAGACTCATGGCAGTCCCTCCCTCCCTCCCTCCGGCCCTCCTTGGGTTAAGTCTTGGCAAGGTCGTGAGACGGGGCTGACTCTCCCCTTGCACAGGTGAGGAAACTGAGGTCAAAGTCCCTGGGAAGTGGAGGCAGAAGGCGGGTCTCTGAGAACAGCGGCTTGTTTGGAGCCAGGGACCCTGGGTGGTGGCCCCCAGGGAGATGGCACATAGGTCAGGGTGCGCTCAGCTGCTGTGCAGACCCAGGGGGTGTGCACAGGGTAGGGGGTTCTCCCCCAGGGGACACTCGGGAGGGGAGCGTGTCTGGTCTGACGGGGCTGTGTCATGGGACACAAAAGTTGATGTCCCTACAGGACCCAGAGGCTGCTCGCCAGACAGCACCAGGGGGAGGTACCTGAGCCGTACCTTTCGGAACATGGTAGGGACATCCTCACATCCTCACATAGACCTAGTCCTGAGTGCTAGTGGGCCTTCCAGTGTGACCCAGGTGGCACCTAGTGCAGCCTCAGGGGAGACCTGAGCCAGCACCCAGCAGGGCTGCCGAGCTCCAACCACAGAACCTGCTACTGCAGAAGCTGCAGGTCCCAGGGTGTCTGTCATGCAGCAAAGGATGACCAGTGCACCCCAGTGGCAGAGGCCCACAGCCCCTGCCACCTGCCAAGGCCTCCCCCCAGACCTCAGCTCTGAGCCTCACTTACCTGCAGCTGCTTGAGGGCTCTCTGGGCTTGCTCCTGCTTCTGGTACTCCACAAATCCAAATCCCATGGAAAGCAACACCCCTGAAAGAGGGGGAGTCCCCAGCCAGTGGGGCTCAGAGTGAGCCCAGGACCTCCGCTTCCCCCCCATGGCTCCTCTCCAGGCCCACCTTCTGACTAGCCTTCCCGCTGAGCCCTACACCTGAGGCTCAGGACTGTTAATTAACCAATGATTGACGTGAGGATTAACTTCATCATAGGATCCCGCCTTCGGGAGGGTTAGGGACAGAACAACCCCAACAATTCATCAGGGGACATCAGGCTTCCAGAGCTGTTTGGGACATAAATCAAACGGAGGAGGAGGAAAGGTTTTTAAGAGAAGGTTTAAGGGAAGGTAGCGAGGAAAGAAAAATCGGGGAAGGGGTGGGGGAAGAGCGATGGGGGGGTGAGATCAAAGGAGAAATTTGGTCAGAGATAAACGAATTATTTATTTTTCCTGCTCTCGATCTCTGGGCTTTTGAGGGCTCCACGCTGATGTATTTGGACGGCTCGGGGCCGCCTGCTGCAGAGGCCACCCCAGCCTCCGCCCTGGCAGCCCCCAGCACACTGGTTCCATCACCAGCAGCTGCCCCTCCTCGAGGCCCGGAGCCTTTTGAAGTGGGTCCTGCTGGTGTTCGTCCCCCTCCTGGAGGGGCATGCACGTGGGGCTGGCAGGACAGCTGCCCGGGTGGGGGCAGGAGCCGAAGGTCCCCTCATCACTCATGAGCCTGTTTATTTGGGAACCAGAGTCCCCCCTTCTCTGGTTATTACTCAAGTCCCCTACCCATGACACTGCCCCATTCCACTTTTGCAGGAGACGCCCATCTTTCCTTGCTCACGGTACACTTGGCTTTCAGAGGACAGATGGAGGTGGAGGGCCTGAGGATGCGTGTCCCCAGAGGGCTTAGGAAAAGGTGGCTGGAGGCATCGCTCACGGCCAGACACCAGAGCTCAGACTCTAGCTCTGCCTCCGCCACTGCGTGGCCCTCACAGGCAGGAGGACTCCAGATCCTCAAGTCCATTCTGTGCCCACTTTACAGACGGAGAAGCTGAGGCTCAGAGATGTTAATGTCTGCCAACAGGCTGAGGTGCCTGCCACACAGTAAATCCAACACCTGTTCCTGTGATGGTTGGAGACTGGCTAAGGGCTCCTGGGATCAACTCTCTTCTGATTTTCTAGTTATCAGAAGAGCTTAGGGCACTGGCCCACCCGTCTTCATAGACCAGCTAGTTGTGTGCTAATAAGTGAGTTGTCATCCAAATGGGTTCCGTTAAAATCATGGATAGCTTCCTGTTGACCAAGAAGAGTCACCTTCAAAGATGATGGCCATCATGTCCCCAGTGACTATCAGATCAGCTACCACCACATTCAACTCAGTACCAATGCCAAGACTGCAGTCCAGATGCCTAGGCTGACAATCCAGGCTGCACTTGCTGTGACCCTGAAGCACGGGGACCAGCGGCCCTGCTTCCTTTTCAGCCAGCAGCAAATAGATCCTTCCTCTGCGAGACCTTTGACGACTCTGCGGGACCTCGAGGAAAGCTTCTCCGACAGGACGTGCCAGGTGCTGTTCTCAGAGCCCGACACATCCTGGCTCATTTGACCCTTAGAACAAGCCCATGAGATACATACCAGTACCCCCACTTAACAGGGGGTAGAAATGAGGCTCAGAGGTGAACAAAGGTATGTAAGCCTGTTTCTAGGGGCTGTAATAGGTCTCCAGAAATAGGACGCTATTAAGTCTCTGCATTTCTAGGACTTTAAACCTAGTTCCCAATTGCAAAGCTGCCTTGTGTATACCCTCTGGGGAAGGGCACTTTGGGATGCAAATGAGCAGGATTGAGGCATCTCCCCTGGAGACACCCAACTAGAATAGGAAGTGTCCAGGCAGTAGGACCTCCATGAACAGTTACCCAGTCCCTTTTACGGAGACCCCAGGCCCTGCAGGGCTGGGATGAGGGCAGGGGCGAGGGCTGTCCCAGAGTAAGAGGTGCTGATGCCATTCAGGTTTGAGTGAATGGCACTGTGGTCCATGGCCCACCCTTCTGGGTGCCCCCTCCCTCCCCTGCCACCAGATCCTAGGACACCAGGCCTCATCAGCACTAAGGCAGCTGGGTTGACGTCGAGTCCATTTCATTTTATTTTTTAAGCAGAGTCAAGTTTCTACTCTTCCTCTTCCAAGAGGACCATTCCACAAAAGCACAGCAGCACCTGCTTCTCAAATTGGTGCTTCTTACACCTTCCCTTCATCTAGTCTGGGACTTGGGATACTGTCACCAGGCTTTCAGAAGAGGCCACTACTCAGAGCACTTAGGAATCAGACCCCAGGCAGAGATTTCAGATGACCGTTTCCTGCTGGGACCTCAAGGACTCAGTGATACTCAAGCCCAAAGGGAGAGGCATCAAAAGGTACCACGGGTGTCCGCAACTGGGGACTTCCCAGAAGATGTGATTCAGGAATCTTTGGCGCTCTGGGTAGGAGGGTGGGAGTTGGGAAATGTCAGCCGTCATGAAGTATCAGGTCTCACTTGATGTTTTGAGTTTTAAGACCACTCAATTTTTACTGATTCTCAGAATAGGCAGATAAACAGGCTCAGAACAACTCATGAGAAAGGATTCCCCCAAGTGCTTATAGTGAGGACACAAAAACATAGAGATAGGACACAATCCGGGTTCCCCAGGCTCCATGGTGCTCTACGGGGCTCTCCAAGGGCAGTGACCTTGGCCAGCTCCCAAGCAGTAGAACAGTCGGGTGCATGTCAGAAGACCTGGTGTCCCACTTGGCAAAATCCCGCCCTCGAAGCTCAGGGTGGGGAGTTTCCTAGTTTTTTTGTTTTGTTTTGTTTTGTTTTTTTGCAGTTAAAAATGGAAGTAGGGAAACCTCTTTGGCCTCCCAAGGCAAGGAGGTTCTGGGAAGGACACATGGGCCAAGGTGGCAGGTGGCCCTTGCCCGTAGGTTTTCATAGAGGTACTAGAAGGGGCCTCAGGCACCAGAGTCTCCGCCACCCTTCAACAGAACGCAGCTGGGTCTCTGGCCAAAGCTCCCTGCAGTCTTCAGACACCTGCGGAGGCCCCACAGCAGCAGGACTGGAGCCCACCCTGCTCCTACGGGCTCGGCTTTCCCGTCCCCATGGAGGTTCCCACATATGGAGCCCAGAGCCAGCCAGCGCTTCTGGAGAATATTTCTAATACAATACAGGGTTTTATTTCTTAAGCCAGGCCACAAAAAATAGTTCCCCCTGGCCGTCCATCCTCTGCCGCCTTCTGGACCTACCTCCCTATACCACACAATTCGGCACCTGTCAGGTAGCAGTGCAGTTTCAACCTCAGTGAACCACAAGAGAAGCATTGGGTTTCCCAGTGACACTAGCTACACTTTGAGCACTCACTTGTCCACATAGCTAGTGGCCACAGCTCTGGATAGCAGACTCCCAACTCCCCTGTTCTAGACCTTTGTTTCCTACAGATATGTAAATACACACCTTTGATTGCTTTGCATTTGTCGGGGGTCGGGGGGGCTGTAGCCCACCCTGCATGCAGAGGTTCACCCAGAGCATTACAGAGCTCAGTCCACAGGGGCACCTGTCCAGCCTCATTCACCAGCTTTTTGCCAGCCTGGGGTGGGAGTGGACCCCTAAGTCACCCCCTCGTGATGGGCACTTATGTCATCCCCAATTCATTCCTGTCATAAGAAGGTTTACATGGAATGTCTGTAGCCATCCCGAGAAAGTCCAGGGTTGATTTAACTTGGGGGTAGAGTGGCCGAGGCCAGCACCCACACTCAGGGGCAAGACTGCAGCCTTGGCGAGCGAGCAGGATGCCTGGTCTCCCACGTGTTTCGAGCCCTTTTAGAAAGCAGGGGGCTAGACATCCACTGGCCCCTGCAGACAGAACAGTATGGTGATCAGGCCATCAAATTGCGATGAATTGTCCTGAGGGGACAGTTGGGTGGTTTGAGTGGCAGGTCCTGATTATACAATGCAGCCTCCCATTTCTATTTACCACATGAAGCCTCTGTCATGCATCTAGTCCTTAACAGCTCATTGGCTGGTTCCACCAACCCCATGTCACAGGTGGGGGAGTTGAGGTGAAGGGTTAGGGAACTTCACCCTGTTCTCTTAAAACATCCAGCTGCTCAGTGGCAGAGCAGGACTTGAAATTGGCCGGAAGTCCACAACCCTAGCACATGCCCCAGCCCATCTGCCACAGGCCTGCATTCAGATAGTACAGAAGTTCCCCTTGGGTCCCCCGGTTTGCATCTTACCACGGAATCTTAAGAAGTTAACCCTCCTATGTCACTGTTAGCTAAACCCCTGGATCTAGCCCTTCTCCTACCTAGACCCCTGTTCTTAATGCCCGTGGCGGAAATTCAGCCTCATTTCTGTGGGAACCAGCTCAGGGAGATTGTGTTCTCCGACCCAGGCTTGTCCCAAACCAGGCTGCACTGTCCCCACGTGTGATCTTGGGCAGGTTGTACTTGGTCCATCTTCTTGTTTGCTGATGTGAACACTCCCAGACAGCTGTGTTCTAGACACAGAAAGCACCAAGTAACTGAGGAGTCCCAGGCCAGACTCTGGGCCCTCCACCTCCTCTTGGTGTTTCTGATCAAATTCAACCATTTGGCTCAGAGGTGGGGTCTGCAGCCCTGGCGAGGCAGATCTGCTGTTGCTGGCCATGCAGCCAGGTGCATGGGCCCCTTCATGCAGGGTCCAACCTGAGACAGGTCTCCCCTGATAGCACAAGCCATGAGGCTCACCTGTAAACTTCTGTCACAAGCCCCCTCAGAATTTTGTCACGGAGCATCACGGCTTCAGTTCTCTCCCGTTTATCACAGAGGGTCCCACAGTGGGCTTTTGCAGAAAGTGGACTGAGAGAAACAGGGCAACATGACAGCAGAATCCCTTGGGTCCTTTGTGTGTGTGTGTCCAGAGGCCCCGGGCCCAACTTCCAGTCCACTGAAATCAGCCCGAGCCACAAGGCGCAGGCCTCTGGTCTCTAGGTCTCCAGAGGTTGCATCAAAGTCCCATGAAGGAGGCATAATAGTGACCCCACTTCCCGCCATTCTACAGGCACCTTTTTAAGGAGCCATTTATAAACTGAGACATCCTGTAGGATTGCTGAGTGTCACATGCAGATGTGACCTGTCATTTTTCTATCCTGGTGAACTCAAATCCCCCTGAGGGCATCCCTAGTAGAGATAGACCAGGACACTCCCCTTACTGGGGGGATGGACATGTATATCCCAGCTCCTGGGAAAATAGGATGGATACTTTCTGCAGAGTATGGGATTCTAGGCTGCCAAAGCTCCTCTGCCCAAATTAAGCCTCAGTCAAGTGCATGGTACGAACCACCAGAGAAATGTGCACAATGATTTTTGTCTCATGTCAGAACACGTTTACCCCCAGCACAAAAACCTCACGAGAGCCCTATACATACAGGGTTAGAGCTTCCAGAGGGAGTGATTGCTATGCAGATTTTGATCTTCAGATACCTCACTTTGCTTATATACTATCTGGTTATTAAATCAGGCTCCCAGTTTAATATGCTATGTTCCCTAAAGCCTGCAGACTCGCCCTGCAAACTAATCATAGTTAACTCAATCCAACTAACAAGAGCTCCCAGGCAGCCGTTCTCTAATGCTGCTACCAAGAATGCCATCCTGGATTTTGTTAATAGGGTGGATATATCATTCTGTCCCATGAGTATACCAGAGCCCATTTACAGAAAATAATGACAACCTAATATTTACTACAAAGGTAGGTCTTTGCACCCTTGACCAGCAAATCCTCAGTTCTGAGCGAATTCCGATGTGTTTTCCCCACTTAAAAATTTACAAGAGTTTTAGATCTACAAAAAACTGAAGCTAATGGAGTTCCCTCATGAACCTGTGCCTACTTTCCCTTACGATTAACATCTTCAATTGGAAGTGGGACCAAGGTTATAGTAAATGAGCCAGTAGTGACACAGTATTATTAACTGAAGTACAAGCTTTCTCCTATTTAGCTTTTATATAATGTCCTTTTTCTGTTCCAGGATCCCCAATTCATTGAGGACAGAGGCCACAGAGTCAGTGCCGAGTCCCTCACCTGTGGACCCCATGACGGCAGGCTTATCGTTGTCATAAGGTCTAGGGAAATTAAAATATTCTGGGAGAAGCCTTTGTGTGCATGTATATGTATATGTATATCAATCTTGTGCAACAATTAACAATAACTTGTCAATCTTGTGCAACAATTAATTATTCTGTGTATGTTTGATTGGAAATAAGAAAACTGGATATTTTTAGTGTGGGTTGAAACAATATTTATTTCTGTACCCCAAACCAGAATCTCATAAACCTTTCAGACTCTAAAAATTGATTTTTTTAAACCTTACCAATAAGAAAGACTGATGAAGAGTCTTACTAGTCTCTGGGGATTTGTAAGGGTAATGGGATGTTAATTTTTATGATCATACATGTGCCAGGAGAATTTTCACATTTATCAAATATTTATAAGCTTTAAGTAAGTACTAAATATAGAAATACTAAATACCTCAACCATCTTTCTGGATTCTTCCGCTTCAGAATAAATATGTTTCAGGAACACTTACTAAATAAAAATTCATTATCTATTGTACAGGAGTAACAACTGATGTATATTTTCACAATCACCTTTGGCATTTTTGATTGAGTTTTTAAATTCAACTTTTTCTTGCTAAAAGGTTTTTTTTTTTTTTTAAATGAGGTCACACAACTGACCCAGCTCCTGTCTGTCTTCACTTAGTATTATATACCCTTTTTGTTAATCTTTATAATGCTATGTGGCTGGTGGAGCTGGGGAGTCAGGAAGGCCTTGGAGTATGTTTTTTACATGGGGTACCTTGCTTCTCCACTCCAGTCTATGTATGAGAGAAATTTACCCCGAGTGAATTAAATAAAATGCATTTTGAAGAAATTTTACTCACAACAACTGGAAACTTATAACAAAACTACAAATATGTTTTTCTATTATGATTGAGTGACTGTCATCCTTCTAAGTTCGAAGGCAGAAAATAAAGAAATCCCTGATCTATAAAGCCTTTATCCTGGTAGAAATTATGTCAAACAAAAATAACAACACACTGCTTTAGAATTAGGCCTTAAATTATTCATTTTGATTCACATATTCTTTCATTGCTTAACTCATTCAACAAATATTACAAATGGTAGCAGACTTCAGGGTAGCAACATTTAATTGGATCAAAACATTTCAATTTCTAGACTGAATCAAATCACTTGCTGTGTGTATTAGAGACCTACATGGGTTCTCGCACATCTGCTGGTTCTGCTGACCTAGACTTAGCATAGCAAGGACACATGAAACCTCTCCTTGCAGATTTCCTGAGTGACTGAAATCTGACTGAGTGTTAGCTTACCTAACTTGGCTGCATTACAGACAACTGGTTTGCTATTAATTGGATGCTGGATGTTCCTCAGGGCTCAAGTATTAAAGGCAAGTTCCTCAAGGTGGTGCTGTTAGGAGGCAGTGAAGCCTTTAGTAGATGGGGTTTAGTGGGAGGTCCCTAGATCTTTGAGGTATACCATCAAAGAGGATTTTGGTATCCTGATGTTTCTCTCTCACTCCCTCTGTATTTTGGCCCTGTGAATGACCATTTTCCTTCTACATATGCTCCTGCCAGGATGTGCCACCATAAACAACCCATAAAAAACTGGGTCAATTCAGGCTTCATGACTTTGGACCTTCAAAACTGTGAGATCAATAAATCTCTTCTCTTTATTAATTAGTTGCCTCAGATATTTCATAGTAGAAATGTGAAGCTGACTAACACATGCCTTTTCTCTCACAGGCTGGATGTTTCATAGAGTAGTGGATTAACTGTAAAAGTGTCTTCTGTTTCCTATTCTTTCCAGGATCCAAGTTGTTTGCAGTGGGACTGTGGAGCCCCTCTCATCAAGAGATAAAATCAATTTTTCCATTTCCTAAATCTGGACAATGGAATGTGAGGAAGTGATGCTATTTACTCTTCAGGCTGTTGGACACTCTTTATTCTCTCTTGCTTCTCTACTTTTATACACTGTCCAAACAAGGTCCACAGACATTTGTGGCTGTCTTCTCAAAGCAGCAAAGCTGCATAGCTGATCTCCAGTCAACCCATGAATAATAGATGAAATGAGTCCTTGAGGCTAGCTCATACCTGTCAAGCTGCCTGGTTGAACCATGGATGTGAGTGAAATCAAGTGCTTACTGTTGTATGCTGCTGGGGTAATTTGTTTGGTTGTTCCTTTCAATCTTGTGCAATAATTAGCTATTCTGTATATGACTTTAGGAAAGTCGTCAGCCTCTTGACTTGTGATTTCTGCCCTTAAACTGCACATGTCAGTGGAAGAGGCTGGGGTGAAAGATCTCATGGTATTCTCAGAGAAGGATTGGGTGGGTATTAATGTGTGTCTTGTGCAATTGTGGGAGAGTATATTAGTGAAATAATATCACATTGTAAGGTTCCTGCTATCTACTCCTTATCGTCAGAGATTTTGCTACTCCAGCAGCACCCATACTTATTAATTTTTCAGTAGATATGTGTTTGAAGTTATTGCCCATTTAAGTTTTCTCTCTCTCTCTCTGAATGAATGAATGAGACAAAAAAATTGCAGAGGAAGAGGAGAAGACATATATAGGCTGATTGACTAAAACAAACAAACATAAACTTCTCTGATTTGGCCTGTCTCCCCTGCCTGCCACATCTCCAAAATACCAGATGTGTAAAAGAAGAAACCATAGATCATCTCGGCCTTATTACATCTATACTTGAAAATCACATTCTGAAGAGAGAGAACAATTCACCATGGCTCTGACTGGGGAAAGGGTTTGTTTGTATGTTGATGACTGATGCCACGTGTACCATGCAGAAAGTAATTTTTACATGTATGTCACACAAATAGCCAGGACAAAAGGTCTCAACATCTTTTCCTTCTTAATACCCTGTCTTACAATCTGGTCTGCAATTCTAGTATTGACCGGAATTCAACCTTCTGTGTTTTTAGTATCTGGTAAGCAACTGTTAGTTTGAAAATGAGTTTCATTCAAACTTAACCATAAGGAGTTAGTGATTTTGGTGAGAGGCCAAGGAAATGCACTTGTACAGGTGTGTAATGATGAACTCACTGGAGTTCTGTGGCCTTCAGGGAATTCTGAAAAGGAAAGAGAAAGCATAGGTAACAGAGCTGAGCCCAGAGGCAAATGATCCTGCAGTGTTGGACATAGAAAGTAACTGGAGAATCTAAAGCTCACTTATGGTTACATCTGCCATGACTCTTATCTTGGCCACGAACCTTGCAAAGTAGCCAGTGGAGGTAAGTGCTGGCCTCTACCGCGCATCAGAAAAGCAGGTCACCAGCATAGAGGCAAAGCCCACGAGTACATTCTATAACTCTGACTCATCCCAGGTTGAATCAAACCTTAAACTTCTGTGAATCAAGTATTTTCCCCTGTTCTAGAACTTGAGCCTGAAATAATCAGGTATAGACACAATTGGTCTCTGAAGAATACATTTTTTTAGCCTCACAATATGGAACGAGCTTACCCTTCCCTGTGGAAAACTGAGTAATAGCACAGAAACTAAGGTTATGACAGGCATCATCCATCCAACTAAAGAACCCACCTACCTATGTTCTTTTGAGTTAAATCCAGAAAAAGTAAATAGTTTGATCTTAAATTTATGTTCTTTGTGTTTTTCCATAAAATTTTTTAGATATTATCCAAAAGAGCTGGTCACTTAAGTTCTGTTGCAATTTTGATTAAATACATAATTTTGCAAATTTTATTTAAATATTTTGTAAATTTTATTTACAAAATAGTAGTATGTAATCACAAGTAATACATATTTTCAAATATTAGATCCCACGGTTGTTTTTAGGAGAAACACAGATTATGTTAAGAGATGTAAGTTCTTTCAACTGTATGTAGAAAGCATAGTTATTGACCTCCACTGTTTTTCCTAATTGTCTCTCTTTGTGGAAGTTTGTTCATAATGATATGTCCCAGTCAAGTTTGACTTTTAGCATAAAGAGGGCAATGGAGTCTGTGTCTGCTATGCTCTGTCACTCCCATCTCTACTGACCTTGGATAGCTCACACTCATATGCAGGCCCTGCAAGCTCCTCTTTCACCCCCCATTCTCCTCTCTCCCCCTCCATCCTCCATGCCTGACCCTTCTAGTCAGCCATGCCAATGCCTTCCATTTCCATCACTCCAGAATTATTTGCCCCCATGATTGGTGCCATTGTCTGTGTTTTCTACCCCTTCCCTGTCCAGATTTTCCCCAGAACCATGTAGTTCCAGTGACTACAACATTATAGGTCTGTGCCAGTAACTTTCACATGGCTCTCACCGCAGCTATTAACTTCTTATATATACCCGATTACATTTCTGAGGAAGGAGTCTTTTTCATACTCCACTGCCCCTTGCAAGCAAGTGATCTTTTTTTAATATATGAATTCCAGTCTTATTTTATTTTTATTTTTTAATTCATTTTTTATTCTAATTTGTTATATATGACCACAGAATACATTACAATTCATAATACAAATATAGAGCACAATTTTTCATATCTCTGGTTGTATGCAAAGTATATTCACATCATTCATATCTTCATACATGTACTTAGGATAATGATGTCCATCTCACTCCATCATCTTTTCTACCCCCATGCCCCCCTTCCTCTCCCAGCCCTCTGCCCTATCTAGAATTCATCTAATCCTCCCATGTTTCCCCTCCCTACCCCACCACGAATCAGCCTCCTTATATCATAGAAAACATTTGGCATTTGGTTTTTTGGGATTGGCTACCTTCACTTAGCATTATATTCTCCAACTCCATTTACCTGAAAATGCCCTGATTTTATTCTCTTTTATTGCTGAGTAATATTCCACTGTGTATATTTATCTCATTTTCTTTATACATTCATCTACTGAAGGGCATCTAGGTTGGTTCTACAGTTTAGCTTTTGTGAATTGTGCTGCTATAAACATTGATGTGGCTGTGCCATGTATAATGCTGTTTTAAAGTTTTTTTGTGTATAGACTGAGGAGTGGGATAGCTGGGTCAAATGGTGGTTCCATTCCCAGTTTTCCAAGGAATCTCAATACTGCTTTCCATATTGGCTGTACCAATATGAGTCCCACAAGCAATGTATGAGTGTGCCTTTTTCTCCACATCCTCACCAACACTTATTATTGTTGGTATTCTTCATAGCTGCCATTCTGACTGGAGTTAGATGAAATCTTAAGAGTAGTTTTGATTTGCATTTCTCTAATTGCTAGAGATGCTGAACACTTTCTCATATACTTGTTGATTGGTTGTATATGTTATATACTATCTTCTGAGAAATGTTTGTTCAGTTCCTTGCCCCACTTATTGATTTTTTTTTTTTTGGTGTTTAGCTTTTTGAGTTCTTTATATACCCTAGAGATTAGTGCTCTGATGTGCGAGTGGTAAAATTTGCTCCCAGGATACAGGCTTTCTAGTCAACTCACTGATTATTTCTTTTGTTGAGAAGAAGCTTTTTAGTTTGAATTCATTCCATTTATTGATTCTTGATTTTAATTTTTGTGCTATTGGAATCTTAGTAAGGAAGTTGGGGCCTAATCCCACATTTGAGCCTATTTTTTCTTCTATTAAACTCAGGATCCTTAGTTTAATTCCTACATCCTTGATCCACTTTGAGTTGAGTTTTGTGCATGGTGAGAGGTAGGGGTTTAATTTCATTTTGTTACATATGGATTTCCAGTTTTCTCAGAACCATTTATTGTAGAGGTTACCTTTTATCCAATGTATGTTTTGGATGCCTTTAAGTGGAGAAAAATTGAAAACTGGAACAAGACAGGGATGCCCTCTTTCACTACTTCTTTTTAAAATAGTTTTTGAAACACTGGTCAGAACAATTAGACTAAAGAAATTAAAGGGATATAAATAGGAAAAGAAGAACTCAAAATAGCACTATTTGCTTAGGATATGATTCTATACCTAGAAGACCCAAAAATTTCTATCAGAAAACTTCTAGAACTAGTAAATGAATTCAACAAAGTAGTAGGGCACAAAAATCAACACCCATAAATCAAAGACATTTCTATATTTCAGGGACAAATCCTCTGAAAGGGAAACAAGGAAAACTATCCCATTTACAATAGCAGAAAAAATACTTGGGAATTAACCTAACAAAAGAGGTGAAAGACCTTTATAACAAACATTATAGAATACTAAAGAAAGAAATTAAAGAAGACCTTTAAAGATGGAAAGATCTCCCTTGTTCTTGGATAGGCAGAATTAATATTGTGAAAATGACCATATTACCAAAACACTATACAGATTTAATGCAATTGTAATCAAAATCCCAATGAAATTCCTCATAGAAATAGAAAAAGCTGTCATGAAATTCATCTAGAAAAATAAAAGATCCAGAATAGCTAAAGCAATTCTTAGCAAGAAGAGTGAAGCAGGTGGCATCACTGTAACAGGCCTTAAACTGTACTACAGAGTAATACTATCAAAAACAGCATGATATTGGCACCAAAATAGACTAGTAGACCAATGGTACAGAATAGAGGACACAGAGTCTAACCCACATAATAACAGTTATCTTATATTAGAGAAATGCGCCAAGGAAGTGATCTTACTCCCAATTTCTTTTAAGGAAAAATGTATGGCTATCTATGGCCATTTTAAATGTAGCTTCTTTTCTCCACCTCAAAAAATTTAAGAAATCATTATCCTGTTTCTGCTCTCTTTTATACCTTAATTATCCCTTCTTACTCATGTCATAAGAATTCTCTGGTTTCTTTTATAAGATCCTTCCACTCATGTCCATGATCCTTCTCTTCTCTCTCATGCTCCTCTTTTTCAATTACTCTCATTTTCTGCATCTCTCCATTATAGCTGATACTTTATTCTGCAAATATTCTAAATAATTCTTGGTGTGCATGAGAACAGAGAAATTCTTACAAACATCCTCAGGGAGGATGGAAGTTCTTGGCTTTTGAAGGTTTGGACACAGGCACAGATGGATTAGACAATGCTATAAATTTTTGAATAAAGTAGGGCTGTGAGACAAGAGGGTGGATGTGAGAATCAGCACTCCATAGAGACATTTTACAAAGGATTATTGAAATATTAGGTATGATGTATCATGAGGTACTTTATAGAAGTGTCTGTGTTTGGGATCCTGGGGGAATGATATAGGCAGACACCATGGGGAGAAAAGGGTATTAGAAAAAAACAGTAAAAATTACAAGACTAACTGAGCCCTTTTCAAATTTCAGTGCATTTCTGGAGAAAAATAATTCAGGTGTCAAATACACTTCTCTGGCTAACTGCTTCATAACTCTTGATAGTTACAGAAACTGTTGCTGCCAACATGATTTTTAAATTAGGCCAATTAGACTGCAAAGTTAGAAGTCTTAAACCTTAACTGTATGTATGGAATGAAAAAAATACCATTTTGAAAAAGAATCCAGGTTAGACATTTAGAGAGAAAGAATTCATGTGATTATTCAATTTGTATGCCTAAATTTAACTGTTCCTTAATTTAATCCTATGGAATAATTTATTGTTAAACATCTACTGTAAGTCTAGATATTCTGGAGGATGCAAATGTATTTCTGACAAGGTGATATAAAATTTGTTTCAGGTGAAGGGATTTATGCATGTGAAAAAATTAGAGAATAGAGTTGGATTTTAAGCAACTATGAAAATATATGCTAGTTAATTACCCATAAGTGGTGCAAAAAGAAAAGTTCAGTGTTGGCAGGAATAATCTGAAAAGGAAGTAGAAAAGAAAAGCCATTGGAAAGTATAGAAAAATATTTTGAGAGAGAAACAATGGTATTTCAGCCTAGAAGAGAAAAATGTAGGATATAGCAACATGGATAGGAGCCTAGCCTACTTATTGCAGTATTTGAATATTGGCCTTGGAGAAATAAGGATAGAGACAAGCAGATAAATAAAAAAGAGGGGAGTTACCTTTTAATGATGTTAATTCCTATGACACTCTTCATTTAGACTCTCATTCACTTCTGGACAAAGCTTCTTTAGTACATTTCATAGTAGAATTTGATGGTTATAGGCTCTGGAGCTGGAGTGTGCTTGCAAAGCTTGGTTACAAATTATTCAAGTATTCTATTGTTTAAGTTTTTTCATGCATAAACTGGAGACCATAAGAGAAACTACTTGAGGTGGTGATTGTCAAAATTAAATGACAACTATGAAAAATGTTAAGCACAAAAACTGGAATAAAGTAAGTGCTCTGTAAGTAGATACTCTCCTTAAGTTACTTTCTGCTAGTTTCTGAGCTCCATGAAGTGAGTGATTGGGCATTATTTATTTAATTTAAAAATATTTGTCAAGGGCCTGGGGGTGTAGCTCAGTTGGAAGAGTGCTTGGCTTGCATGCATAAAGGCCCTGGGTTCAATCCGCAGCACCAAAACAAACAAACAAACAAATAAAATTAAAAATAAATAAGTAAGTAAAAATATTTGTCAAATAAATGTTCAATGTGTAAAAGGTATGCATGTTATGTTATTATGACAAAATGCTCCCGGTTTAGTAACTTATAAAGAAGTTTATTTGGCTCATAGTTTTAGAGTTTAGGAAATCAAAACAGTATGGCACCATTTTTGGCAAGGGCTTCCCTGGCTGTGTCTCATGTGGTAGATGGAATCATGACAGTAGTGTGTATGTGCTGGGAGCCACAGCCAATTAATATGATGCATGGCATTTTTGATTGAAAGGTGATGCCAGCTAGCCATTGAGATGATATGATTATGTTAAAAATTACATTCATATGGATACCGGACTCCTGCTGTTTACCTCGGCCTGCTGCGGGACTCCTGGAGAGTTCCCATTGGTTGGGAAAGTGCAGTAGGAGGGAATCCGGGGGAGGAGCTTGCGCTGGGGTTCCGGGAAGGGACCGGCGGAACGCCGCGTGGGTGGATCAGGAATCTTCCCGGGCACGAACGTGGTATTGGCGGTTATTTCAAATAAAGTTTGTTCCTGTTTGAGTGGCTCGTGATCTTGTGCCCAGCCAGACTGTGGCAACTGGTGGCCCGTACGGGGAGCGCCTGAAGCTTGGAGGTGAGTAAAATTGCTCGCCCCTGAGGGAAGGCGACAGAATGGGTGACCATTTCAAAAAACAATGTGTTCTTCTTTTGATTTATTTTGCTTTTGTTTCAAGCTGCCTATCCCTAGAATTTTCTCAGGCAAACTGGGAAAAATGGTTGGCTCAAGGCTTGAAGTTGTTTGGCCCTGAGAAAGAGAAAATTGATACAACTATTCTTTGCTCCGTTTTTGTTTCATTCTGTTTCGGTTTTGTTTTATGCTACCTTATTGAGTTGCGTTACCTTTATAGTAGATTAGAAACTAGTAAAAAACAAACCGAAAAACTGTTAAGTAAATTGTTAGAGGTCCAAACTGTGGTAGAAAACATGTCAGGTCAAGCAAAAAAGAAGGTCTCTCCAGCTAGTCAGACAGAGGAAAATTTGAAGAAAGAAAGCTTAGAGGAAAAACGACCATGAAGTGGGGAGTTACAACAGGAGGCTGCTACTAACTCCGTTCTATCACCAGAGGGTGTAATTCAACCAACAGCTCCACCTACAGCTGAGCGGCCCTCAACTCCCGTAGTTGATGCACAAAATCCTGAGGCAGGATCCCAAAGATTAGCATGCCCTGTACTTGAGCAGACAGGAGGGCAACGAATTCACCGTGCTTTAGATTTCAAAACAGTAAAGCAATTAAAGGAGGCTGTAACAACCTATGGCCCGCAAGCACCCTTCACCATAAGTATGGTCGAATCTATTACCAACTTAGACATGACACCAGCAGATTGGGCTAACATGTGTCGATCTGTGCTAAATGGAGGACAATATTTGTTATGGAAGGTTGCCAATGAGGAATTATGCACGGAGACAGCTAGGCAAAATGCAGCAGCCGGTTACCCTCAAAGAAATCTGGAGATGTTGTTAGGAAAGGGACCTTATGAGGGTCAACGGCAACAAATTGAATATGATCCTGGTGTATACGCACAAATTGCTGCAGATGCGGTTAGGGCATGGAAAACTTTTCAGGGGCATAGAGATTTACAAGGACAGTTATCTAAGGTAATACAAGGAACTAACAAACCTTACGCTAAATTTGTAGATAGGCTTATTCAGACAGCTTCTAGAATATTTGGAGATGTAGAACAGGCAATGCCATTTATAAAACAACTGGCTTATGACCAAACAAATCGTTGCTGCAGAGAGGTCATTAGACCATGGAAACATGAAGATTTAAACACATATATTAAATTATGTAGAGACATTAGTGAACAAGGACAAGTCTTAGCAGCAGTACAACAGGCTTTAGATGCCAGGCCAAAAACATACTACAATTGTGATCAAACAGGACATTTTAAAAGAAATTGCCCCATAGGAGGAGGGTTTAACAAAGCTAGGTATCAAAGGAATAGAATACCAGGTATTTGCCCACGATGCCGTAGAGGGAGACATTGGGCTAATGAATGCCGTTCTCAAACTACCATAGAGGGCACTCCGTTATCAAAAAACGGACAAGGACCAAGTGTTTACCCACGATATCGTGGAGAAAGGCATCAGGCTCCATTGCCAAAAAACGGACTGGAGGGCCCAATGCTCCAGGGCCCAAAACCACAAATATACGGGGCAATGGAGGAACCCAGCAGCACCATCAAGGTAGTGCCCAGGACACATTATCCATTAAATCCCTCATCAGACAAACTAGTGGGAGCGCAGGGTTGGACATCTGCGCCTCTGCAAGAGCAGTACTAACTCCAGAGATGGGAATTCAAATCATTCCCACAGGAGTAAAAGGACCTCTTCCCCAAGGAATGGTAGGCTTATTATTGGGACGCAGTTCTTCTACACTAAAAGGACTTATGATAAGTCCCGGGGTAATTGATCCCGATTATGAAGGTGAAATAAAAATTATAGCTAGTTCTCCAAGAGGTATATCAGTAATTTCACCAGGGGATAGAATAGCACAGTTACTAATAGTACCCAGCCTACATGATAAATTTTCCAGTCGTACTGTAGAAAGAGGTACCAGGGGATTGGGCTCCACAGGTGTAGATTGGGCTATGCTGTCTTTAAATTTAGATTCTCGCCCAATGTTAAAACTAAATATTCAAGGACAGGACTTTAATGGGCTACTGGACACAGGTGCAGACCTTAGCATCATATCTAGTCAGGAATGGCCAAAACATTGGCCATTACAACAAGCCACTCAAACGCTTCGAGGCCTAGGAGTGGCTACTAATCCCCATAGAAGTGCAATGGTATTAGATTGGAAGGATCCTGAAGGATGTGAGGGAACTATACAGCCATATGTATTGAATCATCTTCCTATAAATTTATGGGGACGAGATGTCCTAGATCAATTAGGTTTGACGTTAACAAATAACATCAATCCTAATGCACCCACTACTAGGGCCAGACAAGGTTTTAGAAAAGAAAAAAGATTAGGAAAACAAAAACAAGGTATAGCAGCACCAATTCAAATAGATCAAGGAACAGACAGACATGGGTTGGATTTTCAGAAAGGGCCACTGAGACAATAAAAATTACTTGGAAATCAGAAAGACCAGTGTGGGTTCCTCAGTGGCCCCTGACTAAAGAAAAGATACAAGTAGCCCATGATCTGGTCAAACAACAATTAGCGAAAGGACATATACAACCTTCCATATCTCCCCATAATACTCCCATTTTTGTCATTAAAAAAAAATCTGGTAAATGGAGATTATTACAAGATTTAAGAGCCATTAATAATGAAGTGGTTATTATGGGACCTGCTCAATCAGGGATTCCCCAATTGTCTGCTTTACCAAAAACCTGGTATGTTTTAGCTATAGATATTAAAGATTGTTTTTTTTTCAATTCCAATTCATCCTGAGGATAGTCCACATTTTGCATTTACTATCCCTGCACTAAATCATGAAGGTCCTGATCAGAGATATGAATGGAAAGTACTCCCTCAGGGGATGGCTAATAGTCCAACTATGTGTCAAATTTATGTTAACAAAGCAATCCAACCACTTAGAAATCAAAATCCTGAACTACAAATATTTCACTATATGGATGATATGTTATTGGCACATAAAGATAAAAACACACTGCTAGAATGTTATGCCACACTTATAAATTTATTAAAAGGTTATAATCTAGAGATAGCAATAGATAAAGTACAGTTAAATCTTCCAATTAATTATCTAGGACTTCTGTTATCCTCAACCATGGTCCGTCCACCAAAAATTCAAATACGAGTAGATCAACTCAAATCACTTAATGACCTTCAAAAGTTATTGGGAGACATAAATTGGATAAGGCCTTATCTAGGCATAGCAACAGGAGAGCTAGGACCTTTATTTGATATCCTAAAAGGTCCATCAGATCCAAATTCACCCCGCATGTTAATGCCTGAAGCAAGAAAGACATTAAAAATCATTGAAACATATATGGAAAATATGCACTTGGATAGAATTGATATAAGTTTGCCTTTATTATTTATTGTACTACCAACAAAAAATATTCCTACAAGAGTATTTTGGCAATAAGGTCCATTATTGTGGATACATTTATCTTATTCTCCTAAAACTATTCTTACTAGATATCCTGAGGCTGTAGGACAATTAATACTCAAAGGAATAAAAGCAACAAAGGGAGTGTTTGGGATTTCTCCCAATAAAATTATTACTCCATATACTATGGATCAAATTGATGAGTTAGCTAATGAGTTAAATACTTGGGCAATAATCATGTGTAAATCTAATGTTTCATTTGATAATCACTTGCCATCTAATCCTTTGTTGCCTTTTTGGTCTAAGCATCCTGTAGTTTTTCCAAAAATGACAAGAAAGACCCCTATCATGAATGCTCCAAATATATTCACTGATGGATCAAATAATGGTACAGCAGCAGTAGTTACCCCTGATCAAACTTTTACATTTTTAGTACCCAAACAATCAGCTCAAAAGGTAGAGCTTAATGCAGTATTACAAGCTTTTATGATGTTTAAAGATTCTGTATTTAATTTATTTTCTGATAGTCAGTATGTAGTTAATGCTATAGTATCCCTTGAAGATGCTGGTAGGATTTCCCCTTCTTCTACTGTTTTCTCTTTGTTTTCCACTATACAAAGTCTAATCTGGGACAAAAAAGATCCATTCTTTATAGGACATATCAGGGCACATACAGGATTGCCTGGAGCCCTTAGTTTGGGCAATGAATTAACAGATAAATCTACACATGACATACATATTTTCTCCACAATAGAAGAAGCTATAAATTTTCATAAAAGGTTCCATGTCAATGCTAATACTTTACAAAAGCGTTTTAAAATAACTAAAGAACAAGCCAGACATATAATAAAACAATGTCAAAATTGTGTGACATTTTTACCACAAGTTAATCTTGGAGTCAATCCTAGAGGACTGATACCTAACCATATTTGGCAGATGGACGTCACACACTTGACAGAATTTGGAAAATTAAAATATTTGCATGTTACAGTTGATACTTCTTCTGGATTTTTGATGGGCTCCCTTCATGCTGGAGAAAAAACTAAAGATGTTATAGCTCATTGCTTACAAAATTTTGCCACTGTGGGCATTCCAAAACAGTTAAAAACAGATAACGGTCCTGGTTATGCTTCTACCTCTTTTAAACAATTCTGCTCATCATTTGCAATTACTCACATAACAGGAATTCCATACAATCCACAGGGACAAGGCATAGTTGAAAGAGCTCATCAAACTATTAAAATGTACTTATTAAAACAAAAGGAGGGAATTGG
Organism: Callospermophilus lateralis; assembly: GCF_048772815.1. Taxonomy (NCBI): domain Eukaryota; kingdom Metazoa; phylum Chordata; class Mammalia; order Rodentia; family Sciuridae; genus Callospermophilus; species Callospermophilus lateralis. The sequence goes on along the minus strand of NC_135305.1, from coordinate 152,489,686 downwards.
AAAGGGGTATATATCCCCCAAAGATAAACTTAAAATAACCCTTTTTACTCTAAACTTTTTAAATTTGGATTCATCAGGGCTTAGTGCTGTGGAAAGACATTTGAATCCAAAAAATGTACATAAGCCTAAAACACTTTGGAAAGATATTCTAACAGGACAATGGAAAGGTCTTGATCCAGTGATTGTCTGGAGTCGGGGCTCTGTTTGTGTTTTTCCACAGGGAGAACAGCAGCCGATTTGGATTCCAGAGAGGTTAACTAAAACAGTTTCTACAAACCAAAAAGAAGATGATTTGACTGAAATCCATAACAGCTGATATCCAGAACTCCAGCATGGCTATTCTTACATCTGCGATAGTGATTAACCAGGATGCTTTTTTCAATATCTATTTTATTATTGCTTTTTCCCACATCATAAAGTTCTATTTTATTTTTGAGCTCATACAGACCTAGGTTAATGTTTTTCTGATCAGTTTTATTTTTTGACTGTGGAGTTTTTAACATTGCAATGGAGATTTCACCTAGGTGAAGCTACAAGGCCTTTATTATTGTCTTATGTGTTGTATGTTATATGTGCACACTTCTGTTTTGTGTTGTATGTCTATATGTGCGTATGTCCATAGATCATATATGAGGAGTGCTCATGAAAAAATGGATCCAAGTATTTTTTATTATTCACGTAATTTTAATGGTTTAATTTAAATTGGGTAAACAGCTGTTAAAGATTATTTTAATATGTGTACAAATAAGCAGGTTAACAGACCTGTTTGTTTATTTTCATCTTTCCTTTTCATTGTATTTAATAATTCTGTTCAAGATAATGTAAATTGTTCAAAAAAAAAATGTTTTCTTAGTACCTGTTGAAATGTTACATTTTTTTTCTTTCTTTCTTTAACATCATTGTCAGAATTCCTATTTTTCATCCCAGTGCCGGTGAAGACAAAGATGAAACCAAACTACAACTTCTTCGATAATTATCACAACAAACTGTATAAACTGATACATCAATGAATAATAACTCAACAAATAATGCTCAATTAATGAGTCGATTTATCTTGGGAGGAAATGGACATATTGATAGATTCCTCCACTTTGAACTGCTTACAGAACTTGCCTGGACTGTGTATCACTTGTATGCACTGTGATCTATCTGTTGATGCAACAAATTATGGTAATGCTGGCGTATCTTTGCTGATGTGTCACCAGTGATGCAATTTTCCCCTAGGAGACATCAATTGATTTGGTGTCGTGGCATTTCTGTATCCTCCTCCCTTCTACTAGTGATGGTCTAATTTTGGGGGCCAACAGAGGTGAGGCAAAGAACCTCACCCCACCACTGGCACCAAGGCCAAATCTGGGGGCCAACAGAGGTGAGGCAAAGAACCTCACCCCCCCACTGGTGCATAGGCCTATCCACAAGTATGGCTATATGCTGGACCGGTAGTCAGTGACGGGTATGATCCAATTGCAGTGGTATCAACCTAAGACAGGAGGCGGACGCCTAAAGGTCAGTTTTCCAATGACGGGTAAGAACCATATGTTGAATTGGACAAACCTAACAGGCACGGTCCCTAGCCACATTACTTGTTGCTTAATTAAACAAAAGGGGGGAGATGCTGGGAGCTACAGCCAATTAATATGATGCATGGCATTTTTGATTGAAAGGTGATGCCAGCTAGCCATTGAGATGATATGATTATGTTAAAAATTACATTCACATGGATACCGGACTCCTGCTGTTTACCTTGGCCTGCTGCGGGACTCCTGGAGAGTTCCCATTGGTTGGGAAAGTGCAGTAGGAGGGAATTCCGGGGGAGGAGCTTGCGCTGGGGTTCCGGGAAGGGACCGGCGGAACGCCGCGTGGGTGGATCAGGAATCTTCCCGGGCACGAACGTGGTATTGGTGGTTATTTCAAATAAAGTTTGTTCCTGTTTGAGTGGCTCGTGATCTTGTGCCCAGCCAGACTGCGGCATGTATGAGAAAGAGAGATCATGTGGAGTTATGGTTTGGATATAAGGTGTATCCCAAAAGATCCTGTGGTAATGCAGGAATATTTAAAGGTGAAATGATTAGATTTTGAGAGCAATAGCCTAATTGGTCCATCCTACTTTGAATGGACTGACTGGATAGTAACTATAGGGTACCTTTAGGCAGGTGGGGCAGGACTGGAGGAAAACTCCTACATTGTAAATCAAACCTTTTGTGTTCTAATTCTCACTTCTGTCACTCTATGTCTGACTATCCAGGGGTCAGTCCAGGATTTTGGGGGATCTAGATTTCCTCACCCACAAAATTAGATATTTGGACTAGATGACATTTCTCCTATCTCTAAAATTGTGTGACCTTTTCCTAGACCATATATTCTTTCTTTCTATACTGCTTCTCCACTGGTTCAGCAAATATTTATGGAGCCACTATTTTGTTCCTGTACTGTGACAAAAGTGTCACATTTATATAATTTATAAGAACTGTTCAAAATAGGCAAATCCATAGAGATGAAAGGTGGATTAGTAGTTACTGGGGGCTGATAGAAGAAGACAGCGAGAGTGATGATTAATGGGACTGGAGGGTCTTTAAGGAGTGATTCTGGGTTTGGGATATTTTCTATGAACAAAATCATAATATGTGGCCTTGGGTATGCTTCTTGTAGTGTAATGCTTTCCTGGTCTGTTTATGTTGTAGCATGTAGCAGTACTTCATTTCTTTTTTGGCTGAGTAATATTCCATTGTATGGACATAGCCCATTTTATTTATCCATTCATGAGTTATTTGATTTGTTCCACATTGGGACTATTAGGAATAATACTGCTGTGAATATTATTGTGCAGGGTTTTGTAGATATGTTTTCTTCCCCCAATATATGCCTAGGAATGGAATCGCTGGGTCATTGCCACATGCACCCATTCTGCACTCAGGCCTGTGATCCCTTGTCACTCTGCCAGAGAAACTATCATGTCTTCAGACACAGGTCGTTATGTCAACTTTCTTTGTTCTAGTTAAGAAGACCAGCTTACAAGCCCCAGAAACCAATTACTTACTGTAAATGTGGGATTTATATCTGTATGGGGTCCTCACTTACCCAGCCTAGTCCTTGTGTTGAGCTATAGTCAAGCATCAACTGCCACATCCTCAGCTCTCTGAGAAAGATTGGGTAGTGATCTGAGTTTGGCTTTCATTTGCAATCCTTTAGCTATTCTGTGTGGCAGCTCCTACTGCTTCTTTCTTTAGTTTCCCAAAGCATTGCTTTCTCATTATATATATATAAAATCTGGCATCATAATGTTTACTTAAAGAGCCTCTCCGTTATTCAGAGAGGCAACAGGTCCTGTAGAATTCCCAGAGGAATAAAGTGCCTGGCTTCAAGATGCTGTAATGTACCTGGCACCCAGGAATGGGTGTGAGGCAACAAAGCTGAGGAGTGGACACCCTTCCTCTGCTGCTGGCTGTGTTGCATTCTACTGCAGTTTCCTTTCTTTGCATTGCTGCACATAACCCTCCACCCCCCTGTGCTGGCCCTGCTGGTCACAGTGGAGAATTTTGACTCCCATGGGATCAGTGGCCTGTCAAATAGTTCTTATTGACAGCTTTTTGTTTGCTGTGCATCTCATTGGCTTGTTTACCAACACCAACTAGATTTTGTTTCTTTCATATCCAAACCAGAACACATTTGGGTATCCTGAGATTTTACAGAGAGTGTATTTTTTATTATATGAACCTAACCTAACTTGTATTCCCATATGAAGTAATGCAAATCTACTTTTGTTCTAGTGGAGCTATTTTGGTCACATATAAGCAATTTTGGTTCAGTTTAGGGTGTGAATTCAAGGTTTTTATAACTCAGTTTGAGCTTCATTTCATATCAGTGATAGCCATTTTAATTTATCTGAATAAAACATTTTTTTTTTGTCACTGTGTCTTACAAAGCCTCCCCCCACTCCCTTGATTCTTAAGAAAAAGAAAATCTTCTTTGATTTATATTTATGGCTTCTCTCCTCCTTTGAAAGCAGGGGCTAACTGATCATTGGCACAAATTAATGTTCTAGAATCTACCTTCAGAATTAGAGTCTTGAGTGTGAAGCAGTGAAGACTATATGTCAGGGGCTTTAGGTCTCTGCAGAGTTGAAGGGGGCAAGGTGACGAGGGGGCAAGGAGAGGGAGAAGTGAACCTCTGCCCCTGTTCTTCCAGAGAAGATCTGCTTAGTCCTGTTTTTATTTTGAGATACAATAGAAGATCATGTTTACACAAGGAAGAAATGGTTCCACTTAACTTTAAAAAATAAAAATGGCTTAAAATATATTGCTAGAGGTCATATAGATAGGAATCAGGCTTTCTTTGCAGTTGCTGGATCTAAGCCCTTCAGCCCACACACGGGGGGGGGGAGAAGAAAAAAAATTGGCTACATGTTTACTAACTTCTGAGAATCACAACCACACACACCACACACCACAAAATAGGCAAAACAGGCACTTCTCTCAGGGCCATGTACATTTAAAGTTTAGATGAAATATGGTAAGTGGTTTTGCTCATTTTTAGAGTAAATGGGAAAAATTTTTGGGACAGAATCAGGTTTTCTTATCTTTAAACTGGGGCAAATATCTCATAATTATCTTTGTGTCTCCTTTTTAACTTATCCAGAAAGTCTAAAAATTATTAATATTCCCATGTAGAAGAATGACAGGGGACTCAACTTTCATGTAGCCATGGATATCTTAGGATACACTTTTTGGATGTGTTACTCCATATAATATTAGGTGGTTACCACCAGCCCTTCCAGTAAGCAAATCTGCAGGCCAAGCTGATGACCCTGTACACACAGTGAAGCATTCATTCACCAAGGATGTTTTAAGAAGATGTGATTAGGGAAGGGATACCATGGGGTGAAAGAGCAGGAACTGTAATGCCAGGCAGATGTACATGGGAGAAGAGGCTCAGAGAAAATAACAAAAAAGAAACCTTGGAACCTGTCTCCTCATCAGTAAAAGAAAAATCATAATAACCATTTTGCAGTGTTGTTCTGTTAGAAATAATGTAGAGAAAAACCAGCTAAGAATCGATACATCATAGATATCACCCAGTCAGCACATAGTGTGGTGTGGTTCACTGACCTCATAATGACTTGCTTGGCCAGTGGCGTAGCCACTGTGGACTGCTGTAGCCGTGTGCCATTGGCAACTGTTACTCTTGTGGCAATTTTACTTCCCATCCTGCAGAAGAGCAGTGCCTTTGGGGACCTAGCCCAGGGTCTTGAACACATTGAATACTTGGAGGGAATTGAGCTCATCCACAACTATTGGCTCAATGTGTCTCTTCAGAGCCAGCCTCCAGTTCTCATTGTATCGGTGAGACTTGTGCCACCATCACACTGGGGAAGGATGTTGCCTTCTTACTGGCAAATGAGATGCAATGACTCTGATTTTTCAAAAAAACTTTACTACGTAACATCTATAAGGTTATGACCTGTGTATCAGCATCACAGTCTTTGACTCCTTTTTCTAATACCTGGCCCCTGAAACTCTCCCTTTCAGTGAGAGGAGGCTTCAACCCTGTAGTAAAAGTCTACACATTGGGTCAGTTCAGCCCTTGTTCCAGGGCAGAAAGGGAATAGAAGTGGACCTGCCTTTCAGGAGCCTTGATAAAGGGGTAGGAGGCCGAGTGGGGTAGCATGCGAGGAAAGTTCAGGGTGCGGAGGGGAGGGGCAGAGGGGATCTCTGGAAAGATAATCGGGAAGGGCGATGGGGTCTGGCGCTCTGGCATCCCCTTAGGTGAGGGCTGCGGTGGGACCACCAGAGCAGGTTGGAGGGTAACAGGGGCTTCTGCCTCAGGGCTGCTGCCTCTGAAGGCATGAGGCCTGTCTTCATGGGAGTGCGGCTCCGATGGAAGATCCGGAATTTCGAGTTCAATATCAGTATAGGCAAGAGCCCGGGGAGGATCTATTCTGATGGTGGCCGTCATGCCATATCTGCGTCGTTTGTTGACCCAGTACAGCAGTGGGCTGTAGCTAAAGGTGGCAGCTTTCATCACCTCCACCCACTGCTGGGCACGCTGTCTCCTCCGCAGGTTCTTCCTCCAGTGGAGTACGAGCATGCTGCCACCAGTTATCACGGTGCAGAGCCCCAACAATCCGAAGTACCATGGGACCCACGCTGAGGCAGTAAAAAAAAAAAAAAAGGCAAGCTGACTGACAGCTCTAGCTTGGGACCTGAACTGTGCTCATTCCTCTCCTGGATTTGGCTCATTCATCCTCTCATTCCTTCCCACCCTTCTCAAAGACATGCCTAATAATTTCCTGATTCAGTCAAAGCTATATTTTCAGGGCACATAAGAGACCCCATTAGCCTTCTTTAGATAAGGAACACTAGGTGTAGAGGGGCCAGACCTGCCCAGACTCAAGTCAGGCCTTCTGGATCGCAGTCCAGGACCCATGCAGTCATTCAGACCAAGAAGCCTCACTAAGGGCAAGGACCTCAATTGTATCTTTTCTGCTTGGGCAGAACATGGTCTCTGCCTTTGAGGAGTCCTTAGTTTCCTAGAGGAGTCTGTCTCTTAACTAAATAGCACTCCATTCAGGCAGCCCCCCCTCCCCCTCCCCGTCCATGCAAAGGGTCTTCCCTGAAAGTTTGTCACTCACACTCACAAGGACTGGGTGTACTTACGACCAGGGAGGCCCATGTCCTCCTTTTGCGAATCCATAAGGTTCACTCTGGTTACCAGGCCTAGGGCTCTGCAAAGAGTGAACTGACCCACTACTCTGCCCACCAATGGGAGTCCCCAGAAGGCCCAGTCCCATTGTTCTCTAAAGATGAGATCACTGGGTTCTGAGCATCAGGAATTCTTGGGCTGGTGCTTGTAGAGTGGTTGGCAGTTGATGGAATAAGGGACTCCATCTTATGACATCTCATGAGCATGTTGTCTTCCATGAAAGACTGGTCCACCATAGAATTGTCTGTTCCCAACTTTGTGTGGTGAACTCACAGGCAGCTCCCAGGAAAGGGTCCTTACACCCTCAGGAGCTTCTACTTGTGTTTTCAGTTGTTAGGGAGCCATTTTCCAGTGGGGAGTGAAGCAGGGAGGACAGTGAGCATTGGACATCCCTACCCTCAAGAAGTGTCTTACCCAGTTGTCAGGGAACAAAATGACTTAGAAGAACCATGTGGTACAAACCTCCTCCTTTGGCTCCTACCATCTCTGCTTTGTTTCTTCAACAAGTGTTTTTTGGGCATCATCAGGTCTTGTGGGATCTCCCCTGTATGTGATCTGCTTCTCTTTCCAGCTCCGTCTCCCTCCCCACCTGTCATATACCTTTCAGCCCTGGGCATGCCAGATTCCCACAGACCCTGCTTATTCCCCTCTAAACTTTGGCTCAGACTGCTGCTTCACTCAGGAGTGTCACTCACCACATTTCCACCACCGAACACCTCCTTATCCTCCCAGGTGGTCAGCTCCCCAACTCTGATACAAATAGTTCTTTCAGTTGATTTCCCAGTTTCTAGAACTCTGGAGCAGATAAATTTGAAACAAATTGGTCCCAGGGACAGGAATCAAATTGATTTCAACAACTATAAATTTGTATAAAGTGGAAAATATAGTGTTCTACAGATTTAATATATTATTTTTAGAAAGTTGCTCTATTTGAACTGGTATAAAAGTGATGCCCTTTTAAATAATACCTCACCTACCATGAACAACTAAAGTTCAGTTAAGTATAAATTAAACTGAAAAAATTAATCTGATGCTCTGCCACTGAGGCTTATTTTAAAATCAACATATTTTCCATCCCCTTCTCCCCCATCCCTAACCTGGAACAGGATTACTTTTTGTCCCCATTCAGTTATCTGTCCTTGAGCACACACCCACCACAGGAGTGAAGAAATTCAGAGTTGGAGATGGCAGCAGAAGACTTAGAAAATGATTATATCCCAGATTAAGAAGTGAAATAGGACCGGGCACACCTGAAATCACATCTTTAAAAACACTTTGTTCCCCCTGATGTGCAGAATCACAGCCTCTGGGACAAGAGTCCCTTGCATTTTTCCTTTGCTTGCAAAGTAATTAAACTTCTGTCCATCAACTGATATATAAATATACAAATGGGCATATCCATCCAACAGAAAATATGTGTGGATTTGTGTGTATATATATAAATTATATTTATATAAGATTTTGATATTAGGGATGGACCCCAGTATTCAGTTATTGAATAAACAATGTAGGAAGCCTAAATCAACTAAAAATTGAAAATTATTTTCTCTCTGAAAAAATTTTAATAGCAATTTTACTTATTTTATACATCTATATTATTTGTTGAGATGTGCATATATATGTTTGTGTATAATATATGTATAATATAAAATATATAATACATATACATATGTATGTCTACATATATTTATATGTATATATATGTATCTATATATGTGTACATATGTATATATATATCTACATTCATATATATATATATATATATATATATATATATATATAATTATTGCTAAAATTAAGAAATCAAAACCAGTTGACTTGTATCTATTTTAGACCCAGAGCTCAGTCCCTGAAACATTTTGCTTATTGTGCAGAGCTTGCCCTTCATCCTGTCCTGCAGTTTCTTCTGCTTGCTGGTTGGAAATCTGGTCTGGTTATATTCCTTCCATTCTTCCATATGAAAACAGCCGTACTCTCTGTGCCAATCTGAGCCATGAAGTACTCTGAATGGAAACTACTTATGATTTTGTAATGAAGATATTTGAAAAAAATGCAAGAAATACCAAAGAGAAAGTATTCAAAGAATTCGTTGGGTTGTTTTTACAAAGTAAGTTTTAAAAAAAAATTACACAATCATCAATTTGATTACTGCTTCTTCCCAAATAAAAGATGTTCCTATATTTGTTGAGTCACTGAAGGTTGAAGTTTAGGACTAGAAATAGCATGAACTATACATCATAAGAACTATTTGCTGCTCATCTCTTCTGGTTACACAGCCTGGTAGAGGGTCTCTAGGCTCTACGGTCCCTCAGTCCCTGATGTCCATTCATTGGGTCTGCTTGCCCAGAGCAGCATGTTTTTTCTGCATTTCTTTTCTCTTTTTATTTTTTGGGTGAATAACAGGCTGTTTTAAAAATCAGCACTTAAGTATAATGCATTGGCTACTTTTATTGGAACATTTTATCTTAATTTTTCTCCTACACAAGAAGTATTACCTTGATAAGACAATGGATTTGAATAACCAATTTACTTTACCAAAGCAATCTTCAAAGGACAAAGCTGGAGAACTCACTTTTCCCAACTGTGAATTTATTAAAAAGTGACAATAATTGAGACAGGGTGATACTGGCACAATGATTGACCTGCAGGCCACCGTAAAAGAGCTTAGTCTAGATGTTGGCCCTCATCTTTGTAGTTACTTAGTTTGACAGGAATGTCAAGATAATTAAACAAGGGAGAAAAAAGTCTTCTCAATTATATGCTGGGGTGACTGGATATCCACCTGACTCCTCACACGATGCACAGAGTTTAGCCAAATTTAATTCCAGAACTAACTCAAATAGACCTATATGTATGTAAGAGCTAAAGGGGAAATTTTCTTTAAAGGTATAGGAGTAAATTTTGACTTTATTAGGCAAATTCTTTTTGGATAGGACACCAAGAGCACAGTGATAAAGAACAATATGGGTAGATTGAACTTCAAGTTAACAACTTTTGTTCAAAGTATCTTGTCAAAAATGTGGAAAGACAACTGACAGACAAGGACAAAATATGTGCAAGTAACATGTCTTAAAAGAAAATGTATCCAGAATAAAGAAAGAACAGAACCCAACACATAGATAGCCAATGTTTAAATAATGGACACATCATCTGAGTAGACCTTTCTCTAGAGACCTTCCTCCAAAGCAGATATTCTGGCCAGTGAGCACATAAAAAAAATGTTCAACATCATCAGCCAGTGAGACTCAAAATAAGGTACTACTCCACATCCATGAGGATAGCTAAAATGAAACCAGATATTAACAACTTGGTAAGGATTTGGGAAAGGTAGCACCAACCTTCCTACATTGCAGTAGAAATGTAAAATAATGTAGTTTATTTGAAAAATATTATTTGAGGAAATGTCAAACTAAAGATAGCACACCACATGACCCAGAAATTCCACTCCTAGTTATATACCTAAAAGAACTGAAAACTTTAAAAAAAACTTTAAAAATATTTTTATTAGTTGGGAGACTTTTATTTTATTTATTTATGTGGTTTGCTGAGAATCAAACCCAGTGCCTTACACATGGTAGGCAAGATCTCTACCACTGAGCCACAGCCCCACGCAAAATAATGAAAATTTTTGCCTTCCAAAATTGGTACTAGAATGTCCATAACATTATTCATAATTACCAAAAGTATAAATAACCCTAAGGCTCATCAACTGGTATACAGATAAACAAATGTGATATATCCATCCAACAGAAAATATGTATGTATCTGTGTGTATACGTATGCATTGTATGTATGTAAGTGTCGGGAGCCATTCTCACACGTGACTGGGTGACTCCCGGTTTGGGTCTGAGGCTTCTGGCTGTGTCAGAATTTTCCTGGCCCTCTCCTGTTGAACCTGTCCGTGTGGGGGTGTGACTGACCACTGACCCCAGGGGCCCAATCACTGACCCTGACCTTGGAGTGCGGCCCCCCTTCAACCTTCATTGGATGGAATTCTCCCCCTAATTTCTTGTTCCCCAATAAAAGGCTACTCCCTGGCGTGCTCCCTCTCTCTCCTGCTAGCCCCGAGTAATCCTTGCTGCCCTACCAGGCAGTTAGACTTGGGAACCAGAGAGGGGAGCCGTCTCGGACCTGGTCATAGAAAAAGGTAACTGAGTCTGTGTGTTTATTTCGATCTCTGCTAGCTAACTTTTATGCCAAGAACCTCATTAATGAAACCATTGCGCTGGCCGCATGGTGAATATAAGATTTTGATATTAGATACGGAACCCAGGGCCTCACCCATCCTAGGCAGTGCTCTACCACTGAGCTAAAGTCCCAGCCTTTTTTTTTTTTCTTTTTTTGGTAAAAGGGTCTTGCTAAGTTGCTCAGGCTGGCGTGGAACTTGCCATCCTCCTAACTCAGTCTTTCTAGTCTCTGGGATTATACACATGGGGCATTGCTTCTGGTTACAATAGGACATTATTTGGTAATAGAAAGAAATCAGTTACCAACACTTGCTACAGTCCAAATTACCCTTGAAAACATAAAGCTAAGTGAAAGTCAGGAAAGATTACATGTATAATTCAATCCACATGATACTTGAGAAGGCAACTCTTAGGAGGTAGGAAGTTGATTTCTAGCTGACTTAGGGTTAGTAGACTGGGGTAGAAATTAGTGGTTGCTTGTGGTTCTGATGCTCTTTCTGTGAAGGCAGAAATATACTAAGATTGTTGATTGTACAACTCTGCAGATACACTGAAAGCCATTGGCTAATCCACTTAAATGGGTGAGTTGTACAGTATGTAAATTGAGTATTAATATATCCTCCAATTACTTGGAGGATTAAAAATACTTTTGTATGCAATGGCTAAGTCAGGAATATCCTCTTATGTTGGGGTTACACCACAGATACAACAACAGAACCTACAGGGTGGATGCTGTCAATTGGGATCAGACTCCGAGAGATACATTTGAAAAAACAGATGGCAGCCAAACCAGCATTGTGGACCTCTACCAGCAGGTAGGAAATTTTATTTATAAAACATATTTGAATCTTAGAATTTTTAACCTTACTAGAATCAAATTCTCTGAAGTCTTATTTAGGAAGCATAGTATACAGTATTAACATAGTCTCCTTTGGGGCCTAGGACTGCTTCATCCATTATCCATGTGTTCAAGTGCCTGTGTAGGGGGCAATATGGCATCATTAGACAGTTCTAGCAGGGCCACTCTACCAGCATTAGAAGTGGCTAGAATAGTTTTCAACATGTAGATGTACTATTGGATAAAAATAAAATATGGTCAGTCTTCAGACAGAAAAATGTAATTGTCTGGAAGTCTTAGATCTGTAGTACTTGGTGTAAAAAGAGTAAAATTGATCAATTACATTTGATGTGATGTCAATTATGTGCTAAGCCTTACAATTCATGTGTTCCCCAATCTCAAATTTGAGTGTGCACAAAGAAATAAGTAAACTTAGCTCAGTAAACCAGGAAGCACCAGTTGACATGGCTGACTTTCTAGTTTTGACAAATGAAAGAATGATCATTTAAAGAAAGCCAGACACTTGGAGCAACTAGAGACAAGTGGCAGATGAATCATAAGGAAACGAGCTCTATTGGTTTATAAGAATCCAAAATATAGCCATGTGGAGCCATTGGAAATACACTACTCTAGTGGCATCCAAGGGAATGGCCCAGTGTCAATGTTACCCTGGCATGTGGGCCACCTTCAATGTTTCTGTATTTTCTCCAATAAAGCAGTTAATGCCTCGGTTGTATCTTGGCTGTGCATGCTAGGACAGTTGAGTCTCCTGATTGAGGAACTTGGGTTCTCACAGCAGGCAAATAGGATGGATCTATTCTGATAGTATTTCATGTTATGGGGACTCTCTCATGGCTCTTTAGATTGTGTGGTCGTGGAACACTTCTGAGAAGCTAAAATATACATGTCAGGAGTGAGCTGTGTGCAAATCAGGGAGAGGAGAATAAAGGGGATGACAGAGGCACAAAGACACAATTTTCAGGATCGGCCTGTTGTGACCCTTTCTCAAACAGCTGGTGTGTTCTCTTGAGAAGTAAGGTGAATACAGGTCAGGGGTGTAGCAGCAGGCAGGGGCTCCACCCTTATTGGAGGGTAAGGTAGGGAACCCCTTGTATAGAACTTTGTTCTGTGGGACAAATTGGACTTTACTGAGATCCTGTAGTGTTATGTAGATGAATCAAGTCATCTGTTTTTTTTGGGGGGGGTGTTATTGTTTTGCTTAATTTTATTGCGGCCCTGGGATTGAACCTGGGTCCTTGAGCATGCTAAGAAAGCACTCTACCACTGAGCCACATCCCCAGCTCAAGAGATCTCCTTTTAAATACTATTTTATCAATATGTACAAAGTGTGGGCAGTGTCTACACAAAAAATTGAGATAAGGTACCCAATGAGGAGGTTGTTAATGGGACTCATGTAAATGGTGGTGTCCTGGCTTGGAGAGAAATGGGTAGGACTTGTTGATGGTGTGGGATCCTTTGGGTGCTAGAAAAAGGAGAGGAAATGGGTGGATGATGGCATCATCCTCTGGGATTGGGGAGCCTGGAAGAAGCTGGCTTGAGTGGGCTGGAGATATGAAAGGCTCTGATGGAGTTACAAACTGCAGAATCATTGAACTCCATACCATGAGAAAGTTCTAGGACATGGACAAAGGTGAATCCCATGGTTTTTCTAAATAATTGCCTCAGTCTGGCTGGGCAAAATAACCAGGGGGTGACAAGAAACTTGTGAAGGTTGAAACAGTGGGAGCTGCTTTATTGTAGGATGGCAGAGGTATTTATACCTAACTGAATACACAGCCTGTTTCAATTTAGCATCCTCCAATTACAGCAATCCTCATCATCTTAACAATTATACACAGCTTAACTCAATTAACATCATCTAGATACAGCAATTAGCCAATAAGGAATCTCTATCATCTTAATGGCTCATTGGTATTACTTCATCTTAATTATACACAGCTTAACTCAATTAACAACATCCTAACAGCTCGCTGGTGTTACTTCTCAAACCACTTCCTCTGGCAAGGTCCAGGCACCATCTTGACTTGGTTGTGGCTCTCAGCATTTCCCTTTTTAGTTTTATTTAAAAAACAAGTATGTGGCTTAGGGACCATGCCTGTTTTAGGTTGTACAATATTTCATATGGTCCTTTCCCATCATTGGATGGTCTGACCTCAAATCGTCAGTCTCCTGTCTTAGGTTGGTACCATTGTAATTGAATCTTACCCTTCTTTGACTACCAGCCCAACACACTGAGCCATACTTGTGAATAACGACCATAGTGGTTTTTCCACAAACACCATAAATAATCTGTTACAAGCAGAAAGGAGGATACAAAAATGCCAAGATAACAAGCCAATTGATGGCTCCAAGTAAGAAGCCCTTGGAAAAATTGTACCAGCAATGGCAATGTTAGCAAAGATAACGAGTTACAATTTGTTGCCTCAATAGATTAGTTTTTTGTCACAGTCCAGGTAAAGCAGTATCTAATTAAATCAGTCCAGGTAAGCTCACAGTCCAGGTAAGTTCTGCAGGCAGCTAGCCTCACAGTCCATGTAAGTTCACAGTCTAGGTAAGTTCTGCAGGCAGCTAGCTAGATCTGCAGTCTTGCCCGGTGCTCAGCAACACTGGTAATCTTTCCACCCTCGTCCTCACCGGCACTGGGATGAAGGCAGGAACTCTGGATGGCTAAATAAAATCCTGTAGCATTCCAGCAGGCACTAAAAAAACAACCTTCTGAACAATTTAGTACATTATCTCAAGGTTTTTTACATTTGAAATAGGCCTTAATGGTGGTCATTACTCATTAGCATCCAGGTGTGGGAGAACCATTATAGTTATTGACATTGGAAATAACCAAACTTCAGGGGCACCGGGCGGGTCCTCTGCTGCAGGCTGTAGCAGCCCCAGATGGCCCTGGGGAGTGTCCTGTACTCAAACTGCCACCGGGCACAGGGAGCAAGAGCCCGGGAGACTGTGCCTCCAGGTCAGGTCTGGGTTTGGGCTTGTGGCAGTGGCATCCCGCTCTCCGGGAGATGGGCAGGGAAAGGTCTGTGGCCACTGCCGCTGCTTGGAAAGTCCCTGCTGCGCTGTGATGGGCTCGCGCATGTGGCAGCCAAGGCGCCACTTCACAAATCCTCCGATAATGAAAAATATTTAGTAGTAGCCTTTTGTTGCAACTTTTTCCCGGATAATCTTTCCTCCTCTGAACTTTCTTCCTTTTTCTGACTAGAGTTCCTGGGATTTTTTCATCGTATGCCCTAACTGTACTTGGTTTCACTGGGGTGCCTCCTTCCTTCAACAATTTATGTAACACCCCTTCCATATTTTCATCACAAAGACAATACAACACACCAAGACAAAACAAGACACAAACATACTGTATCAATCTTCTCCATTTTCTTAAAATGGCCATCCTTCTTCTTGCCCTGTTCTAGGAACGAGCAGATTTACTCCCATCCTATCTATTACCAGGAATGTGCAGCTTTTCCTTGTCACTTACCCCCGAGCGTCCTGGGGCTCCCTGTATTGGCCACCATCTGCCGAAGTCTGGCTGGGCACAATAACTGGGGAGGGGGGGGGTGACAAGAAACTTGTGAAGGTTGATACAGCGGGAGGTGCTTTATTGTAGGACAGCAGAGGTATTTATACCTAACTGAATACACAGCCTGTTTCAATTTAGCATCATCCAGTTACAGCAATCCTCATCATCTTAACAATTATACACAGCTTAACTCAATTAACATCATCTAGATACAGCAATTAGCTAACAAAAATCTCTATCATCTTAATAGCTCACTGGCATTACTTCTCAAACCACTCTCTCTGGCAAAGTGCCAGGCGCCATCTTGACTTGGTTGTGGCTCTCAGCAAAAAATTACAAACCTCTTTAAGGAAAAGACATCTATACCTATATCAGTATCTTAAGAATTGAAACTAGGAGGCTAGCTTAAGAAGAATAATCACAAATGCCAGATTTGAAGTTGTCTTCTGTGAGGTGTGAGAACTCTTGAACTTCCCAGGTGCTTAGGAAACATCTGGTGAGCCTAGCATTCGCTCGGCCTGGCGGTGGAGGCAGCGGAGGAGCGGAGCCCTTAGTGGTGACTGGGCGTTCTGAGCCGGGAGGCGGCGGTGGCTGAGCACAACTTTGCACTGCCCTTCCAGGCTCTCGCTCCAACCGAACACTTTTCTGGAAGGTCCCGGCAGCTGGGGCCAAACAGTGCTATACCGTGCCCTGGCGGGCGGGAAGATGATAATGATGTCCCCAAACAGCAAGCTGGCGTTCAGCATGCCACATGGCGGTGGCCTGCACGTGGAGCCCAAGTACTCGGCACTGCACAGCGCCTCGCCCGGCTCCTCGGCGCCCGCAGCGCCCTCAGCCAGCTCCCCCAGCAGCTCCAGCAATGCTGGCAGCGGTGGAGGCCGGAGCAGCTGCTCCAGTAGCAGTGACAGCAGAGGCGGCGGGGTCTCAGAGGCGATGCAGAGAGCTTGTCTTCCAACCCCACGGAGCAATGTATTTGGCGGGCTGGATGAGAGTCTGCTGGCCCTTGCAGAGGCTCTGGCCGCTGTGGACATCGTCTTCCAGACCAAGAGTCACCACCACCACCCGCCCCACCACAGCCCCTTCAAGCCGGACGCCACTTACCACACCATGAACACCATCCCGTGCACGTCGGCTGCCTCTTCTTCATCTGTACCCATCTCGCACCCGTCTGCACTGGCCGGCACCCACCACCACCACCATCACCACCATCACCACCACCACCAGCCGCACCAGGCGCTCGAAGGCGAGCTGCTGGAGCGCCTGAGTCCCGGGCTGGCCCTGGGTGCCATGGCTGGCCCCGACGGCGCGGTGGTGTCCACGCGGGCTCATGCTCCGCACATGGCCACCATGAACCCCATGCACCAAGCAGCGCTCAGCATGGCCCATGCGCACGGTCTGCCCTCACACATGGGCTGCATGAGCGACGTGGACGCCGACCCGCGGGACCTGGAGGCGTTCGCTGAGCACTTCAAGCTGGGGGTGATGCAGGCAGATGTCGGTTCCGCTCTAGCCAACCTCAAAATCCCCGGCGTGGGCTCGCTTAGCCAGAGCACCATCTGCAGGTTCGAGTCTCTCACGCTGTCACACAACAACATGATCGCGCCCAAACCCATCCTGCAGGCTTGGCTGGAGGAGGCAGAGAAGTCCCACAGTGAGAAGCTCACCAAGCCTGAGCTCTTCAATGGCGCTGAGAAGAAGCGCAAGCGCATGTCCATAGCTGCGCCTGAGAAGCGCTCGCTTGAAGCCTACTTTGCCATCCAGCCGCGACCCTCCTCGGAGAAGATCGCCGCCATAGCAGAGAAACTGGATCTTAGGAAAAATGTGGTGCGCGTCTGGTTCTGCAACCAGAGGCAGAAACAGAAAAAAATGAAATATTCCGCAGGCATATAGGAGACGCTTGGTCATTCCAGGCACAGCCCACTCCTTGTCCCCCCTTTCCTCCCTCTTTCTCTCCTGCCTCTTTTCTTTCCACTTTTGGTGACCAGAAACAATTCCAGTAAATGTGAATCCAGAGAAAGCGAGGATTGAAGAGGGAAGGAAGTAGCGAGCAACTGAGCTCAAGCCAGAGAGAATGTGAAAAGGTTTCTGAAAGAAAAGAAAAACAAAAGGTGGGATTTGTCAAGTTGTAGAAAAGTTGTCCCTTTTAACCCCACCTCTGCTTCTTCAGAGGTAGTGTGGAGCTGGCTGTGTGCAGGAAGGCAGAAGAGACAGCCTTTTAAAAGTCTGCAAAAATAAGCAAGTAAGATTTGTTTTTATTCTTACAGACATCACCCTTGTTCAAGTTTAAAAGTACACTTTGCAGCTATTTTTCAGAAATAGAAATTGATTCAGAACTGAAAACTTTAAACTAGAGTTGATGCTTAATGGGATAGAGACATCTCTAAAGTATTTTGAATTTTAAAAAGATGGCAGATTTTTCTGCATTTACACTGTATATTATATATATATTTTTTATTGTGGTTCTTACCCTCTTCTTTCTCTGAAGTGTTAATGCTTAAGAAAGGAGTTGCTCCTGCTGTGTTCACTGATCTTGAAAGCTATTATTAGATTATTGCCGAACAACCCTCTGTAAATTATTAATTTATCTCTCTAGCAAATTAATTTGTGCACATTCTAATTAATTAAACTTCTTTAGTCTAAAAAAAAAAAAAACACAAAAAACCGGGGGGAACGTATAGCTAGTGGTGTTCAAAAATTTTGTTTGATGAGTTCACTGAATTTTTACAGCTTCCCTCATATAACGTGTTCTTTTTGGCCTACTTGTATATTCTCACTTTGAATTAAGCTTGTTTTTTCTTTGTTTTTACTGGTAGTGTTCTGATTTGTGAGTTGACACTCAGTAATGGATGTCTTAATCGTGGAGACCTGATTCACTGTCCTGAGGTATTGTTTACTTTGTTACATATTTAATGGGGATTCCCACATTGTCCCCACTACACCAGAGCGCTCTCTCTCTCTCTCTCTCTCTCTCTCTCTCTCACCCTTACACGTCTACACACACAAACACATATTCACACATCCCTAATAGAAGAGGCAATTGGAAGCATGAGTCCTGCATCATTTTCTAGCATTTAGTGCATTTTTCAGTTGGTGCTTGCCCCTCCGATTCTAAGATTTCACCAAAATATTGCAATCTTCCAGTTTTCAATTGCTTTGTTGACTACATTTTAACATTTGTAGGAACCCTTCAGTTTTTCCTTTTGGAGGTTTGTTGGTAGAAAAGTGAATTTGAACTATTTGAAAGACAGTGCACTGCTTGTAAATTCACATTGTTTGGTAGAATTCTTTTGGAACAAAAATAATTAGGTACACAATGACCAGTACCTTATTATTGTAAATATTTCATTCAAAATGATGCACATATAGATATATTTCACAAATTTTGCTGTATTGCTGTTCCATTTGAGGTTCTCCAAAGTCTTGAGTTCTGTACGTGACCTGGTTTCTTGTTTTTGTTAATAGATGGTTTATTTACTATGGTAATGTATTAAGTTATTTTTGGTATTTTATTGTCTTTCATTGAAGAGATGATTTTAATGTTTTATTGGCAAAGTATGCTGTTTTTCATTAAAATATGCTATTAATATTAAATGGCTTTTAAAATGTGGAAAAAAAAGAAACACCTGGTGCCAGAATCCTTGTGACAGATTATCATTTGCAAGGTCCTTGTTGATGAGTGATGTGGAAGCCTCTAGCAGAATCACTATTTTTTGTTGGGAGAAAAGGCACTTTGCCATTTGAGAATTGCAGCATAAGTGTAGGAAGGTGTTTGTGACATCTTGTTTTAAAAATGTCTTTTCCTCCTGGAAAGAGGAACTATGAGCTTAGGGGGAAAGACTGAGAAGAAATGTTGGGTGTATATCTGTAATTGAAATGTTATAAAGGGGTCAGGGTTTGCCCTTCCCCGTTAGTGCAAGTGTTCTTAAAAGTTCTCAGAATGCTTTAGGAATTTTCAAAGCAAGGTCAGTGAGCACTGTATACTCTTAAGTGTCTCTCAGCCATCACTGCATACAAGGGTAGAAATGAGAATAGTCACTTTAGTGTAATGCTTTGTGGGATGTATGCCATGTGGGCCATGTATGCCAAAAGGAACCACAATGATGGTCTCTTGATCAGCAAAGGCAGATGGAAAAAGCGCCATAGGCTTATTCCCTGTTCACATGTACATCTTGCTGAGCTGTGCTACCTGACAGGTAATGGTGACTGATGTAGTCTCTGTAGAAGACAACCCTGTCTTAAAAAGTTAGATTTAGCTGTTGTCATGATGTGCATCTATAATCACAGCTACACAGGCCAAGGCAAGAGGATGACAAATTTGAGGCCAGTTGAGGCACCTTAGTGAAGCCCTGCCTAAAAAAAAGGGGGGGGCAAGGATGTAGCTTAGTGATAGAGCCCCTTCCCAGTTTAGTCTCTGAATATTAATATCAAAAAGAATAAGTCACTATTTAATCATGATTTAGAAATAGTGTTTTCGCAGAAGTCTATGACCCAGAATTGCAACATCTAAGTTGGTTGGGTGGGGCTTCTCATCCCCAACTACCATAGTTTTCTCTAATATAAATTTATTCTTGCTTGTGTAGCCATATTTTTAACTTTTTACAAAATGGTCTAATAGATGCAATGTGTAAAGACTGTAGAATGATGAGATTCTATCTAAAGATATGAGACTGAGTCCCATGAGAAGAATGACAGTACCTAAGGAGTTTGTCAAGTCAAGACTCTAGTAAGTACTAGTTTTCTGACTGTGCTTGTGTCTGAATGGTGTGTGCACAGAGGTTGAGCTCTGTGTGTATCCCTTAGCATCTTAGATTATTTTATTAAAAAATGGCTATGGCTAATGTGGAGAAAATGTTTTTTTTTTTTTTTTTTGTCGTTGTTGTTGTTTGTACCAGGGTTGAACTCTGGGGCACTCAACCACTGAGCCACATTCCCAGCTCTACTTTGTATTTTAGTTAGAGACAAGAGTATCACTGAGTTGCTAAGTCCTTTGCCATTACTGAGGCTGGCTTTGAACATGTGATCCTCCTGCCTCAGCCTCTCTAGCTGCTGGGATTACAGGCATGTTCCACTGCACCTGGCTGAGAAAATGGTATTATTGTGGGGAGGAGAGTGAGCAATTCCAGGTTTTCTGATTCTGTAATGTTAGGAGATGCAGGAATAATGAAAGAGAGATGCTCTGAATTGCCTGTACAAATGTGAATCCAGGGACAAGATTATTTCAGAGTTCTATATTGTTACCAGGGTTAAGATCCAGGTGCTTGCCCCACACCTGCCCAGTCAAGTTGACAACTAAGTAGTTGAGGCAAAGAAAGTGACTGTATTTAAAAAGTGGCTCAGTGAGAAGAAAGAGGGATTCTGTATCCAAATCCCTACCTCTTAGGAAGCTGATCTCAGGGGGCTTATGTTAGTGATTCATGGGTGTTTCCAGATGGGCAGGTGTTCTGCAGAGGGAAGGCTGGATAATGGTATCCAAGTCATGATATTTTCCAACTTCTAAGATCTCAACAGTAAAGATCATGATTTTTTCCTATTATGGACTAGTTGCATATTATACAATGATAGGGTAAGGAGGGGAAGGTAATTCTTCCTAGACCCTCTTGTTGAGCTGCTAGCTGAAATCCCTGTAATGAGGGAGAACATCCTTCCTTAGTAACTTCACTCCCAGCAGTGAACACAGAGCATCCTTCCTCAGCTAGCTACTCCCATCATGAACAGAAACACATCCACTGGTCAATTTCAGTATTTCAGCACTGAGAACAGGCAGTAATTTATTCAAGGAAAATAGTCCTGATTTGCAAATATCTAATTGTCATTGATTATTTTCCTTGGATTGATCACAATAGGAATGTTTTAATTTTCAGATCCCAGAATGCAAAAAGAGAACTTAAAACATTGATGTTTCAGGCTTGACCTAGATTTTCTTAGGAAGAACTTTGAAAGAAGTAAGACTCTTCCATTACAACATTACAAATCAGTAAGATGGATTTTGAAGATATTCATGGTCATTGTGGGGTCAAATAAAGACTAATGCACAAAGGAACCCATGCAGTCATGTTTATAGCTATGACTGTTGCTTTTTTCAGTATCCCTGTTCTTTCTGTGAGACAACAGGCAAACACTGAATCAGAATGTATGTAGAGCACTTTGCTATAGGGAGCTATGTCATCTCTTTATCTAACATTGTAGACATTTGCTCATGGCAGTTGGAAGACTGACCTCCCAATTCTATTCTTAAGGATCAGATACATAGAATCAAAATGATGCAGAGGAACCTACATTAAAAGAAAAGACTAAAGTTTCAACAGTATTAGAGCAAAGAAGGATTAATGAATCAGGCAGCACTCAGAACCAGATGTTCAGAGTTTCATGGCAGCAGTGTGGGCAGTGAGATTCCATAGGCTGATGTAGAAGTACAATGAAAAAAAATATATTTGACTAGAGTCAAAAGACCCTACATAGATGCTGGTTAGCAGTTTCTGTAAATTTGTAAATTTCCTAGTTTCATTTTGTAAAAACTTAAACTGGTTCCTAGTTTCCGTGTAACATTTTTACATTAATTCTCCATGTACCTGTGGAGGAAGCTGAAGCCCTGGAATCATCTTAGTCTAATGAACTCTCAACTAAAACTTCATATCACCCAGGATAGAATCCATGTTCCAATCCACTCATTGTTAAGACTAGAATTATGAGATTTCAGTAGAAAATAGCACCAATATACAATGGAAATGCCCTTGGATAATGTTGATTTTGGAAAAGCAGTAATTTATGTCTTGTGATTCTTTTTCAGTTTGAGGCTGATCCACTAGCAGATTGTTTAAGAGGATCAACAATTACATCCTTACTTAGAGTGATGTCACTAAATGACTGGATGTTTCTTTATTCTAGGAGCTGTGTTGAAATAGTGAGTTATGACTATGGGAAAATCAAATATGTAAGTACAGTGGCAATTTTAAATTTCCAATTTAAAAATCCATAAATAATCAATTATTTCCAATTCAAAATCAGTTGTTAACCATCTGAAAGTAGAGTCCCTGGCATATCAACATGTAGGAATCATTTTATCAAAACTCTGAAGCCCTGGAAGAAAAGGTTAATGTCTGCCAGTCAGCAAACACCAGAATAGGATTTTATGACATGGTTTGTGGCTGTTAGGATAGATGTTGAAGAAGGCATGGGAATTAGAAATTTGGTGTGAATGGGTGGGGAATACTTTTTAAATTTGTTTAGTTCTACATGACAGGATAATGTACTTTAGCATATATTATATACATTCAGTGTATATTATATACATTATATACATTTAGCATACATTATATATATATATATACACAGAGTATCACTTATTCTATTTAGGATCCCACTCTTGTAATTGTACATGATCTGGAGTTACCCTGATTGTGTATACATATATAAGGCTAGCAAAGTTATGACTGATTAATTCTACTGTCTTTCCTATTCCCCTCCTACCTTCATTAGTTTCCCTTTGTAGAATACAATGGATTTCTATTATTGCCCTCCTTAACATCTCTTGTTTTGGGCTAGCATCCACAAATCAGAGAGAACATTTGGCCTTTGGTGTGTTGGGATTGGCTTATTTCACTTAGAATGAGAGTCTTCAGTTCTGGATGGGGAATATTAAGAACTAGGTCCTACTGAGTACAGTAGCACAAGCATGTAATCCTATGTTGCTCAGGAAGCTGAGGCAGGAACATCACAAATTCAAAGCCAGTGTCAGAAACTTAGCAAGGCTCGAGCAACATGGAAAGACACTGTCTCTAAATAAAATATAAAAAGTGCTGGGGATGTGGATCAAGGGTTGAATGCCACTTGGTTCAATCCCTAGTACCAAAACAAAACAAACAAATAGCAGCAAGAACAACAACACAAAATAAGGCTCCAATCATGTTTCCAAAAATTGAACTTATTTTTAAAGAAAATTTAATCTTTTTATAGGAATTTTGGGTTTACAGAAAAATGAAGAAGATACTGAGACTTTCTGTGTACTCCCCCATTATCAATATCTCCCACCAAAGTAGTGCATTTATTCTAATGGATGAATGTACATTAATAGATTGCAATCACCAGGCATGGTGGTGGAGCATGCTTGTAATCACAGTGGCTCGGGAGGCTCACTCGGGAGGATTCTGAGTTCAAAGCCATCCTTAGCAATGGTGAGGCACTAAGCAACTCAGTGAGATTCTGTCTCTAAATAAAATGCAAAATAGAGCTGGGGGTGTGGCTGAGTGTTTGAATGTCCATGTTTTTAATCCCTGGAACCCCAATCCCCCAATATCCATTGCAGTCACTTAAAATCTGCAGTTTACATTTGGGTTCATTCTTGTTGTACATTCATACACATATGTGCATGTGACATATGTCCACTATTATATTATCAAGAAGAGTAGTTTCAACTAATTATTTGTTCTTTTTTTTTTACTATCTCAATATTTTTTCCCCTTTTCCAGAATGTCATATAGTTGAAGCATGTAGTAGGTAGACTTTTCAGATTGGCTTTTTTTAGGTAGTAGTAAACATTTAAAGTTCTATTATTTCTCTGGATTGATAGGTCCCATCTTTTTAGTGCTAAATGACAACATTATGTTGTCTAGATGTAGTTTATTTTTCCATTCCCTTACTGAAGGACACCTTAATTACTCCCAATTTTTGACAGTTATGCATAAAGCTGCTCTAAATATTCTTGTGTCAGTTTTTGTGTGGATGGACACAAGTGTTTAACACTTTTGGGTAGATAGCAAGGAACATGATTGTTTGATCATTTTATAAAAATATGTTAGTTTTTAACAAACCACCAAACTGTATTCCAAAGTGGCTGTAGCACTTGCATTCCACTTGGGAATGATCAGAGTTCTTGCTGCTCTAAATTCTCACTGGTATTTGGTGTTGCAGGTGCTCAGGGTTCAGGGCATTCTAATAGATATAGAGGGACAGCTTGTTTTAATTTGCATTTTCTCATATGATATGGAACATCTTTTTACATGCTAACTTGTTATATCTTTTCATATATATATATATAATCTTCCTTGGCAAGGTTCTTGTATATTTGGCCCATTTTAAAGTCAACTTCTTTTCTTATTGTTGAGTTGTAAGAGTTTTTGTTATATTTGGGATAACAGCCATTTATTAGATGTCTTTTGCAAATATTATGATTTACACTGTATCTTGTCTTTTTGCTTATCTCTTGGCAGTGTCCTTCACAGAGCACACCTTAATTTTAATGAAGCCCTACTAACCAATTTATTTTTTCATGGATTTTTGTCTTTGATGTTGTATGAAGTCCTTGTCATAATAATTCAAGATTATTGAAATATTCTCCTAGAAAACTGTAGGAGTTCTTAATTTTTGTGGTGTACATTTAGGTCTGTGATTTATTTCACATTAGTTGGGTGAAGGGTATAATTTTTGTGTGTACATTTATCTTTCTTCTGGCATGTGGATGTCTAGTTACTCTAGGATCATCTGTTGAAAAGATTATCTTTATTGCATTGTCTTTTTCCTCTGTCCAATTATTGGCCTAAGTGTAATTCTGGCTATAAAGTCTTCTCCATTTACCAATTTATGCATGTTTTTCCACAAACCATTGTAGTTTTCTGGTAAGTCTTGATATTGGATAATTTTTCCTCCATATTTGTTCTTTTTCAATATTGTATTATTAGATGTAATGTACCAATATAAAAATGTGGAAAGAGAAAAATATATTGTATTGGTTATAGTGGAAGTTTTGCTTCTCCTTGTACCTTGGAAAAATTATTTTGCCACTATTCACAAAATACTTCACTGATTTTGATTAGCATTGCATTGACTGTATAAATTAAGTGGGAAAGAACCCACTGACGTCTTGACCATAATAAATTTTTCTATCCAGGAACATGGAATGTGCTCCATTCTTTATTTTTTTATTCATTGGAATTTTAGTTTCCCTTTGATAGGTCTTGTATACCTTTATCAGATTTACACCTTACTATTTCACTTTTAGTATTTCAGTTTTTAATTTCAAATTCTACTTTTGTTAATTGATAGAATTAAAAGAAAGGAATTTGACTCTTATGTATTAACCTTCTATATTGAAATCTTACTGTAAAATCTTATCCATTCTAGGAGGTTATTGATTCTAATTATTTTCACAGATGTCATCTGCAAACAAAGACAAGTTTATGGGTTTGAATTTCTTGTGTAATTACATGAGTAAATTTTACTTTGAGTAAAATGTTAAAGGAGTTCATGAGTGAGGACACCACTGATTTTTAAAGATTCAGTTTTCTTTACTCAATATTTTTGGTAATGAGTGACAGTTGAGCTAAATTTCTGAGAGTTCTGACACCCTCCATTGTTTTGTCTGGTGTTTAGTCTGTCTCTTCTGAATGTGTTTATTGCCTTTTGGTATGCCTTGTAATTTTTCCTTGATGGCTGGATATGATGTGCTGGGTCAAAGTGGGTGATGTAAATGGTTATGTGGTAGCAAGGTGAAGGGAAACTAGACTCCTATAATTAGGTCTCAATCTCTGGGGAGGTTGAACCTGTGCACCTTGAACTTCACAGGTGCTTAAGTTTTTTTTCTCTTTGGTTGGGTAGGAACAAATGGCTAGAGTGTGCTAGAGTTGCTATTTCCCTTATCTTATGCAGGTTAGCTGCTAATTCCCCACAGATCAGGCTCTGATAACTGGTTTCTCGTGCAGGCCAGTCTTGCTGGGAAGAAGAATGCTATAGAATATTTCAGAAGGATTCTTCTTTCTCCCTCTTTCTGGAGCCATAAAGGAGTTTTTCTCTGTTTTTCATAAAAAAAAAAAATCTGGTTCATCTAGAACTCAATCTTTCAAAAATTATGAGGTCCTCCCTGAGCTTGCATATACATTTTGTTTTTAATTTCTCACAGATGTCCACACTGAGCCTTCAGCAATTTCAATAAATTGTCAATTACATTTGGTGTCTGTTTTCTTTTCCTGGGCTGCATGCTCGGGGGTGCTCAGGTAAGGCCTGACTCCTGTGCTACCTGTTTTAGCCATTTTCCCTGGGTCTTTACCTCTCTTAGAGACCCCAGAATGATCATTCATTTTTCTTTTCAGTTGGTCTATTTAGCTTTTTACTTCTGAAATATGAATGGTGACACCTAAGCTCATTAGAAGGAAAACCTGATCTACAGATTACTTTTAAAAATAATTAAAATGCACATGTTGGTGTTTATATCATAGCCCGTTTTGCATTTTATTCACGCATGAAGTGTTATGTTGTATTTCATTGTTCTTTGCCTCTTTAGAATAGATGATACACTTATTTTCTAGGTACAAAGTAAATGAAAACCCAAGCTTACATATAATCGTGTTATAGAAGCATATCACATGACATACACAGATCTATCTACTTTGTTTGTCTTCTGTTTTTAGTTCTAAATCTGCATTTGCAAGTACTTTAAAATTCAATATGCTGCCCATGTTTCCCTAAACTAGCCAACAAATGCCAATGTACCTTTATAGTTAGTTAAATACACACTGTCAGGATTTAGCTATAACCTTAATATCACCATCTTATGCTAATGTTCTCAGACTTGAGAACTGGATATTATTTTTAAAAGAGAAAGGATATAGAAATGTAATGTAATATGGCTTACAGTAATCATAATTTTCATCCCCAATGGTAATCTAAGTATGTGTTCTATTTCTTCTAACTTGATTCCTTCCCCTTGTTCAATGGAATTCCTCATTTTTCCTTCCATCCATTGTGTTAGACCAAGTTGTCATTACTTGGTGTCTGAATGTCTATAGAAAGATCCCATCTTACTCCCTTCCTTGAATTTTTGTCCTTAATTCATCTTGCATCCTCCTCTTGCTTCTAAGATAATCTTTGTCTAGGGAGGTTTTCTTAATCATGAAGCAAGTGTGTTTTGTTTGTTTGTTTTTTTTACATGGAGCCTAGACTTTCTTGTTTTAAGTGCTTCAGGAGATCCTGGGATGCTACACTAAGAAACACCTTTTCTGAGCCATATTCATTTTCAAATAAAATAACTTAGCTCTTTAGATAAAATGGTAAATTAATATATAGAAATATATACTTATTGAATACAACATGTCTAAAAATATACATCCATAGCATTCATTACCTAAATAGTTGTGTTTGTGGTGAACACTTAATATCCACATTTTTTAAAGAATGTAATATGCACCATTATCTGTACTTGCAGTGTTATACATTAGATTCTGGAACTTATTGCTTCTGCCTGATTGTAATTATGTGACATTTGACTAACGCCCCAACAGGCTCCTCATTGTTTCTAACCAGGCCACCTGTGGTAAACACTTTCTGACTTTCCACTCTTGATATTAATGTTTTTAGGTTACACACGAGTGAGGTTTATATGGTGCTTTTCTTTGTGTGCCCGACTTATTTCATTTAATGCACTATCCTCCATGTTCACCCATGATATCAGAAATGACCAGATTTCCTTCTTTTTATACTGAATATCATTAATTGTGTGTATACCACTTTTTGTGCATTCATCTCTTGGACTTGTAGGTTGATGCCACATCTTGTCTATTGTGAAAGGTGCTGCATTAAACACAGGAGGAGAGCTACTTCTTTTATGAACTGATTTTGTTTCCTTTACATATATATCCAGAATGGGGTCATTGGATCATAGGGTAGACCTGCTTTTAGTTATCAGGAACTTCCCCTCTGTCTCCTATGATAGGCTGGAGAAGTTGACATTCCCACTAGCAGTGTGCGAGGGTGCTCTACTTCACAAATTTGATCATGGCCATTCTTACTGGAGTTAGATGATACCTCATGTGGCTTTGACCTGCATTCCCTGATGATTAGTAATGTTGAGCATTTTTTCCACATGTGTGTTGGCCATTTGTATGTCTTCTTTTGAAATGTGTCTATTCTGGTCTTTTGTCCATTCTTTCACCAGGTTTTTTTTTTTTTTTTAATTTATACCATACAATTTATTTTTATTTTTTTAGTCATACATGACAGCAGAATGTATTTTGACATAATAACATACATGGAATATACATACATCAATCATATTGTCTATTCCATTCTTCTGCCCTTCCTATCCCCCCTACTTTTCCCCTCCTCTCCCATTCTTTCTCTTTATCCAATCTAATGTGAGACACTTTTTTTTCTTTTTCTCATCACAACATCATATATGTATTCTGTATAACAATGAGGTTCTCCTTCCATCTTCCATGCAACTCCTCTTCTCCCTCTTTTCCCCTCCCACCTCTCTTCCCTATTTTGTGGTAGTCTTCTTCTCATGCTCTTCCTCCCTATCCCATTTTGAGTCATCCCCCTTTTATCAGAGAAGACATTTGGCATTTGTTTTTTAGGGATTGGCTAACTTCACTTAGCATAATCTGCTCTAATGCCATCCATTTGCCTGCAAATGCCATGATCTGGTTATTTTTTAGTGTTAAGTAATATTCCAATGCAGAAAGCAAATTTCACCCAGAAATAGAATAGGAAGCAGAGTACGGCCCAGAGGAAGTGTCCAGCCAGGAGTTGATTTAAGCCCAATTGCTAGAAAGATAGGCAGCTCATCTGTTTCCTGTGTCTGGTCATTGAGGCTCACCAGGGCCACCAGTTCTCCACTCTAGGTGAAGCCTTCAAAGAACTCAGGCATTGAGAGCACAGGCCTAGGAGTCAGGACAGCTGGGTTTCAATTCAGATGACCTAGCAGTGACTACCTGGACTTGTCCCTCAAAAGCTGAACTATTCAACTGTTGGGAGCTGTTCTTATTCACAGCTGTTCTTTTTAGTTGACCAACTTTGAGAATCCCATGAAGGTATGGACTTTAACCTGAGAAAAACTATAGTACATGCAAAATCTAGTATATAATTTCTAAAATATTACAAGCCTCTGGTCTCTAAATCCCAGGCAAAGCAATCCTTGAAAGTTTTTAACCCCACTTTGGGCAGTGTAAAAATCATCACCATTGTTAAAACTGGTGCCTTGACTGAGAGTTCTTGATAAGGGGATCTCTGCCTACTTAAAAACAGGAGATCATGATTTTATCAAATGAATCCAAGGGATGATTCCTCCCTAGGGTAATGGTTTTGATAATGACTTGATGTGAGCCTTGGAATGCTGCTTTTAGGTTCTAGGTGTGTAAAACTTGGTAGGAGAGTAAGAAGGCCAAGGCCAAATGGGGGTGAAAATGAAAGTTCTCAGGTTCTCTGTCTGGCCTTTTACTTTGGACCTTGCTGGTACCCTGAGAACAGTGTTTGACAAGCCTTAGAAGTTGGTAAATATTTGTTAAAGGAATGAACCTTGCAAATGTATTTGTATTATGGATTCTTACAACAAGCAAGAGAAACTGCTGCTGTTAATCAAGTTGAGAAGTTTTGTGTGATTAGCATTTAGTGATCAGCACATTAGTAAATGTCCTTTCATGATGGCTTTTGCTCCCTAAGCCACCTTAGAGTTGCTGGCATTGGGATCAGAAAAATTGCTCTAGTACTGGGAATTGCACCCAGGGGAGATTTATCACAGACCCACACCCCAAATTTTTTTATTTTTATTTTAAGACAGAACCTTGAAAATTTGCTAACTTGTCATCCTCCTGCCTCAGCCTCCCTGGCTTCTAGGATTGTGGGCATATGCCATTGCACCTAGCTCGATAAGAAATATTTTCATAATGAAGAGCCCTTGTATTCCTATTATTATTTTAAAGTACATATTTAAAAATGTATAAAAACATGCACAGGAGCAACTATAAAGCAAACAGTGTTATAATCTTCACCCAGGTAAGAATTAGAATATTACTAGCAATGTTGACACCACCCATGTCCTTTCCCAGTTACATCCACCTGTCTCCACATAGGTAACCATTCTCTTGACTTTGGGGTAGTTTCCTTGCTTATCTATACTTCTACCCCATATGTATGCCTTCCTAAATTTACTTGAACTTGTCACATGATGGTCTTATGTTTTTATTAGCATTTTTTGAGTTTTGCTTCATTTTTTAAATGTTTGTGAGATTCCTCAATTGAGTGTGGTTTATCTTCTTTGCTGTATTGAAGTCCATTTTATGAATATGCCACAAGTTATTCAGTCACAGATGACCGTTTTTGGAGCTTTGGACTGTTACAGTGTAGATATAAACATTTTTGTGTATGTGTCCTGGTATACAGCTACTTGTATTTTTAGAATTGATGATGAATCTAGTAGTGAAATTGCTGAGTCACAGACTATTCCTATCTTCAGTAGTACTAGATGCTACCAACTGTTTTCCAAAGTGGTTGTACCAATTTGCACCATCATGAAGAGTATGAGTTCCTGTTGCTCTACATCTTCACCACCCACTTGCTGTTGTAGAGTTTTTATTTTTTGTCAATCTTAAGGGTACTTAATGAGTGGTATCTTATTGTGGTTTTCATTTGCATTTCTCTGGTTACTCATGACTTAAAATCTTTTGTATTTCCTCTTTTTTGAAGTATGCAGTCAGGTCTTTTGCACATTTTCTATTAGATCATGTACCTTTTCATATCCTCATTAATTTACAGGTGTTGTTCACGCATTTGTTTTTTTACTACTTTGTTGTTTTATGTGAGTTTCAAATATCTTCTAATTTGTGTTTTTTTCTTTTTTTTTTTTTTTAAAAAAAAAGATAGTTCCTTGAATGAAGATTTTAACATGCTAAAATTTATCAATACTTCTTGTTCATGGTTTGTGTTTTTTTTGATCTTATTCCACTTAGTGTCAATTTTTGTTTAGTGGAAGTAGAGGTCTGTTTCATTTTTCCTCCACACAGATAACCAGTTGTCTAGCAACATTCACTGAAAAGAACACCTTTGGCCAGGTGTGGTGGTGCTCACCTGTAATCCCAGTGACTTTCAAGGCTGAGGTGGATATTTTTAAGTTCAAGGTGAGCCAGGGCAATTTAGTTGGATCTTGTCTGAAAAAAAAAGGCCTGGGAATTTAACTCAGTGGTAGAGCATCCATGAGTTCAATCCCCAGAATTGCACCCCCACCTAAAAAAATTGCTTTATATACTGATCTGCTGTGCCATCTGTGAACATGTTTCTTGGCTCTTTTTTTCTGTACTGTTGTAGCATATTTCATCATGGGATCACCCTAGGAATCTTTGAGCAAGATACTTAAAAGAATCAGTCTTCAATTTCCTCATATGTAAAATAGAACGGTAATATTACTAAAGCTAATAGGTTTGTTATGAGGGCTGAATTAATATTTAAAAGAGCTTAAAGCTTTAGTATGTCTTTATGTGTGTGTGTGTGTGTGTGTGTGTGTGTGTGTGTATATATATATATATATATATATATATATATATATTGATTAAATAAATTCATTTTTTTTCCTGTGAATAGAAAAAATCGCCATGGATTTTAGAATTTATATTTATCCTTACTTTAGTAGTTCTAAGCTTATTTCTGTACATGTAAATCTTCTTCATCCTTCAATGACAAGAGCAAAATATTGCTTGAGTAGGTGGCAGAGAAATTAATATTTGTAATTAATTTGAATTCATTATTTACCAACTATGAGTCCTTGTACCAGATACCTACTGAGTTCAGACATGTTATTAAAATGTATATGGAATTACCTACTTTGTATGGTTTTAGAAAGAAAATGAAACCCAACTTACTTTTAGGCCTTTATAAATTAAAAATACATTTACTGAGAACCCAATACATATTAACACTCTTCTAGACATTGGAGCCAGAGGATTAGATACTATAGACTATAACTTACCTTTGATAGAAATTATCTTCTAGTGGGGAAAGATCAACAATTAAAAAATAGGAGATAAAGTAGCCACCAAGTAAATTAAATGGTGCACTTGGATGCAGGGAAGGTGTTTCAGATAGCATAGAAAGTGGGAGTGTGACCAAGGTGGGGGGCCACTTAAGTAGAGACCAGAATATCTGAAATGGGAAGATCAGTCATAGTCTTGGAAGAACACATGGGTGAGAATAAGAATATATAATAAGAATTATATATAATTAGCTTTGCCTTCAGTTCCGGACACAGTGCTGCTAAAACCTTTCTAATTTTCTGAGTAATGAGCTGATAGTAGCATCTTTTGTTTGCTCTTAATTCTTGGTTTCTAACACAAGAGCTTCTAGGTCCCTTGGATTCTCTAGAGTTATAGTATCTGTTTATAACAAATAGATAGGTATCTTGTGATAGAAGGGCCTTAGGTGGATTAGCATTGGAGCTGGTTGACAGAACAACTATGAAATTAGAGGGCTGGATCTTTCAGCCATACCCCCTGATTTCTGGGGAAGAGATGGACCAGAAACTAAGTACAATCATCAATGGCCAGTAAGTTTATTTAATTGTGTCTTTACAATGGAAACTCTATTAAATCCTAAGTGATAGAATTTGGAAGAGATTCTGGGTTTGTGAGCACATGGAAGTGCTGGGAAGGTAGAGTGCTCAGAAAGGATGTGAAAGCTATGTCCACCTTATGACACACTGTGTCCTATGCTTCCCTTTCATTTGAAATTTGAATTCATTATTTACCAACTATGTGTCTTTGTACCACATACCTACTGAGTTCAGACATGTTATTAAAATGTATATGGAATTACCTACTTTGTATGGTTTTAGAAAGAAAATGAAACCCAACTTACTTTTAGGCCTTTATAAATTAAAAATACATTTACTGTTTTGGGGTTGTTTTCTTTATAATACACTTGCAACAGTAAGTCAAGTGTTCCCCCACTGTGAGATGTGACAGCACATTATGGAATACAGTGAGGTGGTCATGGGAAACTCCAAGGGGTAGGTAAATTGAACAAAAGTGTGGCTAACTTGGAGACAGCTACTTGTGAGTATCATCTGAAGTGATGGACAGGATGGTATGACTGAGCCACTGATCTGTGGGGTCTGTATTAACTCTTGGTAGTGTCAGAATTGAGTTTAAATGTAGGATATACAGTTTGTATCTGGAGAATTAGAGATTTATTTGGTGTGAGTTCAAGAGAAAACAACTTATTTTCCTTTTATCAGGAAAAGAACAGCAAGTTTAATGATCCTTGACTCCTGAAGACCCCCTATAAGGTTGCAGGTGGTTGAGGGAACTTGGTAGAGACTACATGACCCATGTCAAAAAAGGGAGGTTTAAAAGTGAATGGTTTACATTTCCAAAGAGAGAGCTAATGTGTAAAATAAAAAGTTATAGGGCAAGGATAGAAGCAGGAGACTTAATGAGGGCAAATTGCAATTGTCCAGGTTTGAGGTAAAAGATAGTGAGGTGGAGTTAGTTAAAATTTGTAAATTAGGTTATATTTTGAAACATATGTCCATGAATTGAATGTTGTGGTGCAGAGACCCAGTAGTACTCAGTATGACTCTAAAGTTATGTCCTAAACCCATAAGGAAATAGTGATGACATTAATAGTAGTGATACTATTATAATTATTACTAGAGTCACAGAAGTTTTAAACTGATTTTTGCATAATAGCTTGCTTAATCTTCACAAAAAATGCTATGATAGGCACAATTATTTTCCCATTTTGCAAATATACTAACATAAAGAAATAAGTATGCTGTCTATTTTCCCAAGTCTTCAAAATGACATATAAGTTTTAACCACAGAATCTGGCTTTAAAAATCTCTGATTTTAACTATACAGTGCCTCTGATTCAGGAAGAATAAACTTGGCAGGTTTACTAAACAGTGTTAAGTAGACTATAAGGTACATGACTAATCATCAAAAGATTCATCAGGGCTCAAAATGAAAATTTAGGAGAATTCAAATTAGACATGGTGAATAAAGCAAGAAACTTGGTGTGACACAAGGGATTAAGCCGAGCTTCAAATGTTCCCAATCCTTGAATTTTCTTTTTTTTTTTAATTTTTTTTATACTGCTAGGGATTGAACTCAGGGCCTCACATATGCTAGACAAGTTCTGTACCCCTAAGCTGTACCCCATCCCTTGAAATTATTTTAAAGGTGATTTATTTATTTGACCAGCATTTTGTGGTTTTCAGTCTACAAATCCTGTACCTGTTCGTTAAATTTACACCTAGTTGTTTCATAGTTTTTAGCTATTATCATTGACTTTTGATTTCACTTAGCATGTATTAGTGGATTTGTGCTATTCATTCTGTTTATCACACACTGTGGCTAGGCCATCCTAGTGTAGAGGAGGAACCATCAGGAGATCTGAGCTGAGGTAGGAAAATGTGGCTCAGTCTCTACCTCTGCCTCTTCCTGGCTCTTGATCTTGGACAAGGCACTGGATTCTCAGGTAATTAGTAGCTACATCACTAGAGTGAGAACAACTCAAATTATACTTCAATACTACTTATTATTGGTGCTTTGCCTTTAGTAGATTTTTACTTTAAAATAGATATTCATATGTTTATCAAAATGCTTTGATGAACCATTTTGAAAATGAAAGGCAAAGACCATGGAATCTGGTTTAAATGGAGAAAGTCGAACAAAGTCTTCTACCTATATTCTGACTGCATAAGAAATAAGTATAAATTTTGAGATAGGCAGTTATGAAATGATAGGAGAGGTCTGCACAACATCGTTGCCCATGGGAAATCTAGTTCTGTATGGAATAGAGACACACTTCTCTCTCTCTCTCCCTCTCCCTCTCCCCCCCTCTCTCTCTCTCCCTTCTGCAGTCTCTCTTTTCTTCTCTATTTCTGACTTTATTTTTGTGCTGTTCCATTCTGCCTTATTGTCCATCACTATAAACTTCCATTAGAATCTGTAATGCTCAAATGCTCTAGATAGATGGACAGGGGAGCCAGAATAATTGAAGGGATAAATAATATCACAAAAGAGGACCAGACTCCATGTCTGCTGGGTGCAAGAAGAGAAAATAAATCTTTTGTGAGTTGAGAATAAGGTAAAGTTCTAGTTTAAGAATGGAAATCAAAACTAAGTAGTATAATCAATCAGGAAGTGATAAAATCTTATAGAAGGCAGACTTAATGTAAATCTCCCAGGGCAGACAAGGTGATGTAAATCAGCACCTATTTTGTAAGACACAGAAGAGATATGTGGATAGAAATGCTCACCTGTGGCATGCTGTGTTCTCATGTTGACAGTCAAGGCAGCCTGAGAGCACATGCCAGTCCTGAGCTGGGTGATGGTGGCCAGCACAGAAACACAGTGTGGTTTAGTCTCTTCAATTGTGATATGGGACAACACACATGAACTTTACAAGAGTGTGTTGAGAAAATAAAATAGTGCAATGCCTCATATCTAATGTATGTTCAAACACTCTTGAGTATGAGTTGTATTAAAATTAGATTTAATTCCTAGGGACATTGATTATTTTATTGGACATCTTGTAGCTCACAGAGAAGTACCTGGCACAGAGCAAACATAGATAGCAGATAGTAGGAGTGTGAAGAGGAAAGGTTAAGTGAATTAATGTGGGTAATTTCTGACACATCAAATCCTTGATATCTTTGTTAAATGACTGATTAAGTAGATAATTATGCTACATATTATAAACATCTGTTTTAAATCCCCAAATACACTTACATGAACTGGGCAAACCCCTGTGAAAATATAGATCTGAGGAATAAGAAAGAATGCTCAAGATTACTTCAAGCAATATGCACGGGCAGCAGGGGAGACAGACACATTCACTTGCTAGTTTGGCCTCTCACAGTTATTTCCTCTGAGTCTTTGAGTAACACCTAATTGCCAAATATCAAACAATTAAGAATAATAAGGAAGTTAAGGCTTTATTTCTAGCCCATAGGGCACTTGGGTCTGTTAACAGCCCTGCCATGCATCTATCTGCTGGATAGTGTTATGGATAAGGAATCTAAGGCTCAGAGAGTTCCCACTGATTTATTCTGTATCTGAGAATAGTGGAGGAAAACTGGGGCTTGAACTTGAATCTTTGGACTGCAAATCCTGTGCTCTAGTTTCCCAGCCAAGTCTGTGGCTACTGTTTATGTTAATTATTTTTCCTTCCAAGCTGATAAGGAAATAGCTCAAAGAACAGAACATTGTTGATTGCAGTGAGGTTTCCTTCCAAGCCTTCTCTCACTTTGCAGAATGTTTTTCTAATTTGGCTTTAAGTGAGTGCAGCTCCTGGTGGCCCTGGCCACTGACTCCTTCTTGTGAACAGTCTGGTCCATTTCCTTTGGTTGGTCTACATCCCCCAAGCAGTTGTAGTGTCTGAGGCTTTAAAACCAGGTGGCCCATTTCCCAGATATGTGGTTGGCAACTCTCCTTCCCCAGCATTGTCTCTACCCCCAATCAGAAGTTCTGACCCCATATTTTTCTGTGTTACTTGTCATTGGCATTTCTCACAGTGTTCTAGTTGCTAATTGCCACAGAGAACTATTGTGGTTAAACAGTATTTCATAACACTTCCAACTGGTTGTGGCCAGGACTTAGGGAGGCAGGAGCATTGCTTTCTCACCTCCCATCATTGCTGACCATGGATCTGGGTTTTGAGGAAGGCGTGCATGGGTGTATGTGTGTGGGTGCCGCTGCCCATTGAAAAGGGATGTGTTGCTTTCCTGTGCTGATCAGTAGAGATGCTGGCAGGGGTGATCCTTTCCAGAGGAGTTTGTTTTTGCACCCTGTCACCTGCATGATTCAATTAATATGTCAGGGCCCCTCAGACATTGAAATAAGAAGAATTTCTGGGGATTCTAGTCTTTCACAGCTCTCCTACAACTTGTCGAAGTATCACAGTCAATGACTTCAAACATATCTTCACTTGGTTAAAATTGATATTATCATACTTGGCATGTCCTGGTAATAACACAAGATTTTAATCTGATGATCTGGTATCTAAGTAGCTTTAGGCTATTCTAACAAAGTAATGCAGGCTGGGTGACTTCTAACCAGTTAGAGGTTATTTCTCACAGCTGTGGCTGTGGGAAGTTCAAGACCAGTAAGCTAGGGTGTCTGAGTTCTGCTGAGGGCTCTTTTATGATTGCAGAAGGATGCCTTCTTGGCGTCCCCTCAGGTGGCAGAAAAAAGCAAAGAGAGCTCGTTGAGTTCTTTAACAAAGTCCTTAATCCCTTTCATAAGGACTCTACCATTCTGAGTTAATCATCTCTCCAAGGACCCATCTCCTAAGTTTTGGGATTCCAGCATATGAATTTAAACATGTACAAATATTCAGTGCATAGCCTCTGAGATTTCTTGTCTCATCAGCTTCATGGGCTATGTGACCTGTTTATGAGCACATGCACTCTGCATACCTCCCAGTAGTCCTTAACTAAATGCTAGTTGAAGGATGAGAATAGTCTGCTACTGGGGTGCTGTTAAAATCATGTGTAAGGACACCTGCTGCAGACTTGGTGCAAATGCTCCCTTGGTGAAGAAGAAAGAGCAGAGTGGGGTGCTTTGGGGGATGCCTGCTCCTCAGACCCTTCATTTCTGCCTTCCTGTTCATATGGATATTGATGCAGATAGCATGACCAACATTCTTCTGGCTCACTTGGGAGGGCTGCTTTTGGATGGCTCTCTCACAGCAAGTCCTAGCACAAAGTTGTCACATGCATTCCTTCTTACCCCATGGTTCTGGGGGTTTTAGACAGGTGGAAGGAGGCCTGCATCAGACATCCTCCTTAGACATTTACAGCTCCATCACACTGGGGATTTGAGCCAACCTCTACAGAATTAAGAAACTACCACGGTTTCTCATCAAACTAAACAACTCCTAGTGCAACCTTTGGTGATGTTTTACAAAGCACAATGTTTTTGTTTCTTTCCTAGGAAGTTTCTATAATTCTCAAATATTGTAGGAGCTTTATGGTTTGCTTCTTGTTCTTTTGTTATTTGTGTCCTGGATACAGTTTGCATGTGGAGTATAAACTCAACTGTATACTTCAGTTAATTGCTGCAAGAAAGAAGACTAATATGAGTGCTGTCAGGGCTTTATTCCCACATAGAAACTCTTACACTGCGGTAGTGGTGAGGTGTCCAAGGGTTCTTTTTTCCCAGCATTTATAGGAGGTTTGAACTGATTTTAACCATGTCTGAAAAGATAAATTTGTAATTGAGTCTCGCTGTTTTACAGATGACCTAGCAAAAACAAATTTATACATATTATGTATAATATATATATAATGTTTCTGATTGGGCAGGCTTTTTCTCTATTTTTTTCCAGAAATTCTATGTTAAAAACAAGAGTCAAAGTAGAATTGCATCTAGGTGACCACCTTGATATTTTAAAAATACTTCATTAACACACTGATTTGCTGTTTATTGATCCTCTTGTGATCTACTCTGATAAAATTCTCTACAGAAAGGGGAATGAGATAGGAAATGCCCTCAGATTTCCCTAGTAGAATACATCAGCTAGCAATAATAACAGAATCACTTCATATGTTAGCTTGTTTATATTTGCAAGCAACAAAAGAGTTAATTAATTGACTACATTGATTAAGGTCTGTGTTTCTTCACTTGGCAGTGCAGAGGGGAGTGAGTCCAGGGGAAATTTTAGCTCTGCTCTTGGGGCTCTGACTTGTCTTGATTATGACCTTCTGGAACAGTGGCTAACAGCAGAACCACTGGAGTAGATGTGATCAGCCCTCATGAGCTATGCAGTTTGGACATTCTACTTTGCTACTGGACCTCAAGACTGCCCAATCACCAAAATGTACCAGGTGTGCCTAGAGTTCCACTGGCTGTGCTCACCTGGAGAAAAGGAAGGAAAAATGGTTGTTGCCCTGAAGGGGTTTAAATCTCATTAGGGTGAAACTCCACTCTCTCCCCCATGAATTCTGAGTCCCTTGAGATGGGAAACATGACTTCCAGCTTCTAATCCTGCAAGATGGCTGGACAGGGCAGTTGCTTAGTGAAGGCTGAATGAGTAATTGAAGTAGCATGAAACAGATTTTTCAAGACCAAAAGAGCATGAACAAATATCCAGTCAACAGAATGGCAACCATTTACTCTGAATGAGCCTGAGAATTATCAGGGCCAACTGGAGTTTGCTAAGCTGGTGAATAATAATGTATTGAAACAAGCTCTGTGATAAGTCAAAGTCCCTGGGTGAACTCTGGCAAACCAAGTTCCCTTGCTGAGCTTTACTTTCCTTTTCTTTATGGGTTTATGTTTTACATTTTAATCCATGATCATTTTGAATTAATATTTGTATCTGGTGTGAGTTTGTGTGAGGTTCTTTTCCCCTCCCCTTTCCTTCCTTTCTGTCTGGCTGGGACATTCTCTTGTTCTACAACTATTTCTTGAGAAGTCTGTCCTTCCTTTGCTAAGTTCACTTTCCTCTTCTTTCAAAAGAAGGGGTCAGATTTATACTAGAGGAAATCACTGTTCCCTTCTAGCTTTAAGAATCTTTTCAACCCACTTTTTCTGATGTGCACTTCCTTTGAGCAAAGCTATCCTTCATATCATATGTAAAAAAGGTCATCCAGTTGAAATTCAGAATTCATCTGTTGGATATTGTTCAGTTGATAGAGTTTCCTGTAAAAACTATGGTTTTAGAAGTTTGATGAAAATGTATAGAAATTCTTAGTATTAAAAACAAAGAAATCATTAGTCTATCAAGCATGACTTTTTTGGACAAACTTAATAGATTGTGGGTTTTGCTTCACTTGTGCTGGGAGCCATCAGCCAAGTAGGTATGACAAATTCCTTGCCAGCTTACTCCCATGCTGTCTAGTGGAAGGACTTCTGAAAGGTGACCTTGCTCAAGGACCAGGGCAGGATCCGTGTTTAGGGTGTTCCCCCTTTAGAATAGGGCAGTTTAGCATAATAGGAGAGTAGGGTGTTTCCCCTTTAGAATAGGGCGGTTTAGTAATAGGAGATTAGGGTGTTCCTCTTTTGGAATAGGGCGTATCCTGCTGCTGAGTTCCTCTTGAGTTCTTAGGGTCAGACAGTATATTTTGGGAGACAGAAGCCCATGCGG
The DNA here is from genome assembly GCF_048772815.1 of Callospermophilus lateralis. Taxonomy (NCBI): domain Eukaryota; kingdom Metazoa; phylum Chordata; class Mammalia; order Rodentia; family Sciuridae; genus Callospermophilus; species Callospermophilus lateralis. The sequence continues at coordinate 152,449,569 of NC_135305.1, read as the reverse complement.
AGTGGATTTAGGCAGGAGTGGATTTGGGCGGATTGGATTTGGGCAGAGAACCTGGATTCCCCCAGAACGTGTTTGTAGACGGCCGGTGTGAGTTCGGGAATAAAGAATTGCTGTTTGAATCTACAAGCTGTGTGGAGACTCGTGATTTGTGCCCAGCCGAGAGACTGCGGCATCTGGTGGCCCGTACGCGGAACGTCTGAAACTTGGAGGTAAGTGAAATTGCTCGTCCCTGAGGGAAGGCGAGAGAATGGGTGACCATTTCAGAAAACAATGTGTTCTTCTTTTGATTTATTTTGTTTTTCTTTCAAGCTGCCTATCCCTAGAAATTTCTCAGGCAAACTGGAAAAAATGGTTGACTAAAGGTTTGAAGTTTGTCGGCCCTGAGGAAGAGAAAATTGATACAACGATTTTTTATTCTGTTTTTGCTTCATTCAGTTTCGGTTTTGTTTTGTGTTATCTTATTGGGTTGCGTTATCTTTATAGTAGATTAAAACAAACTGAAAAGATGTTAAGTAAATTGTTAGAGGTTCAGAACATGGTGAAAGACATTTTAGATCAAGCAAAAGAGAAGGTCTCTCCAGCTAGTCAGACAGAGGAAGAAAATTTAAAGGAAAAGGGGTTGTTAGGAAAAAGGCCACAACAGGAGGCTGTTACTAACTCCGTTTTATCACAAGAGGGTTTAATTCAACCAACAGCCCCACCGATAGAGACAGCTGAGTGGCCCTCAAACCCCGTAGTTGATAAATGGAATCCTGAGACAGGACCTCAAAGATTAGCATGCCCTGTACTTGAACAGGTAGGAGGGCAGCGAATTCACCGTGCTTTAGATTTTAAAACAGTGAAGCAGTTAAAAGAGGCTGTAACAACCTATGGTCCCCAAGCTCCCTTCACGGTGAGCATGGCCGAGTCCATTACTAACTTGGACATGACGCCAGCAGATTGGGCTAGCATGTGTAAATCTGTGCTAAATGGAGGACAATATTTGTTATGGAAGGTTGCCAATGAGGAATTTTGTGCAGAGACAGCTAGGAGAAATGCAGCAGCCGGTTACCCTCAAAGAAATTTAGAAATGTTGCTAGGAAAAGGACCTTATGAGGGTCAGCGGCAACAAATTGAATATGATCCTGCTATATATGCACAAATTGCTGCAGACGCAGTTAGGGCATGGAAGACTTTACAAGGACATGGAGATTTACAAGGTCAGCTATCTAAGGTAATACAGAGAGCTAATGAACCTTACGCTGACTTTGTAGATAGGCTAATTCAAACGGCTGCCAAAATTTTTGGGGATACGGAACAAGCAATGCCATTAATAAAACAACTGGCTTATGACCAAGCAAATCGTTGCTGCAGAGAGGTTATTAGACCATGGAGACATGAAGATTTAAACACATATATTAAATTATGTAGAGATATTAATGAACAAGGGCAAGTCTTGGCAGCTGCAGTACAACAGGCTTTAGATACCAGGCCAAAAACATGCTATGATTGTGAACAAACAGGACATTTTAAAAGGAGTTGCCCCATAGGAGGAGGATTTAACAAAACTAGGTATCAAAGAAATAGAATACCGGGTATTTGCCCACGATGCCGTAGAGGGAGACATTGGGCTAATGAATGCCGTTCTCAAACTACCATAGAGGGTACTCCCTTACCAAAAAACGGAAAAGGACCAGGTATTTACCCACGATACCGTGGAGAAAGGCATCAGGCTCCGTTGCCAAAAAACGGACAGCCGGGCCCAATGCTCCGGGGCCCACAACCACAAATATACGGGGCAGTGGAGGAACCCAGCAACACCATCAGAGTAGTGCCCAGGACACATTGTCCATTAAATCCCTCATCAGACAAACCCGAGGGAGCGCAGGGTTGGACATCTGCGCCTCTGCCAGAGCAGTACTAACTCCAGAGATGGGAGTTCAAATCATTCCCACAGGAATAAAAGGACCTCTTCCCCAAGGGACAGTAGGCTTATTATTGGGACGTAGTTCATCTACATTAAAAGGACTTATGATAAGTCCCGGGGTAATTGATCCCGATTATGTAGGTGAAATAAAAATTATAGCTAGTTCTCCAAGAGGTATATCAGTAATTTCACCTGGAGACAGAATAGCACAGTTGTTAATAATACCCAGCCTACATAATAAATTTCCTAGTCATAGTGTAAAAAGAGGTTCCAGGGGATTAGGCTCCACAGGTGTAGATTGGGCTATGTTGTCTTTAAATTTAGATTCTCGCCCAATGTTAAAACTAAATATTCAAGGACACGACTTTAATGGGCTACTGGACACAGGTGCAGACCTTAGCATCATATCTAGTAAGGAATGGCCAAAACATTGGCCATTACAACAAGCCACTCAAACGCTTCAAGGCCTAGGAGTGGTGACTAATCCCCATAGAAGTGCAATGATATTAGATTGGAAGGATCCTGAAGGATGTGAGGGAACTATACAGCCCTATGTATTGGATCATCTTCCTATAAATTTATGGGGATGAGATGTCCTAGATCAATTAGGTTTGACGTTAACAAATAACATCAATCCTAATGCGCCCACTACTAGGGCTAGACAAGGTTTTAGGAAAGAAAAAAGATTAGGAAAACAAGGACAAGGTATAGCAGCACCAATTCAAATAGATCAAGGAACAGACAGACATGGGTTGGATTTTCAGAAAGGGCCACTGAGACAATAAAAATTTCTTGGAAATCAGAAAGACCAGTGTGGGTTCCTCAGTGGCCCCTGACTAAAGAAAAGATACAAGTAGCCCATGATCTGGTCAAACAACAATTAGTGGAAGGACATATACAACCTTCCATATCTCCTCATAATACTCCCATTTTTGTCATTAAAAAGAAATCTGGTAAATGGAGATTATTGCAAGATTTAAGAGCCATTAATAATGAGATGGTTATTATGGGACCTGCTCAATCAGGGATTCCTCAATTGTCTGCTTTGCCAAAAACCTGGCATGTTTTAGCCATAGATATTAAAGATTGTTTTTTTTCAATTCCAATTCATCCCGAGGATAGTCCACGTTTTGCATTTACTGTCCCTGCATTAAATCATGAAGGTCCTGATCAGAGATATGAATGGAAAGTACTCCCTCAAGGGATGGCTAACAGTCCAACTATGTGTCAAATATATGTTAATAAAGCAATCCAGCCACTTAGAAATCAAAATCCTGAACTACAAATATTTCACTATATGGATGATGTATTATTGGCACATAAAGATAAAAACATATTGCTGGAATGTTATGCCACACTTACAAACTTATTAAAAAATTATAATCTAGAGATAGCAATAGATAAAGTACAATTAAATTTTCCAATTAATTATTTAGGAGTTCTATTATCCTCAACCATGGTCCGTCCACCAAAAATTCAAATACGAGTAGATCAACTCAAGTCACTTAACGACTTTCAAAAGTTATTGGGAGGCATAAATTGGATAAGGCCTTATTCTAGGCATACCAACAGGAGAGTTGGGACCTTTATTTGATATTCTAAAAGGTCCATCAGATCCAAACTCACCTCGCATGTTAACTCCTGAAGCAAGAAAGGCATTGAAAATTATTGAAACATATATGGAAAATATACATTTGGATAGAATTGATATAAGTTTGCCTTTATTATTTATTGTACTACCAACAAAAAATATTCCTACAGGAGTATTTTGGCAAGAAGGTCCATTATTGTGGATACATTTATCTTATTCTCCTAACACTATTCTTACTAGGTATCCTGAGGCTGTAGGACAATTAATACTCAAAGGAATAAAAGCAGCGAAGGGAGTGTTTGGAATTTCTCCCAATAAAATTATTACTCCATATACTATGGATCAAATTGATGAGTTAGCTAATGAGTTAAATACTTGGGCAATAATCATGTGTAAATCTAATGTTTCATTTGATAATCACTTACCATCTAATCCTTTGTTGTCTTTTTGGTCTAAGCATCCTGTAGTTTTTCCAAAAATGACAAGAAAAACCCCTATCATGAATGCTCCAAATATATTCACTGATGGGTCAAATAATGGTACAGCAGCAGTAGTTACCCCTGATCAAACTTTTACATTTTTAGTACCCAAACAATCAGCTCAAAAGGTAGAGCTTAATGCAGTATTACAAGCCTTTTTAATGTTTAAAGATTCTGTATTTAATTTATTTTCTGATAGTCAGTATGTAGTTAATGCTATAGTATCTCTTGAAGATGCTGGTAGGATTTCCCCTTCTTCTACTGTTTTCTCTTTGTTTTCCACTATACAAAGTCTAATCTGGGACAGAAAAGATCCATTCTTTATAGGACATATTAGAGCACATACAGGATTGCCTGGAGCCCTTAGTTTGGGCAATGATTTAGCAGATAAAACTACACATGACATACATATTTTCTCTACGCTAGAAGAAGCTACGAATTTTCATAAAAAATTCCATGTTAATGCTAATACTTTACAAAAGCATTTTAAAATAACTAAGGAACAAGCCAGACATATAATAAAACAATGTCAAAATTGTGTGACCTTTTTACCACAAGTTAATCTTGGCGTCAATCCTAGAGGACTGATACCTAACCATATTTGGCAGATGGACGTCACACACTTGCCAGAATTTGGAAAATTAAAATATTTACATGTTACAGTTGATACTTCTTCCGGATTTTTGATGGGCTCCCTTCATGCCGGAGAAAAAACTAAAGATGTTATAGCTCATTGCTTACAAAATTTTGCCACTGTGGGCGTTCCTAAACAGTTAAAAACTGATAACGGTCCTGGCTATACCTCTACCTCTTTTAAACAATTTTGCTCATCATTTGGTATTACTCATATAACAGGAATTCCATACAATCCACAGGGACAAGGCATAGTTGAAAGAGCTCATCAAACTATTAAAACGTACTTACTAAAACAAAAAGAGGGAATTGGAAAGGGGTATATATCCCCCAAAGATAAACTTAAAATAACACTTTTTACTCTAAACTTTTTAAATTTGGATTCATCAGGACTTAGTGCTGCGGAAAGGCATATGTATGCAAAAAATGTGCATAAGCCTAAAGTTCTTTGGAAAGATATTCTAACAGGACAATGGAAAGGTCCAGACCCAGTGATTGTCTGGAGTCGGGGCTCTGTTTGTGTGTTTCCACAGGGAGAACAGCAGCCGATTTGGATTCCAGAAAGACTAACTAAAACGATTTCTACAGATCGAAAAGAAGATGATTTGACTCAAATCCATAACAGCTGATATCCAGAACTCCAGCTTGGCCATTCTTACATCTGCAACAGTGATTAACAAGGATGCTTTTTTCAATATCTATTTTATTATTGCATTTTTCCCACATCATAAGGTTCTATTTTTATTTTTTGAGCTCATACAAACCTAGGTTAATGTTTTTCTGATCAGTTTTATTTTTTTGACTATGGAGTTTTTAAACATTGCAATGGAGATTTCACCTAGGTAAAGCTACAAGGCCTTTATTATTATCTTATGTGTTGTACGTTTGTTTGCACATTTGTGTTTTGTGTTATATGTCTGTGTGTGCGTATGTCCATATTTCATATATGAGGAGCGCTCATGAGAAAATGGATCCGAATTATTTTTTTTTATTATTATTCACGTGATTTAAATGGCTTAATTTAAATTAGGTAAACAGCTGTTAAAGATTGTTTTTAAAGGTGGTTAACAGATCTGCTTGTTTACTAATTTAAATCAGGTAAACAGCTGTTAAGGATTGTTTTTTAAGTAGGTTAACAGATCTGTTTGTTTACTTTCACCTTTCCTTTTCATTATATTTAATAATTCTTTTCAGGTTAATGTCTTTTTAGCATCATTGCCAGAATTCCTATCTTCATCCCAATGAATATAACTCAACAAGTATGCTCAATCAAGGAGCCAACTTACTTTGGGAGGCAACGGACTTTGGGAGGAGACGGACAGATTGATAGATTCCTCCACTTTGAACCGCTTGCAGAACTTGCCTGGACTATGTAACTACGTTTAGTGCAGCTATTGTGGTAATGCTGGCATATATTTGCTGATGGTGTCACCAGTGATCCTTGCTGATGGTGTCACCAATGATGCAATTTTTCCAAAGGAACTGTCAATTGGCTTGGTGTCGTGGCATTTCTGTATCCTCCTCCCTTCTGCTAGTGATGGTCTAAATTTGGGGGCCAATGGCTATATGCTGGACCGGCAGTCAGTGACGGGTATGATCCAATTGCAATGGTATCAACCTAAGACAGGAGGCTGACGCCTAAAGGTCAGTTACCTAAAGGTCAGTTTTCCAATGACGGGTAAGAACCATATGTTGAATTGGACAACCTACCAGGCGCGGTCCTTAAGCCACATTAACCTCACTCCCCCACTGGCACCAAGGCCAAATTTGGGGGCCAACAGAGGTGAGGCAAAGAACCTCACCCCCCCACTGGTGCATAGACCTATCCACAAGTATGGCTGTATGCTGGACCGGTAGTCAGTGACGGGTATGATCCAGTTGCAATGGTATCAACCTAAGACAGGAGGCTGACGCCTAAAGGTCAGTTACCTAAAGGTCAGTTTTCCGATGACGGGTAAGAGCCATATGTTGAACTGGACAACCTACCAGGCAGGGTCCTTAAGCCACATTACTTGTTGTTTAATTAATCAGAAGGGGGGAGATGCTGGGAGCCATCAGCCAAGTAGGTATGACAAATTCCTTGCCAGCTTACTCCCATGCTGTCTAGTGGAAGGACTTCTGAAAGGTGACCTTGCTCAAGGACCAGGGCAGGATCCGTGTTTAGGGTGTTCCCCCTTTAGAATAGGGCAGTTTAGCATAATAGGAGAGTAGGGTGTTTCCCCTTTAGAATAGGGCGGTTTAGTAATAGGAGATTAGGGTGTTCCTCTTTTGGAATAGGGCGTATCCTGCTGCTGAGTTCCTCTTGAGTTCTTAGGGTCAGACAGTATATTTTGGGAGACAGAAGCCCATTCGGAGTGGATTTAGGCAGGAGTGGATTTGGGCGGATTGGATTTGGGCAGAGAACCTGGATTCCCCCAGAACGTGTTTGTAGACGGCCGGTGTGAGTTCGGGAATAAAGAATTGCTGTTTGAATCTACAAGCTGTGTGGAGACTCGTGATTTGTGCCCAGCCGAGAGACTGCGGCAACTTGGAATGGAGGGGGAAAGATGGTTTACTTCTCAATTAAAAAAGCAACAGCTGGTTAATCTTTGTATTGGATTCACAAACTGAAGGGGTAAAATAGTAATTGTTCCATGATTATAAAATAGAGTGAGGTAAGGCTGGAGTCAATTTTTTTTCCTCAAAGGATCACAGAAATATTTATTGTCAAGAAGATCATTAATCCTCATCATAGAGAAAACATATCAAACAAGAGTGAATAATACATGTTTGTGGATCCAGTATTCAAACAAATATATAAGCAAAGACATTTTAGAGTTCTGTTCCTAAAGTCTATAGTTGTGAAATATCTTTTTAGTTTTTAGATAAGGAATCAGAATAAGGTGATACAATACATGTCAGAGCTATTCTCCAAGAATGAGTGAGCTCTAGAGTCATACTTCCTGAGGCTGCCAGCTTGTGAGCTTTCAAAATTAAGCAGAGCTTGTACTTTAGTAGGAGATCACCACAAAACACATGCTCAAAGGGAGAAACAATAGTAGTAACCAAATACTAGAGGTTGAAAGGGCCTGGTTATATTGAGAAAGGATTTGGGTCTTTTTCTTGAAACAAATTCATCCTAAAATACCAGAAAAAGTCTCAACCATGTTTAGACACAAGCAAGTAAGGAAGCCCTACACCCAAGGAGGTACTGATCACTGCATCATATTAGAGAAGTGAAAGAAAAAGGGAACTTTTATTTTGAGGAGTTAGTCTACAAAAACTCCTACATTGTAAATCAAACCTTTTGTGTTCTAATTCTCACTTCTGTCACTCTATGTCTGACTATTCGGGGGTCAGTCCAGGATTTGGGGGGATCTAGATTTTCTCACCTACAAAATTAGATATTTGGACTAGATGACATTTCTCCTATCTCTAAAACTGTGTGACCTTTTCCTAGACCATATATTCTTTCTTTCTATACTGCTTCTCCACTGGTTCAGCAAATATTTATGGAGCCACTATTTTGTTCCTGTACTGTGACAAAAGTGTCACATCTTTTATAATTTATAAGAACTGTTCAAAATAGGCAAATCCATAGAGATGAAAGGTAGATTATTAGTTACTGAGGGCTGATAGAAAAAGACAGTGAGAGTGATGATTAATGGGACTGGAGGGTCTTTTAAGAGTGATTCTGGGTTTGGGATATTTCCTATGAACAAAATCATAATATGTGGCCTTGGGTATGCTTCTTGTAGTGTAATGCTGTCCTGTTTATGTTGTAGCATGTAGCAGTACTTCATTTCTTTTTTGGCTGAGTAATATTCCATTGTATGGACATAGCCCATTTTATTTATCCATTCATGAGTTATTTGATTTGTTCCACATTGGGACTATTAGGAATAATACTGCTGTGAATATTATTGTGCAGGGTTTTGTAGATATGTTTTCTTCCCCCAATATATGCCTAGGAATGGAATCGCTGGGTCATTGCCACATGCACCCATTCTGCACTCAGGCCTGTGATCCCTTGTCACTCTGCCAGAGAAACTATCATGTCTCCAGACACAGGTCGTTATGTCAACTTCCTTTGTTCTAGTTAAGAAGACCAGCTTACAAGCCCCAGAAACCAATTACTTACTGTGAATGTGGGATTTATATCTGTATGGGGTCCTCACTTACCCAGCCTAGTCCTTGTGTTGAGCTATAGTCAAGCATCAACTGCCACATCCTCAGCTCTCTGAGAAAGATTGGGTAGTGATCTGAGTTTGGCTTTCATTTGCAATCCTTTAGCTATTCTGTGTGGCAGCTCCTACTGCTTCTTTCTTTAGTTTCCCAAAGCATTGCTTTCTCATTATATATATATAAAATCTGGCATCATAATGTTTACTTAAAGAGCCTCTCCATTATTCAGAGAGGCAACAGGTCCTGTAGAATTCCCAGAGGAATAAAGTGCCTGGCTTCAAGATGCTGTAAATGTACCTGGCACCCAGGAATGGGTGTGAGGCAACAAAGCTGAGGAGTGGACACCCTTCCTCTGCTGCTGGCTGTGTTGCATTCTACTGCAGTTTCCTTTCTTTGCATTGCTGCACATAACCCTCCACCCCCCTGTGCTGGCCCTGCTGGTCACAGTGGAGAATTTTGACTCCCATGGGATCAGTGGCCTGTCAAGTAGTTTTTATTGACAGCTTTTTGTTTGCTGTGCATCTCATTGGCTTGTTTACCAACACCAACTAGATTTTGTTTCTTTCATATCCAAACCAGAACACATTTGGGTATCCTGAGATTTTACAGAGAGTGTATTTTTTATTATATGAACCTAACCTAACTTGTATTCCCATATGAAGTAATGCAAATCTACTTTTGTTCTAGTGGAGCTATTTTGGTCACATATAAGCAATTTTGGTTCAGTTTAGGGTGTGAATTCAAGGTTTTTATAACTCAGTTTGAGCTTCATTTCATATCAGTGATAGCCATTTTAATTTATCTGAATAAAACATTTTGTTTTTTTTGTCACTGTGTCTTACAAAGCCTCCCCCGACTCCCTTGATTCTTAAGAAAAAGAAAATCTTCTTTGATTTATGTTTATGGCTTCTCTCCTCCTTTGAAAGCAGGGGCTAACTGATCATTGGCACAAATTAATGTTCAAGAATCTACCTTCAGAATTAGAGTCTTGAGTGTGAAGCAGTGAAGACTATATGTCAGGGGCTTTAGGTCTCTGCAGAGTTGAAGGGGGCAAGGTGACGAGGGGGCAAGGTGAGGGAGAAGTGAACCTCTGCCCCTGTTCTTCCAGAGAAGATCTGCTTAGTCCTGTTTTTATTTTGAGATACAATAGAAGATCATGTTTACACAAGGAAGAAATGGTTCCACTTAACTTTAAAAAATAAAAATGGCTTAAAATATATTGCTAGAGGTCATATAGTTAGGAATCAGGCTTTCTTTGCAGTTGTTGGATCTAAGCCCTTCAGCCCACACACAGGGGTGCGGGGGGGAGAAGAAAAAAAATTGGCTACATGTTTACTAACTTCTGAGAATCACAACCACACACACCACACACCACAAAATAGGCAAAACAGGCACTTCTCTCAGGGCCATGTACATTTAAAGTTTAGATGAAATATGGTAAGTGGTTTTGCTCATTTTTACAGTAAATGGGAAAAATTTTTGGGACAGAATCAGGTTTTCTTATCTTTAAACTGGGGCAAATATCTCATAATTATCTTTGTGTCTCCTTTTTAACTTATCCAGAAAGTCTAAAAATTATTAATATTCCCATGTAGAAGAATGACAGGGGACTCAACTTTCATGTAGCCATGGATATCTTAGGATACACTTTTTGGATGTGTTACTCCATATAATATTAGGTGGTTACCACCAGCCCTTCCAGTAAGCAAATCTGCAGGCCAAGCTGAGACAGGGTCTCACTGAGTTGCTTAGCGCCTTGCCATTGCTGAGGCTGACTTTGAAATTGCAATCCTCCTGTCTCAGCCTCTGGAGCCACTGGGATTACAGGCATGCGACACTGCACCTGGCAAGATTATTTTAAACAAGAATACAATTCCTGAAATAATAGCTGAAATAAAACTTTTTTTTTTTTGGTACTAGGGATTGAACATAGGGGTACATAACTACTGAGCCACATCTCCAGCCCTTTTTTATATTTTATTTAGAGACAGGGTCTTGCTGAGTTGCTTAGGGTCTCACTAAATTGCTGAGACTGGCATTGAACTCACAATCTTCCTACCTCAACATCCTGAGCTGCTGGAATTATAGGCATATAAAACTTTTATACTTGGCCCACAGAAAATGAGAGGAACTAGTCATACAAGACACTGTAGTCTTGGGCTGGGGATGTGGCTCAAGCAGTAGCGCGCTCGCCTAGCATGCGTGCGGCCCGGGTTCGATCCTCAGCACCACATACAAACAAAGATGTTGTGTCCACTGAAAACTAAAATATATATATATATATATTATATATAAAAGAAACTGTAGTCTTTCACCAGATGTGGTGGCACACGACTGTAATACCAGCAATTTGGGAGGCTGAGAACGGAGGATTGCACATTTGAGGTCAGCCTCAGCAACTTAGTGAGACTTAAGCAATTCAGTGGGACCCTGTCTCAAAATAAAAAATAAAATGCTCTAAGGGATATAGCTGAGTGGGTTAAATCCCCAGAACCAAAAAAGAAAGAAACTGTGGTGTTTCTGTGACCACTAAAATAATATTAAATAGACTATCAATTATTATATATTAATGGGAGTTAAAATAATCTTTTTCCCTAAGTGATAATTCAAAGTTTCAGAGAGCTTCAGTTTTTGAGCAGGAATATACAATGCCTGAAAGTTAGCTAACAAATATAACTATAGTAGATTTAAAAGATAAAATTAAAATATTAGAAAATATTGGGCTGGGAATGTGGCTCAAGCGGTAGCGCACTCGCTTGGCATGCGTGCGGCTCAGGTTCGATCTCAGCACCACATACAAACAAAGATGTTGTGTCTGCCGAAAACTGAAAAATAAATATTAAAAAAAAATTCTCTCTCATATATATATATATTTTTTATATATAAGAAAATATGTTTTGGGGGCTGGGGCCGTAGCTCAGTGGTAGAGCACTTGTCTGGCACACGGGAGCCACTGGGTTCAATCCTCAGCACCACATAAAAATAAATAAACAAAATAAAAGTATTGTGTACAACTAAAAAATAAATTTTTAAAAAAAAGGAAGAAAGAAAATGTGTTTTGATAATATTTTAAATGCCTATTATGATTATATTTAAGGAAAATAAACAGTTGATACACTGTTAAGGAACGTAAGTTGATATAAACAATGTACAACTGGAAATTTTGCTTTTTTTTTTTTTTTTTTTGAGACAGGGTTTTGGTCTTACTATACTGCCCAGGCTGTTATCAGACCCCTGGGCTCAAGTGATCCTCCTGCCTCAACTTCCCAAGTATCTGCAACTACAGACAAATTTCACTTTGCCTGTAACTACCTCATAAGAATTTTAGATGCTGACTAAATGTCACCTTTGTTATATACAATGGCTTTCATTTTAATGTTACTTACAAACTTTACTGCAATTATGAATTACGGATTCCATAAGAAAATTAAACCATGCATTAATTTTCTACCCCTATGATAAAATTTCAGGTCACTTATTAACAATCAGAACAACTACAAAGAAAAATTTATTTATTTCTTTAACATTAAAGACATTATTCTTTTTTTAAGACTTCTTTTTTTAATTATAGATGGACACAATACCTTTATTTATTTTTATGTGGTGCTGAGGATTGAACTCAGTGCCTCACACATGCTACCACTGAGCCACCACCCCAGCCCACAGACATATATTCTTATTAGTCCTTTGCAATTTGGTGCTAAATAATTTTATTATATTATTGCTTAGTAAAGCAAAACAGTATGAAACTTTGATGATTTCTTAAAACTAAAAAATGGATTTTACCTTTGCATCTATTTCTTCTGCTTTCTCATTGGCTTCTTGTTCAATAAAAGCCATCATGTGCTTTATCTATAAAGAAAAATAATATTTTTAATTTGACGGGAAAAGAAAATGTATCTTTTCTGATTCATTCAATAACCATTTATTGAATGCATAACATGTGCCAGAAGCGGAGTACATGGATAAATGAGACAGTTTCTGCTCTTAGGAAGGCTTATAATCTGGAATTTATTTTAGCAAATGAACAAGATACAATATTCAACAACACAGATAAACTGGACATAATTCTACTGCAAGGAACCTGGAATATTTGGGAGGACTCCTCTACTTCATGGCCCTTCAGTTAGCACCCTCTCTTTCTTTTCCCCATCAAAAAGCCATCGAAATTCAAGAGCTGGGAGTACAGTCCCAGTAGTAGAGCAACTGCCTAGACTTTGTTTGATCCCAAATACCACAAAGATTAAAAATGTTACCTGTATTTGCTGTCAAGTTTCTCACCTTCAACTCTCAACACTCTCCATCTGACTTCTGCCCCTCTGTGTCCACTGAAAGTGGTCTCATAAAATGATCAACAACCTCCTTGTCCTTAAATCTTGGCATTCTTTTCCTTGATTTTTCAACACCATTTGATGTGATGACTAACTCTCCTTCTTTTTTTAAAAAAATATTTATTTGTTTATGTAATTGTTGATGGACATTTATTTTATTTATTTATATGTGGTGTTGAGAATCAAACCCAGTGCCTCAAACATGTTAGGCAAGCACTCTATCACTGAGCTACAACCCCAGCCCCCAACTTGCCTTCTTGAGCAATCTCTTCCCTTTGTTTCCATTACTTCCTCCTTTTCCCCCCAAGTCTCTTTTGGGGCCACACCCTTTTTTCCCTCTGGCTCCTAGACAGCTCTTTTGGGATATCTTACTCACTTAACATAAATTCAACACATTTGCTATTAACTACTGGTCACGCCCCTCCCAACCTTCCAGGCATGAATGCTAACAAAAGACCTTTCTTCTACTACAGTCCTTATATCCAGCCAATCACCAAATCCTATCAATTCTTTTTTAACAGTTTCTAAATTTGCCCATCTCTCTCCATCACCTAGTTCCTTCCATTATCTCTCAGCTGAACTATTACACCAGCTTCCAAATGTCTCCCAAATGCCCCTAGTCCTGTTACCACTCTAATATAGAATGCAAAGATTTTAGAAGGTTCAGGACCTGATCTGATGACTGCTTACCTTTCAAGTCTAACATGGACAAACCCTTCACTACTCACCACTCTTCAGACTTAGTTCCTATCACACTAAGCTTATTTTCAGTTACTTGAGTTTATAGTTGTCTCTTACCTCCAAGACTCCAAAATGCTCTACTTTCTACTTGAAACAACACACTTTCCTTCCCCTCTTTGTCTCAGTACATCTCAAGTCTCAGCTAGCTTAACTGCCATCTCCTTTGAGATATCTTTCCTGAACCTCCCACTCCTGTGCACCTGGGGCACTCTGTTCTTCCTCTACCAGAGCAGCTAAACATTTAGTCACAATTGCTTGCTTACATGTCCCCGGTCTTCAACTAAATTATGAGACTAGGAACTTGTTACACGGTTTTGGATCACTGACATCACTGGAGAATAATGTCAACTAAAATATTCTGAGTGGAGTTTGGGATAATTGATGCCTAAACTTAAAACTCATAATGTATTGACGCTAGTGGCAGATGTAAAATATTCAAGTAAAATTCCAACCCATATAGCTAATCAAAAATTCAGTGGTAGTGGAATGGCAGTTTCATTTCACAATTTCACAGGGACTGTACCTAAAAGAAGTAATAAAAAATAAAAATAAAATAAATAAAGCCAGTGGCTATGGAGGCTGAAACAGGAGGATCACGAATTCAAAGCCAGCCTTAGCAATAGTGAGGATCTAAGCAACTCAGTGGGACCCTGTGTCTAACAAAATACAAAATAGGGCTAGGATGTGGCTCAGTAGTTGAGTGCTCAAGTTCAATCCCTGGTTAAAAAAAAAAAAGGGTTAAAAACTTATGTAGAATCTCCATGTTATTAATTCATTTGTTTCTTCCCCTAAAACGTTAAGTTCCATGAGTATAGGGATCTTGTCTGTCATTTATACCCCAAAAGATGGATTAATCACCACAGTAAGTGTTCAACAATCATTTGCGGATGAATGAGAATCTACTGTGAGTTTTAAGCCTTCTGAGTGCAGCAATGTCATTTCCCAGGAACTTTTTAGGTTCAAATTCTGGAAACAATTTCCACAGCAACTTCTCCATGTAACACAAAGATATAAATCTAAGATACACATAGATATGTAAAAATGAATTTTGTTTCACAATAATTGGTTATACTTTACATTACTGAATACTTAAAAATGGTTAAGATGGTAAATTCTGTTATGTGGGGTTTTTAAAATTTTTTTATTCTTTTGGTACTGGGGATTGAACCCAGGGGTGCTTTTCCAATAAGCTACATCTCCAGTTGTTTTAAGTTTTTACTTTAATACAAGGTCTCCTTAGGTTGCTTAGGGCTTCACTAAGTTGCTGAGGCTAGCCTTGAACTTGCAAGCCCCAGACTCACAAATTGCTGGGATTATGGACACCTGTGATTGTTTGTTGTGGGTTTTGGCATTGGGGATTGAACCTAGGAGCACTTACCCACTGAACCACATTTCTAGCCCTTTTTAGAGATAGGGTCTCACTGAGTTACTTAGGGCCTTGCTAAATTTCCGAGGCTGGCTTTGAACTCAATCCTCTTGCCTCAGCCTTTGGAACTGCTGGGATTATAGGCATGCACCACTGCACCTGGCTGTTATATATATTTTTTTAACCACAACTTAAAAAAAAAGTGAGTTGAGGGCTGGGGTTGTGGCTCAGTGGTAGAGCACATGCCTAGCATGTGTGAGGCACTGGGTTCGATCCTCAGCACCACATATAAATAAATGAATAGAATAAAGGTCCATCAACATCTAAATAAAAATTTTTAAAAATGAGTTGAGAATACATAAAGTCTTAAAAGAAAACATAGTATGATTTTAGAAGAGAGCTTGAACTGGGGCTCAAAGGTAGAACACTTATCTAGCATGTATGAGGTCCTAGGTTCCATCTCCAGCAAAAAAAAAAAAAAAAAAAGGAAAAACTTTATGGGGTATAGCTAAATTGCCGAGGCTGGCCTTGAACTTGTGATCCTTCTAAGTCTCCCAAGTAGCTAGGATTATAGGTATATGTCTCCATTCCTGGAAACACTGTATTCTTTTTCTTTTTTTAAAAAAATAACTTTATTTTATTTTTTTATGTGGTGCTAAGGGTTGAAACCAGTGCCTCACACATGGCAGGCAAGTGCTCTACCACTGAGCCACAATCCCAGCCCACTCTATTCTTGAGGAGCCAAAACATGATAATCAGAGTCTATGAAACAGATCAGTGCCTAGGAGAAAAAAAAAGTGATAAATGAAATAAATGGGAGAAGAGAAGCCAACTACTTCCCTTTATCTGCAATCTTTAGGTGAGAATCAAAGCATAGTGACCTTGGTTGTAAAGTAAAAGAATGTATTCATAAAGCATCTGAAGAAATCCACTTGTGCAATGGGTATGCAATCTATCCCATATATCTATGTATTCGCTGTTTATAGATATAGTACGGTTCTCCCACTGTATCTCAGACTGCTACCAAAAACCTCTCTGTTGAGTCCTCCAAATTCCTTTCTTTGGGATCAGAAAGCAGTAAACGGGGACTTTTATACCCCTGTGGCTAAACACAGAGCCATTCTACTGGAAGAGCCAAAACAGTGTGATAATGAGAGTCAATTTCATAGATAATACAATATCACACCTTGAACTATTGTGGGTAACTAATCATGAGCAACATACAGAGAAAAATCACTGTGCTTAATAATTAGACTCCACAGAATTAGAATGTATATATGGTCATGATGAAGAATGGTGTCTCCCTAAGTTCTATTTGAAGCCTCTTTGAACTTATTTTGTCTGGAATTTCTAAAGTAGTTTAATTAGGATTAGGGAATGCAACCCAGGACCTACCATGCAAGAGGTACTGGATTCCATCCCGAGCCTAGGGTGGTGGGTTAGGAATTACCTAAACACAGTAATCAAAACTGATGTTTATGAATGCTACAAGATGTGGTTGGCCTCTAAATGTGATATCTGATTCAAGCTGAATTATCTGCTTTCATCATTCACAATGGACACTCAAGTACCAGATTTGACTCGATCAGCCTAGTCTACAGCAAAAGGCACTCATTTTAACCCAGGTCAGAGAAGCCTATTTACAGTCAACCAAGGGTTCCCAGAGAAAAAGTCAATCCCTTAAAGGACATTTAACTCCACCCCTAAGGCAGAAAGACCTGACCGCTAAAAAAATACTTTTTTCCCCTTTCTGCTAACCCAGTTATCAAAGGATTTTATTCAATTTCCTTTGAAAATTTGTTAAAGTAGACGGGCACAGTGGCACATGCCTATAATCCCAATGGCTCAGAAGGCTGAGGCAGGAGGATCCTGAGTTCAAAGCCAGCCTCAACAAAAGTGAGGCGCTAAGAACTCAGTGAGATTTTGTCTCTAAATAAAATACAAATAGAGCCGGGGATGTGGCATAGTGGCCGAGTGCCCCTGAGTTCAATCCCTAATACCAAAAAAATAAAATTAAATTAAAAAAAATTAAAAAATAAAAAAAATAACCATACTCTTCAGATTAAAAAAAGGGGGGGTCTGGGGTTTGTGGCTCAGTGGTAGAGTGCTTGCATAGTACATGTGAGGCACTGGGTTCAATTCTCAGAACTGTTTAAAAATAAATTAATTGGGGGTGTGGCTCATTGGAAGAGCACTTGCCTTGTACATGTGAGGTACTGGGTTCAATCCTCAGCACCACATAAAAATAAATAAATAAAGATATTGTGTTCATCTACAACTAAAAAATACTTTTAAAAAACAAGCAAACATATACAAATATCTTAATATGATAGAGAAGCAGTCAAGGAATTCAGGATTTATTCAGCACTACAATGTGCTTGGCACCTGGCCTATTCATGGCTGAGAATACAGTGAGTAAAACATACCACCCTGGCATGGGGGACATAGCACTTGCCTAGCATGCACAAGACACTGGAATATTTTTTCTTTTTTTCTTTTTTTTTTTTTTTAACAGTACTGGGGATTTGAACCCAGTTACACTTTACCACTGAGCTACATCCCCAACCCTTTTTATTTTTTAATTTTTTGAGATGGGGTCTTGTCAAGTTGTAAAAGCTAGCCTCGAAACTTGCAATCCTCCCGTCTCTGGAGTAGACAGGTGTGTGCTACCAAGCCCATTTAGGGCCCTGAATTTGATTGCCAGCACCACAAAAAACAAAACAAAACACTGGAAATTAAATGCAGTGGTGGAGGAAAAGAAAAAATTACTTTAATCTAGAATCCAAGGAAATACATAGTCTTACTTTTGCACTCCACCTTTCCTGTAGAAACCTTAGTCTTCTAAATACCACAAGGTACAATGATGGAATAAGAGGAAGAAGGGAATTAGTACTGTGAATACTAACAGCATTGTACTTCTCCACTGCATCGATTTTCCTATATTCGAATTCAAAGGTGGTGATAAATGTTCCAAAAACTTCATTTTCTACTATTTCTACTATTGTAGGAATTCTCCACAGAAGCTATTTTTTGTCATTCCTATTTCACTTTTGTGATCAGCACAAGGAAAGAGGAAAGAGGAAAACAAGGAAGGAAGGAAGGAAGGAAGGGAAAAATGAAGAACTACCTCATTCTTCTTAGGGAATATTAGGTTAGGGATAAAATAAAAAGAATTATTTTTAAATAAGGAAATGGAAACATCAAAGGAAAAAAACATTTTATTGCTCATCTAAGAAGATTCATAAGCTACTGAGTGTGCTTTAGTCAGAGAATTTTCCAAGTACTTGGGGAAAAAAGTAGGTTCAGTTCTCCACAGATATTAAATTGCAGCCTTAAAATTTCCTTCTCTGAAAAATCTACTGGCAACACGATTATTAAACACTAGAACCCTTGTTTCAGGATATCAATTAGCAAGACCATTCCCTTGTTATAGACCTGTCAACACCACTATACTCCTAGGAGAGGCTTTTGCAGTTACAACATTCCTTTCCATTTTTCTTATTTTGAGACAAGGTTCTGGGGCTCTTACTATGTTGTCTAGGCTGGCCTGGAACTCTTAGGCTCAAATGGTGCCCTGGCCTCAGCCTCCTGTGTCAGGTATCTTAGAATACTCCTAATGCCTGCAACTTAAGGGTATGGTGCATTTTTAAAAGCTAAACAAGTTTCTCAAGATTGAGTATATTCACTTTCAAAAGTGATGTAAGTTC
Source organism: Callospermophilus lateralis (assembly GCF_048772815.1). NCBI lineage: Eukaryota > Metazoa > Chordata > Mammalia > Rodentia > Sciuridae > Callospermophilus > Callospermophilus lateralis. Next base: position 152,430,651 of record NC_135305.1, on the reverse strand, counting down.
AAGACTTGCATGACAATTTTTTCCAAAAATCCTGACTCGCCGACCTTATATCAAACAACATTAGGTGCTGGGGCTCATAAATTTAAGAAAAAGAGCCAGGCGTGTTGGCACATGCCGGTTTCCAGCGTTTGGGGAAGCTGAGGAAGGAGGGTCATAAATTCGAGGCCAGCCTCAGCAACTTGGCGAGGCTCCCAATATAAATAAAAAGGTGTGGGGGGGCTGGGGTTGTGGCTCAGCGGTAAAGACCTCGCCTTAGCGAGTGCAAGGTCCTGGGTTCAATCCTCAGCACCATATAAAAACAAATAAATAAATAAAGGTATTAACAGCCACAACTAAAATATTAAAAAAACAAAAAAGGTCTGGGAATGCAGTTCAGTGGAAAAGACCCCGTGATTAAGACAGAAAAAAAAATCCAAGAAAACAAGATTTTTGTATTTGCATTAATATTCAAACTAGATTCGTTATGACAGAAGACACTCCTTCAAAATAAAAATTCAAAGTGCATAAAGGGAATGACCTCAAAACAACATTGAAAGCTGCTCTCCTACAACATTGTTTCTTTCCCATCATATATCGTAAGCCCTTCACTCGGGGTTAAAAACTCAAGTGAAAAGACTGTTTTCAATCTTTGCGCAGATCTCTATCCAGTTTAGTACAGTGAGTACTTAGGGACCACTAAGATGGGTGGGCAGAGCTAGGCGTGCAGACAAGCGGGCAGCACGTAGGACCCAAGCAGAAGTCACATGAGCTATGGGGCAAATCCCCCACAGAGACCACCAGGACTTTGGGTAAGGGACCCAGCTGCAGCAATGGACGTGCCTAAGGCCCAAGCCTTCTTGGAGCCGTACTCTGCCCACCTCCCCCAGGATGGCGCCTCAGATTCGTGAAACCCAACCCAGCCCCTCACCTGCTTCTGCAGGTCAGCATCACCGAGAGCCATGGTGAAAGCGATGCTAGGTCGGTGGGCAACTGGCCCGAACTCAGTTAAGTAAAAGGGCGGTGGAAAAACAGGGCCAACAAAACCCGAGCAGGTTCTCTGACTTCCTTTACTTTAATAACCCTACTTCCGCTTCCTGCTAGGTGCCGGTGCAGCCCAGCCTATGAGGCTTTCCAGCCAATGGAAAGAGCCTGGGTCTCATGAAGTCCTGCCCTTCCTTAAGCTGACGCATGCGCGGACAGCTCCTGGAGAGGTTTCTGGTGACTTGGCCTCTTCTGCTTAGACCTGGGTGACTTCCATAGGAGGGAAGGGCGATGTGGAATTCGTGTATTTAAAATTAATCGGAGCAGTTTGAATTTCTTCAGCCTTACTCCCCTTTCGTTTTTAAAAATGTTTAAATATTTTACGTATGCCCAAACCGTAAAGTATTATGATTTTGTTTTCGTGGCTTAAGTGGAAACAACTCACCAATATTTTGTTCTTAAAAAATTGTGTGTGGTGGGGATTGGGGTTGTGGCTCAGAGGTAGAACTCTCGCCTAGCATGTGCAAGGCGCTGGGTTCGGCCCTCAGCACCACAAAAATAAATAAAATAAATGTATTGTGTCCAACTACAAAAATATTAAAAAAAAAAAAAATGGGGCTGGGTTGGGGATGTGGCTCAAGCGGTAGCGCGCTCGCCTGGCATGAGTGTGGCCCAGGTTCGAACCTCAGCACCACATACAAACAAAGATGTGTCCGCCGAAAACTAAAAAAATATATGGGGCTGGAGATAGTAGCTCAGTTGGTAGAATGCTAGACTCTCATGGGCAGGCCCTGGGTTCGATCCCTGGCACCAAAAAAAAAAAAAAAAAAAAAAATTGCCCCAACTACAAAGGTAAAACCATTCAAAAACTCCTTTATTTTTAGGACAGACTCCTGGTAGTAGAGTCAAAAGTAGACACATTTGTATTATTAATTTTTTTTATTTTGAAGAAATTCAAACAAGCCGTTAAGAATAACAGAATAGTGCAAGGAACTCTCTTGCAGGGAGTTCTTAATACATGTTGCCAAATTGCTTTCCAGCTGCACTGGTCTACATGTTCCTTGTAGTATAATGAAAGAATGGTATACATATTTGAGAAGACTAGTAATAATTGGGTAAGGGAAGGATTTAGCCACAGGACAATAAAACTAATACCAAAAAGAAAAAAAATCCATACAACTGAACTTCTTCAATGTTCAAATCAACTGAGCTAAACCAAATTATAAGACTGTCTCATTTTGTTAATTTCCACATTACTATCTTCATTCTTCACCAATCTAGAAGATAGATTTTCAGGATTATGCCTCCCTCTTAACATTCCTACGCTAGGACAAAGTGGCATTAACTCATTTGGATTACAATCACTCCTTTTACCTATTTTTACAATGTAATGCAAATAACTGGGTTTTCAGAGGGAGAGCAGCAATCTAGTGCCAAAAATTGTTTTTAAATTAATACATGAAATAGATGTAACACTGTGTAAATCAATGTACTTTTTTTTTTTTTTTAATACCAGGGATTGAACTCAGGGGCACTCCACCACTGAGCAACATCTCCATCCCTACTTTTTATTTTATTTAGAGACAGGGTCTCACTGAGTTGCTGAGGCTGGCTTTGAACTTGCAATCCTCCTGTCTTAGCCTCCTGAGCCACTGGGATTTCAGGCATGCACCACCAAGCCCATGGCTTCAATGTACCTTTGTTTCTTTTAAATATTTATTTTTTAGTTGTAGTCCCAGGGCCTCGTACATGCTAGGTGAGCACTCTACCACTGAGCCATAGCCCCAGACCCCCTTTGTTTGTTTTTGAAAACAGAATCTTGGCTTGTACTTTGGGGCACAAAAAGAAGTATTAAGAATAATTCAAATATTTTGTACTGGCCACCTAAATTTGCATTTATCAACTGGGCACAGTGGCACAGGCCTGTAATCCCAGCTGCTCAGGAGGCTGAGGCAGGAGGATCACGAGTTCAAAGCCAGCCTCAGCAATGATGAGGTCTTTTACTAAGCAACTCTGTGAGACCCCGTCTCAAAATAAAAAATAAAAAGGACTGGGAATGTGACTCAGTGGTAATGGACCCATAGGTTAAATTCCCAGTACCAAGAAAAAAAAATCATGTCACAGATATAATTAAAATTCCCTTTTGTGGGGCTGGGGTTGTGGCTAGAGCATGTGCGGGGCACTGGGTTTGATCCTCAGCACCACATAAAAATAAAATAAAGATATTGTGTCCAACTACAACTAAAAACAAAATATTTTTTTAAATTCCCTTTTGTGTAGCTTTCTACTCTCTTCTGTTTATGCTGTGTTTTTTTTGTTTTTGGTACCAGGGATTGAACTCGGGGTACCCGACCACTGAGCCACATCCTCAGCCCTATTTTGTATTTTACTTAGAGACAGGGTGTCACTGAGTTGCTTAGCACCTTGTCTTTGCTTACAATCCTCCCGCCTCAACCTCCTGAGGCACTGGGATTACAGACGTGTGCCATTGAGCCTGGCTTGCCCCACCCCTTTTAAAATATATTTTTTAGTTATACACAATATGGACACAATACCTTTATTTTATTTATTTTTATGTGGTACTCAAGATTGAACCCAGTATCTCACACATGCAAGGCAAGACCTCTACCACTGACCTACAGCCCCTTTTTACTTTTTATTCTGAGACAGGGTCTTACTAAACTGCCCAGGCTAGAATAGAACTTTCAACTGAACTATCTTCCAAGTAACTGGGATTACAGGAATGTGCCCCAGCTTCATTTGTCATGAATTCTTGAAGAGGGCTAGGAGTATAGCTTCAGCAGTAGAACACATGCTTAGCTCTGGTTTCCATGCCCAGCATTACACACTAAAAAATAGTTTTGTTTTTGTTTTTTGGTACCAGAGAGTGAACTCAGGGTTACTTGATCACTGAGCCACATCCCCAGCCCTATAATTTTATTCAGAAACAGGGTCTCAATGAGTTGCTTAGCACCTCACTTTTGCTGAGGGTGGCTTTGAACTCGAGATTCTCCTGTCTCCCAAGGCACTGGGATTACAGGCGTGCACCACTGTGTCTGGCTCAAAAAATATTAATTTGTAAAGGAAAAAGAAAAAAGCCAAATTATAACTAAAAATAGTAACTTTGATTAGACAAGGGCTAGACAAGGTTTTAGGAAAGAAAAAAGATTAGGAGAACAAGAACAAGGTATAGCAGCACCAATTCAAATAGATCAAGGAATAGATAGACATGGATTGGATTTTCAGAAGGGGTCACTGAGACAATAAAAATTACTTGGAAATCAGAAAGACCAGTATGGGTTCCTCAGTGGCCCCTGACTAAAGAAAGATACAAGTAGCCCATGACCTGATCAAACAACAATTAGTGGAGGGACATATACAACTTTCCATATCTCCCCCTAATACTCCCATTTTTGTCATAAAAAATAAATCTGGTAATTGGAGATTATTGCAAGATTTAAGAGCCATTAATAATGAGATGGTTATTATGGGACCTGCTCAATCGGGGACTCCCCAATTGTCTGCTTTGCAAAAACCTGGTATGTTTTAGCTATAGATATTAAAGATTGTTTTTTTCCTCAATTCCAATTCATCCTGAGGATAGTCCACGTTTTGCATTTACTATCCCTGCACTGAATCATGAAGGTCCTGATCAGAAATATGAATGGAAAGTACTCCCTCAAGGGATGGCTAACAGCCCAACTATGTGTCAAATTTATGTTAACAAAGCAATCCAGCCACTTAGAAATCAAAATCCTGAACTACAAATATTTCACTATATGGATGACGTATTGTTAGTACAAAAGATAAAAACACATTGCTAGAACGTTATGCCACACTTACAAACTTATTAAAAAATTATAATCTAGAGATAGCAATAGATAAATAATTATTTGGAAGATTTAATTGTACTTTAGGAGATCTATTATCCTCAACCATGGTCCGTCTACCAAAACTTCAAGTATGAGTAGATCAACTCAAATCACTTAATGACTTTCAAAAGTTATTAGGAAACATAAATTGGATAAGGCCTTATCTAGGCATACCAACAGGAGAGTTGGGACCTTTATTTGATATCCTAGAAGGTCCATCAGATCCAAATCCACCCCACATGTTAACGCCTGAAGCAAGAAAGGCATTAAAAATTACTGAAACTTATATCAATTCTATCCAAATGCATATTTTCCATATAAGTTTGCCTTTATTATTTACTGTAATACCAACAAAAAATATTCCTACAGGAGTATTTTGGCAAGAAGGTCCATTATTGTGGATACGTTTATCTTATTCTCCTAACACTATTCTTACTAGGTATCCTGAGGCTGTAGGACAATTAATACTCAAAAGAATAAAAGCAGCAAAGGGAGTGTTTGGAACTTCTCCCAATAAAATTATTACTCCATATACTATGGATCAAATTGATGAGTTAGCTAATGAGTTAAATACTTGGGCAATAATCATGTGCAAATCTAATGTTTCATTTGATAATCACTTACCATCTAATCCTTTGTTCTCTTTTTGGTCTTCGCATCCTGTAGTTTTTCCAAAAATGACGAAAAAAAACACCTATATATTCACTGATGGGTCAAATAATGGTACACCAGCAGTAGTTACCCTTGATCAAACTTTTACATTTTTAGTACCCAAACAATCAGCTCAAAAGGTAGAGCTTAATGCAGTATTACAAGCTTTTGTGATGTTTAAAGATTTTGTATTTAACTTATTTTCTGATAGTCAGTATATAGTTAATGCTATAGTATCCTTTGAAGATGCTGGTAGGATTTCCCATTCGTCTACTGTTTTCTCTTTGTTTTCCAATATACAAAGTCTAATCTGGGACAGAAAAGATCCATTCTTTATAGGACATATCAGGGCACATACAGGATTGCCTGAAGCACTTAGTTCGGGCAATGATTTAGCAGATAAAACTACACATGACATACATATTTTCTCCACAATAGAAGAAGTTATAAATTTTCATAAAAGGTTCCATGTCAATGCTAATACTTTACAAAAGCATTTTTAAATAACTAAGGAACATGCCAGACATATAAAACAATGTCAAAATTGTGTGACATTTTTACCACAAGTTAATCTTGGAGTCAATCCTAGAGGACTGATACCTAACCATATTTGGCAGATGGACATCACACACTTGTCAGAATTTGGAAAATTAAAATATTTGCATGTTACAGTTGATACTTCTTCCGGATTTTTGATGGGCTTCCTTCATGCCAGAGAAAAAACTAAAGATATTATAGCTCATTGCTTACAAAATTTTGCCACTGTGGGTGTTCCAAAACAGTTAAAAACAGATAATGGTCCTGGTTATACTTCTACCTCTTTTAAACAATTTTGCTCATCATTTGGTATTACTCATATAACAGGAATCCCATACAATCCACAGGGACAAGGCATAGTTGAAAGTACATTTTAATAGTTTGAGCTCTTATTAAAGCAAAAAGAGGAAATTGGAAAGGGGTATATATCCCCCAAAGATAAACTTAAAATAACCCTTTTTACTCTAAAAATTAATTTAAAAAAAAGTTTATTGTTGGTTGTTCAAAACATTACATAGTTCTTGATATATCATATTTCACACTTTGATTCCAGTGGGATATGAACTCCCATTTTTACCCAGTATACAGATTGCAGAATCACATCAGTTACACTTTCATTGATTTACATATTGCCATATTAGTGTCTGTTGTATTCTGCTGCCTTTCCTATCCTCTACTATCCCCCCTCCCCCCTCCCCTCCCCTCCCCTCTTCTCTCTCTACCCCCTCTACCCTAATTCATTTCTCCCCCTTATATTTTTCCCCCTTTCCCCTCACTTCCTCTTGTATATAATTTTGTATACCCCTGAGGGTCTCCTTCCATTTCCATGGATTCACCAGGGTTTAGTGCTGCAGAAAGGCATATGTGTCCAAAAAATGTACATAAGCCAAAGGCAGTTTGGAAGGATATTCTAATAGGATAATTGAAAGGTCCTGACCCAGTGATTGTCTGGAGTCGGGTTCTGTTTGTGCGTTTCCACAGAGAGAACAGGAGCCGATTTGGATTCCAGAGAGATTAACCAAAGTGATTTCTACAGACCAAAAATAAGATGATTTGACTCAAATCCATAACAGCTGATATCCAGAGCTCCAGCTTGGCTATTCTTGATCTGCAACAGTGGTTCTCCCACACCTGGAGGCTAATGAATAATGAACACCATTAAAGCCTATTTCAAATGTAAAAAACCTTGGGGCTTGCTTGTGGGAATACCTTCAGACCCATTATGCAAGTTACAGGAAAAAGGATGGGATATCCAAAAGAGAGTCAAACCCAGGTGGTAACCAGGATGTCTTTTTCAATATCTATTTTATTATTGCCTTTTCCCACATCATAAAGTTCTATTTTATTTTTTGAGCTCATTCAGACCTAGGTTAATGTTTTTCTGACCAGTTTTAATTTTTGACTGTGGAGTTTTTAAACATTGCATTGGAGATTTCACCTGTGTAAAGCTACAAGGCCTTTACTATTGTCTTATGTGTTGTATGTTATGTGTGCACACTTGTGTTTTGTGTTGTATGTCTGTATGTGCGTATGTCCATAGATCATATATTTATATGAGGAGCACTCATGAAAAAATGGATCCGAATATTTTTATTATTCATGTGATTTAAATGGTTTAATTTTAATTGGGTAAACAGCTGTTGAGGATTGTTTTAAATGTGAAAAAATAAGGAGGTTGCTGGGAGCCATCAGCCAAGTAGGTATGACAAATTCCTTGCCAGCTTACTCCCATGCTGTCTAGTGGAAGGACTTCTGAAAGGTGACCTTGCTCAAGGACCAGGGCAGGATCTGTGTTTAGGGTGTTCCCCCTTTAGAATAGGGTGGTTTAGCATAATAGGAGATTAGGGTGTTCCCCCTTTAGAATAGGGCGGTTTAGCATAATAGGAGATTAGGGTGTTCCCCCTTTAGAATAGGGCGTATCCTGCTGCTGAGTTCCTCTTGAGTGCTTAGGGTCAGACAGTATATTTTGGGAGACAGAAGCCCATGGGGAGTGGATTTGGGCAGAGTAGTGGATTTGGGAGAAGTGGATTTGGGCAGAGAACGTGGATTCCCCCAGAACGTGTTTGTAGACGGCCAGTGTGAGTTCGGGAATAAAGAATTGCTGTTTGAATCTACAAGCTGTGTGGAGACTCGTGATTTGTGCCCAGCCAGAGACTGCGGCATCTGGTGGCTCGTACGCGGAACGCCTGAAGCTTGGGGGTAAGTGAAATTGCTCGCCCCTGAGGGAAGGTGAGAGAATGGGTGACCATTTCAAAAAACAATGTGTTCTCCTTTTGATTTATTTTGTTTTTGTTTCAAGCTGCCTATCCCTAGAAATTTCTCAGGCAAACTGGAAAAAATGGTTGACTAAAGGCTTGAAGTTTGTCGGCCCTGAGGAAGAGAAAATTGATACAACGATTTTTTATTCCGTTTTTGCTTCATTCAATTTCAGTTTTGTTTTGTGTTATCTTATTGGGTTGCGTTATCTTTATAGTAGATTAAAACAAACTGAAAAGATGTTAAGTAAATTGTTAGAGGTTCAGAACATGGTGAAAGACATTTTAGATCAAGCAAAAGAGAAGGTCTCTCCAGCTAGTCAGACAGAGGAAGAAAATTTAAAGGAAAAGGGGTTGTTAGGAAAAAGGCCACAACAGGAGGCTGTTACTAACTCCGTTTTATCACAAGAGGGTTTAATTCAACCAACAGCCCCACCGATAGAGACAGCTGAGTGGCCCTCAAACCCCGTAGTTGATAAATGGAATCCTGAGACAGGACCTCAAAGATTAGCATGCCCTGTACTTGAACAGGTAGGAGGGCAGCGAATTCACCGTGCTTTAGATTTTAAAACAGTGAAGCAGTTAAAAGAGGCTGTAACAACCTATGGTCCCCAAGCTCCCTTCACGGTGAGCATGGCCGAGTCCATTACTAACTTGGACATGACGCCAGCAGATTGGGCTAGCATGTGTAAATCTGTGCTAAATGGAGGACAATATTTGTTATGGAAGGTTGCCAATGAGGAATTTTGTGCAGAGACAGCTAGGAGAAATGCAGCAGCCGGTTACCCTCAAAGAAATTTAGAAATGTTGCTAGGAAAAGGACCTTATGAGGGTCAGCGGCAACAAATTGAATATGATCCTGCTATATATGCACAAATTGCTGCAGACGCAGTTAGGGCATGGAAGACTTTACAAGGACATGGAGATTTACAAGGTCAGCTATCTAAGGTAATACAGAGAGCTAATGAACCTTACGCTGACTTTGTAGATAGGCTAATTCAAACGGCTGCCAAAATTTTTGGGGATACGGAACAAGCAATGCCATTAATAAAACAACTGGCTTATGACCAAGCAAATCGTTGCTGCAGAGAGGTTATTAGACCATGGAGACATGAAGATTTAAACACATATATTAAATTATGTAGAGATATTAATGAACAAGGGCAAGTCTTGGCAGCTGCAGTACAACAGGCTTTAGATACCAGGCCAAAAACATGCTATGATTGTGAACAAACAGGACATTTTAAAAGGAGTTGCCCCATAGGAGGAGGATTTAACAAAACTAGGTATCAAAGAAATAGAATACCGGGTATTTGCCCACGATGCCGTAGAGGGAGACATTGGGCTAATGAATGCCGTTCTCAAACTACCATAGAGGGTACTCCCTTACCAAAAAACGGAAAAGGACCAGGTATTTACCCACGATACCGTGGAGAAAGGCATCAGGCTCCGTTGCCAAAAAACGGACAGCCGGGCCCAATGCTCCGGGGCCCACAACCACAAATATACGGGGCAGTGGAGGAACCCAGCAACACCATCAGAGTAGTGCCCAGGACACATTGTCCATTAAATCCCTCATCAGACAAACCCGAGGGAGCGCAGGGTTGGACATCTGCGCCTCTGCCAGAGCAGTACTAACTCCAGAGATGGGAGTTCAAATCATTCCCACAGGAATAAAAGGACCTCTTCCCCAAGGGACAGTAGGCTTATTATTGGGACGTAGTTCATCTACATTAAAAGGACTTATGATAAGTCCCGGGGTAATTGATCCCGATTATGTAGGTGAAATAAAAATTATAGCTAGTTCTCCAAGAGGTATATCAGTAATTTCACCTGGAGACAGAATAGCACAGTTGTTAATAATACCCAGCCTACATAATAAATTTCCTAGTCATAGTGTAAAAAGAGGTTCCAGGGGATTAGGCTCCACAGGTGTAGATTGGGCTATGTTGTCTTTAAATTTAGATTCTCGCCCAATGTTAAAACTAAATATTCAAGGACACGACTTTAATGGGCTACTGGACACAGGTGCAGACCTTAGCATCATATCTAGTAAGGAATGGCCAAAACATTGGCCATTACAACAAGCCACTCAAACGCTTCAAGGCCTAGGAGTGGTGACTAATCCCCATAGAAGTGCAATGATATTAGATTGGAAGGATCCTGAAGGATGTGAGGGAACTATACAGCCCTATGTATTGGATCATCTTCCTATAAATTTATGGGGATGAGATGTCCTAGATCAATTAGGTTTGACGTTAACAAATAACATCAATCCTAATGCGCCCACTACTAGGGCTAGACAAGGTTTTAGGAAAGAAAAAAGATTAGGAAAACAAGGACAAGGTATAGCAGCACCAATTCAAATAGATCAAGGAACAGACAGACATGGGTTGGATTTTCAGAAAGGGCCACTGAGACAATAAAAATTTCTTGGAAATCAGAAAGACCAGTGTGGGTTCCTCAGTGGCCCCTGACTAAAGAAAAGATACAAGTAGCCCATGATCTGGTCAAACAACAATTAGTGGAAGGACATATACAACCTTCCATATCTCCTCATAATACTCCCATTTTTGTCATTAAAAAGAAATCTGGTAAATGGAGATTATTGCAAGATTTAAGAGCCATTAATAATGAGATGGTTATTATGGGACCTGCTCAATCAGGGATTCCTCAATTGTCTGCTTTGCCAAAAACCTGGCATGTTTTAGCCATAGATATTAAAGATTGTTTTTTTTCAATTCCAATTCATCCCGAGGATAGTCCACGTTTTGCATTTACTGTCCCTGCATTAAATCATGAAGGTCCTGATCAGAGATATGAATGGAAAGTACTCCCTCAAGGGATGGCTAACAGTCCAACTATGTGTCAAATATATGTTAATAAAGCAATCCAGCCACTTAGAAATCAAAATCCTGAACTACAAATATTTCACTATATGGATGATGTATTATTGGCACATAAAGATAAAAACATATTGCTGGAATGTTATGCCACACTTACAAACTTATTAAAAAATTATAATCTAGAGATAGCAATAGATAAAGTACAATTAAATTTTCCAATTAATTATTTAGGAGTTCTATTATCCTCAACCATGGTCCGTCCACCAAAAATTCAAATACGAGTAGATCAACTCAAGTCACTTAACGACTTTCAAAAGTTATTGGGAGACATAAATTGGATAAGGCCTTATCTAGGCATACCAACAGGAGAGTTGGGACCTTTATTTGATATTCTAAAAGGTCCATCAGATCCAAACTCACCTCGCATGTTAACTCCTGAAGCAAGAAAGGCATTAAAAATTATTGAAACATATATGGAAAATATACATTTGGATAGAATTGATATAAGTTTGCCTTTATTATTTATTGTACTACCAACAAAAAATATTCCTACAGGAGTATTTTGGCAAGAAGGTCCATTATTGTGGATACATTTATCTTATTCTCCTAATACCATTCTTACTAGGTATCCTGAGGCTGTAGGACAATTAATACTCAAAGGAATAAAAGCAGCGAAGGGAGTGTTTGGAATTTCTCCCAATAAAATTATTACTCCATACACTATGGATCAAATTGATGAGTTAGCTAATGAGTTAAATACTTGGGCAATAATCATGTGTAAATCTAATGTTTCATTTGATAATCACTTACCATCTAATCCTTTGTTGTCTTTTTGGTCTAAGCATCCTGTAGTTTTTCCAAAAATGACAAGAAAAACCCCTATCATGAATGCTCCAAATATATTCACTGATGGGTCAAATAATGGTACAGCAGCAGTAGTTACCCCTGATCAAACTTTTACATTTTTAGTACCCAAACAATCAGCTCAAAAGGTAGAGCTTAATGCAGTTTTACAAGCCTTTTTAATGTTTAAAGATTCTGTATTTAATTTATTTTCTGATAGTCAGTATGTAGTTAATGCTATAGTATCTCTTGAAGATGCTGGTAGGATTTCCCCTTCTTCTACTGTTTTCTCTTTGTTTTCCACTATACAAAGTCTAATCTGGGACAGAAAAGATCCATTCTTTATAGGACATATTAGAGCACATACAGGATTGCCTGGAGCCCTTAGTTTGGGCAATGATTTAGCAGATAAAACTACACATGACATACATATTTTCTCTACATTAGAAGAAGCTACGAATTTTCATAAAAAATTCCATGTTAATGCTAATACTTTACAAAAGCGTTTTAAAATAACTAAGGAACAAGCCAGACATATAATAAAACAATGTCAAAATTGTGTGACCTTTTTACCACAAGTTAATCTTGGAGTCAATCCTAGAGGACTGATACCTAACCATATTTGGCAGATGGACGTCACACACTTGCCAGAATTTGGAAAATTAAAATATTTTCATGTTACAGTTGATACCTCTTCTGGATTTTTGATGGGCTCCCTTCATGCCGGAGAAAAAACTAAAGATGTTATAGCTCATTGCTTACAAAATTTTGCCACTGTGGGCATTCCTAAACAGTTAAAAACTGATAACGGTCCTGGCTATACCTCTACCTCTTTTAAACAATTTTGCTCATCATTTGGTGTTACTCATATAACAGGAATTCCATACAATCCACAGGGACAAGGCATAGTTGAAAGAGCTCATCAAACTATTAAAACGTACTTATTAAAGCAAAAAGAGGGAATTGGAAAGGGGTATATATCCCCCAAAGATAAACTTAAAATAACGCTTTTTACTCTAAACTTTTTAAATTTGGATTCATCAGGACTTAGTGCTGCGGAAAGGCATATGTATCCAAAAAATGTGCATAAGCCTAAAGTTCTTTGGAAAGATATTCTAACAGGACAATGGAAAGGTCCAGACCCAGTGATTGTCTGGAGTCGGGGCTCTGTTTGCGTGTTTCCACAGGGAGAACAGCAGCCGATTTGGATTCCAGAAAGACTAACTAAAACGATTTCTACAGATCGAAAAGAAGATGATTTGACTCAAATCCATAACAGCTGATATCCAGAACTCCAGCTTGGCCATTCTTACATCTGCGACTGTGATTAACCAGGATGCTTTTTTCAATATCTATTTTATTATTGCATTTTCCACATCATAAGGTTCTATTTTTATTTTTTGAGCTCATACAAACCTAGGTTAATGTTTTTCTGATCAGTTTTATTTTTTGACTATAGAGTTTTTAAACATTGCAATGGAGATTTCACCTAGGTAAAGCTACAAGGCCTTTATTATTATCTTATGTGTTGTACGTTTGTTTGCACATTTGTGTTTTGTGTTGTATGTCTGTGTGTGCGTATTTCATATATGAGGAGCGCTCATGAGAAAATGGATCCGAATTTTTTTTTTATTCACGTGATTTAAATGGCTTAATTTAAATTAAGTAAACAGCTGTTAAGGATTGTTTTTAAAGGTGGTTAACAGATCTGCTTGTTTACTAATTTAAATCAGGTAAACAGCTGTTAAGGATTGTTTTTTAAGGAGGTTAACAGATCTGTTTGTTTACTTTGACCTTTCCTTTTCATGATCTTTAATAATTCTTTTCAGGATAATGTCTTTTTAGCATCATTGCCAGAATTCCTATCTTCATCCCAATGAATATAACTCAACAAGTATGCTCAATCAAGGAGTCAACTTACTTTGGGAGGCAACGGACTTTGGGAGGAGACGGACAGATTGATAGATTCCTCCACTTTGAACTGCTTACAGAACTTGCCTAGACTATGTAACTACGTTTAGTGCAGCAAATTGTGGTAATGCTGGCATATCTTTGCTGATGGTGTCACCAGTGATCTTTGCTGATGGTGTCACCAATGATGCAATTTTTCCAAAGGAACTGTCAATTGGCTTGGTGTCGTGGCATTTCTGCATCCTCCTCCCTTCTGCTAGTGATGGTCTAAAATTTGGGGGCCAATGGCTATATGCTGCACCGGTAGTCAGTGACGGGTATGATCCAATTGCAGTGGTATCAACCTAAGACAGGAGGCTGACGCCTAAAGGTCAGTTGCCTAAAGGTCAGTTTTCCGATGACGGGTAAGAACCATATGTTGAATTGGACAACCTACCAGGCACGGTCCTTAAGCCACATTAACCTCACTCCCCCACTGGCACCAAAGCCAAATTTGGGGGCCAACAGAGGTGAGGCAAAGAACCTCACCCCCCCACTGGTGCATAGATCTATCCACAAGTATGGCTGTATGCTGGACCGGTAGTCAGTGACGGGTATGATCCAGTTGCAGTGGTATCAACCTAAGACAGGAGGCTGACGCCTAAAGGTCAGTTTTCCAATGACGGGTAAGAGCCATATGTTGAACTGGACAACCTACCAGGCACGGTCCTTAAACAACATTACTTGTTGTTTAATTAATCAGAAGGGGGGAGATGCTGGGAGCCATCAGCCACGTAGGTATGACAAATTCCTTGCCAGCTTACTCCCATGCTGTCTAGTGGAAGGACTTCTGAAAGGTGACCTTGCTCAAGGACCAGGGCAGGATCCGTGTTTAGGGTGTTCCCCCTATAGAATAGGGCGGTTTAGCATAATAGGAGATTAGGGTGTTCCCCCTTTAGAATAGGGCGTATCCTGCTGCTGAGTTCCTCTTGAGTGCTTAGGGTCAGACAGTATATTTTGGGAGACAGAAGCCCATGGGGAGTGGATTTGGGCAGAGTAGTGGATTTGGGAGAAGTGGATTTGGGCAGAGAACGTGGATTCCCCCAGAACGTGTTTGTAGACGGCCAGTGTGAGTTTGGGAATAAAGAATTGCTGTTTGAATCTACAAGCTGTGTGGAGACTCGTGATTTGTGCCCAGCCAGAGACTGCAGCAGAGGTTAACAGATCTGTTTGTTTACTTTCACCTTTCCTTTTCATTATATTTAATAATTTTGTTCAGGATAATGTAAATTGTTCAGAAAATTGTTTTCTTAGTACCTGTTGGAAAGTTACATTTTTTTTTTTAGCCATCATTGCCAGAATTCCTATCTTCATCCTAGTGCCAGTGAAGGCAAAGATAAAGCCAAACTACAGCTTCTTTGATAGCTATTACAGTAAACTGTATAAACGGATGCACCAATGAATAATAACTCAACAAGTAATGCTCAATCAAGGAGTTGATTTACTCTGGGAGGAAATGGACTATTGATAGATTCCTCCACTTTGAACTGCTTGCAGAACTTGCCTGGACTATGTATCACTTGTATACATTGTGAGCTATCTGTTGGTGCAGCAAATTGTTGTAATGCTGGAGTATCTTTGCTGATGGTGTCACCAGTGGTACAATTTTTCAAAGGAGCCATCAATTGGCTTAGAGTCATGGCATTTCTGTATCCTCCTCCCTTCTGCTAGTGATGGTCTAAAATTTGGGGGCCAACAGTGGTGAGGCAAAAAACCTCACCACCCCACTGGCACCAAGGCCAAATTTGGGGACAAAAAGAGGTGAGGCAAAGAACCTCACCCCCCCCACTGGCACCAAGGCCAAATTTGGGGGCCAACAGAGGTGAGGCAAAGAACTTCACCCCACCCCCCCACTGGTGCATAGGCCTATCCACAAGTATGGCTGTATGCTGAACTGGTAGTCAGTGACGGGTAAGATCCAATTGCAGTGGTACCGACCTAAGACAGGAGGCTGATGCCTTGAGGTCAGCTCATCCAATGATGGGTAAGAGCCATATGTAGTATTGGATAACCTAAAAGGCACGGTCCCTAAGCCACATGCATGGTGCTTAATTAAACAGAAGAAGGGAGATGCTGAGAGCCATAACCAAGTAGGAATGACACATTGCATTTTTGGTTGAAAGGTGATGCCAGCAAGCCATTGAGATGATAATGGTTATGTTAAGATGTGTATTCAATTGGATATTAGACCCCTGCTGTCTGCCTTGGCCTGCTACTTTGGAGCTCTCCTGGGGATTCCCAGAGAGTTCCCATTGGTTGGGGAAGTGCGGTAGAAGGAATTTCTGGAGGAGGGATTTCTGGTTGGTGTGGTGTGTCCCGGGAGAAGGCCGCCATGTATGGCATTCACGGGAGTTTTGGAAATAAAGTTTGTTCCTGCTTGAGTGGCTCCTGATTTTGTGCCCAGCCAGACTGCAGCAATCAAGTATTGCCAAATAAGCAATTGATCCCCTTAAGATCAAGAGAGTTACAAGGGGAAACAGTAACAGGGTCATTTCAAACTGTCCCTTGGCCCCTCTGTGCTGTCCCGTTATCAGAGGCCTGTGTGCAAGGAACTCCACGGACCTCATGGAGGAAGCTGCACCCCTTTCCCTAGGTGATGGGTTCTGCCAACCGGGGGGCTACGTGGGTCATTTCAGCTCCCAGGAGGACAGTCTTCCCTGGACACTCTTGCTCTTGGCTTGTGCGGGGGACAGGGATAGTATCAGCTAGGAATCAACACAGGCAGCATTGATGAAGACCCTGGACGTAGAGGCCAGCTGGCATAGGATCGAGTGGCGATTTCGCCATCGCAGGCTTCCAGGGAGGCGGAAGCTCGAGCTCATCTCCTCCACTGTAAAATGGAGGCACCGACATCGACCTGGGTCTCGGATTAGACGGGACCGGCTCAGTACCCAACATGCAGTCATGGTCGTCTTCACCATGGGGGTAGGCTGCGTGGGTCTAGTGAGACCCTTCAGATGGTGTTGTACCCAAGCCATCTCAGGTTTACAAAGCTCCTTAGTCACTGGGGACTACACCCTTAATTCCACAAGAAGCTTAGAGTCAACTTTTAACTCTTGAAGATCTCTGGGTCCATTGTGCGCTAGACACCCTGGCTGCCAGTCTTGCTTGGCTTCTTTTTACCTTTACTCTAAATACCAGTTTGAATCTGAGGCCTGCAAGCACTTCTAATTCATCTCTGCAGAAGTATCCTGAAGTACCCAAACATCTTTCCAGTTCCCAGACTCATGCAGTTGTGGCCAACGGCACCAGCTTGGTGAACATCCTCCCGTGACCTTCTCCACTATTGCAAGGCAGGAGAAACACCCCTAGTTTGGCTTCATCAGGAAAAATTTAACATTTGGAAACCAGCGGTTTTCTAGGGACAGTTGGTCACTAGAATCTGTTTAGTATCTATTACTTTGTGCTCAGGCTGAGGTTTAAAGAAATTGTGTGAAGATAGAGAATCCAAACAGTAGCCTAGGGATCCAAGGCCAGTCTTGTTATGTAGGATTTTGGGAGAATGACTGCCTTCTGAGCATGTGTTACCATTTCTGAGGCTGACCTCAGGGTCATCCTTATAAGGACTACTCTGAGGAGGTAGAACAGTCTAGAGACCTGCAGGTAGGCCTCAGCAAGTCCCTCCCACAGGGCAAATGAAGAGGGTTGGGAAACCTCAATCTACTCAACTGGATAGAAGTTGTACCTTAAGATTTAATATAGAGAACAGATGTGAGGCTATAGGACCATCAAGAGAAAGTGATTCCAACAATGCGGATTTCGATTTGATAAGACTAAGGAATGCTCGGGTTTTACAGGGGGCTCCTGGGGACTGGGCCCAAGGAACCCAGCCTCCCCAAACTCCACTGTTTCAGGAGAGGCTCAGTAGGACTCAGATTTGAGTCAGGCTGTGCTCAGACTGTCAACCTGATGGGCTGAAAATAAGGGCGTCCATTACTGGAGGCCTCCCTGGCCATCACTGGCACACCTGGTCACTGACCAGGGGAGGCCATGTTAGTAGAGCTAGTTCAGAGTGGAGGTCAAACCCTTGAAGTGCGCCAAGTTAGGGCTTGGGAGTGGGGGCCGACACCCCATCCCCAGATCCAGCACGGCTCCAGCAGCCCGGGGGCAACCCATTGCTGCGTGAGCTGCTGTTGGTTTCCAGCAACTTCACTGACCAACACGGTGCTGGCAACTCCAAGGTGTTCTGTCCACACCCCATTTCTCTGGGCTCAGAGCCTTTCTGTCCAGTCTCAACTGTGGCCACAAGGGCCCACTTCCAGTTTTCTTCTGGAATGCTCCCTTCTCCATGAGGAGACTCAACCCCGCCTGCTCACTCCCAGTTCAGCGTCCAGCCCCGGAGTTGTCTGGTGTCTCAGGCCAGAGCCCACACACTCAGACCCCAAGTACACTCATCTCTCAAGGGACTATCACCCATCAGGTAGGACGGGCACAGCGATGCTACCATGACAGGTCATCTGACAGGAGCCAAGGTTCAGGTTCTAACCAGTTGTTACTGTTTAAGTGTCCTAGGACAGTCACTGCAGAGCAGTAGCTGAGGGTCTCTACTCAGCTGTGTGGTTCCGGATAGGTGGGGGAAAGACGACCAAGGCTTCAGATACTGCCAGACTCCAAGTCTGGGACCAGTATGCAGTCCCATCAACTAGGGACTATCGACTGATATCTATCTCCTCCCAGGACCCCGACGAAGGTAGGTGACTGAGACAAGTGTCATAAGGCTAAGCAGCACATGATGGGTCAACTCAAGCCTTTGATATGCCATTCAGCCCTGGATAGCTTGTCCCTTAAGATCAGTGACTACTCAAGTTAGCTTATCAGAGCCAGGAATCTCGTCCCCCCTGAGACTTGGCTAGCGTAGTGGGCCAGGAAGTAGAAAATAGATCAAGAGTGTCATGCCAGGCCAAACTTGAGCTTGGTGTGGGTCAATACCTCAATCCCCAGCCTCCAGTTTGTCATTCTAGCAGTTCCAATGCTAAGGCCCTCCTGTTTGAGCTGCCATAGGTTCCTGAGACCTTCCATTAAGCCCACTCCCACTGGGAGCAGCTGAGCCCCTGACCTGCTCCCCAGGGTGGCTTTTTAACCTCATCTTTCCATTCACCATGGGGGAGGCCCAAACCCTTGAAGGACATGCCTGCAGAGGTCTGAGAACTGACAGGCTCAAGTCTGACATGAGAAGGTCAAGCTCTTGGCAGCAGGAGGAAGAGGTCTGAGGACTAGAGGGAGAAAGGGAGCCATGTCCTTGGAAGGACCTCAGGAGGGGTCCATCTGAGCCCTGGGGCTTAGTTTTCTCAGTTAAAATCCACAAATCCCTCACGACCACAGTGAGGATGTTCTTTATCAGAAAAGTCCCTTCGATTTCCCAGCACAGGTCTGTCCACCCCATTCCCCTTCACAGCCATGACCCTGGTACCTCACACTGGGCGTCCACTCCAGCCTCATGTTGTAGGTTGCCTTAGTCAGCCTTTTCATCCCCATGACCGAAACCTAAGGCAAGAACTTAGGATTTAGGGTGACTTGTGGCTTCAGAGGCCTCAGCCCATGCTTAGACGAGTCCCTTGCTTGGAGCCTCAGGTGAGGCAGAACATGGCGGCAGGTGTGGAGGAGGAGAGGCCCTCACTGCAGAAGCAGAGGCCAGTCAGGGACAGTACAAAGGCACACCTTCCAAGGCCCACTTCCTCCAGCCACATGGCCTGCCTATGGTTACCACCCGGACAGTAATCCTTAAGTTGTTCATTGGTTCAGTGGATTAGCCTACCGATTAGATTACAGCTCTCATGGTCACTTGACCTCTGAACATCGATTGCCCCAAATGAGGTTTTTTGGGGCACAACACCTCATATCCCAAACCATAACAGGTCCTTATCAACTTCCTTTGTCTTTAGATAAAAGAGAACATCAGGACTTGGTCTCCTATAGGTTCTTGGTGACACCTAAGAAATGCTATCAGATGCTGGCTCCCGAGTATCGGAGTTACCCCTAGTTGTGTTTAGTAGCTAGTTAGCCAGTGACAACAGCCAGGCATCACACTGGTATGTGCCCCTACCTTGGCCCTCACTCAGCCCTGGCCTGGGGGACCCCTCTGGCTCATGGCATCCCGAGTCTCCATAGCCCGTCAGCCTTTATGGCCCATTTTCCCTTTGGATTCAGTTTAGCCTTCTGTCTTTAAAGGCACAGGAACCCGTCCTCTTGTCAGCATGACTTCCACTAATGCCAATGTTCTGCCAGTTTTTTTTTTCTTTCCCCTCTCCTTTTACAGAGAGTAGAGTCAATTTAGCTCAGAAAGCTAGTGACCCCATAAAGATGGCATTGGAAGCTCAAGGGACCTCCGGTTCTTCCCAGAGGCTGAGGCTTTGGGCCTTGGATTGGTCTCCCCGAGATTACCCCTAAAAACCCAGATGATCATTCCCCTTACATTTCATGACAGGATCTCCCTGGTTCTGGGCCAAGCTCTGAGGTGGCCTTTCCCAAAGGCCCCACTGGGTCAAGCAGAGTGGGAGACTTGAATCGGCAATGGCGTTCGAGCGGCGTCAACCATGACAAAAATCCAGAAACAGACCACAGCATCCGTGGGTGCCCACAGCCACCACGTGGTCAACACTGCCCTTGAAATCCTTCTCCAGAGGCCTCTGCATTTAAGGCTATGTTCACGGGCATCTGCCCACAGCTAGTGACCCTCTGGGGGCAGGGAGAGATGACGGGAGGCACCAGCCAGTTGTGTTCACCTCCATACACCCCTTTTACTCCCTTAAGTCCAGGGAGACCCACTCTGACCAACATGGCTACGCCACCAGGATATTTTTCCCTTGAGCCTTTGTTGGCTCTCCAGCAAGATGGACAGGTTGGCTGCACTGGGCACTGCTCAGAATCCTGCTCTACCTGGACACAGCCTTATGGGAAGGGCAGCCTGTGGACAGTTCCTTAGTCATTAGCACACTCCCCCTTTCAGTAAGGGCTTGGGATAGTTGACACCAAGAGAAGGGTCAGAACAGTGGCAGAGGTCCTCAACTGTCACCAAGCTTGGCCCTCAGAAGGGTCAGGCAGCCACAAGAACTAGGAAGTTTGACTCAAAGCAACTAGAGCTCGACTTCCCTTTTCAGCGATGCTGTTTTTTCCCGGTTCCAGAATCAGCTCTAGGATGTCAGGTTTTGCGGGGTCCATTTTCTCATCTTTTGTGATTCTTGACCCATTTAAAGGGTTCTGCCCATTTTGCAGCATATTCCTCAACACGAACCTTGGGAGGGCCATGTGTTCCCATGGACAGGGTTGTGCATCCTGGCCTGGTGGAGGTGGTGCACCAAGGTGGCACCTCACAGCAAGTACCTGAGGGCACCAGGCATTGCTGGTGACCCCGATCACAAGCACTTGAACCAAGTGGTTCCAGACTGGATTCCCTTCTGCCTCTGGGCACCAAGTTTTGAAGGGGGTGATGCCCAGACTCTGCAGCTATCGCGTTTCTGCTTTATGTTCCATTCACACTTTGGATTTGGTTATTCGAGTGCCTGGCGAGCTACGATGCCATCAGCACCAGTAAAGGTTCAGTCTATCAGTGGCTTAGGTCTGCAAGCATGAGCTCCCAGCCTAACCCTGCAGGCTCATCTTCAGACATCACTCCCCCAAGCTGCCTAAAAGCCTAGAAACAAAAGGGGTTAGAAGGCAGAGGTCAGAGATAAGCTTTGTGTTGTCCTAGGAAGGTTCTAGAATGCCAGGGCAGTGTTTTAGGCAACCATCTCAACTCCCAGAAACACCTGAGCCAAAAGAACATTTCTGCAGATGAAACCATTCAAGCATAGATGGATGATGTGGTGGCGGAGCATGAACTAATGGAGTCACAGCCCCAGGGAGACATTCAGGCACAAGGGAACCAACTCGTTCTGTTCAATATTTGGCCAGCGATTTGGATAGAGACACAGGTCTGATCAATAACAGTGCAGTTACTAAGAGACTTTGACAGTTGTTTCATTCCAGTCTGCTAATCTTTGACTCCCCAAAACTAAGATTAATTTAAGGTTCGATCAAAACACAAGTCTAAGAAGATCTCAGCAGAAGACACTTAAAATTTCAACTCGCAACAGGATACCATTGGGCCAAAAAGGCCATTGAAAACACAGACTGCCTGGTCAGTCAGGGCCTCAAAACAATAAGCCAGAGGAAGAATAAGCATGCTAGGCCAGGGCACCCTTCATCTCCCCACTACCAGAACCCCGCCCCTGTTGGATCAGGCGTTTCCTCAGTCTGTGCAGTCACCAGATCTTCATCCCAACCATCAGGCATGGGAAGCCAGTTGTCCACAGGAGCAGCACAACTTTGAAACCCGAGTTGGGGGTCCCCTTCCCCTTCTTTCCTTCCTAGGGAGCTTTGTGAACTTTGTAGAGCAGGCATTACTACCTCCCACCTCCCAGTGTCAAGACAGAGCAGCCTGTTGTTCGTACTTGGTGACAGGGGTGCATTGAGCCAGCACTTCAGCCCACAATCGGGTGCCCAGCAGTGGAGGCCAAAAGCTTGCAGCTCCCCAGAATGTTCTTTCCACCCTGTGTCCAGGCTGCAGTCAGTGGTCAGGGCTTAAGTCATGCATTTGCACCTGACCAAGAACAGTTTCCAAGCAGCATGTTATCCTAGAACGGAAGGAAGTTTAGGTATCATGGCCACACTTGGTCACTGGGGTGACCACTCTCACATTAAGACTGTATACAAGGCCACCAGGTCTGCCCAAGACCAGAGATTGTGCCTTGTTAGTGGTTAGGTGGTCACATGTTGCCAAGATCGAGTATTTATCTAGTGTCATAAGACTCAGGCATGGTGACAGGGTGTTTTTTTCCAAGTCATTGTACCTTTTAAGAAAGAAACACGAAGGTAGAGACACTTTGATTTCTTACCAAAAGGGGCAGTAGGCCTCCAGTGTCAGGTCAACAGTCATGATTTAGGACTACAGAGTCAGATCTGATGAGGTACGAGACTGGAGGTCGTGTATGCCCTTAACCGATTCGAAGAATGCCCCCATTTGACAGAGTCAAGAAGGGCCAGAAAAGTGGTTCAAGGTCATGTAGAGGCAAGACAAACACCCAGGCTCAGTTTCTAGCAAGTGTTAGGAACAGCATCTCATTACTATGGAAACGAGCATGTGGTACCGGGACCAGTGCTCCAGGGCTACAGAGGCCAGCACTACCAAGTGCTGAGCATCTGTCTGGTGCCAGTGATGTGTCATCCCCAGGAAGCTGTTCCCAGTCCAAGCAGGAGCCCTAGGCAAAGTCTGATTAGATTGACATCTTGTTTTCTGGTCTTCACCAGCTCTCTGGAGGCTTCCCATCCCTGGCCCCTGTCCTGTTATCAGCTTTGGGCAGGTGGGTTGATATTAAGGGCTCTGATAAAGCTCCCTAAGTGGCAGCAAGCTGTAAACATTCCCACTGATGCCATTTGATTATCCAGCTGGGAAAATGCCTGAAGGTGGTCCTCGGTCAGGGACAAAGGCATCACTTAATCCCTGAACACTGACTGCATTCAGACACAGGGTGGCAAGGACATTCCGGGGAGCTGCAAGCTCAGTGGTGTCATCACCAAGTGACAGACAAGGGTGCTACAGAGAGCTGTTGAGAAGTGGGCAGAGACCACCCCACCCAGTCCCCCAGTGGAGTTATATAAAGCACCTGGCAACAGGTCTCTGCAGCATTGCATGTGCCATCTCTCCAGGTGGCTATGGGCGTGGGGTCTGATAGACACATACAGCAGGGATGCACTGGTAATGCAGATAAATTAATCACCTATGAGCGTGAGCAAGGATAAAGCCCTTGTGCAAATCCTGCCCCACATTCCAGAGCCACAGTTTTAACACTCTGGCTGAAACCCTCCGAGTAGCTTCCCTGTTAGTAGGTTGCTGTTTCTAAGTGCATGTCTATTAATGCCCGGTAAGAATGAGGATTAGCGTTCTGGGCTTATGCCCAACGATTAGCTAAGACTGGGCCTTAAAGTCTCAAAGGAGGATTCAGTAAGGACAGCCATTGAGACAGCCATGGAAATTCAAGTTCAGGCAATCACCTCAAGTTCAAGCATGGTCAAGGTAAAAGTATATCAATACCAAGATTCTGATTCCTTTGCCTCCTTGGCAAGTCCAATTTATACAGACATCTTGCAAGGAACCCAACTTATGCAGATATCTTGCAAGGAACACTGCTTAGAGACATTTGTGCCCATTTAGAACTTAATTCAAGGACATTGACAGAACAGAAGACTGTATCAGGACAGTAAACACCTGCTCATAGGGCATGATTGGGTTTGAGAGATCCTGGTGCTTTGGTTTCAAATACCCTAGACAATTTCCTGGTTATGTTCCATCTTTGGCTCCAATGACTAAGGTGCTACTCAATAGAGCATGCGTATCCTTTGGAAACACCAATATGGAACCTTCTTGAAGCCAGCACAAGTCCCTTCTGGAGATCCATGCCATAGAGGTGGCAGGTCCTGAGGGTATGTGTACAACAAGGTTTAGGGGCCAAAAGTCCGAGCAAAAGCAGACTGGTTTGGTAGTAGGAGAGTTAAGGGCCATTGCACCCTAGTCAGCTGAGCTATCACCGGTCAGCTTAGTTTCCTTTATTAGGAAAGCCACCCAACTATGTTGTCTACAAGAAGACAAGTCACAGGTGTGACATAACATTCTGACAGTGATCCAGAAGGAGCAGGGATAGCTACGTTTAGGTCAGACAAGTCCAATTGCAAAGGAAAGCTTCTCCGTAGTGAATAATGGAACGATGGGGACACTCCTCCATGAGAATTAACCCTTCACCTCTATGTGTCCCCTAGTGAAAGCATCGAGGGGCCAGGCAAAAGCTGATGGAAGAGACACATGGTTTGAAACATGGACACCCTTCTATTGGCTGTTGGCAGACCCACAAGAAAGCCCATGAGGACAGTCAGTGGAACAGTCAACTTCATCTGGAGAAGACTCACAGTTTGTTTAGCATAGTGTGCGGGGAGCCACAGCCAATTAATATGATGCATGGCATTTTTGATTGAAAGGTGATGCCAGCTAGCCATTGAGATGATATGATTATGTTAAAAATTACATTCATATGGATACTGGACTCCTGCTGTTTACCTTGGCCTGCTGCGGGACTCCTGGAGAGTTCCCATTGGTTGGGAAAGTGCAGTAGGAGGGAATTCCGGGGGAGGAGCTTGCACTGGGGTTCCGGGAAGAAACCGGCGGAACGCCGCGTGGGTGGATCGGGAATCTTCCCGGGCACGAACGTGGTATTGGCGGTTTTTTCAAATAAAGTTTGTTCCTGTTTGAGTGGCTCGTGATCTTGTGCCCAGCCAGACTGTGGCAACTGGTGGCCCTGTACGGGGAGCGCCTGAAACTTGGAGGTGAGTAAAACTGCTCGCCCCTGAGGGAAGGCGACAGAATGGGTGACCATTTCAAAAAACAATGTGTTCTTCTTTTGATTTATTTTGTTTTTGTTTCAAGCTGCCTATCCCTAGAATTTTCTCAGGCAAACTGGGAAAAATGGTTGGCTCAAGGCTTGAAGTTGTTTGGCCCTGAGAAAGAGAAAATTGATACAACTATTCTTTGCTCCGTTTTTGTTTCATTCTGTTTCGGTTTTGTTTTATGCTACCTTATTGGGTTGCGTTACCTTTATAGTAGATTAGAAACTAGTAAAAAACAAACCGAAAAACTGTTAAGTAAATTGTTAGAGGTCCAAACTGTGGTAGAAAACATGTCAGGTCAAGCAAAAGAGAAGGTCTCTCCAGCTAGTCAGACAGAGGAAAATTTGAAGAAAGAAAGCTTAGAGGAAAAATGACCATCAAGTGGGGAGTTACAACAGGAGGCTGCTACTAACTCCGTTCTATCACCAGAGGGCGTAATTCAACCAACAGCTCCACTTACAGCTGAGCGGCCCTCAACTCCCGTAGTTGATGCACAAAATCCTGAGGCAGGATCCCAAAGACTAGCATGCCCTGTACTTGAGCAGGCAGGAGGGCAACGAATTCACCGTGCTTTAGATTTCAAAACAGTAAAGCAATTAAAGGAGGCTGTAACAACCTATGGCCCGCAAGCACCCTTCACCATAAGTATGGTCGAATCTATTACCAACTTAGACATGACACCAGCAGATTGGGCTAACATGTGTCGATCTGTGCTAAATGGAGGACAATATTTGTTATGGAAGGTTGCCAATGAGGAATTCTGCATGGAGACAGCTAGGCGAAATGCAGAAGCCGGTTACCCTCAAAGAAATCTGGAGATGTTGTTAGGAAAGGGACCTTATGAGGGTCAACGGCAACAAATTGAATATGATCCTTGTGTATACGCACAAATTGCTGCAGATGCGGTTAGGGCATGGAAAACTTTACAGGGGCATGGAGATTTACAAGGACAGTTATCTAAGGTAATACAAGGAACTAACGAACCTTACGCTGAATTTGTAGATAGGCTTATTCAGACAGCTTCTAGAATATTTGGAGATGTAGAACAGGCAATGCCATTTATAAAACAACTGGCTTATGACCAAGCAAATCGTTGCTGCAGAGAGGTCATTAGACCATGGAAACATGAAGATTTAAACACATATATTAAATTATGTAGAGACATTAATGAACAAGGACAAGTCTTAGCAGCAGTACAACAGGCTTTAGATGCCAGGCCAAAAACATGCTACAATTGTGATCAAACAGGACATTTTAAAAGAAATTGCCCCATAGGAGGAGGGTTTAACAAAGCTAGGTATCAAAGGAATAGAATACCAGGTATTTGCCCACGATGCCATAGAGGAAGACATTGGGCTAATGAATGCCGTTCTCAAACCACCATAGAGGGCACTCCGTTATCAAAAAACGGACAAGGATCAAGTGTTTACCCACGATATCATGGAGAAAGGCATCAGGCTCCATTGCCTAAAAACGGACTGGAGGGCCCAATGCTCCGGGGCCCAAAACCACAAATATACGGGGCAATGGAGGAACCCAGCAGCACCATCAAGGTAGTGCCCAGGACACATTATCCATTAAATCCCTCATCAGACAAACTAGAGGGAGCGCAGGGTTGGACATCTGCGCCTCTGCAAGAGCAGTACTAACTCCAGAGATGGGAATTCAAATCATTCCCACAGGAGTAAAAGGACCTCTTCCCCAAGGAATGGTAGGCTTATTATTGGGATGCAGTTCTTCTACACTAAAAGGACTTATGATAAGTCCCGGGGTAATTGATCCCGATTATGTAGGTGAAATAAAAATTATAGCTAGTTCTCCAAGAGGTATATCAGTAATCTCACCAGGGGATAGAGTAGCACAGTTACTAATAGTACCCAGCCTACATGATAAATTTTCCAGTCGTACTGTAGAAAGAGGTACCAGGGGATTGGGCTCCACAGGTGTAGATTGGGCTATGCTGTCTTTAAATTTAGATTCTCGCCCCATGCTAAAACTAAATATTCAAGGACACGACTTTAATGGGCTACTGGACACAGGTGCAGACCTTAGCATCATATCTAGTCAGGAATGGCCAAAACATTGGCCATTACAACAAGCCACTAAAACGCTTCGAGGCCTAGGAGTGGCTACTAATCCCCATAGAAGTGCAATGGTATTAGATTGGAAGGATCCTGAAGGATGTGAGGGAACTATACAGCCATATGTATTGGATCATCTTCCTATAAATTTATGGGGACGAGATGTCCTAGATCAATTAGGTTTGACGTTAACAAATAACATCAATCCTAATGCGCCCACTACTAGGACTAGACAAGGTTTTAAAAAAGAAAAAAGATTAGGAAAACAAGGACAAAATATAGCAGCACCAATTCAAATAGATCAAGGAACAGACAGACATGGGTTGGATTTTCAGAAAGGGCCACTGAGACAATAAAAATTACTTGGAAATCAGAAAGACCAGTGTGGGTTCCTCAGTGGCCCCTGACTAAAGAAAAGATACAAGTAGCCCATGATCTGGTCAAACAACAATTAGCAAAAGGACATATACAACCTTCCATATCTCCCCATAATACTCCCATTTTTGTCATTAAAAAAATCTGGTAAATGGAGATTATTACAAGATTTAAGAGCCATTAATAATGAGATGGTTATTATGGGACCTGCTCAATCAGGGATTTCCCAATTGTCTGCTTTACCAAAAACCTGGTATGTTTTAGCTATAGATATTAAAGATTGTTTTTTTTTTTCAATTCCAATTCATCCTGAGGATAGTCCACATTTTGCATTTACTATCCCTGCACTAAATCATGAAGGTCCTGATCAGAGATATGAATGGAAAGTACTCCCTCAGGGGATGGCTAATAGTCCAACTATGTGTCAAATTTATGTTAACAAAGCAATCCAACCACTTAGAAATCAAAATCCTGAACTACAAATATTTCACTATATGGATGATATGTTATTGGCACATAAAGATAAAAACACACTGCTAGAATGTTATGCCACACTTACAAATTTATTAAAAGGTTATAATCTAGAGATAGCAATAGATAAAGTACAATTAAATCTTCCAATTAATTATCTAGGAGTCCTGTTATCCTCAACCATGGTCCGTCCACCAAAAATTCAAATACAAGTAGATCAACTCAAATCACTTAATGACTTTCAAAAGTTATTGGGAGACATAAATTGGATAAGGCCTTATCTAGGCATACCAACAGGAGAGCTAGGACCTTTATTTCATATCCTAAAAGGTCCATCAGATCCAAATTCACCCCGCATGTTAACGCCTGAAGCAAGAAAGGCATTAAAAATCATTGAAACATATATGGAAAATATGCACTTGGATAGAATTGATATAAGTTTGCCTTTATTATTTATTGTACTACCAACAAAAAATATTCCTACAGGAGTATTTTGGCAAGAAGGTCCATTATTGTGGATACATTTATCTTATTCTCCTAATACTATTCTTACTAGATATCCTGAGGCTGTAGGACAATTAATACTCAAAGGAATAAAAGCAGCAAAGGGAGTGTTTGGGATTTCTCCCAATAAAATTATTACTCCATATACTATGGATCAAATTGATGAGTTAGCCAATGAGTTAAATACTTGGGCAATAATCATGTGTAAATCTAATGTTTCATTTGATAATCACTTGCCATCTAATCCTTTGTTGTCTTTTTGGTCTAAGCATCCTGTAGTTTTTCCAAAAATGACAAGAAAAACCCCTATCATGAATGCTCCAAATATATTCACTGATGGGTCAAATAATGGTACAGCAGCAGTAGTTACCCCTGATCAAACTTTTACATTTTTAGTACCCAAACAATCAGCTCAAAAGGTAGAGCTTAATGCAGTATTACAAGCTTTTATGATGTTTAAAGATTCTGTATTTAATTTATTTTCTGATAGTCAATATGTAGTTAATGCTATAGTATCCCTTGAAGATGCTGGTAGGATTTCCCCTTCTTCTACTGTTTTCTCTTTGTTTTCCACTATACAAAGTCTAATCTGGGACAGAAAAGATCCATTCTTTATAGGACATATCAGGGCACATACAGGATTGCCTGGAGCCCTTAGTTTGGGCAATGAATTAGCAGATAAATCTACACATGACATACATATTTTCTCCACAATAGAAGAAGCTATAAATTTTCATAAAAGGTTCCATGTCAATGCTAATACTTTACAAAAACGTTTTAAAATAACTAAAGAACAAGCCAGACATATAATAAAACAATGTCAAAATTGTGTGACATTTTTACCACAAGTTAATCTTGGAGTCAATCCTAGAGGACTGATACCTAACCATATTTGGCAGATGGACGTCACACACTTGCCAGAATTTGGAAAATTAAAATATTTGCATGTTACAGTTGATACTTTTTCTGGATTTTTGATGGGCTCCCTTCATGCTGGAGAAAAAACTAAAGATGTTATAGCTCATTGCTTACAAAATTTTGCCACTGTGGGCGTTCCAAAACAGTTAAAAACAGATAACGGTCCTGGTTATGCTTCTACCTCTTTTAAAACAATTCTGCTCATCATTTGGCATTACTCACATAACAGGAATTCCATACAATCCACAGGGACAAGGCATAGTTGAAAGAGCTCATCAAACTATTAAAATGTACTTATTAAAACAAAAGGAGGGAATTGGAAAGGGGTATATATCCCCCAAAGATAAACTTAAAATAACCCTCTTTACTCTAAACTTTTTAAATTTGGATTCATCAGGACTTAATGCTGCGGAAAGGCATATGTATCCAAAAAATGTGCATAAGCCTAAAGTTCTTTGGAAAGATATTCTAACAGGACAATGGAAAGGTCCAGACCCAGTGATTGTCTGGAGTCGGGGCTCTGTTTGCGTGTTTCCACAGGGAGAACAGCAGCCGATTTGGATTCCAGAAAGACTAACCAAAACGATTTCTACAGATCGAAAAGAAGATGATTTGACTCAAATCCATAACAGCTGATATCCAGAACTCCAGCTTGGCCATTCTTACATCTGCGACAGTGATTAACCAGGATGCTTTTTTCAATATCTATTTTATTATTGCTTTTTCCCACATCATAAAGTTCTATTTTATTTTTGAGCTCATACAGACCTAGGTTGATGTTTTTCTGATCAGTTTTATTTTTTGACTGTGGAGTTTATAACATTGCAATGGAGATTTCACCTAGGTGAAACTACAAGGCCTTTACTATTGTCTTATGTGTTGTATGTTATATGTGCACACTTCTGTTTTGTGTTATATGTCTATATGTGCGTATGTCCATAGATCATATATGAGGAGTGCTCATAAAAGTGGATCCAAGTATTTTTTATTATTCATGTAATTTTAATGGTTTAATTTAAATTGGGTAAACAGCTGTTAAAAATTATTTTAATATGTGTACAAATAAGCAGGTTAACAGATCTGTTTGTTTATTTTCATCTTTCCTTTTCATTATATTTAATAATTCTGTTCAAGATGATGTAAATTGTTCTAAAAAAAATGTTTTCTTAGTACCTG
Source organism: Callospermophilus lateralis (assembly GCF_048772815.1). Taxonomy (NCBI): domain Eukaryota; kingdom Metazoa; phylum Chordata; class Mammalia; order Rodentia; family Sciuridae; genus Callospermophilus; species Callospermophilus lateralis. The sequence continues at coordinate 152,399,800 of NC_135305.1, read as the reverse complement.
TTGAAATGTTACATTTTTTTTCTTTCTCTCTTTAACATCATTGTCAGAATTCCTATTTTTCATCCCAGTGCCGGTGAAGACAAAGATGAAACCAAACTACAACTTCTTCGATAGTTTATACAGTTTGTAGTGATAATTGATACATCAATGAATAATAACTCAACAAGTAATGCTCAATTAATGAGTCAATTTATCTTGGGAGGAAATGGACATATTGATAGATTCCTCCACTTTGAACTGCTTACAAAACTTGCCTGGACTATGTATCACTTGTATGCACTGTGATCTATCTGTTGATGCAACAAATTATGGTAATGCTGGCGTATCTTTGCTGATGTGTCACCAGTGATGCAATTTTCCCTAGGAGTCGTCAATTGATTTGGTGTCGTGGCATTTCTGTATCCTCCTCCCTTCTACTAGTGATGGTCTAATTTTGGGGGCCAACAGAGGTGAGGCAAAGAACCTCACCCCCCCACTGGCACCAAGGCCAAATCTGGGGGCCAACAGAGGTGAGGCAAAGAACTTCACCCCCCCACTGGTGCATAGGCCTATCCACAAGTATGGCTATATGCTGGACCGGTAGTCAGTGACGGGTATGATCCAATTGCAGTGGTATCAACCTAAGACAGGAGGCTGACGCCTAAAGGTCAGTTTTCCAATGACGGGTAAGAACCATATGTTGAATTGGACAAACCTAACAGGCATGGTTCCTAGCCACATTACTTGTTGCTTAATTAAACAGAAGGGGGGAGATGCTGGGAGCCACAGCCAATTAATATGATGCATGGCATTTTTGATTGAAAGGTGATGCCAGCTAGCCATTGAGATGATATGATTATGTTAAAAATTACATTCATATGGATACCGGACTCCTGCTGTTTACCTTGGCCTGCTGCGGGACTCCTGGAGAGTTCCCATTGGTTGGGAAAGTGCAGTAGGAGGGAATTCCGGGGGAGGAGCTTGCACTGGGGTTCCGGGAAGAAACCGGCGGAACGCCGCCTGGGTGGATCGGGAATCTTCCCGGGCAGGAACGTGGTATTGGCGGTTTTTTCAAATAAAGTTTGTTCCTGTTTGAGTGGCTCGTGATCTTGTGCCCAGCCAGACTGCGGCAATAGTGCACATTCAAGTTCACCTGGGACAATCGACAAGGTAGACCACATCTTGCTCCATAGGACGGCCAGACCCAGAGAAGGCAGCAGATGCCTTCTTGATGGCATTCATATGGGACATGAACCTTGCTGACCCCCACCCCCACCCCAAGCGTAGACCCAGGATTTGTGTCTGCACAATGAAAGCATCTGTTAGGTATGATGATCCCCAACTGGGGCACAAGTCAGGGTACTCAGGATGAATGTCCACCTCTAGTCATGGCCCTTGAGGAACATGGCCAGGTACATTGCCTGGTGCAAGGAAGAACCCCTGCTCCTGAGCTTGCACTGTTTAGACACTTACAGGGACGACAGTGTTAAGTATCTCCCCGCCACGTGGGTAGCATTCCGGAGAGTTACCAGGGAGTGTGTGTGGGGTGTGCTGGTGGAGTTTGGAAATAAAGTTTGTTCCTGCTTGAGTATCTCGTGATTTGTGCCCAGCCAGACTACAGCAATGGTTCACGGTGAGATTCAGAGATCATTTACATGATATCATGCTAAAGTCACTCAAGCCTTTCCATGTGCCACTTAGGAGTGCCACCATTTAACGTTCAGTTCCTTTAGAGGGTGCGCCTCACCCAGGATGCAGCCTATGTTTCGATACGTTCTGCAGCTACACTGGCTTGACTGTGTAGAAGAGTGAACATGGACTCATGCACCCACCCCTAGAACGTGAAGGGCTTCAGTCCACTTCAATCTAAAGCAGATCTGTTTGATGTCAGCAGCGGATAGTCACAGGACCTGGGCCAAGTTGGCAGATGGGGATGCACACAGCAAGTTCAGGCCAACTCCGACACTTGAGATCATCTCAGTCTAGACCCCAAGAAAACACATTGGGTTCGCATTAGCCCTCCCACGTGTCCATCCTAGGGCCAGGCACGTTCATATAATCGCCTTCCTACCAGCTTGCCATTGCACAGGTGAGGCTAGGTCTAGGGTCATGGAGTTACAGTGAAGACCAGTCTGACCCAGAATGGTGACCACAGTGGGTTACTGTGGGAGTCCTCCAAACAGAGGACTTTTGTGCCTTTGCCTTTCTGTGGCACGATTCCAGAGTTCCCTCCTGAGAGAGGCCAGAGGCACTGACAGTGTTCTCACGTCCAAGTTCACAGCCCAGACACTCAGAGCCTGTGCCTTTGGAACCCACTTCCACCACAGAACTCATGGTGGAAAGAGGCTTTAAGAATGCAGTCAATGTGGAAATGTGGCAGCAGGAAGTCCCTGATGAGGGCACATTAGGTAGCCAAGAAGCCGAGATGCACTTTCCTAGCTCCGATATCATTGTCTCACGGAGTGTAACAAAGCCTGGTATCTGCCTCCAGGTAAATTTCAGCTCCGCCCACAAGACTGGCTTTGCTGTGAGGTGCTTTGAATACTGGTCAATTCAACAAGAAGTAAGGGCACAAGTCAAGATCCTTATGCATCTTTTGAGCAACAAGGTATTGATTCCCAGTCTCCCTACTAAGGCCATTTCTTGCAGTTTCTCGGAAAGAATGCGATTGTAAGATAGTTTGGTTTAGCATTCAGAATTTAGACTTCTAAGTCAGCAGGGGTGGTACGCCAAATCACGTGTTCAGACACTTCAATTGGTTTACCATTACATCATGGTGTCATACGACAACCTTGGCATGGACCTAGATACGTACTTGGGTCTTTAGTCATGCCGAGACCAAGAACGTAACTTAAGATATATTGGTGTTCCCAGTGAATTCGAGTGTTTAGCCAAGCTGTACCCAAGAGATTGGGTAAGCTTTGAGACTTGTCACTGACACGTTACAAGTTATATTCAGTGCATAGGTGTATCTCGTCTTCCCTTCCATGTTTGGTCTCTCAAGCTAATGGGGACCTTCTGGTGGACTGTGTATAACACAAGGACTTGTAGGTCACACAGCACATCTGACTAGATGGATTGTCCCGTTGTCCATAAAAACCGAAGTTCTAGGCAGCCATAGTGGGTGGCCTCTGAAGGCCCTCAGCTTCTAGAGGAGCTGTCAGGATGGAGTCCCAGAGGCACGTGGGACAATTCTCACTTGCATAAGTGAGTACTTCCTGGGCAACGCTAATGGCTGCAGGCTCACCCATAAGGGAAGTTGGGGATGGGGTCTAGGGAGCACATTCCAGCCAGCATTGGGTTTAGTGCTTTTTTATTTTGACGTTCTTTGCATTGGAAGAGCTGACCATTGGGTATATGGACAGGTACCAGGTACAGGACTCTGCCTACATGGCCAGTGCTAGAAGCCAAGGAGTGTCCACAGGCTTCTGCCCATGTTCACACCTGGCCTGGAGCAGCAGTCTGGGCCCTGAACGTGAGGTTTATGGAAACTCGAGTTTCCTAGTACCTGTTGGACAGTCCTGGCAGCACAGTTGGCCCTCCCCCTGTCTCAGGTGTTTGAGCCATGCTTCAAGTAGTTGTGTGTCTACTGTCCAGCCCCCTCCTGGTCTGCTCTCAGCCCTTACCTGCCTGGGCCATGAAGGGCTTGGGTTTAAGGTCCCAGCAACAGAGCTTGGTGTCAGACGCAACTTAGTGCCGCCCTCCCTCCCCTAGATTTGTCCGATCAGCTGGAGGCCAGAAGGACAGGCTGGGAGTAGGACAGCAGTCATTCCAGACTTGACGTTTCAAGGACAAGCAGGGGACGGGATGTTTTTGCTCTAGGTTTAAGACTTGGGGCATGTAGAAGTGCTCTGCCTGCTATCATGGTAGGCTATGAAGTCTCCATGTTTAGAGGTCTCCCTTCAGAGCCTCATTCAACTTTTGTAAGCCCTCAGCGAGTGGCTCCCCTTACAAGGGCACCACCTATTTCCCAGCAAACATCTATATTTCCCTTTACGTAGCTTTTAATTGGGTACATAGCTATAGTGAGAAGTTATAGCCCAAGTCACAGTGCTCTTTGAGAACGACCTTCAGCACTTGCAAATGGAGTCCAGACCCCAGGAAGAGTTGGGGGTGTCCGTTTGCTTTCTTTACAAGCACAAACTGACGGTATTTGAAAGCCTGAGGATCCTTCCATGAAAGTAAAATCTCAGGCCAACTCAAGACTCAGACATGGAAATGATTCTCAGGTCTTCAAATCTAGCTAGCACCTACTCAGTAGGTGTTAATGGCCCATGCAGGATTCAGCAGATTGAGTAGAACAAGTGCCTAGTCCCTTCAGAACTCCGTCTGGGTACAGGAAGCCACATGTTCAAAACCGTTACGCAACAGAATAACCCGAATATTCAAGTTAAACAACCAGCCCAGAGTCACCCCAATAGGAGCCTGAAATTCTCACTTCAATCTACCCAGTTCCCCCCCCCTCCTCCCATCCTTTGCTTCAACAAACCTTAGAGTGTGAGCAGCACTTGCATTAGTACCTTTGACTATTGGAAGGCGGGGCTACAGGTGAGGTTAGTGGTAACCCGAGATGGACCCAATGCCCTCTACCACAAGTTGTCACTCGGGTGCAATGGTGATGTTTAAGCATTGTTGAGGTATGACTGTCCAACTCTTTAAGTTTATACCACTAACCAAGACGTCCAACCACTTGCTAGTGCACCTTTTTCCCTAAAAGGCTCACAGCCCTGTGGACAGTGCCACCCAGTACAGCTCAGAGTCCCTAAATTCCAACCTCTAAGGAAAGAGAAGGCTCAGGAACATTTGCAGATGCCCATTTTCTGGCCTGTATCCCAGATGGGGAGGTTGAGAAATGCCTCTCCAGGAGCACCAAGGCCCTGGTCAGAAGGAAGAGGCTATCCTTGTTCCAGGGATGGCCAGAGACGCCACCCAAGGAGGTTCTGTACTGCCACCTTGGAGAGCCAGGCCAAGGTCTTAGGTCTTCCAGGTGCAGAGACTGTCACACACAGTACACCTTAGTGAGGTGGAGAACGTGGGTGTACCAGGTGCTGGAGGGAAGCCCACATTGGGGCTCGTGTGCTCATTTCCCCTTCTTCCCTCAAAGGAAGCAACTGTCAACAATGGGTGTCAGGGCATCCAAAGTCCCCAGTCCCTGGGGGAAGGCTAGCCAAAGACAGTCACATGGACACAATTGTTAGACTGGTAACTGACACTAGCCTAGCTGTTCAGTTGAGGGGAGAGTTAAGTTCCCCCTAGAGAGAAAGTCCAAGCCCAAGTCACCCAGTATTCACTTGGGTGGACCATGTCCACCTCCATTCTTTAGGATGGTGGAGGGTCAACCCAAGCCACACATGGCCCTCAAGGTATGCTTTTAGGAGCCACCATGTTGGTCCACTAAGCAGGGCCTTTGTGTTTTATGAGCAAAAATAAAATGGCAACATCCTTATGATTTGCCAAGTTCCTTAGTTCAATTGCTCCAGGGCTATCTCCCCCTCCCTCCTGGGGCTGGGATGGAGGTGAGCTTTTTGGTTAGGAAACTGTTCCGTTTCTTCTGCAGCTGGTTTTAGGAGTAGAAGAGACTCCCAGAGTCCAAGATGGGTTGACGGGTCAGGGAAGGCCCCCATTTATTGGCCCATCTGTTGTGCCGGCCATCTGTCCCCATTAACTTGTGGGGGTTTATGGTTTTTAATCTCTTCCACATACGTGGTATATTCCACTCCACGGTTTTTGTAGCCCACATATTTTCATGTTCTGTTTGCCCGAGTTATGACCCAAGACACGTACATACTGCAGTACTCCCTCTTGCTCCCCCTAACAAGCAAACAAGCTTTTCCCTCCAAACACCAAGTGGTGCCAGGATCCAAATCCAGCATCAACCCAATGACGGTTGCTGGAGCCAAGTGAAATCTGACCCAAGGTCTGCACACCTACCCCTAGAAGGGATCTCAGGGAAAGTAAGGCCCACCACGCACATTTCATTAGGAAGCCAGCAGGATGGCTCTGCAACCCCAAAGCTATCTCATCTGAAGTACCAACTGGGTGCCTTATTTGTGTCTGATTGGCAGTTCTTGGGGAGATGCCACAGCCAGACCCATCTTCCCCAGACCTCTAAATCACTACCTTGAGTTTCTAGCTAGTGTTTTTAAGACTTGTTTTTAAGAATCAAGGTTTACTCCTTTAGGAGCATCTAGTGAACTTCTGAGGGGAAGCATAAATTAAGGTTTGACAGTGGGATGTCTTGCAGATTGAGGGCTTCCATGTCTGGCCAAGACTCAGGTCAGAACCTGAGCCCACGACTCCCGAGTTCTGCCCGTTCCATACGCCGGTTTCAGTCTCCTTCATAGGTCATGCCACTACCCAATGTTTCAGTTGGGTCTTGAAAACTTTCTGCAAGCAAGGGCATTCTCTGCCACATCTTCAGCACCTAGGAATCTGGTGCACAGGCATTTGCTGTTGAATGGTTTACTTAGGTGTTTCTAGGCATCAAGAAGTTTGAGATGCATTTGTGTTTTCCAGAGCTTCAAGCCTTTCACATCGTGAAGGCTTAGGAAGTTGGGGGGAGGTGGTTAGATGCCAGCCCCGATTTGACTATTTTCCACCGCAGGCTTTGTAGTCCCAGATTAAGATGCAAACCAGGGCCCAAGCACATCTGAAACATTGTGGTTGATGTAGGTGCCCGAGCAGCAGGATCTAAAAGAGTGGTCACTACCCCCAACATGTCCTTCCAGGTCAATGCCCTTCGATGTCTCAGAAATGTCTACATCCACTCAAAGTCACTACTCATTGTGATATGGCAGCCAGAGAATAGTACCCCCCAAGGGTTGAATGACCTAAGAGAAGGTTGAGGCGGAGGAGGAAGACTCCACAGAGCTAAAGCCATTCACCCTCAAGGTGAAGAGGTTGACCCAGCTCAGATGCTCACCTGACAGCCAACCACTGACAGAGGAAAGAGGCTCATTCCTCATGAAGTTCCAAGACATTAAGTGACAGAGGCTAAGAGCCATTGGGAACAAGGCCCAGACCCGAGCACGAATCCAACATTCAGACCAGGTCTTAGGAGAACCTAGTTGCAAATAAGGACCCTGGAAGATATTGACCTCAGATCAACTGGTACCGCTTATAACCTCCCAAAACATTAATGCGAAAGCCTAGGGCAACTTCACCATCCTCCAACTTTCCCCTCTAACCTCTTATCCACCCTGAACTTCAGGGCATGCACTTCAGCCGAGACCCTTTTTACCCCCGGCACTGGTATGCAGTTCGCAGGGAGGGAGCTTGCACCTGAGATTGCCAAGCAGAGCTATTGTTCTAGCAAGTGCCACATGGGTAATTGAGGACTGAAGCTTACTACAAACCATCCTCAGAGGACCCGAAGTTGCTACTATGTTGGACTGTGTTGAAAGATCGAGCATCTGCAGGAGCTCATGGAGCGCTGAGATGGATTAGTAACTTCGTCGCAGATTCTAGGACTGCCCCCAGCCCCTCCACCGTGAAGGTCAGAGAGTGGGTGCGACCCAAGCATCAGACACAGATCCACCTGGGAGCTTCCCAGGAAGGGACACAATGGCCTCAGTTGATGAGTTACCATTGCATGCTTTATGGTACAAAGTGTCATTTTCTCATCCATCATGGAATCATTAGGCTAAAAATGTTTCTTCAACTTTCACCTCGGTGCTTGGCCTCACTGGAGGGAAGGCGGGAGGGATACAGTCTAGCCCAAGTCACCCGTCTGACACACAGAGGGCAGCACCCACCAGATGTAGGGCTTTCCCTATAAGGGACTGAAGGGAATCCTTGCTCAAACTCCATTGTTGAGTTACTCCCAGAGCCACATCCACAGGGGGACAAGCTCTGAGCATGGAATCTGCTGGTGCCTGCAGTGTGAGCTGCACGTAGTGGCAATAGAGCTGGAAGTGGGGTTTCTGCGCCTGTGCAGGACATCACACAGACATGGAGCGAAGGCAGTCAGTGCCCTTGGCAGTCAGAACACGCGCCTGTCCCACAGCATATTGAAGCCCCCCACAGGCTGCAGCAATCAAGAAGCAGGATTCATCCCTTTCCGATTAGTGCAAGGGGTCAAGATTCAAGTCCCCAGAGCTCCACCTTCTCCCATGCACCCAGTATTACAGGACCATGGGTACAGTTGGAGAGAAGACACATCCTCAGGCAGGAGATCCCAGCTGCCTTTGTGATAGGCAGGACGAGGCTCTACGCTGTACCAAGTGGCATGGGACAGCACCTGTGCCTGGGATCAATACATGGTTGAGGCAATGATTGACCAGGGTTGGCCTGACCTCATCACAAGATCCCTCTCTGTCTACATGTTACAGGAAGGCAGATCCAAGACCCAAGGAGGCCTCTGTGTGCCATTGGTGGCTTGAAGGTCATGGGCAGGCCAGGCAGAAGGTTAGCAGTCTTGGGGCTGATGAGCCCCAAACAACAACCAGGGTTGTATTCCAATCATTCATTGCAAGGACCAGATTGCTTAGGAGTGGCATCACCCCTAGATCTTTGAGGCAGCCACTAACACCTCGATTTCATCTTTGGGAGACCAGGTCTCAGCCGTTGTGCACTTAAGTTGGCGGCCCACAGAGTAGAACCGTCTTCGGTTGCTAGTGTGTGGTGCAGAAGAGGAGGCCAGGGCTGTGGGTCATGTATGCTGCCTCTTTCTCCCCAGCACTTGACACAAGTGAACCCAAGCTTGGCTGTGGAGATTTGAATCCCTTTGTGGTAATACCTTAGGGATAATGCAGATCACGGAAGCTGGGGCTTCCATTCTGCTGGAACAGGAACAGAGGCTTAAAGCACAGCCAGGCTTTTAGCCCAGGGGTGAGTCGGGTCCACTTATCCAGGTCCCTGGGGATACCTCAGTCAACCGATACTCGACCACAACTCCATCTTCATTCACCCAGGTCTGGGCAACTTGGACTGCACAAACCTTCTTGGTACCAGTGTTTAGGGCTGGCATGAAACTCACCCTCTCGTCAGTTCCTGCCATTCAGTGGCTGAACGAACTTGAACTTGTCTCCTTAGAAGGACCTGTCCAGTAGGTGGAAACCCAGTGTGAAGGTCCACATTTGTGTGCCCATGGAGCCAGAAGTTTTGAGCTAGTTCAAAGGGCATCCCGACATGGAAGATTCAGAGGGAGGGAAGAGGGTTCCATAGGGTATGGACCACACCGAACACCACCTGGCATCTCTTCCATGGGGCAAGGGCTGCAGGAGATCTAGCTAATGCCTCCAGGTCTCTGGTTCCCCAGAATGCTAGGGTTCTCTTGCAGTCTGTAGGCCAACTCTAGCTGACCCCAAGGAGTGCATGTGGGCGAGTGTAAGATTTTAACTCCAAGCCTAACACAGCAAAGGCACTTGCAGCTGTGGTCTATCCCAAGATACTCTTTTCTATCGCAAGAGGCTTCTTGCCTCTCTTGGAGACTTGGCACCTCGAGCTTCTCCCTTCTACTCTAGGGGAAACAAGGATCTCCGACTTGATCACTTTGCTGACATCACTGTTCCTGCTGAGCTTAGTGCTGAGAAAGCCCAGCCAACCCACCCGTGTTCATTCACCTGGAGGCAAGTCAACATGTGATCTTAAAGCCCATCTCAATCCAGGAAGTGCAGTTGTCCCATTTCCACAGAGGTGCTGAACACCCCTGCAGGACCAGGGCATCTGCCCACTTCCCTGCTCCAGGCTTTGCTCCATCTGCCCCCAGGCCCTCTATCTAGAGAGTGTTCAGTCTGTCACTTATTGGGATTTAGTACAGAAAGTCTTTGGCTAAGAGGGAGGAGGTCGTGGAAACCTTCCTAGGTCTCCTGTGGGTTCCCAAGTCCTGGTAGACAATGAACCACGTATCCTCAGGCTAGACCTTGGTCAAAGGGATGTCTGGCTACTGAGGCTGGGATTTCTCAGCAACTGATGCATGGCAAATGCTGAGTTCTAGAAGATATGAGCAGGGGCTACACTTTTTGAGAGCCTGTAGCAATGCTAAAAAAACAAGGCTTGCATAGAGGGCCGAGTCTAAGGCTGGATCAGACTCAACAGATCCCACAGGCTGCCTCTGCCAAGGCCTGGGTGCCTGTGCCTTCATGTACTTAAGCCAGTGCCTTCTAAGTTGGCCAGACAGCTGTTCATCCTCCCTCCCTTCCTACCCAGCCAATGCTCAGAATGAGGAGAGTGCATTATTTATTGCTAATGGAATTAGAATTACTCAAGGCACCGATCAATCAACGCAGATGCTTCCTCAGGCAAGAAGAGGAAAGGGAGGAGCTATATATTTGAGGCAAACACCAATGAGCCAGGATCTAAGTGACAGTCCCAGCCCAGACACCCAGAGGCTGCCTTCCCAGGTGGGCCTCAGTTTCTCCTCTTCCTACAAAAAAGGATCAGGCCAGGTGGCTCAAGGACTTTCAGATCTGAGAGACTGGTAGGGAGTTTCCAGGAACTGTTCCCAGGACAGCTAGGAGTTGCTAGGACAGTTGAAACTAGTTAGTTTAAATAGCTCAGGTGCCCCCAGAAGTCGTTTGGGAAAAGCCATTGCTTTTATATAAATGACTCACCAGATACGGCAGCTCCTCGCCTTCTCTACTCAGGACTTTGATTATAAATCTCAGCTATTTCAGTCTGGGACCCCTGCCTAGGAAGGGCTATGTGGTTCAACCACACAGAAGTCAGGGTTATGAGACAGCAGTGTATGCCAACCGTTTCCATGACAGGGACAGAACTCTGGAGAGTTCAGGGGGCAGGAGATGTGGCCCACCGAGATCACCTACTGGCCGAGGTCCTGATCCAGGCCTAGTTCAGGGACAGTGCCAGGCTGCTAGTAGCCCCCTGGTGTTCCAGGCCTGGGCCTTGCTGGAGTCATGTCTAGGAGTGCAGCCCATAGTGTCGGGTAAACTCCAAGAGAAGCAGAGAGGTGACCTTGAGCATGAAGCCACAAATTATAGCAGGACCTGGAGAAGGGTCCCTTACTCTGGTTAGGGGGTCGTTCTACAGTTGGAGGGCCAGTGGAAGGGAATGGAAACTTGGGTTAGGATCAGTCCCTGCCACTTCTCACCCCGAGGCTTTCATCCTTTGCTACTGGCCCATCCTAGAGAGATGGGAATCGCCTCCACCTCCTTGTGGTCCACATCCAAGAAACCTCTTTTATAAAAACTGGTGATATCACATGTACTTCCGGGCCATTTGGGTTGGAGTTTTGCACCAGAGTCTGTAGAACTCTTCAGTGACTGGGGTGAAGTTTCGGTGGTGGGAGCTTCCTCAGCTCTTACCCCTTTAGGGGCTGTGCTCATCCCAGGGGACCCCTGTGCCAGCTACGGCAGCCTGCATGCTCACTTCCTCTGGCCTTCCAGACCCCCATCCCCACCTTCGCCTCAGGAATGGCTGTGTGGTCAGTGTGCAGCCCAGGTGAGCCGTCAACCAGTCTCACTATTGCTTCCGGGAGGATACCCTCGGTGCCTTTGGGTTGAGCAGACGGTGGCAGTGCCGAGTCGGGAGCTATAGCCTCGGTTCCCCACCTGCCACTCATGCTTCCTGTGCCTCAGCTGGTCCTTTGTTCCAACAGCTTCCACACCTTGGCATCTCTGCATGGGCCGTCTGAACTTTGCTTTTCCGACACCTTTGCCTAGATGCAGGGTTCAGCCAAATGCTCAGGTGTCACTGTTCAGGTCTCCCTGGGTCAAACTTAAGGCTTCCGACAAGGCCCATGCTGCGTGGGTGGTGGAGGGCTACCCCGTGTCTGTCTATTCCAGAGAGTCCTGTAGGTCTCAGGATTCTTGGAAGTTCTGAAGGAATTCTGCCTAGGTGACTTGAGTCTCTAGGTCACCTTCTGACAGTGTTAAGGGGGCTGTTAGTTGAAGGATGACTCAAGTCAGCTGTTACAAACGAGGCTGATTCTAGAAATCATCAAAACACAAATGGCAAGGATCTCCGAGCCCCAGTCCAGGCTTACATGATTCAGACTATTGCTTAATGGTTCTCCCAGTGAGTATGGCATGCAGCTGGTGCTTGGGGTTCGACTTCCTGCCCTCACTTAGTCTTTAAGAGTGGTTTGCTTCCATTTGAGTCTTGAGTTGAAGAGCAGCCCGACTCCCGAGTTACTTTCGGTTACTTCCCAGAAGTCCCCTCATCCAGGGCTCCAAGTCCCCGGTTGTCACATCTGGTAGCTGAAAGCTTTCAAGGCTGTGGCAGCACCAGAGCTGGTAGCCTGACCCACCTACTCAGGGCAAAGTTCCCCGATCAGAGAACCCAACCACCTGAAGGTGTGCCCAACACCTTGCATCTGGTAATAAGGTCTCGGGCCCAGGAGTCGGGTCAGCCTGGGTTAGACTGAGGTCAGGTTAGCTAGGGAAGAAGAGGGGGTTAAGTGCTGTCAGCAGGATGGAAGGCAACCAGCAGGTGACACCACCAGGCCAGGCCCCACATCAGAAGCCCTGAGGACTTGAACGTGCCAGGTGAACCCATTGTTCAGATATTTGAGGGCAGGATAGAGATCAAGCTGCGATTCTGCCTGGAGATTGACAGGCACAGAACTTGAAGGCTAGTGAGGCCGTTGAGCTCCGTGTGGTCAGTGGGTCCACGCCTGGCCCATCGCAGACGAAGGATCCAGGGCAGACGATGTCGTACCCAAGTGCCTCAGCAGAACTGTGTAGCTGGTTGATCAGGTTATCCTAGGCTGTACCCAAGGGAAGTCCAGCGGGGACGAGACCTAGGTTTTCGCGAGGTAGGAGTTGAGATTTGACAGGGCAGCCCCACAGGATCCAGTGCAGAGCTTTGGCCTGACTGTGCAGATGCTCATACGGGTGAGGGCCTGGGACATGCCAGGTGGTCAGGTAGGGGCTGTGGGTCTGCTCAGGTGACTTGTTTTGACTGAATAGCATGGTGTCAAGGGTGACACCCGTGAGGCCAGTACTGCTTACGTCTTTCCATGTGGCTCAGGACATGAAGTGTAGTCCTCCATTATGGATCACTCATGTCAGATTGACGTCCATTATGAGCCCCACAGCTCAGTTTGCTTTCCAGGCCTACTTGGATACCTTTACTTAAAAAGGTAAAGGATTTTGGCAGAGTACTGGGGGTTGAACCCAGGGGCACTCGGCCACTAAGCCACATCCCCAGCCCTGTTCTGTATTTTAGAGGGTCTCGCCAAGTTGCTTAGTGCCTCGCTTTTGCTGAGGCCGGCTTTGAACTGGCAATTCTCCTGCCTCAGCCTCCCAAGCCTCTGGGATGCCAGGCACGGTGGCACTTGCCTGGCCAGGAAGGATTTCTGGGTTCAGACTTGAGTGTTCAAGAGCTGATGCAGTACTTGGGGCCACACTCTTGGCGCCATCTGGCTCCTGTTGCACGTTTCAGGCAGGTTGGTCTCCACCCCTGCAGCCCATCCACCCACCCAGGTTACTCATCTAGGTCATCTTCCCAGTCTGCCAGACTCCACCTCCAAGAGTGGTGCCACGTTCTGAACTCCAGAGAGCCACTTGGCCACTACTGCACACACACCATGCCACTCCAGCACAGATTTGTGGTCTGAAGTCATGTGTCCACCTCAGTCCAGTCTGGTTGTCCTGGGTTCAGTTCTGTGCTATTCCAGCCCCTTGAAGGCTCAGGCTGGTTACTACTGATCATAGACCTTCCTAGGGTGAGCGCAGTCAGGCTACCTGGGTCTGATTCATGGCCTATTCTAGTTGGTGTAAGGTGGCTACAGATGCCTGGACACAGCAGTCCCTGGACTTCCCCTTACCCTGTCTGAAGGGCAGCGATTCCCACCCTTTGTCCTTGAGCTTATCAGAACTGCCATTTGGCCAGTCTGGTACCACTTGTCACGTTGGACTTTCCTGTTCTTGAGGAACTCGACCCAGTTGAGACAAGGCCCAGAGGAACAGGGCAGATGCATTTGCAGGCCTTGGCTCGTGTCCCGACAGCTGACCCCCAGGAGGCCGGTGTGTGACCCTCACTGGGTCATTGTCAGGGTGCCCTGCAGGTGTTTTCGCAAATGGCTGCAGTAACTCCTCTTTAGCACAGGGCGAGCTGCCTGAATACAGCCCAGATCACCTTACTCTTCCGCCCCTGAAGACCAAACAAGCTCTTTTCAGGGAGCCATCCAAGGGTGTCTGAGCCATCTCTTCCTAAATGAAAGCCCCAGTAAGCTTTGCCTGCATGTTTGCTCACCCAACTCAGGTTCATTGCCATTACCAGGTGAAACCTAGTGTCCAGCATCATTTGTAATTTGTGACTGCGTTCTGCCAAGGACAGGGCTTATCTGGGCTCAAAACACAGATGTAAGCCATCCCCATGTGCAAAGGTTCTAGGCTCAGAACACAGATGTAAGTGGGACATAAACGGGTCCTCAAGGGATACACTGGTCTTAGCCTCCATGTCCTGGAGCCCATTCCTTCCTTTTGTTCTGCCATCTCTCCCCTTTCGCCTCCTCTCCCTGCACCCTCCCTCTCATCGCTTTAATCCTTGTTCAAGTCAGCACACCAGATATGAAGCCGTCTCTAACAGACCAGAGGGGCCTGTTGCCTGACCGACTCACCACGACTGATCCCCTACGTATTCAGCAGGGGATTGTGTCTTTGAGCTTTCCCTGGGGAATGGTCCCGATTACAAAAGTCTGGCAACACTCGAAGAGCTGGGACATTTCTGAACATTCTAGGTGACCAAGTCTTGCAAACTCGTACCAGATGTATTCAGGGTCATCTGACCCTTCCACACCCACCACCTCCTAAGTGACATCTCCCGAGAAGCCAGCCCCCGCCCTCTCCAGCAAGGTTTTGTTCGAGACCACAACAGCTGATGGTCATTCTCCCTTTGGAAGAATACCTACTGGAGAGACTCCTGTGGCATATGCCCCCCTCTCTATAAGATCTGGATGAATCCCTGAAACTAGGCTCGTCTTTCCCCCCTACCTAGAAGGCGGCTAGTCCCAGCTCATTACTACACTAGAAATGAGGCCAGGATTTCAAGAGGGAGTTGGCCGATGTGTGTACTCACCGCACCCTAGGTAGCCATTCAAGGTAGGGAGTGACCACTTCAGCCTGTCACTCTGGCTGGACAGCTGTGGGGGTTGTAGGGAGTGGCTGGAACACTTTACCTGCTTAGCTGAAGCTATGCAGGACAGTGGTAGTGAAGCCCAGGTTAGAGAGAGTGTCTGTGGAGATAAACTCAAAAGACTGATAGCCATGGGTGTCTTGCCCCAGGCAAAGACGTTTGCAAAGGTTAGAGAAGGGACAAACTTATTGCCATTCTGGTTCAAGAGATCTTTAGGGTATCTAGGAGTGAGCCAGAGTCTGCTGGACAGCATTTTGCTGCCTTAATCCTGCCTCCTTGGGGTGACCCTAGGAAAAGGCCTCCTTAGAAGTCTGGAAGTTAGGCAGTCCTGGGTCCCATTAGGTCACCTACTCCTATTAGAAGGTCCCTAGCAACAGGGAAATCTGAGTGGCAACTCAGGCTAGAGGCCCTGTTGGCAACGCTGAAAGATAGTGACCGGAATGGTGGGCCCTAGCACGCAATCCTGCTTTGGAGGAGGAGGGTGACCTGACAATCATGTCAGGAAGCTAGATCAACACTGGAGCCACCTGTTGTGTGTTGACTCAGCCTGGTTCATTCTTTAGGTCAAGGGTGTTCTATAGCAGTAGGTGGTAAGCTTCCAGGTGGTGGCTTCACTTTTCCCTATTTGCAAGAAAGGGTCGAGTTGTGTCCCAGGATGTCTTATGCCCGTTAGAAAAAGGATTAACTAGGAGCAAGCATCTCATCTGGAAGCCAAGTTCAGATGGAAGTGTCTCCAGGGCAGTCCCTCATCCACTAGCCCTGTCAGGGACGCCCTATGTACACCCCCAGGAGGTACACTTCAGTAAGACCCCCTCCCAGGGCATGCTAGTGACACGTTTCCAGGTCAGCTTAAGACCCGAGGTGTGTGTACAGATGACATCCCTTAAAGCCAGAACCTCCAACTATGGTTTCTATTGCAAAAATAGACCATCAGCTTTACTCAAGTCCGTCTCCTTAAACTTCCTGGTCAAGAAGTCTGTGAACATCCCCTTGTATGGGATCAAGGCCGTGAGTGAAGCATCCCGACGTCCTAATCCATACCTGGACTCCCCCAGGTATCCCAAGTGATGTCCGAAGGATTTTTAGTGCACCATAGGTGGTTAGACCAGATGGTTAAGCAGAGATCCCAAAGTTAACCCCAAACACTCGGCGGTGTTGCCTTTGGATTTAGGGATTATTGCCATCAGATTTGCCGTTTTAGGTCATTTGCCATTTTACGAGCCGTTTTATCTGGGGGTTCCGATTTAGATTCCTAGGCAAGGCTGCTTAGCTGACCATGAGCATGTGCCTGCAGTCAACCCCACCCCAGCTCAGACTCCCTAGCAGCTAGTGAGAGTCCTCTTGCGGCTATAAAACTGCTGAGTGCAGACAAGGGGCTGCTCTCCCTGGAGGAAGGCCCTTGTCAGTGTCCCTCCTGTTACCCACAAGGAGTCCCTTGCATGAGGTTCCAGTGGGTGGCAGTCCTTGAACTTTGTGTGGACCTGTCCTTTTAGGGACCGTTCATACTCATTTGATAATGCGTTAGCCTGGGACTTAAGTGACAGCTCAATGGCATCCTGATATATTGATGGCTTGTGGCTCGCCAACATGGCAGAGTCAGGCTTTGATGCCATTTCCTTGCAGTGTTCCCCCCTCGCCACCGTAAGTTTCCATCTGAAGTGGTTTAATTTTTCTGGTTAGTTTTTAGCCATAGGGGCTCATGCATTAATCCCTGACCAACAGCTGCCCCATCTACATGATCCACCTGAGTCCAGGACCATTGAGGGTTTGTGGGAAGGACAGGTTCCTATTGGATATGGATTCCAAGGCTTCAAGAAATAAAGCACATTGGACAAGGAAAGAGCCTCTTCAAGGACTAAGATTAAGGTGTATTTGATAAATTCTGAGCTGGGTCTGGCCCAGCCTCCTACACCCTTCACTGAGGGCTTAGCTTCTGGGGTTCTAACCCAGGAATTGTGATCACAACTAGTCTGTTATTTTCTCCAAAAAGAGCCAGTTGTGGCCAAATTTGACAGCAATAGCTGCGACTACTGTGCTGATTAGTAAGGCCTCAACATTAACCTTGAAACAAGGTCATGAGGTTCAGACTCCAAGTCTGGGAAGTTTATGAAGGGTCAACATGGGTTCACAGGGGAAGGGAGGATATGTCAGGCTGTCTCCTTAGGGCGTTAGATCGACCCCACGTTGATCCAGTCCTAGAAGGTACCTCTTGAGAGCCAGGGTTGAGTGGCTTTGGAGATGGGGATTTCGAAGAAGTCTTCAGAAAGGCCAGATGCACAGTGGTCAGTGGCTCTAGTATCAAAGAGTCAAGTGCCCCCCCCCCATGCCAACACATGAAAGGTCAACTTGCTGACCTTGTTCAGGTCTTGCAATCAGGACAGGAAATCTTAAACTTCTATAGATTAAGTATGTTTCTAGAACATACCACGGTCATGCAATTTGACAATAAAGATGGATGTTAACAGTTAAGCACTCTCCATGAAGTACAAGGATTTATGGCTTCTGGAGAGGATCAGCTTCTAAGGTGGATGTAGTTCACTGCAGAGGACACCAAGAAGGTAGCCCTTAGCCAAGGCAGTAGACTGCCAGATAAGACTGCAAGTTTATACCCCAGTCACAAGTCCCCACACAGCTAAGTTCACATTTAGTTCTTTTGATAAGTACTAAGTGTTCCTCTATGGAGATATAGGAATAGGATAAGTGGGAATACTACGTTGATTCAGAACGGCTCACAGGTACAAGATTCCCAATGATCAATGCAGACATATCCCCATGACGCCACCCCTTAAAGTGCACCCACTGGGACCCGACAAGGGCCACTCACTGGTGCAAGTTCCTGGGACTGTTTACAGGTTCAGTATTTTCCCCCAGGATAGATACTAAGCTTAGTTTTGAATTAATATCCATTAGGTGTCTCAGGACACAATTTCCACTTGGGCTCCCCAAATCCTCCAGAACGTTGACGGACCACCACTTCTTGTAACAAGGAAGTTTATACAGCTCTTGGAAGTCATAACTAGTTTGATATCTTGCCCTTGGGACAGGAAAGCCAACTATGTCCTCCAGCAAATCCTGGCCATGTAGCACCAGGAGACTCAGAGTCCTAACTGCCCATTTAGACGCCCGAGTGACCCCAACCAGCAGCCCAAGTGATCCTTTTGGGGTACTTAGGTCAACCCTTAACCACTGTTTGGTTTGGAGATACAGACCATGGCTTATGAACTTGGTCAAGCCCCAGAAGTTTAGGTGGAATTCCCTTTTTTGATACGGTTCTTATGGAAGTATAACCAGGAAGACAGGTCGTCTATGGAGAGTCGTCAAGAGACCAACTTCAGCCTGAATAAGGACCCTCAGGGGATACTGGCCCCAACTGCTTTAGAGTTGGAGTTCCCCGGTGGGTTCACTTAAGGGTAAGACTTGTTCTAGATGATCCTCCGCAGGTTTCTCTAGGTTTCCCCAGGCACTGTGCCGAGGACCAAGTGCCTCGTCAAGGTTGCTCTACCCAGGAGATGTCGCCTGGTGATATAACTCGCAGGGGCTCCCGTTTAGTTATTCAGACACACGGGGACCTTTCCGGTTCAGAACTCTGCATCACCCATTGTCCCCTCTGGAGCACGTGGGGGGACAAGACTAGAACAGCCTCTCTGTATCAGCATGAAGCAGCTAAAGGTAGATCCTGGCCCCTTAAGTGGAGATAGATTGTTGAAGGGGGAACAGAGGGAAAGCGCGTTGACTCATGGCCAGACAGCCGACCCCAGGAAGCCTGGGTTGTGCCACCCTTAGCCACTGTCAGCTTTGTGTCATTGATGCCAGGGTGCCCTGCAGGGATTCCCTTGAATAACAAGGACTCGTCTTCCATGGACTGGACGCCCCGGGACAGCACTGACACTCACTGCCGATACCAGCCCATAGGGGACTTGGACAGATAGGCCGACCTGTGCCGAGTCCAGGGGAGTGGCATGGGGTCTCTGTTCATGGCCCATTTGAATCAGTCTGAGGAATGGGGAGAACTCCAGAGATTCTGGCCATGTCCCTTCCCCCATGAGCAACTACCAAGCCTGGTTCTTGGACATTCCCAGCTTTGAGAGTGATACCAGCTGTCATGCGGCATTAACGGGAAGGACAGTTTCTGCTTCTAAGGGACTCGGTGCACTCAGGGACAACCTGGTATTACGCATGATGTGTGCACCCTCATGGCCATTGTCAGCTGTGGCCAAGACAGGCAGGCCGAGGCAGGGGGACAGGGTCTCCCCAGCCCCTTCAATTCCTGCCAGAGTTGACCCCCTATCTGGAAGGCTACCTGACTCCCAGGTGCAGAAGTAAGCCCCACCCCGCCAGCTGTTAGGCAGTGGAAGATGGGGACCAACAGATAAACGGTCCTCGTCACACCTCTAGGGTACTTGCAGACTCCCAGATGGCCCCATTGGGGAGCCTCCTCAGATTAGTCCACCGTGTTTTGCCATTTAAGCCACTTCCTCCTGTGGCTCAAGGTCACCTTGACAAACCAGTATGCCTGATCCCTAAACGCTTGCCAGGTTTCACTTTCACAGGTCGAGATTTAAGACACTTGCAGTAGGAGGCCAGGGCACTGGTCCCCCAGGGGAAGCAAGATTCAGCGTGGCAGACATTCTTCCTGTAGCTTGGAAGGTGCAGGTGACCTCGATTGGGGATTGGTGCATTGAAGGGCATCTCCCCTTTGTAAGATTGTTCAGTGTTTTAGTGGACTGTCCTGATAGGTAAGAAAGCTCACTTACAGGGCATCAGGGTTGGGGAGGGAAGTCAGGATCAAGACGTCACATGCCCACTGTCTACTCCTGGAGGTGTTAAGGCCAACCCCTGAGGCTTTAGGCACACTTCTCCAGTAGCCAGAGAAGCCCTGGTTAGTCCTTTAAATGATCCCAGCTGATTGCTAAAAACTTCAACCAGGAGCCTGCTCAAGTTAGGAGCAAGGTCAAAGATAATCGTCTTCCTTGAACTTTTGTAAGGCCAAGGGCTATAGCTTCTTTAGGAGACAGCTCAGTTTAGAAAGATGGCATAAAATCTTAAGAGGCCCACGTACCTGTAGATCCCACTCACCCGACCCCGTGCAGCACAGGTGGGTAGGTATGCCTTCTCATTAAGGAAAAGGCTTCTAGGATTTGAAGCCAGCTCAGCCCAGGACTCATCCTTACTGCTTGACCTGGCATCTAGGTTTAGACCAGATATGAGTTGAACTGAAATCCCCTTCAAGGACTGCAATTGGGGGGGAACTTATGACCTCATAGTTGACAGTCAGGAAGTGTCCAACATGGACAAGTCCCAGGCACAACCACACCAAGTTGGTCAAGAGGTCCTCAAAGCTCCCTCCTGGCTCTAGGGCCTCTGTGGTGGACAGTTTGTCCATTGTCTGAGAGGTGGCAGGGCTCCTGTGGAACATTTGAGCATCGTCATCAGTGTGCAAGTTAAGCAATGTCCTGCCATGTGCACCCTCTTCCACGGGGAGGCTGGCTTCCTTCACCATACTGAATAGAGCCCTCACTGCAGCTTGACGTGCAAGCCTGTTGGGTGAATAACCCAGCGCCTCCTGCACCGTTATTTGTTCTAATTAGTATAGCCAGACACCCAGTGGAGCCCCACGATGCTGGATGGGCACCGTGAGCACCCCAGAACACCGTCTGCCGCATGACAGTTCTTGCAGAGACCCAATTCAGAGAGTCAGCCCCGTGATCTAGAGCATTTAGAGGTGAAGATGAACCTCAGGGTTTCCCCTTGCCAAGGTAAGTTGCAGGTTTTTCTCCTGGAGCTTCTTGTAACTGGGAGTTGATCCACACGTGGGTGGAGAGGCGAGCATGACAATGAGCAAGGCTCCCAGGAGCTGGAGGGTTAACCCACTGCACCTGCAGGTTTGTGGTCCCCGATTAGTTACTGCATGTGTGGACTTCACAACAGGACTTGCAGTGCCGGAGCCTTGAGCTTGGAGTAAGGCTAACACATTGACAGTTAACCACACTGCCCCCGGCCCCCAGGCCAGCTTCCCCAGGGGCTGAAGCCTTGGGGTTTGCAGCACAAAAAGGCTAGTCTACCTCCTCCCAGAGCAGGTGCCCTGTGCCCAGCCCCCTTCCCTTCCTAGGGGAGTCCTCTCTGGCTACAGGGTCCCCTGTTGATTGTAAGTGGAAGCTTTTAGTTTTGAGCCATCTTGGGCTGCCAACTCCCTTTCCAGTATATAAGGAGCCGAGATGGCAAGACGGGAGAAAATATTCAAGTCAGAAGCAAAGAGGCATGTGGGGGGACTTAGGATCCAGCCAGGGCTTCCCCAGTAGCTGGGGTCACTGTGCAGACGTAGGAGGTGATAAAATGGCCACCTTAGGCTCAGCCCTCTGAGTTCTCCCCCAGGTGAAGCCAGGCCTTCCTGGCTTCAGAGAGTCAGCCCCATGATCTAGAGCATGACTATCATTTGAGCAGTACTGTCACTCAGGCAATGAAGCTAGGTACTGCAGTCACTGTAGGGCTGGTGGAGTGGCAGAGAGGTGGGAGCTCTCCAGAGGCCCTCAGGCAACTCGAGTTGATGCTCCAGAGCAGGCCAGCCCTCCTTGAGCAGGATAAGCTTAGAAGGTCCCCCCCACCCCATCTGTCCCTAAGCCAGGGCTTCAACTGTAACAGACTTGGGAAGAGAGATGCTTCTGAAGCCAGCTTCACAGGGTTTAGGACAGACACTTTTTCAAAAAGAAAGGAACCCTGCTAACTAAACCCAGGCCAGAATCCTGCCCTGGGTCTTCTCTCTCCTTCCCCCACTCCAGTTAGTGGGCTCAGAGCCCAGGGACCCTGCAAGGGTTGAGAGCAACAGAGCTTCAGGGCAAGCTGCATGTGTGAGGAGCCTAGGCTAGGAACATGGTGTTTGTGAGCTTAGAGCAGATCACCTGGCAGATCAGCCAGAAGGGGTCCTGTTCTCATTACCCACCCTCCTGGGATGCACCATTATGTCCCACAGGGATCCTGCAGGTAGGCAAGATCAGTAAGTCCCCCTGCAGGTTAGACTTTGAGCAACTAGACTAAGAAGCAGAGAAGATGCTTTTGAGAGTTGAGTAAGAGCGAGCTTTTGCTAGCAGAGTGCGACCCCTGCCCCCGACGGCTCAGCTCCCTCCCCTCTTCGTCCTTCCCCCTCCCTAGACCTTGGCTCACAGGATGCCAGAGCCCAGGGAAACTTTGCTCCAGAGATAGACCTTCCCTCAAGTGCTCAATCCATTGGATTCAGATTTTAAACGTCCCTCCCATCTCTAACAACCTCAGTGTTCTTTTTTCCTTCCCTGGATCAGAAAATGCTGAGCTTCTCATTTTGCGCAAGCAGTAGAACAGCAAAAGAGAGAGAGAGGAACCCAGGAAGATGACCCACACCCAGTCCCACCTCAGAGCAAGAGCAGAGCAGAGACAGCCCCTGAAGCCAGAGAGGGTCCTTTTAACCCTCCCCACTGGGTGTGATCCTCTCGCCCACTGACTGGCTGCCTCCTCCCAAATGCCCATCAGGTGGCCCCAGGAGCAGCTCCTGGAGGTATTCCAGTCCAGGTGCTGCTTGTAAGCCCAGCTCCCCCTGTTGCCTGTGATTATCCACCGCATGGCCTTCCACTCTGGAATGTATTCCATGTGGACAAATGGCCCTCGAATACAAACAGCAGTTGACTGGGCTCCCCAGAGCCTGACCAGCCCCAGCTAACAAAGCCATCTCAGCCCCTGGCTCCTTCCTGTCACCCCAACAATCCTCCTCTAGCCACCTGAGTGCTGTTTGCTTCCTTTAACTTAGGGTGCTCTCTGGATAGCTGGAAGTGGGGGTTGTCATCTGTGCTTTGATCTAAGTCCTTATTAAACTATCCTCCTTTAATCCACACCACCCTGGCTACAAACTCCGGCTGGGACGCTATCTTTGAACTCGGGGGATTGGTTCATTTGCCTTTGCTGGCCTCAGTTTCCCCATCAGGAACCAGGGTAATCCTCAAAACCTAGGGGTGGCAGAAAGATCGAGTGAGTTAGAGCAACAGGACCTGGTAATTAAGTCCTTTCTGTGGGTCAGTTCATTGAGTCATTGTATGTGTTAATTTGCTTCAGGCGGGCACCTCGAGCAGGTTCTCTTATTCCTATTATAGGGATCAAAAATTCTAAGGTTAAGGCGTGCACAACAAGGTCACCCAGTGAGAGAGCGAAAGGTCTGGTTTTGAACTTGGGTCCACCTGTTTCCAAAATCCTTACAATACAGGAGCCCATATTGTATTTCTGTGAAACCGCTTGAATTGCAAGGGCGTCTACTAGTTGCAGTGCACAGGAATTTGCCCAATTCCAGATTTCCCCTATTTATAACCCTTCTGATTGTGTGCCCTTTGATAGCATCACCTCTCAGGACATCCTATTTCTAGACTGAAGAGGGGACGTGGGGACATAATATAGTGGATGAGCCTTGTGGGTACACACCTTCCTAGAAGGTGGCCACAGATCCTTTTCAGAACTGTGCAGGACAGGACACCAGAAAGGTGGCCCTTCCAGTTCTCTTTTTGTTAATGATTAAACTTAAGTAGTCTCAGGAGGATATGGAGTCTAGGGGAATATGCAGTAAATTGAGAGTTGCTAACGCTGTAGAGCCAAGAAGCAGAGGTTTTCAGATTTTTTTTTGTCTATTCCTTCACTTATTTTGTCTATAGTGCCCACAGTGGTGCCTACACATAGTAGGTGTTCAGTAAACACTTTGTCTTGGTAAATAGCAAGGAGCCGAGAACACAAGAGATAGTGCCCCAGAAGGGATCAGGAGGTGAGCTTTGACACCAGACAGATGTGAACTCAGAGTCGGGCTGCATCCAGGTTTGCCTGGGACCATCCCAGGGACACGACCTGGGGAGTTTTGCATCCCAGGAAACCCTCAGTCTGGGTAAAAGAGGAGAGTGGGTCACCATATCCATGAATCACTAGATACTTGACCTTGTGACAATTCCTTCCCTTCCCTGGCCTCAGTTTCCTAGGCTGTAAAGAGGGGTGGCAACATTAAGTCCCTTGTGGGTTACACGAGGATGAAATGAGATAATGCCCCTTAGTGCTGAGCACCTACTAAGTTCTACCAGGTATTCTTTGTTCACACCACCATTACTTCTATTGACTTCTGGGTCTTGGAAATGTATCTCGCTTCCTAACAGATGCTCCTGGGCCTATCTGAATTTAGGTCCTTGGTTTTATGAGAGGAGGAAAGTGAGCCACAGGAAAGCCCAATACATCAGGGATGGTGTCTCTTGGACATTTTCCCCTGCAGAGATGGGATTTCCCTGCCCCCAGCCCGGGCTGCGCTCTGAGCAATCATATCTGGCGGCTCTGTGCTGATTGCCAACAGATGTTCCTTTAATGAACCTCACTGTAATCTCGGGGCCTTAATATAGTGCCAGGGCGTGATAAGTTTGAAATGTCTGTCATCGTGGCCTGCGAGGACCGTCTGCTCATTGTTCAAGTCTGTCTTCCTCTGACGGTTCCGTGAAGGGGGATTTATTTTGTTCTGTCCCCCCTTTGCCCCATACACCCCGAGCCCCAGTTACTGTCCAGATTCAAAGTCCAGTGTCAGAACCTTCTGCACAGTGCTCGGCCTCCTCTGATGGGGGGGATGACAGAGGGAGGAGCTCGGGAGAAAGTGTGATTCAACCTGAAATCAATATTTCCAGGCTGTAGGCATGCAGATTGCTGACTTTCTGGTGAGGAGCTGACTCCTGGGGGACCCAAGGCAGATGTCTCTGGAGCAGGAGGCAGAGTGGGCATTGAGGACAGGAAGGGGTGGTGGGAGGCAGCTGGAGGCTCAGTGGGGAGCATCCATTTACAAATGCTCTGGGGGCCTGGACAGGAGAGAAGGAGCCAAGGGTGGAGAGACATTTCCAGGCCCAGTCTAGTCACGTCTGGCTCCTCTCCATGATCTCTGAGCCCCACATGGAAGGTCTCACTGGTGGGCCAGGTCAACAAGCTTTACTGACTATTTTCTATGTGCCAGGCACTGGGGACATAAAGTGGAGTCAAACCCAGAGCCTACCATGAGGACCACTCAAGAAACAGTTCACAGAGATGGGGTTGGACATCCCACCTGGCAGTCAGTCCATTGGCCATTGGGATCCTATCAAGCCGCAGCCAGAGGCTGGGTGTGATTTCTCAGAATACAGGATCCCTGTCTTGAATGATAATGAGAACGCAGGCTGAGCATTCCTAATGCAGATTTGACATCTGAAACGCTCCCAAACCCAAAACTTCTTTTGATTGACTTTTTAAAAAATTATAATTTTCAGTGTACATTCATTGGAACCATTAATGGGTTTCATTGTGACATTTTATACATGTGTACATGTGATTTGATTGTATCCGCCCTTCCAATTTCCATCTCTCACTCCTCCCACTCTCTCTGGTCCCCTTCCCCTTCCCTCCGAGGAGTCCGCTTTTACTTTTATATCATCTTGTTTTTATTTATTTTTCTCTATATTGCACCTAGCAGAGAAAACACAGTATTTTTTTTCCTGGGTCCAACGAACTTAGCTTTACATATTGATCTCCAGGTCACCCCACTTTTCTGCAGATTACAGGATTTTTATTCTCTCTTATGGCTGAATAACACTCCACTGTGCATACAGACCCTATTTTCTTTTATCAGTTCACCTACTGAAGGGCATCTCAGCTATTGTGAACAGTGCCGCTATGAATACAGGTATGCAGGTATCTCTTTATGTAATCTTTGACTCCTCAACTTCATGAGTGATGAAATGATGCTCAAAAGTTTGGGTTTTGGAGCCTTTCAGGTTTGGGATTTTTGGAGTAGGGATACTCAACCAATGTGATTTTGGAATCACTGGGCTCTAAAACCTAATTTTAAGGTTGCCACTAATACATCCAAATGCCAGTTAATTAAATTTTCCAGTTGTTAGGATACTAGGGGTAAAATATCTATTTCCTTATAATACTCTTAAAGAAGACCTATTTAGCTCCACACTTAGGGAAAGAACAGAGCTAGGGTTTTCATCATATAATCAGAGCGACACAGAGAATTCAAAGAATCTGTTGCATAGAGACTTTTCATTTTGTCAGAATTAACCTGTGATCTGTGGTCCTCCTCTCCACAATAAGCTCTTCAATCCTCTGATATTCACGTGGGGGAAGATTAATCCATGTAGAATTCACACTGTCCAGCAGCCACCTCAAAGAAACGACCTTAAAAGGACTTATTCCCGCATGGAAATATCATTGCCCAAGATATTTGAGGAGGACGGGAACAAAGCTAAAAACCAAATGCTTCAATAAGGAGAGAGAACATAAATAACCCTCTCCGTGCACTTTTCCTGAATTAGACCTGGGGTCGGCCATGGCTTTCTGTTAAGGGATGCATAGTGAATGTTTTAGCTTTGGGAAGCCCAACACGGTCCAGACTGCAACTACTGGGCTGTACCCTTGGGAGGGAACAGCAGGTGTAGACAAATACCCTGCTCTGGGGTCAAGTACACTTTGTTTACAAACACAGATAGATGGTGGGCCCCTGAATCTGTTGGTAACTAACCATTGGGAGGATTTGAACCTGGTGACCTTACCGCGCAAGGTGGTGTTGAGCTTTTTTCCAATGGAAGCATAATATCAATGAATAATCCTAATAAGGAGCATCAGTCCAAAGCTTCTGCAGTGCCGTTACCTACTGCATGCTAGCTCACGGAACTCTCTCCCACACTGGAAGAGGATGTGGCCTCACCTCCAGTTTTGGCCCAGTGAGCCCCCCTCAGATCAGTTACAGTGAATAAATTCCCCTTTTAGGGGAAGATTTAGACATTTGCTCCAAGATATTGAGCATAGAAGAAGCATTTGGCAAATGTCAGCCAGAGACCAAGCCAGAGTTTGAAGCCAGGTCTGACTCCAGGACCCCACTGCTGCTTTAGTATGGAGACTAAAGGAACCGAGCCCGGTTCCTTCCAGGTAATGCCTGAGTGACTACATCAAACAAGGACAGTAATGGCCCCTGCCAACCAGACAGAATGCAAAGAGTAAATTCAGGCTCTGATTTCAGCCCCGTGTCTGGCTGGTACCCAGCAAGGCCACAATAAGTGTCTCAGATGATGTGGTTGTGGGACCACCCAGCGTATAGTATGAGAGCAAGGAGCTCCTTGTGGACTGGATGTTGGGTTTGGGTTGGGGGAACTATGGGGCACTACTCTACAGTAATTTGATTTCCGGTCACACAGAGGCAACACTACAAAGAACAGGTGTGTGATGCTCAGAGTGTAAGTAGCAGAGAACTCTTCCATAGTCCCTGTTGCCACAGAAGGAACATTTGAGCTGGAATTCACAGACCAAGGGATCAGAGAGAGGAACAGCATGTGCAAAGTCCCTGTGGCACTAAGTATAGCAGAAGCCAACTAGAGGGCCGGGAAGCAAAGAGAGAGGGGTCCAGTTGTAGATGTGGCCAAATCTTGAAGTCTGTGTTAGGAGGGCCATGGGGAATCTTTGAGGATTTTAGGAAAAGAGAGGTCAATTTCAGAGAAATATTTTGGCTGTTATAAACAATAAGTAGGTGTGGGTGGCAAGAGTGGAAGCAGGGAGACCAGGTGCTCAGGGGTCCCTTCCACATACCAGATGGAAAATGGTAAAGGCAACTAGCAGGTGTGAAGGACATTCTTCTAGACCCTAGAGAGCTTTACCAAGATGTCTTGCTACCTTCATAATCCAACGAGGAGGCAGACGCTCTTATTTCTTCCCATTTCAAGGAGGGAAAGATGGAGTCTCGAGTCTTCACGGAAGCAGTGGGTTCCTAACTCTCCAGCTCAGACTAGGAGAGCGGTAAAGGATGCTGAGAGTTTGAGAGAGTTTAAAGTGGGGTGGATTCAGGTTGAACCATCTGTGAAAAGAGGAGAAAGCAGGACTGAGTGAAGGAGAAGGTGGGCTGTGCTCTTAGCTAGACACAGTTTGGCCAACCCTGAGAACTGTCTGGAGTAATATTGTCTGTCGCAGGGTTTTATGTCACAGAAAATGTTTGGATTTTTTCACCTCTTCCTCTCTCAGTTATAGATAAAGGCGACCTCTGAAAAGCATGGCCAGGGCCACAGGGGCCCTCACACAGCAGACCCTGGGAGGGCTGGCAGATGGTCATCTGCTCACCATATTCTGCATGGCTGACAGAAGAGCCATCCTCCACAGGGAAGTAGGAGGCATCTGTGTCCACCGCACAGAGAGATTATTTTTTCTCAGCAAGAGAAACAATAAGAGAGGTAAATAGGGAGCCTACATCATGGGAACAAATTTTTACTCCTCACACTTCAGATAGACCCCTAATATCCAGAGTATACAAAGAACTCAAAAAATTAAACAATAAGAAAACAAATAACCCAATCAACAAATGGGCCAAAGATCTGAACAGACACTTCTCAGAGGAGGACATACAATCAATCAACAAGTACATGAAAAAATGCTCACCATCTCTAGCAGTCAGAGAAATGCAAATCAAAACCACCCGAAGATACCATCTCACTCCAGTAAGATTGGCAGCCATTATGAAGTCAAGCAATAACAAGTGCTGGCGAGGATGTGAGGAAAAGGGTACTCTTGTACATTGCTGATGGGACTGCAAATTGGTGAGGCCAATATGGATAGTAGTATGGAGATTCCTGGGAAAGCTGGGAATGGAACCACCATTTGACCCAGCTATTGCCCTTCTCGGACTATTCCCTGAAGACCTCAAAAGAGCGTACTACAGGGATACTGCCACATAGATGTTCATAGCAGCACAATTCACAATAGCTAGACTGTGGAACCAACCCCAATGCCCCTCAATAGATGAATGGATAAAAAAAAAATGTGACATTTATACACAATGGAGTACTACGCAGCACTAAGAAATGACAAAATTATGGAATTTGCAGGGAAATGGATGGCATTAGAGCAGATTATGCTAAGTGAAGCTAGCCAATCCCTAAAAAACAAATGCCAAATGTCTTCTTTGATATAATGAGAGCAACTAAGAACAGAGCAGGGAGGAAGAGCAGGAGGAAAAGATTAACATTAAACAGAGTCATGAAGTGGGAGGGAAAGGGAGAGAAAAGGGAAATTGCATGGAAATGGAAGGAGACCCTCATTGTTATACAAAATTACATATAAGAGGTTGTGAGGGGAATGGGAAAAAAATAAGGAGAGAAATGAATTACAGTAGATGGGGTAGAGAGAGAAGATGGTAGGGGCGGGGAGGGGGTATAGTAGAGGATAGGAAAGGTAGCAGAATACAACAGTTACTATTATGGTATTATGTAAAAATGTGGATGTGTAACCAATGTGATTCTGCAATCTTTGTAATGTTTTGAATAACTAATAAAAAAATAATAATAATAAATAAATAAATAAAAATGAGCTACAAATGACATCTTCTAAAAAGTAAAAAAAAAAAAGAAAAAAAAGAAAAGAAAAGTGCCAGGGTCACCGGTCAGCACGCTGCTGGCAACAAATGCTGGAACAAAATCTGCCACTCATTTTCTATGAGGGTGGTGGTCTCAGACGCCCGAGGATCATGCAGTGCAGATTCCCTAGGCACTGGTCAAGCAGCCAAAAAAAAAAACAAGGACCAATGTCCACTCTGTGGTAAGAGGGGGCCCTGATGGTCTCTTCCTGAGGGCGACAGTCATCTACTAAGCTCTGAGCTTCTCTCTGCAGTCAGCACCCTCTGGACCAGAGTTGGGGTGGAGTCCAGGCTTAACAGGGGAGGACTCTGGCTCCCAGGAGGCAGCTGGATAGACAGACAGAATTTCTTCTCCTGCAGCCCAGGTTATGGAAATGCTGGCAGAGAGAGGAGGCCTCACCCCAGTACATGGCTACGAATCTGGGGAGCAGATTGAGAGCAGGTGTCCATCTCCCCATTTATTTATTCTGTGGTTCCTGACTGAGCTTCTGCCATGTATCAAGCTTGGCCGAGATGTAGGAAGGGCTCAGATTGGGCCCCTGATGCTCCTGGCCCAGGGGTTGGAAGTGACTGCTCTTTGTCACCCCTCCCTCAGGGCAGCATGGAGAAATGCTTTTGTGTCTGCTCTTTGTCATCCAAGTGCCTGAGTTCAAAACCCCAGCTCTGCTCATTTCTAGATGCGGGGGGAACTTACCTCTCTTAGCCTCTGTCTCCTCTTATGTAAAAGGAAATTAATGAGACCCCCACCTCCCAGGGCTAACAGGAGGATTCGTTGAGATTAAACAGCACAAGACCTGGCATGGAATGTGTTCAAATTATATTACTTGCTGTTGTCACCATCGATTGGGAGGAGGAGGGTCAAGTGGGTGCCACCCGTTCTTGACTTCCTGACTTCTTGCCCTGTGCCGGGAACATGCCTCGATACTGTCACTTAGAGACAACGAAGCTGAGACATTAATAATGGACATAACAGCAATCACAATCGCAATAATAATCGCAGCAGTTATAACGATCGAGCACTTGCTAGATGTCACACCCCTGGCTAAGTTTTGTTAAAGTCTTGAAACTCAAAATATGGTCCCTGGATGAGCAGCACTGGGATCCCCTGGTACTGGGTAGAAATGCAGAAGTCAGGGCTTCCCACAACCCCTGGGGAATGGAAGTTTCCAGACACTTCTGCTCTCTGAGAATTCAGGCCAAGAAGATTCCAACACTTGAGGCTCAGTCTGGGCCTTGCCATGGGAGGGACAGCATGAAGGGTGAAGTGTGTTCAACAGTGACACAGAGGTCTGGGGTGTGAGCAGAGCAATGATGTCATCAGAGGGGTGGCTCTGCCTCTGAACTAAAGAGGAAGGGTGAGAATGGACTCGCTGTAGGCCAGTAGCACTGTTCAGCATGGAAGCCAGATGCAAATCACCAAGTTGCTGGACAATCAAAATCATTTACAGCAGCTGTTTGCAAATGCTGGTTGTGAACAAAAAAGGGCAGGCGCCCTACATAACACGCACACACTCTCCCCAGAAAGAGGGAGCCACACAGCTGTATCTCTCCACGCTGGGCACACAAGAGCTTTTTCTTTTTCCTCTCTTGATGCCAATCATTATATGACTGTATTATTGTAACAACAGCAAACCATGTGTTGAAAGTTGGGTTTCCTGGTGATTTCTAGTAATTTTTTGGTTCATTCTTAAAAACACCGACACACTAGAAGAAGCGCTTGAGGGTTATCAGAGGCGGGCCCTGAGCCACCTTTCTCCTACATGGAACTGCCTGCCTGAAGCTGGACAAATGTGGCCTCATTACTCTTCTGAGATCAGAGGAACCGGCCTTTGAGGAAAGCCAGGCTGGCTGAGCGAGGGGCCTCTGCAGGACCTCACTGTTGTCCCAAGAGACCCCGGCTGCCCTTTTAACCAGCGCTTCATCTTTGGTGTCTGAAGCCCAGCAGCTGACATCCTTCCCGCCATCCTGTCTCTCCTTGGGCACAAAGAGGGGACATCCTCTCAGCTGCAGACTGTAAAATCCCGATCCTCCCTTTTATCATGATGCTGTTATTTACCAGTGTGGATGCCACTGAAGAAAGAAGGACAGTGGAGAAAAGGAAGCAGGGAAGAGGGAAGAAATGAAGAAAGAGGAAAAGGAAGGAAGGCAGAAGGAAGGAAAGAAGGAGCTCCCCATTCCAACCTGCTTGGGCTGGTCTGCACCCAGACCTACATTTCCCAGGCTCCTTTGTGTTCCAGATAGGTTTGACCAATGGGGGGGGTCTTGTTAGTGGATGGGAGGAGCATTTCTACCCACCTATTTCTCTACTCCCAGCCCACATTCCTTGGCCCCAGCAGCCCTCACTGTTCCCAGCTCTTTCTGGATGGTTCTGGATTATGGTAATACCACTTCCTCCTCCTGTTTCTCCTGTCCCAAGGGCAGAAGTAGCTTCTTCTTGCTGGTATTTGGGGAAGGTTAAGGTCCTCTATCAACTGTGTAACCAAATTCCTTTTACTAGATTCTCTGTGCTTAAAAATTATGGAATGTTCTGCTGTGTTTCATTCTCTTTTCCTGAGTAGATCCTGATTGTTATGGATGGTCTCCTTCCTTCGCCCAGTTTTTAAATCGTGAAGGTCAGGTTGATCTTCAATGTCATTCCCTTGTTTTCGGCTACCATCCTCCATTTCCCTGAGCTCCTGATCTTGTCTCCATGGCCTCATTTCTGAACCTCTTCCATGTCTTCCTTGAATGTAACCTGTTCTCAAAGAAGCTTCACCACCATCTGCTAATTCGGACTAAGGCATGAGTCACAGATGCTTGACCTTCGCTACGTATCTCTGCATTGGAACTCTAACACCCAGGTGAGACACTCTCATGCTAACAGGACAGACAGCAGTAGGTTGAAGTCTCATCTGGTGCCTTTTAACCATGTTTTGGGGGCATGCAGTTCTACAGTGTCACATGCAATGGTGCTAACCTGTGTTCTGCGGGGAGGGAGAGCCAGGGAGTCATAAAGACGGGGGCTCAAAAATGTGAACATGAAGAAGACTCGGGTGACTGATGGATTGTGAAAACACAGGTTTTATAGCTTCTGACTCCGTTGGTAAATGTAAAAGTAGTTTTTCCTCAAGTCATTTTTGTCCCCTTTGTAATATTTTATAATCACCCTTCTTTATAGCACTTTTGGCTCTGAATGTATCTTATCTGTTTGTCTCCATGTTTCTGGGTGGCCCCGTCCTCCCTGGAAGGTAAACCCAGGAGGGCAGGAATCCCAGCTACCCATTCTCACTGGAATCCCATCCTGGGAGCCCAGCTGGACAGGCCTGTAGCAGGGCATCATGGGAGCAGGAACTGTCGGAAGCCATTCTCACACATGACTGGGTGACTCCCGGTTAGGGTCTGAGGCGCTCTGGCTGTGTCGGAGCTTTCCCGGCCCTCTCCTGTTGAGAGAACCTGTCCATGTGGGGGTGTAACTGACCACTGACCCCGGAGGCCCAATCACTGACCCTGACCTTGGAGTGCGGCCCCCCTTCAACCTTCATTGGATGGAATTATCCCCTGAATTTCTTGCTCCCCAATAAAAGGCTACTCCCTGGCATGCTCTCTCTCTCTCTCTCCTGCTAGCCCTGAGTAATCCTTGCTGCCCTGCCGGGCGGTTACAGGAGGGAACCAGAGAGGGGAGCCGTCTCGGACCTGGTCATAGAAAAAGGTAACTGAGTTTGTGTGTTTATTTCGATCTCACTAGCTAACTTTTATGCCAAGAACCTCATTAATGAAACCATTGCGCTGGCCGCATGGTAGAAGGAACTATGCAAATCTGGCCTCAAGGCCCCACCCCTGCTGAATGCTTTACCCCATCCTGCCCCACAGACTGCCTGACCTGGGGATGGAGAGGGAGATTCACTGGGGCACAGCCCAGGGCCACCCAACTGACTCTCTCCCTCCTTCTTGGTGGACTCCCCGGCCCACTGTTGAATGGGCCTTTCATTTCCCTGACCCTTGGATCATCTGTTTTCAGAATGTGAAATATGGCCGCCTGGCCCAGGACAGAAGCCAGGGAGATAAGCGTCAGGGAGGAGCCTCCCCTCCAACAAGCCATGACTAATGATGATTGGGGTGTGTTTGGTGGGGCAGAAGAGACTGGGCTCCTGGTTTGCAGGGATTAACTCTTGGTGGGATCATGCATGCATGGGCTCTGAGTTTTGTGTCCTCCAGCACTGGATTTGGTGCATATGAATAGGTCCTTGTGCTAGGGAGGGAGGGAACAAGGGAGGAAAAGAGGACAGAAGGGAGGGCAGGGAGGAAGGAAGAGAGGGAGGGAGGAAAAGATGCGCCTGTACATCTGTCTTTGAGCTTCCTCGTAATCAAATGAGTTCACATATGTGGCGTGTTTGCCGGGGGGGTACTGACGCCAATTTACATGCCTTATCTTATTTAATCCTTGAAAAATCTGTAAAATACAATCCATTTTGTAAGCCCATTTGACAAACATGGAAACCAAGACTCTCCTGTTGTCTTCTGTGCCCAATGATGGAAGCAGAGGTGGAGCTCAGAGGAGGCTGGGAATTGGGCGGAGCTCAGAGCTCAGAGCTCTTCCTTATTGGCTGGGAATTGGGCGGAGCTCAGAGTAGTGGGTCCTTGGCCCCTGGGAAGTGGGAGGAGCTCAGAGCAGTGCCTCATTGTCTGGGAAAGGTCATGCCCTTGTTGGAGAGGAGGCGGGCCCTCTCAGAAGAGAGGCGCCACACCCAAAGCCACAGGTGCATGGCAGAGCCAGGATCTGAACTCAGGTCTGTCCCCACTGGACTCTCCATGACCATGGTTCCCTCCGGCCATCTTGGCACATCAGACAGTGGGTTTATTCAACAAGCGTTTATTGAGCATCTAAGATCTTCATTAGACCTCATAGGCAGAGCTTGAGACCAGGGGTCACCCCAAGTCTTTGAGGGTGACCCCGTGTGCAGGGGAGGCATCTGGTCTCCTCCAGGTCCAGCCTCAGCCTGCTGCCTTGAGGATGGAGCTGGCTTTGAACCCTGTGTCTACCAGGCAAGGTGACCTGCTCTCGTCAGTGCCGGGGGCAGAGCTGGCTGATCCCGTGGTTGGAAGGGGTGAGCCAGCAGCTCCTACTGTCCCTGCGCCCCGCTCCCCCGGGGAAAGCCCCATGCACCCGACAGGGACAGGCTGTCGCAAACCTCCTGGCGAGAGGCCCAGCTGGGGGTGGTCGGCCTGGAGCCTGTGTAGCCCAGAGCCCAGCTCCTGGTCCCCATCTGATCCAAGGCCCACAGGCTCCTCCCACCCGCTTTGGAGAGGAGAGCATTAATGGCCCCTATACTGTCTGACATTTGGGCTTCTCTCTGTGGGAAGTGCACTAATTACTCCCGATCACTCAGAACCTGGCTTAACTACCACTTGGATTTTATGGAGTGCTTTGGGGCTGCCATTTCTGGGTGACCTCTCGAGACCACGGTGGCAGAAGCCAAACCTGCTGGTCTCTGGCTGGCGCTTGGTGAGGCTGCTCTGCCCACACGCTGTGCCTGACAGTCACACAAGGACAGCTGCTCCATCCTCCCAACCCCCCAGGGAGGCACCACAGGTCCTTCCTACCTGTCAGATGAGAAAACAGAGGTTCTGAGAGGCTCCCTGGCCAGGAAGACCGACGCAAGAGCAGGGGGCCACCGTGAAGCTGGACTCCGGTTTGAGACCAGTTCCCAGCTGCACTTGGCCTGTGGGTGTCCTTTTCCTCACCTGTCGGGGGTGACACCAGGTGCTGAGGTCACCAAGGGTTGAACAGAAAGCGCTGGTACTTGCTGGTGATGACGGGACTCCAGGGTCATTAAAGAGCACACTAGCAGGTCCCAACCCCACAGGCTCTGCCCCTCCCCAGTTCCAAGGCTTTACCCCAAGCAGCCCCTGCCCTTCAGAAGCCGTCACTTCCTCAGGGCTGGGGACCACTGAGACTACTCCCTTAGGGACAACATCAGGCCAACACAGGTAAAGTCCTGGAAGGCACCTGGGGTGCCCCCAACCTGGCCTGTGTCTAAGACCAGCCTTGCTTCCAAGGAATTCAGGGATGAGGGCCCAGGACCCAGACAATTATCTCTGTGGTAAGTGTAAGAATAACAGATGAAACGGAGGCCCAGAGAGGTTAAGTCACATGCCTGAAGTCACACAGGAGATGGCTGATATAATACAGAAACCAAACTTAAGCTCCACCTATCCAGAACCCTGCGCCTGGGTGAGGGACAGTCCACCTCTGCCCTCTGGCCCTGGAAGGCAGGGAGTGTGGGGGCAGGGAATGTGGGGTGCCTGGAGGCTTTCACTCAGGAATGTGGTGCCTGCATGGGCAGCAGCTAAAGTCCACCCCAGCCTGAAGCTTCTTAGTGGACCCCCACCTCCTCCTGGGATGGAATTGAAGCCCAGCTTGGGCCTTTGTGCGACCTCTGATAAGTGGGTAACCTGGCCCTGGGGGAGCTGGCCTTCGCCTCCACCCCTCCCTTTCACGGATTCTGGCTTTCAGGCCCAGCCAGGCCCTCCGGGTTTGCAGGCCGGACCTCCCCTGCGGTCAGCCAGCCTCCCCTGTGGTCAGCCAGGGAAGTGATAACAGGATTAGCCAGGGAGGTAGAACTCTTAATTAAACTTGGAGAGCTAGGCCTGTCTTTCCTTGGTGGGGAGGACAGGGGGTCCTAATGGGCCCGGCGGAGGGACCGCAGCCCCCTGCAGTCCACTCTGCTCAGCCCGAGGCATCCACCGCCATCCTGCCCCGTTGCATCAGCCATCGGAGACTGAACTCCTGGCTTGTGTGATTACCCAGGAGCCCAGGAGGAGGGACAGACTGGCCCCTTTTCCACCCTTGCCTGCCAGTTCTTGTCCCCTCATCTGTCCCACGTGGTGCCCAGAGACCTGGCGTCTGTGGCTGCAGCGCTGACCCTTGCTGGGCCCGCCCCTTTTGCACATGGCCTTTGCAGCCCCTCCCACTGAAAGCTGGACTTGCTTCCCAGCTTTGAGTCTGAGCTGCTCTCCTGACTTGACTCGGTCAATAGGATGTTGGTGACTAGTTTGAAGCCACAAAGTATCGGGGTGTTTTGTTTCCCAGCATGACCTGGGCATTTGCTGACTGATACACCTTCCAGGGGCTTCCCTATGATGCTCCCTCTGGATCGCCTGCCTCTCTTCCCACGGCCCCCTCCCTTTGCCTCCTTGCCTTTATTCCCTTAGGAAGGCCTCAGTGGTCACCTGCTCCTGGGTCCTTTCAGCCATCCAGCTGAGCACGTGGTAGGTCCTCACTAAACACTTGCTGAATGCATGAGCCAGAGGAGGGGTGAACACACACAGCCCTCTCTGCTCTCATGGAGGAGATGATGGGGAGCCGCAGCTCAGTCTGGATTCAAGGAGAGAATCGAAGGAAGGGGCAGCAGCGTTAGGAGACGTCCAGGAAGTGACCCCCGAGCTGAGACGGCAGGATGAGCAGACATCAGTTAGGGGGGAGGGCAGGGAAGGGCATTTCAGGCAGAGGGAACAGCAGATTCTAAGCTCCTACAGGAGGCCTTTGGAGCCCCGTGGGGGTCGCCCCCTTCTCTTTCACACCCCGCCCCTGAGAAGATGGCAGCTGCGCCTTCCCACTCTTCCTGGCCCACGTGGGGAGCGGGTTCTGAAGATCCTGGTCACCGCCTCCACCTCCGCAGCTTCTCTGATTTGCAGGACCCACCCTGTTCCGTCTGAGCGCAGAGCTTCCCAAGGAGGCCATTAGGAGCCCAAGGTGGAGCCAGTGGCACGAGAGCCCCCATTTCTGGAGCTCTTGGCAAGTTCCTGGCGTGGTGACAGGATTTTGGAGACACTTTGTCTCAGACCTCAGGACTCCTGCAGAAACCAGCCCCGGAGCAGCCATCCTCTCTCCCTGTCCAGCCTGGATGGCAGCTAGCTTTCGTCGCCAGAGCCACTCAGCCTGACCGAGTGGCCGCCTAAGCGGGGAGATGGTCCTGATGGACTAGTGATGTCTGCCCGGCACAGGAGTGGACCTGGGGGACGCGGGCTCTCTGTATCTGCCACTCTGCTGTAGGTAGCTCTCTGGTCGTTCTTGGTGTTTGCGCCGACTCTTGAAGGTCAACTCCAAACTGTCCAGCCAGGAAAACAGGCAGAGCTTTCTCCCCAGGAATGACATCAAGGGACAAAGTTCTGGGGAGGTCACAGAGCCCAGCCAGGAGGTGGGGCCTCAGATGGGTGCCTGGAGACAGGTCATGGAGGACTCCAGTGCCAGCCTGAGGAGAGGGGACGGGGACCTCCTTCCCCAGGCCCAATGCTGCAGCGTCCAGGGGCGAGGCTGGCTCCCGAGTGCTGCTGGGGTGGCCTCCTCCTGCTCCCTTAGGCCACGGGCCCCTGTCACCATAGCTCACTTTTGTGACCCAGTGTCCTCAGGACAGGGGACACCACTTGTTTGTGTCTTGTCCACGGCTGCCTAACTCCTTGGCCCCCAAACTAGACATTTCCACACGGAGCCCTTGGTTGAAGGAGCCTGGGGTACCTGTGATCCCTGTCCTGGGCAGGTCACACGTGGGGACTCCAATCCCAGCAGCCTGAAGAGGTGTCACAACCTGCTCTGTACAGATGGCCCAACTGAGGCCGGCACAGGGGTGTGAGTGGCCCCAGCCCTCCTAGGCACAGCCCTGGGATTTGAGCCCTGGCTTGTTGGGGCGTCCAGCCTGCTGGCCTCCTGAGTCTTGGTGACCAAGGACGCAGTTCCTGCACCGCCCACTCTCCTGGCCAGGGGCCCTGCAGCTTCCTGGGGCGCAGGTGGCCTGCAGAGGAGTGAGCTCTTACCCGTCTCCTGGATGGGGACAGTGAGCCCAAGTGGGAAGTGGGCGTGTCTGGCTGTTGGTGAGGAGGATGGTGGCCCCCCAGAGGGTGCGGGGACAGTGATGGCCTGGGCTGCCCGCCCTCAGCCCACCTGGCACCTCCTGCTCCCTTCCCACTTCTCCTGCCCACCGATGACAAGTGAGAATGTCGCGACCTGGAGAAATCACCTCCCGTCCCTTCACAGCACAGCCCCTCCCCATCTGGACCAGCTGGTGACTCTCAGCTACAAAAAAGGGGGTGGAATTGTCATTCAGGGAAATAGTAGACCGCAGACAGGCTGTCTCCCGGGTGAAAATGAGAATCTCCGTCTTGTGAACTCGGGGAACGGGGGTGGGGAGGTGGGGGTGACTTGCACCCACTGGAGGGTGGCGAGCCCTAGGGTGGGCCGCGCCCAGCCCAGCCGGCTTCGGGGCTGGAGGCTCCCATCAGACATTTTTTTTCCATGGGGGGAGTGTTCCTAAGGTCCCCACCTGTGGGTGCCCACCTAGAGGATCCTGGGACAGAGGCAGGTACCCAGCACCCCCTGGCTCTGCAGTCGCCTGTGCCCGGGGAGCTCTTGGCGCCCAGTCTGTGGCTTTCTGGAAGTTTCCGTCCCCTCCCCCTTCACACAGGCATGTCCAGGGCCTTCCACAGGTTGGCAAAGCAGAGGTCTGTTTTGATCTACTTTCTCTTTCTGATTTAAGATTTCAAACGTTACAAGAAGTGGTTCACCAAGGACAGACCCAGCTATCTTCCCCGCTCTCTAGGTAACCACTGCTGAGGGGGTTTGGTCTCCATTTTCCCAGAAGTTTCCATGCAAAACCAAAATTTTAAAAATGTACGTGCATGCACACACACACACACCCTCAGCTGTTTGATCCTCACCCAGCACTACATTTATTATATGGCCTTAGGCAAGTTCATTAACTCTCTCTCTCTCTCTCTCTCTCTCTCTCTCTCTCTCTCTCTCTCTCTTTCTCTCTCGGAACTGGGGATTGAACTCAGGGAAACTCGACCACTGAGCCCCATCCCCCAGTCCTATTTTGTATGTTATTTACACACAGGGTCTCACTAAGTTCCTTAGGGCCTCACTGAGTAACTGAGGCTGGCTTTGAATTCTTGATCCTCCTGCCTCAGCCTCCCGAGTCGCTGGGATTTCCTTGTCTGTAGGATGAGCTCAGTTAACCTATTGCAGCCTGCAGTAAAAATCATATAAATTAGCAAAGAGTGCAATGTATCCACAGAGAGTCCAGAACACATCAGCTATTAGTTTTTGAGTAACAGACTGTGAAGTGGGGTCTCTGTTTGATTGGGGACCTCGGGTGGAGGAGAGTGAGGGTCGGCATGCACCCTTCCTACCCCAGCATTTAATCAGACCAGGATCCTGGGCTTCACATCTTGTGAGTTGTTTGGGGAAACGATTCTCCTGCTTAAAACAAAACGTACCCACACTCCAGTTTTAAGCCACGAGCTCTGGGGTCTGGGCAAGGCTGGTGTTCCCAGCAAGTCCCCCGTCAGAGCGGATATGCTGCAGTTCATGGCGGAGCCGCTGAGCATGGCCACTAGGGGGCGCCCCTTCCTGCCACCCTCCAAGGGAGCGGATTCCTTTAGTGGATCTTTTTCACCAAAGAGAGGCACCAAATTATGGGTTTATACTGGGCAGAAAACTGGGCTGATTACAAAGGGAGAAAATGTAGATGCATGTGGGACCAGAAACAAGGCAAATAATGGCTCCTGAGCAGGAAAGAGCCTCATTGTCATCAGAGTGAGCTTGTGACATTGTTAAGACGAGAGGTCCCAAGGGAGAGCAGAGATGCCCCATGAGGAAAAGATGCCAGAACCGTCCTCAGGGGCCACAGGAAGACGAATAGGAGACTCCGTGGGAGGCAGTGGCCATGGGAGAGGCGGGTTCCTAGTGCAGATATAGCCAAGGATCCTGGGGCTCCCCTGTGCTGGGCCCCAGGGCTGTAAGGCCGTTGGACACAGAGGGATGAGCAAGCCACGCAGGGCTCCAGCCTCCAGCAGAAAGGGCAGCCATCAGAGGCTTCTGAGGATGGCTCCGAACCCTCAGCCCTTGCTTCCAGAACATTCCAGAACATTCCTGTGGTGTGATCGGGGCACAGTCACTGAATCTCCACCGGGAAGGACTGGTATTGAGGATTTGATGAAGGGATGAACGTGCGCATCCAGAGACCCCAGAGAGCAGAGCGCAGCACCTTGGGGGCTGGCGACAGCTGGAGCCATCACTGCCTCTGCCTGGAAGAGGCCTGGATGGGGGACA
This sequence comes from Callospermophilus lateralis, assembly GCF_048772815.1. Lineage (NCBI taxonomy): Eukaryota > Metazoa > Chordata > Mammalia > Rodentia > Sciuridae > Callospermophilus > Callospermophilus lateralis. Next base: position 152,359,295 of record NC_135305.1, on the reverse strand, counting down.
GAGCTCATGCCTTCTCAGTGGGGTGGACCCCACCCCTGCAGGGGGCAAAAACTGCCTCCTGGAGATGAGGCCAGCCTCACTCCTTTTATGTATGAAGCGCAAATGCAAACAGAACATAGTAGGTGTTCAGGGTCTCTGTGGCATTAGGTTCACAGGGGAAAGGGATTAGGAAGAAACAATCCGAAAAATCTCCTTGAGGGACAGAGTCAAGAAGTCTGAGAAACTTCACTGCAGTGCAAACGGGTGGTCGGGAGCCCTGGCTTCCACTAGGGAACCAGGGTGCAGGGCGCACTACCGCGCATCACCAGCAGGGGCCGCACCAGCTTCTTCCGCCCGCCAGCGCCTCCTGCTGGTCACACAGGCTGAAGTTGGAAGGGCAGCGAGCAGGTGCACAGGCAGGAAAGCAGAGCCCCAGGGGCCTCCCTCCACCCAAATGAGGTTTGAAAGTGATGTCAATCGTGATATTTGGGAGCTTATGGTTGAACCAGAAGGCAGACATGCAGAGGGGCAGTTGATAGTTGGAGGATGTAAAAAGATTGTGTGACGAGGGGAAGAGTAGTAGATGGTCCAGGGAGGGGTCCCCTCAGGGGGCTGGGCTAGGCCCAGAGAGACGGCTAGTGCCCTTCCCGCCACTGAGCCCGCTTGCCTCTGTGCCTCCGTTCCTGCCATTCCATGCCAGATTGCTTATCCTTCCCCTCTCCACTTGATTAAGCTGGAGGTCCACCTCCTCCAAAACATGCCTTTTCTTCCCTGAATGAGGTCTACACTGACTTTTTTTTTTTGACATTTGTTGCACTAGAGATGCTGTCAAGTGGGAGGGTGACATTACTAACTACTGTGGCCTGGGCCACTGCATGGAGGGGACCACGCTGTGCTTTACACAAAACACACATGGGTTTGCCACAGAGCAGCCCTGGGCCACCCCCTTCACCCCGGCAGCTCCTGGCTGCAGGCCTCCCTCTCAGGACACCTCCCTGAGGAGGTCATTTCCACCAGTCCTTCCTCTTTGCCAGCTCGGGACGTCTCTCTCCCAAACCCCTGCAAACCCTCCTTTACTCCATTTTTGTCTCTGGAATATTCTGGGCTTGGAGTACGTGAGTTACACAGGAAGGAAGAACTGAGGGGGTGGGAGTATGTGGAGCGATAATCGGGGGCCAGTCTCTGCAAAGGTGCTGTGCGGATCCCCTCCAGGGCCTCTGGGCAAAGCCCACGCAGTTTTCCACCCCGTTTCCTCCTGGGCCACCCAAAGCAGCAGGCTGGTGTCCTTCCTGTCTATGCACAAGGATCCACCAGCCTTCTCCTCTTGGTGATGCAAGATCGGTGGACCCAGGCATTTAACCCGGGGCACTCGACCCCTGAGCCGTATCCCCAGCCCTGTTTTGGATTTTATTTGGAGACAGGGTCTCACTGAGTTGCTTAGGGCCTCGTTTTGCTGAGGCTGGCTTTGAACTCTCGATCCTTCTGCCTCAGCCTCCCCAGCCGCTGGGATCACAGGTGTGCACCAACACACCCAGCTCACGCTTGCTCCTTGGAAGTTGTCCCTCCTCCAGGTTCTTCTCCAGCCCCACCTCTGAGCATCCAGGAGGTCCTGGCCACCTCCATCCCCTGGGGGTGGGGAGTCTCTGGGTGCAGAGGGCAGCTGTCCGGCACTGCAGACACTGCCTGCTCTGCACAAGGGGACCCGCCTCCGTGGCAGGTCTGGTGGCCCCAGTGGGACGCCCGTGGGTGGTGGGTGATGCCTGGGCGCACCAGCTCCTGGAATCCATCCAGGCCTCAGCCAGAGCCCCGGAAGCTGGAGCCATTTCTCTGCAGTGGTGCAACCTCAAAACCAAAGGAGGAATCAGAAGAAGAGGAGCCAGGACCAGTGCCTACCCCGCTGTCGGATGCATCTGTGGTGGTTGCTGTCCTACAACCCATTCCTGAAAGAGAGGGTCCCTGGGGAGAAAGGCCTGAGGTTTATCAGCTGCCTACACGTGTAAGCAAGACTGGCTGAAAGGCAGGGCCTGCTCCTGGGCAGGGCAGGGCGGTGGGCGGGGCCTCCTCTCCCAGGGTCACCTCAGGGAGGCACAGGGCTGGGGACCTCAGACCCATCAGTGGGAAAGGCCTCCTAGGGGGCAGTCTGGGTACAGAGCTTAGAAGGCATTTTTTCTTTTTTTTGCATTTAGAAATAGGAATTGGATCTACACACAATAGCTTAGAGATGAACAGGGAAGAGTTGAAGCCATGCAGGAATGGGTGACTCCAGAGAGGGGACCCACGTTTCTCACCCAGGGACTACTTCCCACTTGGGGCTTGGAGATCATTCTGCTTCTGCAGGATCCTGGCAGGTCTGGCTTCCTCTGGGCTGAAGACCCCTTGTCCTCCTTGGGGTGGGAGGGCCGGTGGCTGTGTCAGTGTTCCATGTGCAAACTCGTCTCGGCTCTGGGCAGCCTTCTTCAGGGACCTAAAGTATGGAGGGGCCAAACATTCGCTGTCCCAAGAGTGGAGTGATGTCCCTGGCCTTGCAGATAGTCACCAGCCCGCCTGCCCAGGGACAGTGACCACCAGCCAGATGGGTCCTGCAGGAGGGGGCTGACTGGTGTACCTTGCTTGGGACACTGGTTGGGGACAATGTGCAGGGGGCCGGGGGGACACCAGCCGTACACGGGGTGCAGGAGAGAGGCCTTCTGCAGGCTCCTGGTCCAAGAGTACGTGGCCAAAGTCGGTGGCCCGGTGGTCAGACGGACAGAGGGGACTTTGCAACAGCTCTGCCCAACTCCTGGGTCCTGTAAGTTCACTCAGAAGTTTGTGAGACCAAAAAAATAGAAAAAAGAAAGAGAGAGAGAGAGAGAGAGAAGGAGGGAGGGAGGGTTGGAGAGAGGAGGAGAGGAGAGAGGTGAGAACGAGAACACGGGAGCCCATCTGGGCCTTGCATCACATTGAAATTGCCCCGCATTAAAAATTCACCAGCCAGTGAATTTCCAAGGGATTTGTAGTAATTAGATGACAAAATGCTGGAAATCTCGAGCTTGCCAAAGATGTTACTCGGGGGTCAGAGACTCGACACTTTCCGCTGGGTAATTTGTAAGTGTCAATCACTGGGGCCATCAGAGAGAAGGCAGGATCTCAGCCTGCCTTCCACAAAGCCAGGCCCTGCCGCCAGCGCAGCCCAGGCCCCAAGGCCACCAGCCCTTCCTGCGCAGCGTGGGCGGTGGCCAGGGACCCCACCAGCAGCGCAGCCCACCCCAACTTCTGCCCAACTTTCTTCCCTTTAATCTTGTTTTGCAGGCAATGCTTCCTGCCACTTTCCAGCCGTCCCTCCTTCCTGGAGGTTGGCCCTGTCATGCCAGGGGCCCTGGGGGCTCTGTGCAAGGTGTCCCTTGTGGTGGACACTTGGTCCTCCACCCTGCTGACCGAGGGGTGCTGGGCCCATCGGGCCTCGGTGTTCTCCTCTGTGAAGTGGGGGCAAGATGATGCCCCTCACAGGGCTCTGGTGGCCCAGGGTGGGGAGCGTGGGCTCTGTCACTCTGAGTCTGGGTCAGCCATGACCAAGGTAACACACCACCCTCATGGAACCTTGTAGCTGGGGGAGGGATGAAGGGACCATAAACAAATCAACACAGAGGACTCTGGGGGTGCATGCTGGGGAGGAGATGGGGCATCAGGGAGCCTACTGAGGAGGAAGACGCTGGTTCTGCGGAGTCTCGGTGCCTTTGATCTGAGGCTCCCAGGAGCTGGGCTTGGTCAGGCCAAGGAGCCCCAGAGGGAAGGGGAAGCACCCAGAGGGGCCGCCCACAGGCTGGGTGGGGCAGGACCTCTCTCCTGATCCCGGTGCTGATTGACAGCAGAGGGGCTGGAGAGCCCAAGGGAAGCTGACGTCACAACTGCCACAGCTCATCAGAGAACCTTCTGGAAAGAGCACTGGCTTTGTGATCAGACAGATTTAGAGCCTGAAATCTGCCATTTGGGGCTGTCTGACCCTGGGCAAGTCACCACCCCTCTCTGAGCCTCAGTTTTGATCCTGGAGAACGGGCACAGAGCCACCCACATGTCACGGATGGTCATTGTCCCCGGGGAATTCGGGCAAGGGAGGAAAGGTGACCAGACTCGGGCGGGGGCCTGGGAGTACCCCAGAGGACAAAGGAACTCCAAGGCTGAACACATCCCACATTTCAGGGAACCGACCCGGGGACAGACCTCTGTGGGAACAGGGCGTCTGTGCAGTTTGCTGCCCCGTTTCCCAGACAGGAGTCTCGGGGGGCTGCTGGGGCTGTGTGTCCCTGTGTTTGGTGACACTCCTCCCGCCTCCCAGGCCATAGCCAGGGCCAGCGTGGCAAACCCACCCTCTCTCTGGTGGGGGCAGGGCAGGGAGGGTCCGGGTCCACTCTGCTCCTGGGACCTGCTCTCATCCTGGGCCCTTGCTGTGGGTTGAAGGGGCCGTGAAACCACTCGAGGGGAAAATGAGAAACTGCCCGCTGTCACACAGGCAGCCCCAGGTCCACGGGCAACCTTCACCTGTGCGGCCACAGAAAAGGACCTGGGGATGTGGAGGGGAACAGGACCAGACCAGCAGGCAGGGGGTGGTGCCCGGGGTTCTGGCTGAGCTTCCCCAGGGAACGGGGCCACAGTCCCCTGGAGGTCACGTCCACAGGAGCAGGAGCAGCAGGTGCCTCGAGGGTCCCCAGGGCCTCAGAGCTGCCACCTTGGCCATCCTGCCTGGTGCCTCTGGCTGACCTAGCACCAGCCCAAGCCCCGATGGGAGAACACAGAACAGCGCCAACAGCCCCTCTGCACAGGCTGCGTGTTTTAAGCACTTACTGTGTGCACGCACGGTGTGGTCAGGCCCTGGCAAGCTTCCTCTTGGCTTGTCCTTACAGAGCACAATGACATTGGTGGCATGACTGTCCCCACACCAGCGAGGCTGTCCTGGTCTTGCTCTAGCATCCAGAGCCTCTCTCAGCCTCATCACGTAGATCTTACTGGATGTCTGCCTCCTTACTGGATGTATGTCACACTGGGGTGTGACAGGGACCTGCTCTGTCCCCACTGCCTGGTGGTCCTCAGTAGTCACTGACTAATCAACGGATCCCCACTCTTCAGAAGCTGGACATGGTCACCAGCTCCCAGGGGCGGGCGGGGCAGGCCACAGCCAGGTCCTCGGGCTTCCCTGCTGAGCTTGGCCTGTCCCTCCATGTTTACATTTGATCAGGAAAGAGGACACTTGCTGAGAGCCATTGCCAAGTAGGAATGACGCATGGCAATTTCTTTGTCAGCCTACCCCATGTTGCTTAGAGGAAGGACTCTCCATATTGGACCCAGGTCATTTGCAGTGACATTGCATGTAAGGTGACCTTGCTCAAGGACCAGGGCGGATCCATGTTTAGGGTGTATCCTGCTGGGATTAGGGAGTATCCTGCTCCTTGAGTTTAGGGAGGTTCCAGGTTTAAGGTTATTCCTGCTGGGAATAGAACGTATTCTGCTGCCTCAGGAGCCTTGAGTTCCCGTTGAGTTCTCTGGGATTCAGAGAGTATTTGAGATTCAGAGCCCAGTGGAGAGAGTGGATTTTGCCCAGAACATGGATTTTGCCCAGAACCTGTTTGTAGAGGGCCGGTGTGAGATCGGGAATAAAGAATTGCTGTTTGAATCTACAAAGCTGTGAGTGGCTCGTGATTTTGTGCCCAGCCAGACTGCGGCAGACACTGGCCCACGTCCTTCCCCCCCAGATGGAGCCGGACCCTCTGGCCAGCTCATCCTTCCGGGGCGGGAGCCTGGCTGCGGCCTGCGCGAGCTCAGACGAGATGTTTCCCAGTGTGTCAGTGTAAAGGTGAAATTTCTAAGCTGATTCTAAGCCGCAGAGCCTGAGTTAAAGTGTAAAAGACCGGACATTGTAAAGTTTCTAAACTGCAGGGCTTAGGTTAAGAAGTAAAAGACCAAGTATTGTTAAGTTCCCCTGCTACCCCCAAGACCTGTAATCCCTGTAGCTATTAAGACAATACCCAAACTGCCCAGTAAATATTCTCACTTATTCCTCTGGTTGTCTAATAACTTGGGACTCTGAGTAGCCTGGCACATAGGCATCCAGGCCCCAAAAACCAATCAGTTTAAATGTGTACCCCACTTAGAAGTGACCAATCACCCCTGCCCAATCTGTTCCCACCAATGAATGTACTAATCAGTTCTCAGAGTTGTTGTACAATTTTCCCGTGCCTCATGATGATTTGTTCTGATGTATGCAAAGCCCCCACCCCCTCCAAAAAGTGTACTTAAGCTCTGCCTGACCTCTGCTCTGGGCTCTGGGCTGCTCTATCTTCCTGAGTGAGCCTGGAGCCTCAGCATGCTGAATCAATAAAACCCCTCTGCCAATTGCATGGAGCCGGTCTCTTGTGGTCTCTCCCTCCGACGCTTCACCGGACCCTTACATCAGGAGCCTGCTGTCCCTCTTGTACCAGGGTGGACCTCAGGCCGCTCTACCTCTGAGCCACACCCTGGCCCTTTCTGTCTTTTGAGACAGGGTCATGCTGAGGCTGGCCTCAAACTTGCAATCCTCCTGCCTCAGCCTCCCGGGTGGCTGGAATTACAGATCTGTGCCATGGCATCCAACTGAATCCTATTACTTGATGGGCTCTAGAACCGAGGGACAGATCAGGGCTCCCTTGGGAGCATGCACAGGCGTGTGATGCCACACCAGTGTCACCATGCGGTGGTTCAGGGCAGGGGCTTGGGAGTGACTTCTTTAGCTCTAATCCCCATCCTGCCCGGGGGAGCTGTGTGGTCTTGGAAGTGGCACAGCGCCTCTCTGTGCCATCTCTCTGTCTGGGACACCACCATCTGCCTCCCACGGTGGTGGTGACAGTAGATGGGTCCATCTCTGTGAAGGGAGCACAGGCCCAGAGTATCCTCACAGGGTGAAGGAGATGCCACTGCATGGTGCAGGAGGGAGAGGCCGGGCCACCTGAGCTGACCTCAGCATGACCTGGGCCCCAAACACTGGCCTCACCTGAGTCCAAACACCACTGTGGCATTTCTCAGGGTCCACTCGTGGGGTCACACCTGGCCCACTGTCCTGGGCCACCAGGGAGGCTCTCTGCACAATGGAGCCACATCTCAAGATCCCGTGATGTCCTTGTCGAGGGAGCTGGTGGACGTGGCTTATCCATGATGAAGGTGGCTGCCCCGTCACCTCCCTGGGTGACCAAGTCTGTTGGCGTTTGCACTGTCCTCCATGCTGTGCTGCTGGGGAGGGCCGTGGTGACCCCCCTGTCCTGGCCGTTTGGACTAGCTGGCCTGGGGTGGGAGGAGGCCAAGTTCACGATGGCCCCCAGCCCCTCCCACATGTGCAGACACCGACCGCTGCCGCTGACCCCCAGCTCAGCCCTCTCTGCCCTCTGTTCTCCTCAGAACGGTGGCTCCCCTGTCTGTGGCTCCTGGGGCAGCTGGGTGTGGACTCTCCTGGGAGTCCCCCAGGCCCTGGTCTGTGGGCTGTGCTGGCATTGGGGGTTGGGGGCCTGGCCAAAGTGACCCGTCCCCCCTTCTGGCTGTGTGACCCCGGGAAGCCCGTTTCCCAGCTGTAAGATGGGGCAGGCGCAGCCCCATGGAGCTGTTGATCAGCAGCCAGTCGATGGACACAGCCTAGCCACTCTAGCTGGGAGGTTCCCACGGTCCCTGGAGATGCACCCGCCCACCTGAGCCCCACCTACACCTCTCAGGGGCCTCTCAGGTCACCGTCCCCATCCTTGGTTTCAGAGGCAGAACCACCTCTTCCCTGGTGGTCTGGCTGCCATGGCCACTCCCCGCCCCCGTTAGGCAGGACAGGAGACCTCATCCCAGCAGGGAGGGACAGAGCCCCAAGACACCTCACCAGGCAGGGGACCTCCAAGCTGAGCTTCTCTCTGCAAGTCCTCACAGAAGCTCCTGTAAAAAGTCCAAATGCTGCTGCCCGCTGCCCGCACATGAGGACAGAGTGGCCCTCCAGCAGCCCGCAGGGAGATTCCAGTTCCCAGAGTCTCCCGGGGTTTCTGCGGACGGGGGGGGGGGGCTGGCTCCCTGTGTCTGAACGGCGGCAGAGGCTGATCCCAGTGGAGGGCTGTGGAGTGAGGTGGACGGCTTCACCCCAGCCCAGCTCCACCCTGGCTCGACCAGCTGAGTGGCCTCGGACAAGTCTCCTAACCTCTCTGGGTCTCTGCTGCCTCATTGGAAGTGAGTATGGGAACACAGAGGTGCCCGACTCGCGGGGTGTGGAGCATGAGTGTGTCCACCTGGGGCAGGCAATGATGTCGGCCGCTCAGCAGGGAGACAGGGAGGAGACTGGAAAGCGGGAGGCGAGGACAGGGACCTCTCCCAGTGCCCAGCGTGCATTTATACATCTCATTCCAACCTCCTCGTTCACCCTCCCACACATGGGAACCCAGCTCAGAGAGGCACAGCGTCTGGCCGGGGCCACACAGCCACGTGGTCATCCCAGTGACTCCCAAGATGGCTGTTCCCCAACTCATTGTACATAAGGGGAAACTGAGGCACGGTAGCTCTCAGAGGTCGCAGAGCTGGTGAGCAGCAGGGCTGGGGTCCAGCTGTCTGATGGCTGCCCTCGGGTCCCCTGCGGTCCTGGAAGTGGGGAGGATGAGGGTGCCCAGGGTCCTGGCCCTCCTGGGGCAGGGTGCCCAGGCAGCCCACCTCTCCTGGGGTGGCGGGTTGGACAAGCAGCTGTGGTCAGGAGGAGCTTGGAGAGGTGACCCTGGCCCTTGGCTGGGCTGGGGAGGACCCTGCAGGGCTCCCCCATGGCACACGCCAGCCGGACCCCAGGGTGGGCACCAAGCATCCCCCAGAGGCCGCACCCCCGCCACTGTCCAGATGGCCTGCCCTTCCCCCCAGGAACCCCATGCCCACCGTCCCCCTCACAGGCAGGACCGAGTTGAAGGCTTCCCTTGGCTCCGCCTGCCTGTGGGACCCTGCTCCCCAAGCTGCCTGGTGGTCCCCAGGCAAGTACGGGCGTGGGCACGGGCCTCCTTGTGGCGGGAAGCTCCCGGGGGGCTTCCCATTCCGGTCACGTCGTGCCCACACCTGGCGGCTGCCCGGCGCTGCTGCTCCCCTTCCCCAGATCCAGTTTGGGGTGAAAGCTTTGCTTATTAGTCAGTCTGGGTCCCCTGGCGGGGCATGGCGGCCTGATGGATATTCAGGAGTGGATTCAGCCAAGCCCCAGTCGGCTGCACGTGAGCGTCCCTGCCTCGGGATGCTGGCTGAGGACAGGGGACAAGCAGCCTCACACATGGCCTGGGGCCTCAGGGGGTCTCAATGGTGGCCTGGGAGCAGCCCTGGCTGATGGCGCTCCTGCCCTGCAGGTGCCAGCAGGGTTCTGCCAAGGGGTGGGGAGAGAGAAGAGGGGCTGGGCTCCTGGCCGTGTCCCCTGCAGGGACTGTGTCTCCCCCGCAGCCAGAACATTGCTTCCCAGAGCTTCCTCATCACCTGCTCTGGAGGAGGCCTGGCCCCTCCTCCACGGCACACAGTGTCACCACTGGTCTGGGGATGGGTCCACGGGGCCTGGGCTTCAGCAAACCCATGGGACAGGGGTTCAGGTGCTCCCCACGGAGCTCAGTGCACAGCCCCGGGTCCTTGTCAAGGCCCCAGGAGGCCGGTGTCATTCCCAGGTGCAAAGACTCGTGGGAACCCAGGGGCCAGATCCCAGGCAGGCAGAGTTCCCAGCCTGTGCTTCCGGGTTGAAGGGCAGAGCCTCATCTCTCACTTGGGGACTTGGGTTCCTCAGGGGTGATCTTGTCTAGGGGCTGCTGGCTTTGGCTCTAGAAGCGAGATTCTCAGATGAGACGCGACCCAAACATCTGGGGTCAACTGTGAAATGTCGGCTCTGGCTGGGCCCAGTCTCCTGACCCCTCTGCATTGGAACTCGGCTGGGGCCAGCAGAGGCAGGAGAGAACGGGCGTGCGCAGGCCCCAGACAGCCCTCCTGAGCCAGGGGAGCGACTGGGAATTGGGGCTGCTTTTCAGACACTGGAGGCTGGCGGCTTCTGGGGGCTGGAATGAGGAGGAGCCGATGTTCCCAGGTCCCCCCAGGAACGAGGCAGCCAGGCAGCCACCACTGGGGGTGGGGGCCAGGCAGGGCGGTGGGCCTCCCTGATTTAGCACTCAGAGCGAGGGCAGCCGGCCTGGGGGACTGGAGAGGAACCAGGACGCTGAGAAATGAGGCTAAATCCCAAAATCAGATTTCTCAATTCAAAGGTTTCCCAGGGAAAATGGGGTTTGAAACGACGGAGTTGAGAGGATTGGGGTGAACCAGATCCAGCTGTCGTGGAACCCTGGGGCACCTCTTAAGCTGGGGACAGGCACCGTATCCAGTTCACAGCGAATCTGGGCAGGCTGGGGTGGGGAGGCGAGTGGGCAGGAGCACATGGGCTGCCCGGGGTCACCGACTGGCCTGGCAGGGAGGGCTCAGCCTGGGTTGCTGGCCTGGCCACTGCCTGCCAGAGGGACTCTGTGACCTGCAGGTAGTTCCACTTCCAGTCAGCAGCAGTAGCCAAGCAGGGTGGCCAGAGAGCACAGGCCCTTCTGCCTTCATGTCACGGTCACTCTGAGGAACACCATCTGGGTCACCTCACAGTACGCATGCTCCTGCAGGGGACAGGTCACGGGGGAGGCTGGGCTCTCTCTCACCTAGAATCTTCCTGGTTTTGGGGACGAAAAGCCTCTGAATGCCTTGTTTCTCAAGGAGACAGGTGAGGGGCTACAGAGGGGCCAGCAAAGACAGGCCCTGCCCTCCAGGAGCAGATAGCTGGTGACAGTCCAGAGGCCACAGTGCAGAGAGGAGGTGCCTAGTGGTGCCAGACCTGGCAGAGCCCAGAGGGCGGGCACCTGGGTCTTGGGGGTCCAGTGGAGACCACTCAGTGTGGGGTTGAGACCTGAAGGGCCAACAGGCGGTAACTAGAGGAGAGGGGCAGGGAAGCACCCTCTAGGTGACAGGTGCTGCCAGGTCAGCACAGAGTAGCCCCGAGATGGGGACGGGCCCAGCCAAGGTGCAAAGCTGCCTCATTAGCCCAAGGCCGAAGAATGAGTGGCCAAGCTGGGGACTCCACCTACCTCCACAGTCCTGAATGAACACAGCCTGGAACCACAGGGTGCGATTTTTAAGCAACACTATTGTGGCAACACATAACACAGAAGATGAACTGGAAGTCTCAGGTAGATATTTAAGGGACTTTGAATTTCCCTCTAGGCATAGCTTTGGCTACTCTCCGAAGCGTGGGTGCCGGCCTTAGCTTCCCAAACAGCTGGGATTAGATGTGCATCCCTGCACCTGACTTCAGGGTTTATTTATTGTGTAACCATTTTTCTATTTTTAATTTTTCCACATTTTTAAATCGGCACATTAGAATTATACATCATAGTGGAAACCTGTTGTTAGTTTCACTTTTTGACTCAAAATTTTTGAGGAAAATGTTTCTACGATGACTGTTTTAAAGTAAGTATATTCATTGCTTACAGCAAACAGTTAGATGACCTAAGGCAGAACATACACATGTCTGCTTCATAAAAGTGTACCCAAAACCAGGACACAAAGACCAGGGGTGGGGACAGGGATGGGACACTTGGTTCCATGCAGAATTTTGTCTTGGCTCCATCAAAACGAATCCAGTTGGCACATGTGGCCTGGTATCTGTACCTGGGAAAGGTCACCACCTCTCTGAGCCTGTTTCCTCCTCTGTCACATGGGGATATCAGCCCATGGCTTCCAGCTGTTGTGAGAGTCACCTGTTTTCTGATGTCTGGTTCAAGCACGTCTCCTAACAGTGACAGTCACTGTGGGGATGGATTCCTGTGTTTCCTCTGGTGCAGACGCTGGAACCAGTCCCCTGCTGGAGAAGCAGACACCTAACTTTCTGTCTCTCACTACATAACTAGAAGTGACAGTACAAGTGAGTGCCACGCCCCCTCAGTCTGCAGGTCAAGGCCTCCCTAGTTTGCACACTGATCACTTAGGCTCAAACATTAGGCAAGGATTCTGCAGCTCAGACTGACCAGGGCTGTGCTCTGCCAGGCAGGGTCCCTGCTGAGGGCTACCCACGGTGGGTGTGAGGAGCGCCCCTGAATGTCAGGGTGCAGGGCAGGGGGCAGAGTCCCTGGCAGCTGGACACTGCTGCTCTCCTGCCTGTGGACCTTAGGGGGCTCCCGCTGCCCCGAGGTAAAGCTGACCCTCACTGTGGCCACTACTGACCTACTGGGACTTGGTGTAGAAGTCACCTGAGAAGCCCTCCCTGACCTTCCTCTGGGATCTACAGCCCCTGGCACGTCCCTCTCCTCTCAGCACCCTCATCACCTCGTCCTTGACCAGCCCCCAGGGGAGCTGTGCACCATGAGGCAGGGGCCACTCTGCTGTGCCCATCACCAGTTCCCCAGCCACTGGCTCAGGGCTGGCGGACAGGAGCCCCTGCAGGATGCCCAGCAAGCCCAGGATGACCACAGTGGCTGGAATGATGACCCCTCCAGAGACATGGACCTTTACCAAATCGTCTTATTTGGAGAATGAAAGCGTCTCCTTTGATGAGATCAAGTCAAGGCCCTGGGTCACGGTGCCTCCTGGGGTGAGGCACGTCCTTATGAGGGGAAGGTGAGGGAGGTGGAGGGACGCCGTGGGGGCCACAGAAGACAGAGCCAGGGGCGGGAGCAGTGTGCGCACAGGCCAAGGGACACCTGGGGCGGAGGAGGCAGCTCACCTCCGACTGTCACCTGGGGGAGGACCCTACCCTGTGAACACCCCCTGACGTTGGGGTCTGCACAGGCGGGAAGAGGCAGGGCGGGTCCTCCCTGGAGCCCGCTGACGACCTGACTCCACACTTCTGGCCTCCTGACCGGGAGAGAATTTCTGTTGTTTGAAGTCACTGGGGTGGAGTCATTTGTTCCCGTGGTCACAGAAGACGGACACACACACCTAGTGCAGGCCCTTCTGATCATCCAAGGACAGCAAAGGCTGTGCAGGGGACACCCCTAGGTGCACTGGCCGCTGTGATGGAGCCGGCAGCGCAGGTGAACTTGGGCCTTGCTCCTCAGCTCTCGGGGGACCCCTGGCTCCCTGTGTTCGCAGGATCCACACACACCCTGGGGTTCACCATGGACCAGCTCTGGCTCTGGGGGGTCAGAGGGTTGGGAACTGCTGACCGCATTGGACTTCTAGAACCTGTTTCTGTGGTCATGCAGTGCCCCACAGAGGCTGGGCATTGGGTCCCCAAGACCTGTGGTCCCTCTTGGGAAGCACTGTCCTGAGGTGGGCGTGGCTGTGCCCTCCATGTTGATGCCTGAAGCACTGCAGGGAGCGCAGGTGCAGGTGCGGGTGCCAGTCGGTGTGCGTTCTGCACGGGTGTAGCCAGCACTTGCCCCCACGCTGGGTGTCCCCATGCCCGCCCTGCCCCGTCCCCAGGAGCAGCTGCGCTGTGGCTGACCTCCGGCTTCTTGCCTGCGTCTGTGTGGTTCATAAGAGGGTCACCGCTCGTCTCAGGGGCCCTCGGCCCTGCCCCAGGGGTTCTTCTCTGGTCTCCATCACGGGCATTTTGGGCGTCTTGCGTTTCTGGCTATTTCCGAGCAAGAGCAGATGACGGGGGGCACCTGTGCCTGGGTTGCGTGTGGGTCTAGGTCGGACCTTTGCTCGGGCGTCGCCAGGCAGGTGTGGGAAGGGGAGCAGTCCTAGGGGTGCACGGTCAGGCCGGCCCAGGTGTGGGGGGTGTCTTGCTTTCCCCTCTCGGCTGTGTGGGGGGCACGGCTTTGTCACTCGTGGTTCTGGGGACTCACGAGGTTTCCAGACACCATGAGCCACGTGGACCTCACGTCTGGTCTGTGGGGGGCCTGCCCTTCGCCCAGTTTTTACAGTTCGCTTTTCTGGTTCAAATGAACCTTCGGATCTTCTCATTACGGAGGTGATTTATGTGTCCTCGGTCCCAGTCCCAGGGCGGGTGTGTGCTGTAGGCCGTGGCTCCCGTCCCGTGGGCATCTTCTGCCACCAGGGGTCTTTTGATGAGGAGGCTCTTCATTTTAACGTCGTCACTGTCATTTCATCTCCTGGTTGGGAGGCCCTGGCCTCTTCCCAGCCGTGGACACCTGGCCCTTCCTGTGTGGCCGCACTATCCATCCTGAGTGATCCTAGCGCGTGGCAGAGATGAGGTCAGAGGCAATTCTTTTCCATGTGGCAGTCACTGGACCCAAGGACATTTTCTCCCAGGTCACCTTCCCCTGCCCTGCAACACTGATGGTGTCAGGGGTCACGTGGCGATAGGAGGGGGTCATGTGGTTGCAGGAGGGGGTCACGTGGCTGTGGGTGTGGGCCTGCGCCCTGCCTCTGTCCTGCCTGAGCGGCTGCCCCGTGTCAGCGCCATGCACTCTCCATCTGGGGCTCTGCGGTGGCTGGCGCCTGGCATCGTCCACATGGTGGCCATGGCATCGGTGACCCTTTGCACTTCCCACCATCCTTCAGCCTCACCCCTCGGGTCAGCGAGGGTGCTGGAGGACGGTTTCTGAGAGCCTCAGTCACGGGCCCAGCTGACTGTGGCCTTGGCTGGTGGCAGCTGTGGACGGGGGTGCCAGGCATTTTGGGGGCACACTTGCAGATAGTTTCTACCAGGGTGTGGTGGGGAGAGGAACCGGGGTGATGCTGTGTCCTGTGCAGCCAGCAGGGTGAAGTGCCACAAGTGGATGGGACAGCCCCAGGGAGGCGTCAGCATGAAGGACACGAGCTGCTCAGTCCCTGTGCCCACATTCGCCCTCTCCCTATTGTAAGACCCCAGACAGCACCAGCCATGGTTACGGTGCCAGGGCTGCACTCTGCACCATGTGCCTGTATCTGGGCTGCTGGGCACCTCGGTCAGGCCCACCATGTCCCCTGGAGCTCTGCCGATGCTCCTCGTCCTCATTGGCGCATTCTGCCTGAGTGAAAGACCCTGTGTGCGCAGCCCTTGCCCTGTTCCTGCCGCGGCCCCTGGGGTTTGTGCTCAGGTTTCCATGTGCTCTCCCATGGAACCTGGGGACCCAGGGCCTGCGGGTCAGGTGGCCTCCCCTCTCCTCAGCCCTGAGAAAGGCTCTATCCTCACCACTCCACATGCCAAGTGGCACCTGTCCAGCCCCCTGAACGTGCCTGTCTTCAGCCATCCCCTGAGGCTCAGCTGGACACAGAGCTTACCAAGGCCAGGCCATGATGCTGACCACGCGCTGCTTACTGGGAGCTCAGCCCTGCCGGCCCACAGCGCCCCTCCTGCCGGCAGGACCAGAGCAGTCTGAGGACAGGACGGCCACCAGGAAGGGAAGCGCATTGCAAGGCAGCCACACAGTGCCTCTAAGGACAGGGCCCAGGACAGAGGGACAAGTCCATGCCCAGCATGTTTTTATTTGGAAAGAGACTGGAGTTCAGGCTGCCCCGGTTCCCATTAGCCAGCTGTGCAGTGCAGCTGGGCAGACTCCCACTCCTCGCCTCCCGCCTGGCCATCATGCCAGGGGCCGGCTCCTCATGCAGGGGGAACAGGGACTGACCAGGTGGCATCCGTGGAGAGGACCTGGGCTGGACACCCTGCCAAAGGTGTCCGGGGTGCTGCCCAGCTGACTCGGCAGAAGCTGCCTGGAGCCAGCTTGGCGCAGGGGAGTGACAGGCACATTCCCGCCCTGCAATGTCTGGGACACGAGTCAGTGGGATGGGAACATGCCTGGGACGTGCCGGAGCTGGGTCCTCGCATGGTGCTGGTGGGAATTGAAATTGGCACAACCATTCAGGAAGGGAGTGACCATGCCCAACCGCAGGACCTGGGGTTGCTGTCTGGGCGTCGGCGCCAGAGAAGTGAGCACTGGTGTGCCCGCGGAGAGGGACACGTCTGCCAGTCAAGGAGTGGGCCGAAGATTGTGGCCACCTGTACACGGGAACTGAGAGGCGCTGACAGCTCATCAAGCCTGGAATGTGGGTGGGCGAAGCTGCACAGACCCTTTCGTTTAAAGAAACGTCTAGAGCAGGCAGTCCTGGAGCACGGGTGTGGCTCAGTGGTCCTCTGAGCTGGGCAGATGACACTGGGGGACAGCTGAGGGTCCAGGGTTGGTTTGGAGGTGGTGGACTGTGGTGCTGGCCACGCACTCTGGAAGCTCGCGGGCACACTGTGGGCGTGGGCTGTACAAGGGGCGTCTCCTGCCTCAGGAACAGCAGTGCCCTGAGAGGAAGCAGGGACGCGCCCCCGTGTCCACAGCAGCCCAGAGTCGGAAACAACCCAGGTGACATGTCAGGAGCGCGGCTAAAGACAAAGGTGCTGCTCGGCAGGGGAGGAGCCAGCCCTTGTGCCCCACGGCAGCCTGGGGGCTCCCCGAGAATCACCCAGAGTAGAAGCACCCATCCCAGCCGGGGGCGTGCTGGAGGGTCCTTCGGCTAAGGCTCTCTAAGTGACTGGAGAGAAGACAGACAGATCCGTGGGTGCCGGGGCAGGGAGGCACCCGTTGATGATGACCCTCCGTCTGCGCCAGGCCGACTGTGGGAAGGCGTCATGGGCTGAGAGGCCACCCCGCAGGGCGCCTGCAGGACTGGGGGTTTGGGATTGTGGGGGCTCTGGCCGCCTTCCTGTGGTCAGGTTGAGCTTTGATCTTGTCCCCTCGGGAAGCTGGGAGGGGTCTCCTCCCTACAGCTCCTGTAAGTCTGTGGTCACCCAAGAGTACAGGCTTCAGGCCTTGGGGCACGCCATGTCCCAGTGACCTTAGAGGCTGAGGCAGGGAGACTGCGAATTTGAGGCCATCCTGGGCAACATGGCAAGACCCCGACTCAAAATAGAAAAGTAGGAAAGGGCTGGGTGCCGCAGCCTGGCTGGCTGGGCAAACTAACTGGGGGGTGACGAGCAACTTGTGTACATTGATACAGCAGGAATAAGAGCCGTTTATTGTAGGACAGGAGGGGTATATATACATTCCACACAGCTTATCTAATTAACATAAAGTAGATACAGCAGTCAACCAATAAGGAATCTCCACACTTAATGGCTCACTGGCGTTACTTCACAAACCACTCCCTCTGGCATTTTGCCAGGCACCATCCAGACTTGTTTACAGACTCTAACAATTCCCCCTTTTGTTTAATTTAAATAATGACCATAGTGGTTTTTACACAAACACCATAAATAATCTGCTACAAGCAGAAGGGGAGGATACAAAATGCCACAATACCAAGCCAATTGATGGCTCCATGCAAGAAGCCCTTGGAAAAATTATACCAGCAATGACACTGTTAGCAAAGATACCGAGTTACAATTTGTTGTAGATTACAGTTTGTTGTTTTAGTCCAGATAAAGTCTCAATAGATTAACTCACAGTCCAGGTAAATCACAGTCCATGTAAGTTCTGCAGGCAGCTAGCTTAAATCATAGTCCAGGTAAGTTCTGCAGGCAGCTAGCTTAATCCGAAGTCTCGTCCGGTTCTCAGCCAAAGTCTCCTCCGGTTTTCAGCAACACTGGAAATTCTTTCACCCTCGTTTTCATTGGCACTGGGATGAAGGCAGGAACTCCAGCAATGATGCTAAAGAAAATCCTGTAGTATTCCAGCAGGCACTAAGAAAACAAACTTCTGGAAAATTTAGTACATTATCTCAAGGTTTTTTTTACATTTGAAATAAGCCTTAATGGTGCTCATTACTCATTAGCTTCCAGGTGTGGGAGAACCATTGTAGTTACTGGCCTTGGAAACATCAAACTTCAGGGACGCGGCTGTCTTCCGCGCCTGCAGCATCCACACCTGCAGCATCCCGGGCAGCCCCAGCTGGATAGGAAGCCCGGTGACAGTGTGCCCAGGGTTGATCCCCAGTGTCACCAAAAGAAGGTTAGAAAAGTTAATGTCCCAGACTGTAAGATTGCAGGTGAGCTGCTGGGCAGGGAGGACAGGGCAGTGGGGGACAGCGGTCTGCTGGGGATACCGAGGAGGCGTCCCCCACGTGAGGGGCCAGCGCTGCCCCCACGGAGCACGTTGCATGGGTTTGGGGAAGGGAGGACTCTCGGCTCCCAGGGCAGCACAGGTGCTTAGCTCTAGGTCAGGAGGACATGCGTCTGCCACCAGAGTCGGCCAGGGGACTGAGGCTGGAGGGCAGATCACCCCGCCCGCCCACGTGGGCACGAAAACAGCCTGCACAGGTTGTCACCGCGACACCGACTCACCACGCGGGGAAGTAGCAGGCCGACCTCAGTGTGACTGAGTTGCCCCCGGGATCTGGTGTCACCTGGTGGGTGTGCGTGGGCCTGGGGCAGCAGAGCAGTGGCAGGACACCGAGCTCCGCCTGGGCTCAGTGTGAGGACAGTACGTGTGGCTGTTCCCAGGCCTCTCCAGAGGTCTGCCACAGGTCTGTTCCGCGTCCCTCCAGAACCTGGCCCAGGTCACAGGGTGGGCACACACAAGCCACATTTCCAAGACTGTGTCTACATTTAGGATGCAGGACACAGGCTTGAAGAGTTAGGGACACGCTGAGTGACCACTCCTTCCATGGAGTGTCTCAAATGACTCTATTTCAGGGTCTTTGCGCTGCTCTTTAATGATCCTGCCTCTGCCTATGGACGTGCCCACCGAGGTCAGGGGTGGCACAGTCCCTGCTGCCCAGCCATGACAAGCACCGCTTGTTGAGGGAGGATACCTGGGTCATCTGAGTCACCATTTCTCTTGCTGTCCTTGTCCTTCAGTCATCAAAAGCTGGCTGTTGGCTTGGAAGGAAGCCAGTGTGATTTTCCCAGTGACTTGTGCACCAGCCAAGGGAGGCAGGAGGCAGAATTCTGGCCCAGCTCTGCCCTGCCTCCACTGTGTGTCCCCAGGCAGTAATATGACCTCTCTGGGCCTGTTCATTGAGTGAATCTGAAAGGGTTGAGCTAGGCCAGCTATGGCAGATAGCTTCTGCCTCCCAAACCAGCACAAACTGACTCGTGGCTGCCTGCAACTAGTCTCATGCTGGAGAGTTTGGGAAGTTGAACAAGGACCCACACCGCTCCCAGCCCAGGAAGCCCCAGCTTCCCCCCCACCTGCTTCCCATGGGGATTAGGGATAGTGTCACCTCCTCACAGATGGGAGACAGCTCTGGGAGAGGGAGGTGACTTGCTGGAGGTCTCGGGGGTTTCCTAGCTGGTGAGGTGAGAGCCGGGCCTATTCCAGGCTGCACTCTGCATTCCTGCCCTGGCTCAGGAAGGGGGAGTCTCCACGCAGCTCCGCTCCCCTGGCCGCAGACTGCAAGGGGCTCTGGCCCTTCCCCTGTAGCACTGGACTGCCAGCTCAGCTCTGGAGTGAGCTACTGTGGTCTGTAGCGTCCTTTAGGGGAGCTCACTGTGTAAAGTAGACTCAGTGACGTAGGCCCGGTCACTCAGCATGCACATTGTCACTCGCAAACCAGGTAAGCTGAATGTTGACCCAACCCACAGATGGAGGGGTCGAGGCTCCCTGCAGCGAGGCCAGGGGAGAGCAGGAGGGAGGCCTGTGAAGAGCTGTGGCCCCAGGAGCCTGGGACAGTAGCGCTCTGTGGCCTGAAATGTGCATGACATCCCTTCGTGCCTTCCACCCTGACTTGAGCCACCACCTTGGCTTAATGAAACCCAGCAGCATCTCCAGCCCTGAGCAGTCTGCGTATCAGAGGGGAAAAGCACTAGTGGATTATTTTACCGTCCCTTAACCTGAACAGGCACAGTGTGCACGTGTGGAGTGTGCACTGCTATTTGCAGGGGACTGTGCCCTCCCTCCCTCTCCAGTGGACACTTCTGGCCCAGCCATGACTTGAGCCCGAGTCCCTCCTGCCTCCAGCTCAGCCCCCTCCTTCCTGGAGCCTCAGAGGAGTGCTGACTCACTGGCTTGGTGCCTTTGGGACCTCCCTGGGGGAGAAATAGCCCAAGACTCTGGAAAAGAGTTGGCTTGACAGGAAACAGCCAGCAGCCAGCAGTGGGCGGTGGGAGGGCCAGGCGGGGCCAGGGTGTCCTGGGCAGGGCCTCCCATGCTGGCCCTCAGGGGCCTCCACGGCTGTTTCCTGGCAAAGGTTTATCTCAGCAGCTGCATCCTGGGGTGACCACATCCCTTGGGGAACGACCTCAGACCAGCCCCCAAGTCCCGGTGTCCCCTCCAAGGGACAAGGCATCTTCCTGGCAGACAAGTCGGGGTCTGGCCAGTTGGTCTGTGGGTTTTCAATCCGTGTCCCCAGGGTTGCTGCAGCCTCTCTGCGCATCCCTGAGGTCCCCGCCGCATCCAGAGCCAGAGGGCTACAGGACTGCGCGGCCACTCAGGAGGAGCCGCTCATTTGTATCTCATTTTCGAGTTATTATCAAGCTGCCGCTTGTGAGAGTGTTTTGACAGCAGCTGTCAGCAAGGTGCAAGCGGCTGCCATCCCCTCAGATTGGCTGAAGACACCTATGGCAGCCAGAGGAATAATGGCCAGGCCAGCCTGCCGCCAGGGGGAGGAGGCAGGAGGAAAAGAAAATAGCTCAGGCTGCCCAACCCAGCGTCATTAGCATTTTTCTGACTCCCACTAGAGAAGGCAGCAGGAAAAGACTGGGATTGTGTCTTGTGTTTTATCTAATTTATTTTATTTGAGGTTTTTGGCACCGGGGAGGTGGGAGGAGAGAGGATCCATCCAAACAACCCTTTAGGCTTGTCAGAGTTCATTTATTGAATTAGCGAGGTGACTGCTCAGGGCTCCCAGCTGCCTGGCTGCAGTCCCCAGGGCAGGAGCCTGGTGCTGGTGAAGGAGCTTGGATGCAGGAATGGGTGCTCCGGCCAGGGAAGCAGGATGCAGGAGCGGGGCATTCCGATCAGCAATGCCCCTTCCTCTCCCTCCCTCCCTCCCTCCTTCTCTCTCATCCCCTTTCTCCCTCTCCCCTCTTCTTAACTGAAGTGCAGAGGGACACACATGCTCCCTCCTTCCCTGAAGATTCTTCTCTATCCATAACATAAATCGTCCCCGTGCGTTTTGCCAGACACGGTGCCACTGTGCACCCAGGCAGGGGCCTGTGGGGTGCTGGGAATCACTGCCTTTCACCTAAGAGGCTTAAAATTCATTGTTTGGTTGGTTTCATTCTGTTTTTAAGTATGAAAAAAACTGTCAGCGACACCAGAAGGCAGCTGCCTGGTGATGGGGGCACACTCTGCCTCGACCGAGGGCCCGTGGGGGTGTTCTGCCAGGCACACGCAGCCGGAGAATGTTGGCACGGCACGAGGAGACCATGTGTCGCTCTTGTTTCCACCCAGAAGGTCCCCGGCACCAGCTTTGTCCCCCAGCCGTCTGAAGCCCCTCTGTTGGGAGCGCTGGGCCTGGGTCTTCCTGCTGTCGGTACCAGAGAGCCGAAGGGAGCCATGGTCTGGGGTGCAGTGGTCAACCCGGCCACTTATTGGGGACATGTGGTGACAATTAGGGTTGTCATGGCTTGAGGGGTGCTGCTGGCCTCTAGGCAGGAGCCAGGGGTGATGCTGAATGTCCTTTGACATGCAGGACAGCCGAGGTTGGTGCTTGAGTCTATGGGTAGGGGCTTTGACAGCGGAGGGGACAGCAGCGAGCTTTGAGGCTCTGAGGTTCCGAGTGGGGTGTGGATGGCATGGGCCATCTAGGGCATCTGGGGGGAACGGCTGCTGCCCAGTAAACCCAGGAGTACTCCTGGTCATTGCAACAACCAAAACTGGGTCCACAGGACCACCCCTAGCAGTGCCACCCTGTAAGACCTGCCACCTTTATTTATTTTTTCTTCCAGGAAGACTCTGTGCTAAATGCCAGGACGAGTTCCCACCATCCCTTTTCATGTGTAAGTGACAGTCCCCCCAGGTGGAAGTTTACCTCCACTTAAGAGACGGAGAAGAGAAAGTTACAGAGGTGACATCCCTGTTAGTGGCTGATCCCCAGGAACCTGGGTTTCCTTATCTGTCATGGGGCCCCGATGCCAGTCCTGCTGTTCCACACGTGTTTCATGTGCAAGTGAAGGAGGTCTGACCAGGGGAGGTGTCGGCACAAGGAAGTTGTGATGGTGTCGGACCTGGAAGAGCTCAAACCCTCGCGCGTAGTGAAAAGCTGTGGTCACCTTCCGTGGGCTTAGCTGCCATGGGGTCGGGGACTTGGTAGATCGAGGCTCCAGGCCTGGCTGGGTGTGGGCTGACATCTGGGGTTGCAGAGTGGAGGCAGATGTCCTTGGACTGACGCGGTGGGCGCTGCTTGCCGTGTCACTGAACACGCTGGGGACATAACATGGTTACAAACCCAGTCTTCTGTCACGGTTGGGTCTTACAGAAAGCCTCCAGCCTGACAGTGAAGTCCCGAGTCTCAGCACAGTTCCTCCTGTACGCCCCTCCAGCCCCCGTCTCTCGGAGCCTGGCTGGGCATCAAGGTGGCCTCAGGGACTTGTAAAAAGTTGGGCTCCGGTGCCACCACACCAGCCCAATGAGAACCCCTGGGTGTTGGCATTTCTTAGGCGCTCAGTGCCCCGCTGACCCATGCAGGCACATCACAGCCCAGGATGGGCCACTGCTCCGCAGAGGGCAGGTGGCGAGGCTCCGGGTTGTGGGTGGTAGTGCCAGGCTGCCCAGCTCCATGCTCTGCACTCAGAACCCAAGACGGTGGGCGAGCAAGCGGCCGGGCAGCTCCAGCCCTCTCTGCCTTCAGCGATGTCATCTTCTTGTGTCACAAAATGCTGTTTTGGGGATTCTCCAGCCATTAAAACATGAACACCCTCTCCCCGCGGGCTGTGCAGAGGTGGTCTGGGCCGTGTCGGCCGCATGTGCTCTGCACGTGCGCCCTGTCCCGTCCAGCGCAGCGCACAACAGGGTTCTCAGAGGAAAGCAGGCGTCCTGCCCTGAGCCCTGCGTGTTTCCATCCAGTCACCTCCGGCCTTGGGCTTTGTGGCCCTGGTGATGCTCGTCCCTCTCTACCCATGTCAGAGGACACCCCAGCCTCCTGGCCTCCTGGCCATGTGCCCCTGAGTTGTCACCTCCCTGTGCCTGGAACCATCTCTTCCATGCAGATACACTTGTGTCCCCCTCCCCAGCCTTTTTGGTCTCTTCAGATGTCCCCTCCTCAGTGAGGCCACCACTGAAAAGGCACCGTGAGCCTCCCCTGAGGGGAAGTGTCCTCCTGCTCTCACCCCCGGGCTGATGAAGAGTCTGAGGCCCAGGGTCCCCTGTGGGCCTGCAGGGCTCCTCTGCCGTCCCTCCTCCCCAGATGGTGCTCGGTACATGGTAGGCACATGTTGTGGGCTCAGGGGGACAACACTGAGTGCAGGGACAGATGGATCCCCAGAGTCCCCTCCCTGGAGAGCTGGCGACTGAGCCCAACCTGATGGGGCCTCCACCAGAGGAATGCAGCGTCTGTGCTTGACACAAGACAAAGGAGGGTCTGGGGCAGCAGTGATGAATATGCGGACCCCATGGACCGCTGTGAGCCACCATGGTGAGGCCCGAGGTGGGCGGGGCCGTCAGTGCTGGGGCAGAGAGGCCCCTGCCCAGCGCTTGATGGGCACTTGTCATTTTAAGTCCTGTAAGGACTCTGTGCCTGTCCAGACCTGCCCAGGTCTGTCACTGGTTCACGTGGCAGAGCTGAGGCAGGGGCATTGGGTGGTGAAAAATTGCAAAGAATACTGAAAGAAGCTGTGTTGGGGCCCCGGACAAGTGTGTCTTCCTGTGTCCCCGAATGCCACCTGTATCTCTTACCCAGTTGTGATGACCAGAAACGTCTGCAGACATTGCCAGGTGTCCTGGGGGATGGAGCTGGGGACAGGACAGAGCCCCTTTGGTTGAGAACCAGACCTGTTAGCAGATAGTCCTCGGGGAGGGTTCATGTGTGTTCAAGCGTGTGTGGAGCGTGCAGAGGGTTCATGTGTGTGCACGTGTGCGGGGTGTGTGGATGCGCTGTGTGTTGGTGGCTCTGTATTAAAGCCAGGAGCCCCGCTGGCTCCTCCAGCTCATCCCACGGTTGCTAGAGGTTCTCCCCCCACCCGCATTTGTCATCTGTCCCTGTCAGGAAGAGTCCCGTCTCCGTAGCGCAGTGCACTGCCCTGCTCTGCCCTGTTGTGCAGATGTTCTCAGAACTGGTCGCCCGTGGGCAGTGAACTTGGGACGCTGGGTTTCTTGGCCCTTTGTACACACGCCTCTTGTAAAAACCTCAGTTCCCAACAAAGACACGAGGCTGCAGGTTCTGTTGAGAGTGGTGACCTGTCTGTCCTTTACACCATCACGTCCCCAGCACCATGCCTGGCACTTAGTAGGTGGGCAGTGAAAATGAGTGCCGTGGTATGGATCTGACGTGGCCCCAAGGGCCCCTGTGTTACAGGTGAGGTCCCCAGGCCATGGCCCCAGGTGAGGAGGTGGCGGAAACCAGGAGGGGTAGGGCCTTGGGCGGTGGAGGCCACTAGGGTGTGTGCCCTGCAAGGGTGCTGTGGCACTCTGGCCTCTCGTTTGCCTCCCTGTGGGATGAGTGGCTTTGTCCACCACATGTGTCACCCAGAAGCCTCCGACTGAAGCCTCCCAACCTGGGAGCCAAAGTGAACCACTCCCTCTGCACTGGTCGCTCCCAGGGGCACCCCTGCTTGACCTGGCCATGCTCCTCGGTGGCTCTCCTGAGTCCCCCCAAGCCCGTGTCCTGTTCAGGATGCACCATGGCCTGAACCCTTCCCTCCTCCAGGTCCCGTCTGAGACGCCCAGGCCTCCAGGGGAACCTCCCAGCCTCCCGTGAGCCTGCCCCTCCTTCCGCCTCATTAAGGCCAGTTTGAGAAGCGGACTTGTAATCTCCCCCATGGAAGGAGAAGCAGAGGGTTCTGGAAAAGCTGTTTCTGCGAGTGCTGGCCAGGCGTGCCCAGGACCCAGCTGGACCAGAGCTGGTGACCTGTGTCCTGGGAGGGCAGAGGCTCAAACCAGACAGACCTGGGTCCAGATCCCCGCTCAGCCCTACTGGGCGCATGGCCCTGTTGGCTGCTGGCCTGGGGTGCTTTGTCTCCTCCTGGGTGACGTGGGGGCACCTCGACTCTCCTGGTGGTGGAGGACTGAGGTCAGTATCAGACAGGCTGTTGGGACGCTGGCTCTGCCATCTCCAGTCCTGACCTCAGGCACACTTGTCCCTGCCTCGCGCATCTGTCGTGAGAGCAGAGGTGAGTCTCAGCCCAGTGATATGGCGACCCTGGACCCCACTGCACAGGGACCAGAGGGGTTGTTCCTTCCCGCTTTTTAAAAGTCAGTTTTATTTTGTGTTTGCTAAACTGAGAGTGGCTTCGCTGAACAGGAATGGGACCTTCTGCTGGCTCTCCTGCAGCAGCGCAGCTGGCCTGCCCGGCAGGTGCTCCGCCCAGTGGCCCTCTCTCCTGGGGCGCTGTCTGAGCTGGACAGCACCCCCTCCTAGGCTGGCTCCATTCAGAACAGCACCGGGGTGGCTTTTGCGGCCTTGGGAGCCTCCTTGACATCTCTGGGTGTCTGGGCACAGTGTTCTTTGGCGGGGAGGGGGGGTGGCCTTGTCTTTCACCTTCTGGTCCTCAAAGTCCTCCCTCACTCTTCCTCCCCTACATCCCCCACACTCTCCATCCCTCCTTTCTCCTTTTCTAATGTCTGTTAGGCTCACTGCCCTCCAGGGACTTCATGCTCCACCTAACTCCCTGTCCAGTGAAGGAGAGGGGCACATAGGTAGAGTGTGTGGCCACCCAGGGGTCTCGGGTGGGAACCAGGTGGGTCTTGGGTGCCTTGTTAGGCCCCTTAGTGTGGCCCCAGGTGTCACTGGGAGGGGGGGTGTCTGAGGTTCCTCCTGGGAGCTGCGTTTGTCAGTAAGCACGTGTTCCCTGGAGGTTGTCGGTGGCCCAGGTACCCCAGGCTTGCTCCTGGAGCCCCCCTGGCCACAGGTCTCCCCCTCCCGCAGCCTCTGCCCCTCCTCAGCCCCAGGCCTCCCCAGGCTGCTGCAGACTTCCATCTCCAAACTCCTCCTAGAGACATCAGAGTGCCTTTGAAATGTGCCATTCTTCACCTCTGGGGGGCTGGGGATTGCTGGAGCAAAGAATCAGCTAGAGTGGGGTGTTTTGCTGTCTGCCCATCCTGCAGCCCGTGGAGTGGGCAGGCCCTGCGGGTCAGTGACTTACGAAAGGCCAGAGCCCCAGTGCAGGGTTCAGAGGCAGCTCTGAGTCCCAGTGGGCATGGAGAGCCAGGACCGCCTTGGGTGGCCCAGTCCCTGGGCATGCGGGGTGACGGGTGGGGAACATGTGCTGGCTGCTCCTCCCAGCTGCCCGCACTAGTCCCCCTGAGATGGGAGAGCAGGTCCCCAGGTGATCGGATGTGTGGCTCCCAGAGGACAGAGGCCAGCAGCAGTCTGTGCCAGGCCCCTGGAGGCCTCGGGGTTCTGATATGGACGCTGAGGTGGGAGGGCCCAGCTGCTGGGAACCAAGCAGCATCCCCAGGGACACACCATGCGCCTGCCTCCCAGCAACGTTAGAGTCTGTAAACAAGTCTGGATGGCGCCTGGCAAAATGCCAGAGGGAGTGGTTTGTGAAGTAAGCCAGCGAGTCATTAAGTGTGGAGATTCCTTATTGGTTGACTGTTGTATCTAGTTTATGTTAATTAGATAAGCTATGTGGAATGTATATATACCCCTTCTGTCCTACAATAAACGGCTCCCACTCCTGCTGTATCAATATACACAAGTTGTTCGTCACCCCCTGATTATTTTGCTGCAACCAGACTGCGGCACAGCAGAGGCAACGTGGCCAAAGCTGGTGCCCAAAGTGGCGCCTCTGCCACACGGGACAGCAGGGCCTCCCAAAAGGGCCTCCTGTCTCCAGTTGTTCCCATGAGTGGGTGGGGCAGGGAAGCCATGCGGGTGGTGGGGCGCATGCCCAGCCTGGAGGAGCAGCCTCCTGACACCCGGGACATGGGCTCCGTGGTCCTGGCCAGGGCTCTCTCCCATCTCCCCACCCTCTGGCCGTTTTCAGCAGTGGAGGCTGCATTTTGTCCACACAGGGCTGGGAGGGAAGGGAGCCAGCCACAGGCTCTGGCAGGCTGTCTCTTACAGAAAGGGCCTGGTGGCCGGAGGAAGGCTGGTTCCCTGTGGCTGTCCCACAGCTTCTCTGACTCACCATTTCCCTTCCGTGGAGCAGATGTGACTTTCCATGCGGGTCTGCCTTCCACCGCCCCAGCTGGGCCTCCTCGGCCACGGGAACTTGGACCTGTGTCTTTGGAGGTGGGGACATTAGGCTACAGGACGCTCTGTCTCCTTCCTCCCTTCCCATGACAGATCATGCAATTTTTCTGGGGACACAGAGCTCTGAGGCTGAATTACTGCGACGGCTGTATCATGGCAACCATACCTGTCCTGGCTCCTGTCACTCTCCTGTGCCACCGCAGCCTGCAGGAACTTGCTCCAGAGAAGTCATTATGGGGCAGGCGGATCTGAATGGGAGCTCTCCCGAGCCCCTCTTGCCCCCCAGGCCCATCAGGCAGTGCCCTGGGCAGGAGCCTGGGTGACAGGCAGATGGGGGGTCAGGCGGTGGGTGCGTGATGGGGGTGCGCGTGTGTGTGGCCCACAGCCCACTGGAGTCCACAGAGCCAGGGACACTTGTTGAGGGTGGAGGTTTCGTAAAGGGATGAAGCCTAGAGGGCTCCTGTCTTTCTGCCCTCCTGATTTTTACCCTCTTCCGTTCATTTCTTAGCTACTGACCACAGGGTAGGACCCTAGGGGATGTGTTGGTGACCCTGCTGTCCAGGTGGGAACAGGGACTGTCACAGTGCACAGGCTCATCACTGGATCCTGATGTTGGGCGTGTTGCTTGGCGGGTGGGGAGGCTGCCCAGGAGGGGCCTTTGACCTGACACCTGCAGGACCTAAGCAACTTAGTGAGACTATCTATAAATAAAATATAAGAAAGGGCTGAGGATATGGCTCCGTGGCTATGCTATGGATTCAATCCCTGGTACCAAAGAAAAAATTAGCTCACTTAACTGGTCAACCCTCCCAATACCAGCCTCAGCCCTTTTTATGTAAAAAAGAAGTAAATGTAGAGCCACATCAATGTTTATAGCAGCTCAATTCACAATAGCTAAGCTATGGAGCCAACCTAGGTTCCCTAGAAGAGATGAATGAATAAAGAAAATGTGATATATATACACAATGGAATATTACTCAGCCATAAAGGAGGAAGAAACCATGACATTTTCTGGCAAATGGATAGACCTAGAGACTATGGTGGTAAGTGAAATAAGCCAGTGCCAAGAAACAAAGGTCATTTTTTTCTGATATGAGGAAATTAACCAAAAAGGGGTGGGAAGAGAAAAAAAGGGAAGAAAGGAGGATGGGAAAAGGAAAGACAGTGGAACGAATTAGACATAACTTTCTTATGCACGTTTATCAATACACCACAGTGAATCTCTCTGTCGTGTACATCCACCAGACTGGGGTCCTAATTAGAATCAGATGTATTTCTTGCTTGTATAAATATGTCAAAATGGACTTTATTGTCCTGTATAACTAAAAAGAACCAATAAAAAAGAGGAAGTATCTAAAAGCACAGGCTCGAAATTCAAACCAACCTACTTTACATTCCCGCTGAGGGCCAGTGACTTTGCTCAAGTGCAGCCAGAATTGGAGGAGAGGAAATGTTGAAGCAGAGCCCTTGAAAGGTTGTTTCAGGATAAAAGTTGTATTGATGTCATCAAGGTAGCAAAACAGAATCCTGCCGATTGATGCATCTGCCTGTGTCAACCGTGTCCTCCCCTCCCCTAGTCCTTGTGCAAAAGTGAACCTGGAGACAAAGGGATCCTATTTAACCTTGTGGTGTGAGTGAAATGCCTCCTGCTGTATGTAACCCAAGGACTCCAGAAACAGGGAAGTTCACAGGAAAGACCCAGAGCTTTTCTGATTCTTCTCCAAGTTCTCCACAAACAGGGGAATACAGCATATGTCATGGGGTGTGGTGCAAAGAGATTAATAGGACCCTGTGTGGGAAGTGCTGAGTGTAGACTCTGGGGAGCAAACCTTGGAAGATGTCCTTAGTGTTGGGAGTCGCCTGGCTTCAAAGACTAACTTCCCCATCCCCCGAGAAGAGCCGTCCAATGGTGAGCCCTGCTGGCTCACATGATCCTTACCCACCAATCAGACTAACCCAGCTGGCTCACATGATCCTTACCCACCAATCAGACTAGCCCTGATGGCTCACATGATCCTTACCCACCAATCAGACTAACCCAGCTGGCTCACATGATCCTTACCCACCAATCAGACTAGCCCTGATGGCTCACATGATCCTTACCCACCAATCAGAAAGCACCCCAAGCCAACTGTCAAACCCTTCAACTCTTAAACTGTCATAACTGTCAAACCACCCCCGGCTCTATAAATATGCAGAGATGTTCCTCAATAAACGAGCATTTCCTCCGATGACAAGCCTTGTTTGTTCTTTCACTTAGAGCTCAGCATCTGGCTGGGTGAGCTCCTTTCCAAGACTGAGCACCTGTTGCCACTCACCACCTGCCTGTTTCTATGGAGCTGGAAGCTGGACTTGGCACAGAGGGCACTTGTGTGTGTGCTGGGGACTGAACCAGGGCCTTGTGCCTGTGAGGCAAGCGCCCTCCCATCTGAGCCGACCTCTAGCCCAGAGGGCACATTGACCTTGTGTGACTGGACTTATTTGGCCAATTCACCTACCACACCCTAGGAACGGAGGATCTTAAGAAGGCAGCATCTCCAACTTCAAGGAATTCATGGTCTAGGTCGGGTGCAGTCTCTGAAAAAACACCTGCACGTCGCCTGGAATCTTGTTAGTAATTCAGTCCTGTCCCCATTCCTGGAGCCACCCAGTCAGGACTCTGTGGGGTGGTGTCAGCACTTGGTGTTTGACAAGCCCTCCGGGGGCTTCTGATTGCTTCAGTGGGAGAACATGACCTAGTGGGAGAGAGGCAGATGAAAAATATGATTTTTTTTTTTTTTTGGTGGTTCAGGCCAATCCAGGGACCCTGGGAACAGAGACAGGAGGGTTGCCCGAACTTGGGGGTTTTATAGGGAGGTTGGGGCATGAGCTGAATCAGGAAGTACAGATAAAGAAAAGGCCCCTTTCCTGGAAAGGGGAGGAGTCCCCTGTCTCCCAAGTGGCTGTGAACTTTAGGGTGAGGAGGGTATTCTTGAGTGGCAGGGAGGGTGGCAGGTCTACCTGGGTGTCATTGTGAGGAGGTGGCAGGGGGTCTTCCCTACTGGGGAGCCCTGCAGGTTAGAAGAGCAGCGCCTAGTTCCTCGTGGGCCACACAGCACCCTGGGCGTCCTTGGGAGGCCCAGGGTGGGAGGGACCATGGCTTCCCAGAAGGTGGGAGGTCAGCAGATGCCTGCAGAGTCCTGTCTCTAGAGTGAGGATGTTGAAGGTAAAAGTGAAGAATAGCTTTGTCTGTGGGTGGGAGGAGACCAGAGTAAGGATTCAGGGCAGAGCAAGTTAAAAAAGAGAAAGGGCCTCCATATTGCTTAGAAAGCAAATTTTCTGGAAAAGTGTCTGGTGAATGGTGGCTCTTTTGACAAGGCTCAGGTACAGTCCCTAGGGTCCCGGGGGCAGCACTTTCTCTAGCTTGCAATGAGCTCCAAACACATTCGGAAGGAGAATTCAAGGACTATGTGCCTCTAGAAGAAACCAATAAGACCTCTGCCCATGAACCCACATTGCACCGTGTTGGTAGATGCCTCCTGATGTTAGAAATGAAAATATGGGAGAAATCGGACATGTTTGAACAGGTGAAATGCAGCCGTGAGCTTCTTAGAAGCCAGAGCGGGAAACGATCCTCCCTTGGGTCTGAAGAATTTGATTCCATTTTAGGAGTGTAGACTCTTAGATCTGCGAGAGCCTGAAGCAGGGTCTGTGGATGGGCCGATATTTGGGGCCAGACAGTTACTCACTATAGAGGGCTGGCCTATGCCCACTAGGTGCCGATGGCACAGCCCCCTTGTCCAGCTGTGACAGCCAGATGTGTCTACCAAAGGTGACCAAGTTCTCTTGGGGCAGACGTTTCTTGGTGAGGACCCTCTATTGGAGACCTATGTCCATTCTCTCCAATGCTCAGCTCATCACAGGTGATTTTGCAGGTGGAGAAACTGAGGCCTAGATAGGTCCCCAAAGTCCACTTAGGATAAGTCACCCTAACAAGATACCAAGGAGCTGTTATCAGGGGACATTTTCTTCCCATGCCTGCATTCATTCTTTCCTTCAAGAACCTCCCTCCCAGAGTGCACTGAATCCCACCATGTGAATTCTAGGAGCCACTAGGGGGTTCTTCAGGGTCATCCTGCTCTAGGAGCAAGGGAGCTGGACGTCCATCCAGCAGCTCCCACAAGCCCTTGGTCAGGGCTTCTCTGTTAATCTCCCAATGGGCAAACCCTACTGTACCTAAACCCAAACCCAAATCCCCCAATCCCCAGGATAATTAAACAAGGAGTTAGAGCCTGACAATAGGAAACAGAGCCAGCCACACCAGAGCTGTTGTGAATACCGTGGGTACCAAGAGCAAATAAGGCGTGGCCCCTGTTCTACTGAAGTTCATCAGAGAGGGAGGCAGGCACTGACCACTCCATGAAATGTCAGGTCACACAGAGGCAACACTACAAAGAACAGGTGTGTGACACTCAAGGTGTAAGTAGCAAAGAACTCTTCCATAGTCC
The DNA here is from genome assembly GCF_048772815.1 of Callospermophilus lateralis. NCBI lineage: Eukaryota > Metazoa > Chordata > Mammalia > Rodentia > Sciuridae > Callospermophilus > Callospermophilus lateralis. The sequence continues at coordinate 152,327,724 of NC_135305.1, read as the reverse complement.
CTGTTGACACAGAAGGGACATTTGAGCTGGAATTCACAGGCCAAGGGAGCAGAGAAAGAACAGCATGTGCAAAGTCCCTGTGGCACTAAGTATAGCAGAAGCCAACTGGAGGGCCGGGAAGCAAAGAGAGAGGGGTCCAGTTGTAGATGTGGCCAAACCTTGAAGTCTGTGTTAGGAGGGCCACGGGGAACCTTTGAGGATTTTAGGCAGAGAGAGGCCAATTTCAGAGAAATATATGGGTTGTTATAAACAGTAAGTAGGTTTGGGTGGCAAGAGTGGAAGCAGGGAGACCCAGGTGCTCAGGGGTCCCTTCTACATACCAGATGGAAATTGGTAAAGGCAAGTAGCAGGTGTGAAGGACATTCTTCTAGACCCTAGAGAGCTTTACCCAAGATGTCACGCTACCCTCAAATCCAACAAGGAGGCAGACGCTCTTATTTCTTCCCATTTCAAGGAGGGAAAGATGGAGTCTTGAGTCTTCACAGAAGCAGTGGGTTCCTAACTCTCCAGCTCAGACTAGGAGAGTGGTAAAGGAGAAGGAAAGGGTGGGAGATGCTTTTGGGTGACTTTGACGCCACACTCGTTCATTCATGGAACGCATGCTGGTTCAAAGCCCGCTGCCTGCTGGCCATTCCTCAGGGAGCTTGTCCTCACCACAATGCTGCCTACCCCTCTTCCTGACGTCCCTTTTAGGTAGGTCTTGTGGTGCCCCATTTTTCAGATGAGAATATGGAGGCTCAGAGAGAGGAGATTATCTGACCCTAAACACTTAAGACACAAGAGAATATCCTCAGGGTTCAGACTCAGGTTGATCCAGTTCCCAAATGCATATTATTTCTTTTCCAACTCCACAGTCCCCCCAAAGACCCGGCCCAGCCCAGGAAGTCATTCGCTGCAGGCCTGGAGGGGCCTGGGAGGTCTGGGAGGTACTGAGTGTTGACATAGGGTCTCTGACAGGCATGGTATATAGTTTTAATTAAGGTTGTAAGGGGTGAAATCTGAGAACTCGGGTGGGTGGCCTGCGGGTCCTTTGACCTTCCAATGCATTATCTTCTAGGTCCACTGGATGAGTACCTGGTCGAGTCCTGGAATGTTCCAGAATCAGGACTCCAGAGATGCAATCCTGTGTTAAATGTAGGTGGAGATGCACTGCATGAAACCCAGAGGGGTGCTGGGAGAGTCGGCTGGACCCAAGCCTGCTCCTCCTGTTCTTTCATTAAATACATTAATTTGGAGCTGGGTATGATTTTCCAGGTGCAGAAGTTATTGGTCCCCTGGAGCTAGGGCATGACCCAGTTCTCAGGAACTGCCCTGTGTGTCTGGAGACCAGCTGGGGTCTCCTTAAAGGAGCCCTGGGCTGAGGAACAGGGGCTGGACTGAGGTCCAACTCGGCCCCTCATTTTTGGGGGGAGTGACTTTTCCTATTTCCTCCCCTCCCCCTCCCCCACTCCCCTTTGGTTCTTCCAGAGCTTTCCATTCCATGCCCTTATTTGGAAGGCACTTGGACTTGCAATTGGGGACAACTCAGTCACAACAAGTCTTAGGTAGACTCCCACTAGAGCTGCCGTCCTGGCACCCCTAGCCCCTGACCCCCTCTTGCCTCTGCTCATGATCACCCCCTCTTGAATTTGTGGGTACAGAGCTAGACCGAAAAGGAACTGCTCTTAAGAGGTAGGCAAGTGGAGGAGGGTACCACAGAGGCCCCAGGAAGGGGTGGCCATTCCTTAGGAAAGGGGAGCAAACAGCCCTCCACCAGGGCCACCTGCCGGGTTTGTGTTCTAGTGACTAAAAGGCTCAGGGGTCACTCTAGTTAAACTGGGCTAACTTGGCTGCTCGAAGTAACCACACAAGAGACACAAATACCTTTTTCTTTGGGGTTGCTGTGATGGCTTCTCTGAGCTGAAGGGTCGAGAGAGAGATATATATATATATATAGAGAGAGCGCACACGCTGACCCCTTTTATTGAGGAGAAGCTATTCAAATGAGGCAAGGGGTCAGGTTTCATGGGGCTGAGTCTATCTTCATGATGTCCACTGTCAGCAGGTTGACTGACACCTGGGTAGACCACATCCGAGGACACAGTAAGAGGAGGGGACACACACAAGGCACTTCCATGGAAGATTCTATCCTAAACAGGGCAAGGGGTTATATTACAAAGGAACAGGTGAGCATAGGTTCACCCATGGGGCTGTAGCAAGACACACCCATTTCTGTGACTGAGCACCTCAGCACCCAGCTGGGGAGTGTAACTCAGTCACCCATAAGGTTGGCCTCCCACATATTCCCCCTTTCTTAATATTAAAAAAAAAAAAAGAATGTAACTGGGATATTTTCTTTCAGTCACTTGGCTCTTGGTCCAAGGTCATCACAATCTGCTATTGAAACACAAAAAGAATTAGTAGAAAACATATTATCTTCTTAACAGTCAACACAATAATTTGGATTATTATTACCTTGCCAAACACTCATCAGAAGATTTTTAATCTTTTCCCAATTTTATTGGGATGCATTGTTTTTGGCCATAGTAACAGACATTTTCATTGCTATGGCATTTAGGCCTTTCCATAAACCATAGAGCAAAGGGCTCACTCACATTATTCATTACATTGTCTTCTAGAACATCATTATTTAGTTCTCATCCTTCCATCAGTGCCGCAGTCTGGCTGCAGCAAAATAACCGGGGGTGACGAACAACTTGTGTACATTGATACAGCAGGAGTGGGAGCCGTTTATTGTAGGACAACAGAGGTATTTATACACTCCACACAGCTTATCTTAATTAACATAAACTAGATACAGCAGTCAACCAATAAGGAATCTCCACACTTAATGGCTCGCTGGCCTTACTTCACAAACCACTCCCTCTGGCAAAATGCCAGGCGCCATCCAGCCTTGTTTACAGACTCTAACACATCACCACTTATCTGACCATGAAGGAAGTTGGATGTAATTTAAGACAAACGTTAAGAAAATTCATACATTGATCCATACATTGTAAGTTTTAAGACATAGCCACAAAGGTCAAAATTGAATAAGCAAGGAATAATATTTAAAGTAGTCACTTTAGGGATGCTGGCAATAATTAATGAGGCAATAAGTTGTATTCTTATAGGCTACAGGATATTTATCATTTTTTCTCTTCACTCTCATATTTAAGGAGTTAATTAGGTCTATCAGTAATACAAATACCCTTGGAAAAATCTATTTTAATTATATTTCCAACAATTGTCCATAAAGGTAAATGTAGTCTTAGTCACTAAAGTCCAGCATAATTGGCTGGCTTGGGTTTTTTATCTGCTGTCTAGCATAAGTTTCTGTCACTGGTGTGGTCAATTTGTTGCTTGGCTATTTGGCTACCTCAGTCATGGGAGCTGGTGATAACTGGCTGATGACAAACCTCAAGTCAATGTCCAGTAGCTCAGTTTCATTTTGGAATGTACACAACTGTTATAGGGTTTGAGTGGGGGCATGCCTGTCAATCTGCATAAGCAAGACAATATCCATAAGCCAATTATCTTCTGCCTAATGTAACCATACTGTGAGGAAACTATATGCTCGTAGCTGTTAGTTGCAACTGAAGGCTATTCTAACATTTTTTCCTCTTCTATTAAATTTATTGTCAAAGGAGAACCCTGATGAAAAAAGGAAGAAAAAGGAAAAGCATAGAAAAAAATGGGAACCAAGAAAGAGAAAAGCATCCAGACATGGCCCATTCCTGTAGCTGCATTTGTCTCCTGCTGTGGTGAGCAGGCAGTCACTGTTGACTAGGTCTCTGTCACTAGGGTTCTGATCTGAGCTGGATGTGGGGAGCAAAGCAGCCATGGGGCAGGAGACCTCTCTCAGAAGGGGAGAAGAATTAGGCCTTTGCACCAGTGTGTGGGGGGGTGAGGTTCTTTGCCTCACCTCTGTTGGCCCCCAAATTTTCTCCTGATGGCCCCTCTGCGACTGTGCCTGTCTTAGGTTGTCCCTCCCTTGAGGAATCTTACCCGTCATTGATAACCAGCCATCCTCCAGGGCCAAACAGGGTGATGTGGAGTGTACATGGCATCCTCCCCAAGAGGGCTCTCTATTACCTTGATAGATAATGCCCCCATGGCCTCCACGCCAGCATTTACCCTAGGATCAGCAAACTCAGGTTTCTTCTCCATGGAGGGCCCAGCTCACAGCACTGGGCTGGTGGGGCTGCGTTCAGGAAGGAAGGAGACAGGCCATAGACAAACAGTAATATAGTGACAAAGCTGAGAGAGAGAGATGAAGAGGAGATCCCTCATACAGAACTGGCCCTTAATTGGTGTTACTCACATCTGGTCCACAGCTGCCATCCATACAGATGTGGAACAATCCTATATTTCAACACTTTTTCTCAAAAGTTACTTCCAGACTGTTAGAGTCTGCAAACAAGTCAGGATGGCACCTGGCATTTTGCCAGAGGAATGTTAGAGTCTGTAAACAAGTCTGGATGGTGCCTGGCAAAATGCCAGAGGGAGTGGTTTGTGAAGTTATGCCAGCGAGCCATTAAGTGTGCAGATTCTTTATTGGTTGACTGCTGTATCTAGTTTATGTAAATTAAGATAAGCTGTGTGGAATGTATAAATACCATTCCTGTCCTACAATAAACGGCTTCCACTCCTGCTGTAACAAGGTACACAAGTTGTTCGTCACCCCCCCCCCCACCCCCAGTTATTTTGCTGCAGCCGGACTGCGGCACCAGACAGTCTGTTTACCATAGAATCAATATATAGGTATAACTGACCATTACAGTCAGGACAATTAATCTAGTTTTATGAGTGGACATCCAGTCCACACTGCAAGACACATTAAAGGTGGACCTGGGAAATGGGTCCATACAAGTCTTTTCATAATTTTTATTTACCTGACAAGCTCATGAAGCTGCATGGCTATAAACTCTGTAGCTGGAAATTTACCTTCCTGCGCCAGGTTTCTCAGTCATTATAATGATGACTGGTTTAAACTCTCCTTTGATATCTGATTTAATTTACTGAATCATGTTCAGTAACATTAAGATTCTCAATATTACAATTTAAGAAAAAACTTTTAAAGTATTTTGTAAAATCTAGTGTCTCTCTGGTATCATGTATCCCCCCCTTTTTCCTTATTTAATAAAATTGAGTAAAGGCTTGGCATAAGTCATAGTAATAATACTAATAATAGTTTAAGTTATAGATAATAGTACAAGTATTTAAATGATTAAGAATAGGTTTACCTTTTATTGATTATTAAATTTTTTTAATATAGACTAATTGATCCATCCTAACAATTTAGAAAGAATCCTCAATCTTTTTTAAAAAAGGTCTCAAAATCTCTATATTTTAGAATATTATCCTTTAAATAGGTATCTCTTAATTGCCTTAAAAAATATGATTAAGGTTATTTTTTGTGTAGGGAGCAGTGTATAACTCTTACTGTATTTTTTATGGACAATAGATCTAGTCAGAGAACTTATATAATATCAATGAATTTTTTTAAGTTTGTAACCTTTATTATTTAAAATTAATATATAACTTTAATTTGGAGAACCTTAGTCTTAATAAAATGTTGGGTTTTTTAAAAAAAATTTTATAATTATCTAACAAACAAAATATGTAAAAATTAGTATCTCAGTGTCTTAGAATCAACCAATTTTAGTCTCTAAGGACAATTGTTAGAATCGGATTTAAGTTAGTAGTTCATTATACTTAATGTTTAATCAACAATGTGAATTTATTTACCAAAATTAATCTTGTCTTAAACAGTAAGAATTATTAGGCAATAAGGATCTTTCTTTGAAGAAATAAACTTACATTTTAATAGGTGCTTATCATGTCAAAATATGGACAAAATCTTAGCTCACATTAGAATAATTAAATTAGGAAAATAGATTGAAATACCCTTAAATTAATTATAGTCAGTTTAGTATATATAAATCTCTTTTTTAATCATTCTAACTTTTTACATCATCTGTTTAGATAACAATATGAAATCTTTTTTACTTAGGAAAATATTTTTATCATTGAAATATGAATATAAAGACCTTGTTTTACTCAAAGATGATTTCTTTTTTCTTTTTAGGATTCATGTGTGCTTTTTCTTTGTTGAAGCATCTTTTTCTTTTAGAAAAATTTTTTTGGTTATACTTTGGAACAATTTCTGAAAACCTTAGAATCTATAAACAAATTATTGTACTTTGATAAGAAATATCAATGAAAATATAGTTAAAATCCTTAGATATTTTGTAGACATAATTATAATTATTTATCATCTTAGAGTTAGAACAGTAACTTTGAGAATTAGAAACTACTTGAAGATTGTATTTTCACTTAAGAGCAAATTTATAGTAAACACATTTATCTCAAATATCTGTAACTGAAAAGGCAGAGTATCTGATAAATGGAAATATAAAACAGAAATTATATTTGCTTAATTGGTTTTCTGTTGAAGAAAAACAATTAGGCAAATATATATTAACTAATCAATTAGGCATGTGCTAAGTATTTTATAGATTAACAAATATAGGTTATCTGAATATCTAAAAAAATATATATTAAGAATAAGAACATAACTTATTATTGTATTAACTTTATGTAACCACGTGGTCTTAAATATTTGGATCCATTTTAATTTATTTTTGACTAGGAGTGCACTCTTCTATGTGATGTCACTTGATGTAACTGAAATAAGATCCTTGAGTATACATATTTATTTTTTATAGTTAGGAATGAGAATAAGGATTTTTTTGGTCATCACAGGAACATTGCCGGCTTTGTTCCTGTGGTGAGCAAATGCATCCTCATAACCTCAAAAATTAAAAGTAAAATATAAAGAAGCATGTTTGATATCTCTCATCAATAGAACATTATTTAGTAACTCAACTATAGAGAAAAGTCAGGTTATTTAACTCAGAACTAACTTAAATTTAATGCTGCAACATAGAAACCTGTGGAATTAAATTTTGTCTGAAAAAGATATCTTTCCTTAGCATTTACAGGTAGGCATTCTTAAAAATACAGGCTCTGAATAGCTCTGGTAGAAATCTGAAACATAGTAGTACAGGTTAGTGGCTGGAAGGCAGGACTAGAAGTCCTGACTGAGTGACTGTGGAAGAACCAATCGAAAGCCCGCAAAAGTGTGGGAGGTGGGACCAGGAAGCCCGCTCTTCCTGCCAGGCACCCCTTGGTTACCAAGGTGATGCAAACAACATGGAGTCTGCTGCCCATTGTTAGGGCAAAAGTTCCCCAAGTTTTCCTAGCCAGTTGCATTTTGTTTAATTTTGTCTGCATTTTCCCCCACCTGGCCAAGATCCTACTGCAGTAGCAGCTTGTTCTGTCTCTGCGACCTGCGGTTGCAGCTCATGTACATCCTGCACTTTTTTCTGTGGCACGTGGGTGCTCCAAAGGTTTTTTAGCATCAAATGCTAGCATTACCATCAGATCTTAAGTTAGTCTGTGTTTGGCATTTAGGTCAAGTAATTCAAGGGTTAAAAGCACTGCTGGCCACAGGGGCTAGGACCCCATAGCAAGCAGCAAGCAGCAGCAGCTAAAGTCTCTTGTCCCCAGCGGCTGAGTTACAGCCATTCTGATTCATAGGACAATCATGTAGTAAAAAGGTCCCTACATACTTTCGGAGTATTGACAAAAACAATAGAAAATTGAAACTTATTTCTCTCCAGGTAAACATCACATTTTCTTTCCCTTTTTCTCACTCTCCTAGCGCAAACTTCTAGAACATAAAGGCCAAAAAATCTCTTTTATTTTTTTTTAAAGCTTTTTTTTTTTTTATATGATGCTGAGGATCAAACTCAGGTTCTGCCCATGCTAGGCAAACACTCTACCACTGAACAACAATCCTAGCCCCCCCAAAATCTTTTATAAAGATTTATAAACACAATTTTAAGAAATCCACAAAAGTGCGCTTTCCATGGAGAGGACTCAACTCAATAACATAGCCCATCAATCATCTTAATAACTATATTTATTTAGAGTCTCTACAATTATACCCCAATATTAAAAATTTTAATGTCACAGATTTTCCTTTTGTCTAATTCACTTACTTTCTACAATTCTGCCCATAACACTCTGCAATCCTAAGCATGCTTAACTTCTGGAGAGAACTTTCAACTTCACTAACTTTCTTTAATATTTAAATTGGAGTCCCCTTAGGAACCAGCATTTGTTGCTTTTGTCCCTGGGCTTAAAGACTCAGACCTTTTGGCCCACTTTGGATGCCAATTGCCAGGTTTCTGTTCTCCAGACTAAAAGGCTCAGGGGTCACTCTAGTTAAACTGGGCTAACTGGGCTGCTCGAAATAACCACACAAGAGACACAAATACCTTTTTCTTTGGGGTTGCTGTGATGGCTCCTCTGACCTTAAGGGTCCACAGAAAGAGAGAGAGAGAGAGAGAGAGAGAGAGAGAGCTCACAAGCTCACCCCTTTTATTGAGGAGGAGCTATTCAAATGAAGCAAGGGGTCAGGTTTCAGGGGGCTGAGTCTATCTTCATGATGTTCACTGTCAGCAGGTTGACTGACACCTGGGTAGGCCACATCCAAGGGCACAGTAAGAGGAGGGGACAAACACAAGGCACTTCCATGGAAGATTCTATCCTAAACAGGGCAAGGGGTTATATTACAAAGGAACAGGTGAGCATAGGTTCACCCATGGGGCTGTAGCAAGACACACCCATTTCTGTGACTGAGCACCTCAGCACCCAGCTGGAGAGTGTAACTCAGTCACCAGTAAGGTTGGCCTCCCACAGCCACCCTTGCATTTCCTGGGGGCCTGAGTTGAGCTACAGCTCAGTTCCCTTCTGGGGTCTTTTTCAGATCTTGACCTGAGAGCTTGGTGAGCAGCGGGGTTGGGGGCAGGCGGGAAACAGAGGCAAATTGAAAGACCAAGGTCAATGCTGATGGGAGACTGAACATCAAAGGATTTTTAGTAAAAATAAATAAATAAATAAATAAATAAAATATACAGGAAAGTGCTCAGGCCAGCTCTATAATTTGCTTGACCCCGAGAATAATGAAAATACAGGGTCTTTGTTCAAAAAGCAGGAAGCAGGAGTGCTGAGAGGTCCTACAGGGTAAGGCTTTTCCCTTCCTCTGTGATTTCCTTCTTGATGCGTGTTGGTGTTTTTCTTTTTCTTTCTTTCATTTTTTTAAAAAAAATTGGTATTTAATATTATTCTAAGTAAAAAAAAGAAATAAAAATGAATCTGAAATCACAAGCACGAATTGTACCATCTTCACATCACAGGATGTCAACTTTCAATGCAGAGGCAGGAGCCGGGGATCCTCCACTGAATCGCCCAAGTTGGCAATTTGTGCTCCAGAGCTGATGTGGTGTGTGTCCCACCAGATGTCCCAGGAGCAGAAAGTCCATGCAGTGCTGGGTCATCTGTTCTGCCCTGATGTCCCAACATGTTCACATTTGACCCACCCCCTGTACCTTCAGCTTATAGGTAAGGGAGGAAGGGAAGGAAGGAAAAGAGACTATGTGTGCCCCACTTTCCCCTTTCCTCTGATGTCACCATCATCAGCACAGGTGCTTGACGAACACAGGGGGTGATGTGAAGGGCAGAGGCAGGATGGGCTTCCTTGCTGGTCTCTTTCTTAGCATGCCATTGGCTTCTCTGTGCATTTGATGCAACTTCTTATTTCAAGGAAAAGTGTGGCATTTTTCCAGCTGTCCATGGCTGTGGACACAGCACATTCCCCTGGTGACCCTTCTGGGTTCAACAGAACCCTGTGCACTCGGGGCCTTCTCAGTGCCATATGCAATGAGAGCATTAACACCCGGAAGGCACACATATTCCACAGGGCTCCTCTGCTCCCACACATGCCCTGTGGTCCTGTTGGGCTTCACTCAGAGTCAAAGGTAGAATTAACCAGACTATTAAGAGGGTGACAGCTGAGCTCATGAAGCCAGCCTTGCCAGGTGATAGAAATGGAGACCAAGTTCCAAGTCATGGGAGTCGTCATGGGAGCCCATGCCACAGAAGCCTGAGGAGATGCTGGGCTTGGTACAGGCCAGAATGACCTGAATCTAGGGTTCTAATAGCCACATGGGGACAGAAGAGGTAGGCTTTTAGGGTCAGAGGGGATGGAGCTGGGATTGAGATGACTTGAGGCCCTTAAGGGAGCTGTGTTCTCCATGAACATGGAGCCCCCACCCAGAGAAGTGGCATGAGACTTAGATCTGCCTAGGACTCTGGGTAAGAATGTTTTTAAAATTCCAATGAAAGATCAGATCCTTTATACGTAAGAATATAGTCCAAATTCACATAATCTATGGGGCAGACTTTGGAGTATTAGGAAAAGAAAAAAAAAGGCAAATCCACACTGTAGGTACATATCCAGAAACTGAGGTGGATAAGCACATGAGCAAAAAATTCCAATTGAGGATGAGTTGATATGCACACACAAACACCCCCCGCCCCCCCACACTGACATACCCCTTCAATCCACATATGAAATAAAGCACTATAAAATTGAGTCAGCAGAAAATAGACCAACGTACTGATAACTCAAAGTCATAAAATATTAAGCAGTATTAGAAAAATATGTTAAAATTATAAAAATCAAAAGAACAAAGAGAAGCCACAATAAGATAATGCAGTGAAAAAAGAACAGCTCAACTAGATAAAGCATAACATGGGACTCAGAGTGGTACAAAATATTCGATGGATGGGAATCTATAAAGATTAGACACAGCTAAACAGCAACTTAGTAAACTGGAAAACAAAACTGAGGAATTAACCAGAATATATATAGCACACAGAGAGAGACATATGGAAAATTCGATAGGCAGGTTAATACTTAGGAAGGATGGGGGAAAAAACAGGTAATAGAGGACAGAAAGAATTTCCAGAAAGTCAAATTAAAAAGAATTAAAAAAAATATGTGAGTGTTAAAATTTTCCAGAACTAAGGGAAGATACAAATCTTTAAAAAGTGTTATCATGTGCTTAAGCACATAAGGAAAGCCTCACAAAGAGAATATCTTCAGAGTAATCAGTGAGAAAAGAGAGATTATCTACACAGCATATTCCTTCATTTGGCCAAGTCTCAAGGTATGAGTACAAATTGAAATGCTAATTAAAGCACAATTTTTTTAATGCTGACAGCAGGCTTTTAGATAGCAATAAGGAAACCCAGGAGATAATAACAAAACTTCTTCAAAATGTTAATGGAAAGATAATCACCATTTTAAAGTTACAAACCAGTTGATTAGTGGTGCAGGTGAGATAAACATGTTTTCAAACAAAAACTGAGGAATGGTATCTCTCACAAACATCCCCTTAACACATTCCTGAGGAATTCCTGCAAAGAAAAGGAAGGGTTTATAAGAAAGAATAGCAAGATTTCAATAAATATATTAGCAAATTAGATTATTATGTTCTTCAAAACAAACTGATGAGAGTTAAAATATACACAACTAGCTGGGGGTGATGCACACCTGTAATCCTAGAAGCCCAGGGGGCTGAGGCAGGAGGATTGCAAGTTCAATGCCAGCCTCAGCAATTTAGCAAGACCCTCAGTAAGTTAGCAAGACCTGTCTCTAGATAAAAAATAAAAAAGGGTTAGAGATGTGATTAAGTGCCCCTGGATCTAATCTCCAGTACACCACCAAAAAAAATTGTGTGTGTATGTGTGTGTGTAAACTAAAATACTAGACAAAAATAACATTGAGAATCATGATGGGTCAGGCATGGTGATGCAAGCCTAAAATCCCAGCGGCTCAGAAGGCTGAGGCAGGAGGATCATGAGTTCAAAGCCACCTTCTCCAAAGGGGGGCTCTAAGCAACCCAGTGAGGCCCTGTCTCTAAATAAAATACACAAAAGGGTTGGGGATGTGGCTCAGTGGTTGAGTTCAATCTCTAATACCATTTAAAAAAAAAGAAATAAAGAACTAGATTGTGAGAATCAGGGCAGGGAACGCCTCGATGGGAGCATGTTAAGATTCTTATATGGTTTAGTAGAATCATTGATGCCTTTGGACTTTCAGTCAAATGGCCCTGTTCAAAATGTCAGGGTTTAATTAGCAAGAGAGTAAGATGACATACAATTTCCACATGGTGCTGGGTGTGGGAGGTGTACATAAAAGGCAGTTGACGGAAAGGAAGGCAAATGGGTCAGGAGGAAAACACCAGCTTATGGTGTGTGTGGGGGGCCCCTGTGTTTCTGCTCCCTGGACTGTGAGGAAATGAGCAGCTCTGTCTGCATTCAAGATAGACGATTTTCCTGGACCTTTTCAGTGGGACATACCCATCAGGAGCATAGCACTTAAAGTTTGTGCATTTCTGAGGCCACACCTGCTCAGGGTCAGACAAGGCAAGGGCATGTGAGCTTCTGGCAAGGAGAGCCCTATGTGCCTGCAGGGAGAACCCTCAGTGGGCAGGGTGTTGGGCAGGGTTTTGCCCATAACGTGGTCTTGGGTCCCCAGAAACACAGGCAAAATAGTGTAGTAGGAAGCTTCACTATTGGACAAAGACCCGGGGAGAGCTTCCCTGTTGCCCACCGTGGGCAGCTGTGGACTTTGATGGTGGATGAGGATTGAGGAGGTGTCCTGATCAGGGTGGGGGACAGCCACCGTGGGTGTGGCATGCTGATTTCACCTGCAGCTGCCACATCCAACAAGGTCCAACCAGAGCAAAGAAACCACCTGAGACTCAGGAGAGCCCAGGAGATTTGTCACACAGGAGCTAGAGGAGCTGAGTCTCCAAGGGGTGGATAGGGAGCACCAGGGGAGGAGAGAGGGGACCGGGAATCAGGAACAGTTGAAGCCACCACCATTCCAGGGCTGGAGAGCTGGGAGAGCTAGTATCCCAGGAAATCAGAGTCAGAGACACAAGGTTTCTGCCAGCCCTTGGCATTAATCCAAGAGACCCGAGAGGAAGGCAGAGCCACAAGATGGCAGGTGCCTGGGTCTCTGAGCCACTGGGTGGAGAAATAGCCCCTGAGACTAGGAATGCTGTGAGGGACAGAGGGTGTGGATGGACAAATCGAGGGACCCATGTAGCAACCCTAAGAGCAGGTGGAAAAGCAGAGTGGGTGGACATCCTTGGGAAGGAAGGAAGGCTTATAGCTTTTCAGTTCAGACAGCATCAAACTCAACCCCTACTCTGGATCTTCCCATCTGTGTGACTTTGGGCAAGTGACTCACCCTCTCTGAGCCTCTTGGGAGGAAGATGGAACCCATCTTGCAGGGCTGCTCAGATGATGGACGGGAGGATGGATGCCAAATGTTTGGAACCAGACCCAGAGAGAATGCTTAATACATGGTCCCTGTTGTCATGAGTCCTGTCAACCAGAGTTGCTCAAGAAGAGAAGAGAGGCATTGTGGAAAAAGAGACTCCTGGTTCCCTGTGTGTCCTGTGACACTGGGTCCTCAGAGACTTTCGCCATTGCTGAGACACCCGCCATGGAGACCCTGAAGTGGACCATTCATGGCTGGACTGGGACAGGGCCTCCTCATTCTCCTCTCTAACCCCTCACACCTCCAACAGACTCACCATCCTAAAATGGTGCATGGACCCCCGTCTTCCATGATGACTGCCCTTCAGTGTCCTCCTTGCTCAGGTCATCCAGTGTCCCAGCGTAATGTTCCTATTGCACTCTGGGGACACTCAGACTTACCAGGGCACTGCAACCACTAGGGGGCTTGTTGAAAATGTCAACCTGAGGTCCCAACCGGGATCTACCAAACAGAAAGTCCAACCAGAGGGCCCAGGAGTCTGCATTTTAACAAACCCCTGGGTGACGCAGACAGACACCAGGCGCTAGGAATCACGCTGTAAGGCCCAGTACAGCTTAGCCCCGTTCAACCCTCCTGAGTGTAGCGCTCCACGGTCCCCCAACCCAAACCCAATATCCAGGCCACAAGTGCTCCTTGCTCTCATGCCACACGCTGGGTGGTTCCACAACCACATCATCTGAGACCCTTATTGAGGCCTTGCTGGGTACCAGGCAGACACAGGGCTGACCTCAGAGCCTGGATTTACTCTTTGCATTCTGTCTGGTTGGCAGGGGCCATTATTGTCCTTGTTTGATGTAGTCACTCAGGCAATACCTGGAAGGAACAGGGCTCATGTCTCCATACAAAGCAGCACGGAGATTGTGGAGTCAGACCTGGCTTCAAACTCTGGCCTGGTCTCAGGCTGATATTTGCCAAATGCTTCTTCTATGCTCAATATCTTGGAGCAAATGACCAAATCTTCAGAGCATCTCTTCTCTAATCCCCAAAAGGGGAATTTATTCACTATAGACAATCTGAGGGGCGGGGGCTCATTGGGCCAAAACAGGAGGCAAGGCTACATCCTCTTCCAGTGTGGGAGAGAGTTCCGTGAGCTAGCATGCAGTAGGTAACGGCACTGCAGAAGATTTGGACTAATGCTCCTTATTAGGATTATTCATTGATATTACGCTTCCGTTGGAAAAAATCTTAACGCCACCTTGCGAGGTAAGGTCACCAGGTTCAAATCCTCCCGATGGTTAGTTACCAACAAATTCAGGGGCCCACCATCTATCTGTGTTTGTAAATAAAGTGTTCTTGACCCCAGAGCAGGGTATTTGTCTACACCTGCTGTTCCCTCCCAAGGGCACAGCCCAGTAGTTGCAGTCTGGACTGTGTTGGGCTTCCCAAAGCTAAAATATTCACTATGCAGCCCTTAACAGAAAGCGATGGCCGACCCCAGGTCTAATTCAGGAAAAGTGCACGGAGAGGGTTATTTATGTTCTCTCTCCTTATTGAAGCATTTGGTTTTTAGCTTTGCTCCCGTCCTCCTCAAATATCTTGGGCAATGATATTTCCATGCAGGAATAAGTCCTTTTAAGGTCATTTCTTTGGGGTGGCTGCCAGGCCGTGTGAATTCTATGTGGATTAAACTTCCCCCAAGTGAATATCAAGGATTGAAGAACTTATTGTGAAGAGGAGGACCAAAGATCACAGGTTAATTCCGACAAAATGAGAAATCTCTATGCAACAGATTCTTTGAATTCTCTGTGTCACTCTGGTTTAATGATGAAAACCCCAGCTCCGTTCTTTCCCTAAGTGTGGAGCTAAATAAATCTTCTTTAAGACTATTATAAGGAAATAGATGTTTTTCCCCTAGTATCCTAACAACTGGAAAAAATTTAATTAACTGGCATTTGGTTGTATTAGTGGCAATGTTAAAATTAGGTTTTAGAGCCCATTGACTCCAAAATCACGTTGGTTGAGTATCCCTACTCCAAAAATCCCAAACCTGAAAGGCTCCAAAACCGAAACTTTGGAGCATCATTTCATCATTCAGGAAGTTTTGGAGACAAAGTCCACATAAAAGAGATACCTGCATACCTGTATTCACAGCGGCACTGTTCACAATAGCTGAGATGCCCTTCAGTTGGGGAACTGATAAAAGAAAATAGGGTCTGTATGCACAGTGGAGTGTTATTCAGCCATAAGAGAGAATAAAAATCCCATCATCTGCAGGAAAGTGGGGTGACCTGGAGATCAATATGTAAAGCTAAGTTCCTTGGACCCAGGAAATAAAAATACTGTGTTTTATCTGCTAGGTGCAATATAGAGAAAAATAAATTAAAACAAGATGATATAAAAGTAAAAGGGGACTTGTAGGGAAGGAGAAGGGGACCAGAGAGAGCAGGAGGGGTGAGAGATGGAAATTGGAGGGGCGGATACAATCAAAGCACATGTACACATGTATAAATTGTCACAATGAAACCCATTAATGGGTTCAATGAATGTACATTCAAAATTATAATTTTTTAAAAAGTCAATCAAAAGAAGTTTGGGGTTTGGGAGCGTTTCAGATGTCAAATCTGCATTAGGAATTCTCAGCCTGCGTTCTCATTATCATTCAAGACAGGGATCCTGTATTCTGAGAAATCACACCCAGCCTCTGGCTGTGGCTTGATAGGATCCCAATGGCCAATGGACTGACCATGCCAGGTGGGATGTCCAATCCCCTCTCTGTGAACTGTTTCTTGAGTGGTCCTCATGGTAGGCTCTGGGTTTGACACCATTTTATGTCCCCAGTGCCTGGCACATAGAAACTCTTCAGTAAAGCTTGTTGACCTGGCCCAACCGGTGAGACCTTCCATGTGGGGCTCAGAGATTATGGAGAGGAGCCAGACGTGACTAGACAGGGCCTGGAAATGTCTCTCCACCCTTGGCTCCTTCTATCCTGTCCAGGCCCCCAGAGCATTTGTAAATGGATGCTCCCCGCTGAGCCTCCAGCTGCCTCCCACCACTCCTTCCTGTCCTCAATGCCCACTCTGCCTCCTGCTCTGGAGACATCTGCCTTGGGTCCCCCAGGTGTCAGCCCCTCACCAGAAAGTCAGCAAATCTGCACGCCTGCAGTCTGGAAATATTGATTTCAGGTTGAATCACACTTTCTCCCGAGCTCCTCCCTCTGTCATCCCCCCCATCAGAGGAGGCCGAGCACTGTGCAGAAGGTTCTGACACGGGACTTTGAATCTGGACAGTAACTGGGGCTCGGGGTGTATGGGGAAAAGGGGGGACAGAACAAAATAAATCCCCCTTCGCTGAACCGTCAGAGGAAGACAGACTTGAACAATGAGCAGACGGTCCTCGCAGGCCATGATGACAAACATTTCAAACTTATCACGCCCCGGCACTATATTAAGGCCCTGAGATTACAGTGAGGTTCATTAGAGGAACATCTGTTGGCAATCAGCACAGAGCCGCCAGATATGATTGCTCAGAGCGCAGCCCGGGCTGGGGGCAGGGAGATCCCATCTCTGCAGGGGAAAATGTCCAAGAGACACCGTCCCTGATGTATTGGGCTTTCCTGTGGCTCACTTTCCTCCTCTCATAAAACCAAGGACATAAATTCAAATAGGCCCAGGAGCATCTGTTAGGAAGCGAGATACATTTCCAAGACCCGGAAGTCAATAGAAGTAATGGTGGTGTGAACAACGACTACCCGGTAGAACTTAGTAGGTGCTCAGCACTAAGGGGCATTATGTCATTTCATCCTCGTGTAACCCACGAGGGACTTAATATTGCCACCCCTCTTTACAGCCTAGGAAACTGAGGCCAGGGAAGGGAAGGAATTGTCACAATCACAAGTATCTAGTGATTCATGGATATGGGGACCCACTCTCCTCTTTTACCCAGAGCGAGGGTTTTCCTGGGATGCAAGACTCCCCAGGTCATGTCCCTGGGATGGTCCCAGGCAAACCTGGATGCAGCCCGACTCTGAGTTCACATCTGTCTGGTGTCAAGGCTCACCTCCTGATCCCTTCTGGGGCACTATCTCTTGTGTTCTCGGCTCCTTGCTATTTACCAAGACAAAGTGTTTACTGAACACCTACTATGTGTAGGCACCATGTGGGCACTATAGACAAAATAAGCGAAGGAATAGACAAAAAAAATCTGAAAACCTCTGTTTCTCGGCGCTAAAGCCGTAGCAACTCTCATATTTACTGCATATTCCCCTAGACTCCCTATCCTCCTGAGACTACTTAAGTTTAATCATTACCAACAAGAGAACTGGAAGGGCCACCTTTCTGGTGTCCTGTCCTGCACAGTTCTGAAAAGGATCTGTGGCCACCTTCTAGGAAGGTGTGTACCCACAAGGCTCATCCACTATATCACGTCCCCACGTTCCCTCTTCAGTCTAGAAATAGGACGTCCTGAGAGGTGATGTGATCAAGGGCACACAATCAGAAGGGTTATAAATAGGGGAAACCTGGACTTGGGCAAATTCCTCTGCACTGAAACTAGGAGAAGCCCTTGCAATTCAAGCGGTTTCACAGAAATACAATATGTGCTCCTGTATTGTAAGGATTTTGGAAACAGCTAGACCCAAGTTCAAAACCAGACCTTTCCCTCTCTTATCTGGTGACCTTGTTGTGCAAGTCTTAACCTTAGCATTTTTGATTCCTATAATAAGAGAACCTGCTCCAGGTGCCCGCCTGAAGCAAATTAACACATACAATGACACAATGAACCAACCCGCAGAAAGGACTTAATTACCAGGTCCTGTTGCTCTAACTCACTGGATCTTTCTGCCACCCCTAGGTTTTGAGGATTACCCTGGTTCCTGATGGGGAAACTGAGGCAAGCAAAGGCAAACAAACCAATCCCAAGAGTTCAATGATAGCATCTGAGCCAGGGTTTGTACCCAGGGTGGTGTGGATTAAAGGAGGATAGTTTAATAAGGACTTAGATCAAAGCACAGATGACAACCCCCACCTCCAGCTATCCAGAGAGCACCCTAAGTTAAAGGAAGCAAACAGCACTCAGGTGGCTAGAGGAGGATGGTTGGGGTGACAGGAAGGAGCCAGGGGCTGAGATGGCTTTGTTAGCTGGGGCTGGTCAGGCTCTGGGGAGCCCAGTCAACTGCTGTTTGTAATCAAGGGCCATTTGTCCACATGGAATATGTTCGAGAGTGGAAGGCCATGCGGTGGATAATCACAGGCAACAGTGGGAGCTGGGGTTACAAGCAGCACCTGGACTGGAATACCTCCAGGAGCTGCTCCTGGGGCCACCTGATGAGCATTTGGGAGGAGGGCAGCCAGTCAGTGGGCGTGAGGATCACACCCAGTGGGGAGGGTTAAAAGGACCCTCTCTGGCTTCAGGGGCTGTCTCTGCTCTGCTCTTGCTCTGAGGTGGGACTGGGTGTGGGTCGTCTTGCTGGGTTCCTCTCTCTCTCTCTTTTGCTGTTCTACTGCTTGGGCAAAATAAGAAGCTCAACATTTTCTGATCCAGGGAAGGAAAAAAAGAACCCTGAGGTTGTTAGAGACAGGAGGGATGTTTAAAATCTGAATACAGGGGATTGAGCACTGGAGGGATGGTCTATCTCTGGAGCAAAGTTTCACTGGACTCTGGCATCCTTGTCAGCTAAGGTCTAGGAAGGGGGAAGGACCAAGAGGGGAGGGAGCTGAGCAGTCGGGGGCGGGGGTGCACTCTGCTAGTAATAGCTCCCTCTTAGATCAACTCTCAAAAGCATCTTCTCTGCTTCTTAGTCTAGTTGCTCAAAGTCTAACCTGCAGGGGGAATTACTGATCTTGCCTACCTGCAGGATCCCTGTGGGACATAATTGTGCATCCCAGGAGGGTGGGTAGTGAGAACAGAAGCCTTTCTGGCTGATCTGCCAGTGATGTGCTCTAAGCTCACAAACACCATGTTCCTAGCCTGGGCTCCTCACACATGCAGCTTGCCTTGAAGCTATGTTGCTCTCTACCCTTGCAGGGACGCTGGGCTCTGAGTCCACCAACTGGAGTGGGGGAGGAGAGAGAAGGCCCAGGGCAGGATTATGGCCTGGGTTTAGTTAGCAGGGCTCCTTTCTTTTTCAAAAAGCATGTGACCTAAATGCCATGAAGCTGGCTTCATGAGCATTTCCCTTCCCAAGTCTGTTATAGTTGAAGCTGGTTCTGGCTAAGGGACAGATGGGGTGGTGGGGACCTTCTAAGCTTATCCTGCTGGAGGAGGGCTGGCCTGCTCTGGAGCATCAACTCGAGTTGCCCGAGGGCCTCTGGAGAGCTCTCACCTCTCTGCCACTCTACCAGCCCTACAGTGACTGTAGTACCTAGCTTCATTGCCTAAGTGACAGTACTGCTCAAATGATAGTCTCTCTCTAGATCATGGGGCTGACTCTCTGAAGCCAGGAAGGCCTGGCTTCACCTCCAAGGGCTAACCTGGGGGAGAGCTAGAAGGCTGAGCCTAAGGTGGCCATTTTATCACCTCCTGGGTCTGCACAGTGACCCCAGCTACTGGGGAAGCCCTGGCTGGATCCTAAGTCCCCCCACTTGCCTCTTTGCTTCTGACTTGAATATTTTCTCCCATCTTGCAATCTCAGCTCCTTATATGCTGGAAAGGGAGTTGGGAGCCCAAGATGGCTCAAAACTAAAGCTTCCACTTACAAGCAACAGGGGACCCTGCAGCAAGTGAGGTCTCTCCTAGGAAGGGGAGGGGGCTGGGCACGGGGCACCTGCTCTGGGAGGAGGTAGCCTTGCCTTTTTGGGCTGCAAACCCCAAGTCTTCAGCCCCTGGGGAAGCTGGCCTGGGGGCAGGGGGCAGTGTGGTTAACTGTCATTGTGTTAGCCTTCCTCCAAGCTCAAGGCTCCAGTACTGCAAGTCCTGCTAGTGAAGTCCACACATGCAGTAACTAATAGGGGACCACAAACCTGCAGGTGCAGTGGGTTAACCCTCGAGCTCCTGGGAGCCTTGCTCATTGTCATGCTCGCCCCTCCACCCACCTGTGGATCACTCCCAATTACAAGAAGCTCCAGGAGAAAAACCTGCAACTTACCTTGGCAAGGGGGAACCCTGAGGTTCATCTTCACCTCCAAATGCTCAGGATCACAGGGCTGACTCTCTGAATTGGGTCCCTGCAAGAACGGTGATGCGGCAGACAGTGTTATGGGGTGCTCAGGATGCCCATCCAGCATAGTGGGGCTCGACTGGGTCTCTGGCTATTCTAATTAGAACAAATAACGGCGCAGGAGATGCTGGGTTAATCGCCCAACAGCTTGTTGCCCAGCTGCAGCGAGGGCTCTATGCAGTATGGTGAAGGAAGCCAGCCTCCCCGTGGAAGAGGGTGCCCATGGCAGGACATTCTTAAGCAACTTGCACACTGATGGGGACGCTCAAATGTTCCACCTAAGCCCTGCCACCTCTCAGACAATGGACAAACTGTCCACCACAGAGGCCCTAGAGCCAGGAGGGAGCTGTGAGGACCTCTTGACCAACTTGTGTGGTTGTGCCTGGGACTTGTCCATGTTGGACACTTCCTGACTGTCAACTATGAGGTCATAAGTTCCCCCCAATTGCAGCCCTTGAAGGGGATATCACTTCATCTCATATCTGGTCTAAAACGAGATGCCAGGTCACGCAGTAAGGACGAGTCCTGGGCTGAGCTGGCTTCACATCCTAGAAGCCCTTTCCTTAATGAGAAGGCATACCTACCCACCTGTGCTGCACGGGGTCGGGTGAGTGGGATCAGCAGGTATGTGGGCCTCTTAAGATTTTATGCCATCTTTCTAAACTGAGCTGTCTCCTAAAGAAGCTGTAGCCCCTGGCCTTACAAAAGGTCAAGGAAGATGATTATCTTTGACCTTGCTCCTAACCTTGAGCAGGCTCCTGGTTGAAGTTCTTAGCAATCAGCTGGGATCATTGAAAGGACTAACCAGGGCTTCTCTGGCTACTGGAGAAGTGTGCCTAAAGCCTCAGGGCTTGGCGTTAACACCTCCAGGACGACACAGTGGGCATGTGACGTCCTGATCCTGACTTCCCTCCCCAACCCTGATGCCCTGTAAGTGAGCTTTCTTACCTATCAGGACAGTCCACTAAAACACTGAACAATCTTACGATGGGGAGATGCCCTTCAATGCACCACTCCCAAAACGAGGTCACCTGCACCTTCCAAGCTACAGGAAGAATGTCTGCCATGCTGAATCTTGCTTCCCCTTGGGGGACCAGTGCCCTGGCCTCCTACTGCAAGTGTCCTTAAATCTTGACCTGTGAAAGTGAAACCTGGCCAGTGTTTAGAGGTCAGGCATATGGATTTGTCAAGGTGACCTTGAGGCACAGGAGGAAGTGGCTTAAATGAGAAAACAAGGTGGATTAATCTGACCAGGCTCCACAATGGGGCCATCTGGGAGTCTGCAAGTACCCTAGAGGTGTGACGAGGACCGTTTATCTGTTGGTCCCCATCTTCCTCTACCTAACACCTGGAGGGGGGGGGGCTTACTCCTGCATCTGGAAGTCACTTAGCCTTCCAGATAGGACATCACCTCTGGCAGGAATTGAAGGGGCTGGGGAGACCCTGTTCCCCTGCCTTGGCCTGCCTGTCTTGGCCACAGCTGACAATGGCCGTGAGGGTGCACACGTCCAGGTCGTCCTTGAGTACACTGAGTCCCTTAGAAGCAGAAACTGTCCCTCCCGTTAATGCCGCATGACAGCTGGTATCACTCTCAAAGATGGGAATGTGCAAGAACCAGCCTTGGTAGTTGCTGATGGGGGAAGGGATGTGGCCAGAATCTCTGCAATTCTCCCCATTCCTCAGATGGATTCGAATGGGCCATGAACAGAGACCCCATGCCACTCACCTGGGCTCAGCACAGGTCGGCCTATTTGTCCAAGTACCCTGTGGGCTGGTATCTGCAGTGAGTGTCAATGCTGTCCCGGGGCGTCCAGCCCATGGAAGACGCGTTCTAGTTATTCAAGGGAACACCTGCAGGGCACCCTGGCATCAATGACGCAAAGCTGACAGTAGCTGAGGGTGGCACAACCCAGGCTTCCTGGGGTTGGCTGTCTAGCCATGAGTCAACACGCTTTCCCTCTGTTCTCCTCCCCCCTATCTATCCCCACTTACGGGGCCAGGGTCTACCTTTAGCTGCTTCATGCTGATACAGGGAGGCTGTCCTAGTCTTGTCCCCCCCACATGCTCCAGAAGGGACAATGGGTAATGCAGAGTTCTGAACCGGAAAGTTCTGATCCTTTCCGGTTATTCCCTGTATGTCTGAATAACTAAATGGGGGCCCCTGCGAGTTATATCGCCAGGTGGTGTCTCCTGGTAGAGCAACCTTGACGAGGTACTTGGTCCTCGGCACAGTGCCTGGGGAAACCTAGAGAAACCTGTGGAGGATCGTCTAGAACAAGTCTTACCCTTAAGTGAACCCACCAGGGAACTCCAACTCTAAAGCAGTTGGGGCCAGTATCCCCTGAGGGTCCTTATTCAGGCTGAAGTTGGTCTCTTGGTGACTTTCCATAGACCTGTCTTCCTGGTTATTCTTAAGAATCACATCAAAAAATGGAATTCCACGTTAACTTCTGGGGCTTGCCCAAGTTCATAAGCCATGGTCTGTATCTTCAAACGAAGCAGTGGTTAAGGGTTGACCTAAGTACCCCAAAAGGATGACTTGGGCTGCTGGTTGAGGTCATTTGGGCGCCTAAATGGGTGGTGAGGACTCCGAGTCTCCTGGTGCTACATGGTCAGGATTTGCTGGAGGACATAGTTGGCTTTCCTGTCCCAAGGAAAAGATATCAAACTAGTCACGACTTCCAAGAGCTGTAAAAACTTCCTTGTTGTAAGAAGCGGTAGCCCGTGACCGCTCTGGATGACTTTGTGAGCCCAAGTGGAAATCGTGTCCTGAGATACCTAATGGATTTTAATTCAAATTAAGCTTGGTATCTATCCTGGGGAAAAAACACTGAATCTGTAAACAGTCCCAGGAACTCATGCCAGTAAGTGCCTCTTGTTGGGTCCCAGTGGGTGCACCTTAAGGGGTGGCGTCATGGGGATATGTCTGCATTGATCACTGGGAATCTTGTACCTGTGAGCCGTTCTGAATCAACGTAGTGTCCCCTCTTATCCTGTTTCTATATCTCCATAGAGGAGATAGAAGCTGGTCCTCTCCAGAAACTATAAATCCTCGTACTTCATGGAGAGTGCTTAACTGTGAACATCCATGTTTATTGTCAAATAGCATGACCATGGTATGTTCTAGAACATATGCTCTAGAAACATGCTTAATCCATAGAAGTTCAAGACTTCTTGTCCTGATTTCAAGACCTGAACAAGGTCAGTGCATTCACCTTTCGGGTGTTGGCTCTATGATATTAGAGCCACTGACCACTGTGCATCTGGCCTTTCTGAAGATGTCTTCAAAATGCCCATCTCCAGAGCTGCTCAGCCCTGGCTCTCAAGAGGTAACTTCTAGGACTGGACCACAGTGGGGTCGATCTAACGCCCTAACAAGATGGCCTGATATATCCTCCCTTCCCCTGTGAACCAGTGTTGACCCTTCATAAACTGCCTGGATTTGGTGTCTGAACCTCATGACCTTGTTTCAGGTTAACTTCGAGGCCTTACTAATCATCACAGTAGTCGCAGCAATTGCTGTCGAATTTGGCCACAACTGGTTCTTTTTGGAGAAAATAACAGACTAGTTGTGATCACAGTTCCAGGGTTAGAACCCCTGAAGCTAAACCAAGACCTCACATGCCTCAGTGAGGGGTGTTGGAGGCTGGGCCAGATCTAGCTCAGAATTTATCAAATACACCTTAATATTAGTCCGTAAAGAGGCTCTTTCCTTGTCCAATGTACTTTATTTCTTGAAGCCTTGGAATCCATATCCAATAGGAACTTGTCCTTCCCACAAACCCTCAGTGGTCTGGAACTCGGATACATCATGTAGACGGGCAGCCTTTGGTCAGGGATTAATGCATGAGCCCCTCTGGCTAAAAACTAACCAGAAAAATTAAACCACTTGAGACGCAAGCTTACGATGGGGGGAACACTTCAAGGAAATAGCGTCAAAGCCTCACTCTGCCGTGTTGGCGAGCCACAAGCCATCAATATATCAGGATGCCATTGAGCTGTCACTTAAGTCCCAGGCTAATGCATTATCAAACGAGTATGAACTGTCCCTAGAAGGACAGGTCCACAGAAAGTCCAAGGACTGCCACCCACCAGAACATCATGGAAGGGACTCCTTGTGGGTAACAGGAGGCACACCAACAGGGCCTCCCTCCGAGGAGAGCAGCCCCTTGTCTGCACTCAGCAGCTTTATAGCCTCAAGAGGACTCTCACTAGCTGCTCGGGAGTCTGAGCTGGGGTGGAGTTGATGGCAGGCACATGCTCATGGTCAGCTAAGCAGCCTTGCCTCGGAATCTAAACTCAGAACCCCCAGATAAAACGGCTCATAAAATGGCAAATGACCTACAACTACAAACCTCATACAGATAATCCTTAAATCCAAAGGCAACACCGTCGAGTGTTTGGGGTTAACTTTGGGATCTCTGCTTAACCATCTGGTCTAACCACCTATGGTGCACTAAAAATCCTTCAGACATCACTTGGGATACCTGGGGGAGTCCAGGTATGGATTAGGACGACGGGATGCTTCACTCACGGCCTTGATCCCATACAAGGGGATGTTCCACAGACTTCTTGACCAGGAAGTTTAAGGAGACGGACTTGAGTAAAGCTGATGGTCTATTTTTGCAATAGGAACCATAGTTGGAGGTTCTGGCTTTAAGGAATGTCATCTCTATACACAACTCAGGTCCTAAGCTGACCTGGAAATGTCACTAGCATGCCCTGGGGATGCGTCTTAGTGTACCTCCTGGGGGTGCACATAGGGCGACCCTGAGAGGGCTAGTGGATGAGGGACTGCCCTGGAGACACTTCCATCTGAACTTGGCTTCCAGATGAGATGCTTGCTCCTAGCTAATCCTTTTTCTAACGGGCATAAGACATCCTGGGACACAACTAGACACTTCTTGCAAGTAGGGAAAAGTGAAGCCACCACCTGGAAGCTTACCACCTACTGCTATAGAACGCCCTTGACCTAAAGAACGAACCAGGCTGAGTCAACACACAACAGGTGGCTCCAGTGTTGATCTAGCTTCCTGACATGACTGTCAGGTCACCCTCCTCCTCTGGAGCAGTTTGGGTGCTAGGGCCACCATTCCAGTCACCATCTTTCAGCATTGCCAACAGGGCCTCTAACCTCAGTTGCCACTCAGAAGGTCCCTAGCAACAGGGACAGCCAATAGGAGTAGGTGACCTAAGGGGACCCAGGGCTGTGTGACCTCCAGACTTCTAAGGAGGCCCTTCCCTAGGGTCACCCCCAAGGGGGCAGGATTAAGGCAGCCAAATGTTGTCCAGCCAACTCTGGCTCACTCCTAGATACCCTAAAGATCTCGTGAACCAGAGTGGCAATGAGTTTGTCCCTACTCTAACTTTTGTAAATGTGTTTGCCTGGGGCAAGACACCCATGGCTATAGGTCTTTCGAGTTTATCTCCGCAGACATTCTCTAACCTGGGCTTCACTACCACAGACCTGCATAGCTTCAGGTAAGCAGGTAAAGTGTTCCAGCCATTCCTACAACCCCCACAGCTGTCCAGAGTGACAGTTTAAAGTGGTCCCTCCCTACCTTGAATGGCTACCTAGGGTGTGGTGAGTACACACATTGGCCAACTCCCTCTTGAAATCCTGGCCTCATTTCTAGTGCAGTAATGAGCTGGGACTAGCCACCTTCTAGGTAGGGGGAAAAGACGAGTCTAGTTTCAGGGATTCATCCAGATCTTATAGAGAGGGGGGCATATGCCACAGGAGTCTCTCCAGTAGGTATTCTTCGAAAGGGAGAATGACCATCAGCTGTTGTGGTCTCGAACAAAACCTTGCTGGAGAGGGCGGGGGCTGGCTTCTCGGAAGATGTCACTTAGGAGGTGTTGGGTGCGGGTGCCCTACCTGCAGAGCACAAGGAAGGAGTGGGCTTGATGACGCGAAGGCTCAGACCAGTGTATCCTTTGAGGACCCGTTTATGTCCCGCTTGCATTTGGGTTCTGAGCCTAGAATCTTGCATCTGGGGATGGCTTGTATCTGGATTCTGAGCCCAGATAAGCCCTGTCCTTGGCAGAACGCAGTCACAAATCACAAACAATGCTGGACAGGAGGTTTCAGTTGGTAATGGCAATGGACCTGAGTTGGGTGAGCAAATGTGCAGGCAAAGCTTACTGGGCTCCCATTTAGGAAGAGAATGGCTCAGACACCCTCGGGCAGCTCCCTAGAAAGAGCTTTCTAGTCTTCAGGGGCGGAAGTGTCAAGTGATCTGGGCTGCACTTGGGCACCTCGCCCTGTGCTAAAGAGGAGTTACTGAAGCCATTTGCGAAAATACAAAGAGTGGGAATTGCTGCCCTTCAGACGGTGTAAGGGGAAGACCAGGGACGGCCGTGTCCAGGCATCTGTAGCCACCTTACTCCAACTAGAAAAGGCCATGAATCAGACCCATGATGCCTGCCCTGTGCTCACCCTAGGAAAGTCTATGACCAGTAGTAACCAGCCTGAGCCTTCAAGGGGCTGGATTAGCACAGAACTGAACCCAGGACAGCCACGCTGAACTGGGGTAGACATATGACTTCAGACCACGGATCCGTGCTCAGGTGGCATGTGTGCAGTCATGGCCACGCGGCTCTCTGGAGTTCTGAACTTGGAACCACTCTGAGAGGTAGCATCTGGCAGACTGGGAAGATGACCTAGATGAGTAACCTGGGTGGGTGGATGGGCTGCAGGGGCGGAGACCAACCTGCCTGAAACGTGCATCAGGAGCCAGATGGCACCAAGAGTGTGGCCCCAAGTACTGCATCAGCTCTTGAACACTCAAGTCTGAACCCAGAAATCCTGTCTTGCCAGGCGCGGTGGCACTTGCCTGTCCTCCCAGCGGCTCGGGAGGCTGAGGCAGGAGGATCGCCAGTTTGAAGCTGGCCTTGGCAAAAGTGAGGCACTAAGCAACTTGGCGAGACCCTCTAAAATACAAACAGGGCTGGGGATGTGGCTTAGTGGCCGAGTGCCCCTGGGTTCAACCCCCAGTACCCTGCCAAAATCCTTTACTTTTTTAAGTAAAGGTATCCAAGTAGGCCTGGAAGGCAGACTGAGCTGTGGGGTTCATATGGACATCAATCTGACATGAAGTGTAGTCCTCCATTATGGATGACTTATGTCCTGAGCCACATGGAAGGACGTAATCAGGACTGGAATCACAGGTGTCACCCTTGACACCGTGCTAATTGGTCAAAATAAGTCAACTCGAGGCTCTGGGGAGACTTTCCTCCTGAGCAGACCCACAGCCCTTACCTGACCACCTGGCATGTCCCAGGCCCTAGTCTGTCTGAGCATCTGCACAGTCAGGCCAAAGCTCTGCACTGGATCCTGTGGGGCTGCCCTGTCAAACCTCAGCTCCTACCTCGTGAAAGTTCGGGGGCTGAACTTGCCTTGGGTATATTCTAGGATAACCGTATCAACCAGGAGCACTGTCATGCTGAAGTGCTTGGGGATGGCACCGCCTGCTCTGGGTCCTGCATCTGCAATGGGCAAGGCACGGACCGACTAACCACATGGAGCTCAATGGCCTCACTAGCCTTCAAGTTCTGTGTCTGTCGATCTCCAGGCACAATCACAGCTTGATCTCTGTCCTGCCTCAAACATCTGAACAATGGGTTCTCCTGGGCTGGTCAAGTCCTCAGGGCTCCTGACGTGGGGACCTGGCCTGGTGGTGTCACCTGCTAGTTGCCTTCCATCCTGCCGATGGCCCTTAACCCCCTCTTCTTCCCTAGCTAACCTGACCTCAGTCTAACCCGGGCTGACCCGACTCCCGGGCCCGAGACCTTATTACCAGGTGCAAGGTGTTGGGCACACCTTCAGGTGGTTGGGTTCTCTGATCGGGGAACTTTGCCCTGAGTAGGTGGGTCAGGCTACCAGCTCTGGTGCTGCCACAGCCTTGAAAGCTTTCAGCCACCAGATGTGACAACCGGGGACTTGGAGCCATGGATGGCGGGGACTTCTGGGAAGTTACTGAAAGTAACTCGGGAGTCGGGCTGCTCTTAACCCTACGAGGGCCAATGCTGGACTTGGAGGAGCCTGGGTCTCTCCCAGGGCTGACCTCTATCGAGTCTCTCGACCTGACTTGGATCATCTTCAACTCGGGTCTCAAATGGAAGCAAACCACTCCAGAGACCAAGTGAGGACAGGAAGTCGAACCCCAAGCACCAGCTGCATGCCAGACTCACTGGGAGAACATCAAGCAATAGTCTGAATCATCTAAGCCTGGACTCGGGCTCTGAGATCTAGTGGTCCTTGCTATTTGTTTTTTGATGACTTCTGGAATCGACCTCGTTCATAACAGCTGACTTGAGTCATCCCTCAACTAACAGCCCCCTTAAAAAGTGACCTAGAGACTCAGAACTTCCGTCTAGGTGATTTTTGAAAGAATTCCAAGAATTAGACCTACGTGACTGTCTGGAATAGACAGACACGGGGCAGTCCCCCCCCCACCCAGCATGGGCCTCGTCGGAAGCCTTAAGTTTGACCCGGGGAGACCTGAACAGTGACGCCTGAGCATTTGGCTGAACCCTGCATCTAGGCAAAGGGGTCGGAAAAGCAAAGTTCAGACGGCCCATGCAGAGATGCCAAGGTGTGGAAGCTGTTGGAACAAAGGACCAGCTGAGACACAGGAAGCATGAGTGGCAGGTGGGGAACCGAGGCTATAGCTCCCGACTCGGCACTGCCACCGTCTGCTCAGCCCAAAGGCACCAAGGGTGCCCTCCCAGAAGCAATACTGAGACTGGTTGATGGCTCACCCCGGCTGCAGCTGACCACACAGCCATTCCTGAGGCGAAGGTGGGGATGGGGGTCTGGAAGGCCAGAGGATGTGAGCATGCAGGCTGCCGTAGCTGGCACAGGGGTCCCCTGGGATGAGCACAGCCCATAAAGGGGTAAGAGCTGAGGGAGCTCCCCACCACCGAAACTTCACCCCTAGCCACTGAAGAGCTCTACAGACTCTGGTGCAAAACTCCAACCCAAATGGCCCGGAAGTCCATGTGATAGCACCAGTTTTTATAAGAGAGTTTTCTTGGAGGTGAACCCCAAGGAGGTGGAGGCATATTCCCATCTCTCTAGGATGGGCCAGAAGCAAAGGATGGAAGCCTCAGGGTGAGAAGTGGCAGGGACTGATCCTAACCCGAGTTTCCAGTCCCTTCCACTGGCCCTTCAACTGTTGAATGCCCCTACTAACCAGAGTAAGGGATCCTTCTCCAAGTTACCTTGCTGTAACTTGTGGCTTCATGCTCAAGGTCACGACTCTGCTTCTCTTGGAGTTTACCCTACACTATGGGCTGCGTTCCCAGACATGACTCCAGCAAGGCCCAGGCCTGGCACACCAGGGGGCACTGGCAGCCTGGCACTGTCCCTGGACTAGGCCTGGATCAGAACCTCAGTCAGCAGGGGGTCTCAGTGGGCCACATCTCCTGCCCCCTGAACTCTCCAGAGTTCTGTCCCTGCCATGGAAACGGTTGGCACATATTGCTGTCTCATTACCCTGACTTCTGTGTGGTTGAACTACATAGCCTTTTCTAGGCAGGGTTCCCAGGCCGAAATAGCTGAGATTTATAATCGAAGTCCTGAGTAGAGAAGGCGGGGAACTGCTGTCTTGTCCTCCAAACGCATTATTTTAATGAGCATGAATTGCTTCTACTGAAGTAGATCAGTCCTAATCCCGGGCAGAAAAGTCTCAAGCTGTGCCAATCATGGCGAGCAGATTTAGTTGCCTCTGGGTGAGTGAGTCATTCATATAAAAGCAACAGCTTTTCCCAAATGACTTCTAGGGGCACCTGAGCTAGTTAAACTAACTTGTTTCAACTGTCCTAGCAACTCCTAGCTGTCCTGGGAACAGTTCCTGGAAACTCCCTACCAGTCTCTGAGATCTAAAGTCCTTGAGCCACCTGGCCTGATCCCTTTTTGTATGAAGAGAGAAAACCAAGGCCCACCTGGGGAGGCAGCCATTCCGTGTCTGGGCTGGCACTGCCGCCCAGATCCTGGCTCATCAGTGTTAGCCTCAAATGTATAGCTCCTCCCTTTTCTCCTCTTGCCTGAGGAAGCATCTGAGTTGATTGATCGGTGCCTTGAGTAACTCTAATTCCATTAGCAATAAATAATGCACTCTCCTCATTCTGAGGAGCATTGATTGGGGAGGAAGGGAGGGAGGATGAACAGCTGTCTGGCCAACTTAGAAGGCACTGGCTTAAGTACAAGAAGGCACAGGCACCCGGGCCTTGGCAGAGGCAGCCTGTGGGATCTGTCGAGTCTGATCCAGCCTTAGACTCGGCCCTCTATGTGAGTCTTGTTTTTTAGCATTTGCTACAGGCTCTCACGAAGTGTAGCCCCTGCACGGTTCTTCTAGAACTCGGCATTTACCATGCATCAGTTGCTGAGAAATCCCAGCCTCAGTAGCCAGACATCCCTTTGACCAAGGTCTAGCCTGAGGATACGTGGTTCATTGTCTACCAGGACTTGGGAACCCATAGCAGACCTAGGAAGGTTTCCACGACCTCCTCCCTCTTAGCCAAAGACTTGCTGTACTAAATCCCAAGAAGTGACAGACCTGAATGCTCTCTAGATAGAGGGCCTCGGGGCAGATTGAGCAAAGCCTGGAGCAGGAAGTGGGCAGATGCCCTGGTCCTGCAGGGGTGTTCAGCACCTCCGTGGAATGAGACAACTGCACTTCCTGGATCATGATGGGCTTTACGATCACGTGTTGACTTGTCTCCAGGTGAATGAACACAGGTGGGCTGGCCAGGCTTTCTGAGCACTAAGCTCGGCAGGAATAGTGATGTCAGCAAAGTGATCAAGCCGGAGATCCTTGTTTCCCCTAGAGTAGAAGGGAGAAGCTCGAGGTGCTGAACTTCCAGGAGAGGCAAGAAGCCTCGGCTACTCCGCTACAGAATGGAGTCTCTTGGGATAGACCACAGCTGCAAGTGCCTCTGCTGTGTTAGGTTTGGAGTTAAAATCTTACATTCGCCCACATGCAGTCCTTGGGGTCAGCGAGAGTTGGCATACAGTCCGCAAGAGAACCCTAGCATTCTGGGGAACCAGAGACCTAGAGGCCTTAGCTAGGTCTCCAGGCAGCTCTTGTCCCATGGAAAGATGCCAGGTGTTGTCCGGTGTGGTCCATACCCTATGGAACCATTCCTCCCTCCCTCTGAATCTTCCATATCGGGATGCCCTTTGAACTAGCTCACACCTTCTGGCTACATGGGCACACAAATGTGGACCTTCACACTGGGTTTCCACCTACTGGATAGGTCCTTCTAAGGGGACAAGTTCAAGTCCGTTCAGCCACTCTCAAACCGGAGAGATGCCAGCCCTAAACACTGGTACCAAGAAGGTTTGTGCAGTCCAGGTCACCCAGACCTGGGTGAATGAAGACAGAGTTGTGGTTGAGTATCGGTCGACTGAGGTATCGAGTACTTAGTCCCTTTCCCCAGGGACCTGGATAAGTGGACCCGACTCACCCCTGGGCTAAAAGCCTGGCTATGCTTTAAGCCTCTGTTCCTGTTCCAGCAGAATGGAAGCCCCAGCTTCCGTGATCTGCATTATCCCTAAGGTATTACCACAAAGGGATTCAAATCGCCACGGCCAAGCTTGGGTTCACTTGTGTCAAGTGCTGGGGAGAAAGAGGCAGCATACATGACCCACGGCCCTGGCCTCCTCTTCTGCTCCACACACTAGCAACTGGAGACCTAGATCCACTCTGTGGACTGTATTGTTAGATTCAAGCTGGGTCTGGAGCCTTGTTCTCAATGGCTCTTATCCTCTGTCACTTAACATCTTGGAACCTCATGAGGAATGAGCCTTTTCCTCTGTAAGTGACTCTGGGCTGGTTGTGCAACCTAGGTGCACAATGGCTGAGACCTGGTCTCCCAAAGATGAAATTGAGGTGTTTTGGCTGCCTCAAAGATCCATGGGTGATGCCACTTCTAAGCAATCCAGTCCTTGCAATGAATGAGTGGAATACAACCCTGGCTGTCGTTTGGGGCTCATTAGCCCCTAAAGGCCTGCGAACCTTCTGCCTGACCTTGCCACAACCTTCAAGCCACCAATGGCTTAATTAGGCCTCCTTGGGCTTTGGATCTGCCTTCCTGTAACATGTAGACAGAGAGGGATGTTGAGATGAGGTCAGACCAACCCTGGGCAGTCTTTGCCTCAACCGTGTATTGATCCCAGGCACAGGTGCTGGCCCAAGCCACGCGGGGCATGCACACACAGCAGGGAGCCTCGTCCTGACTACCACAGAGGGAGCTGGGATCCCCTGCCTGAGGATTGGTCTTCTCTCCAACTGTATGCATGGTCCTGTAATACTGGGCGCATGGGAGAAGATGGAGCTCTGGGGACTTGAGTCTTGACCCCTTGGACTAACTCGGGAAGGGATGCATCCTGCTTCTCGATTCTGCATCCTGCGGGGGGTGGGGGTGGGGCTTCAATATGCCGTGGGACGGGCGTGTGTTCCCACTGCCAAGGGGACTGACTGCCTTCGCTCCAGGTCTGCGTGATGTCAGGCGCAGGCGCAGAAGCCCCGCTTCAGGCTCTATTGCTGCTACGTGCAGCTCGCGCTACAGGCACCAGCAGATTCCATGCTCAGAGCTTGTCCCCCTGTGGATGTGGCTCTGGGAGTAACTCAACAATGGAGTTTGAGCAAGGATTCCCTTCTGTCCCTTATAGGGAAAGCCCTACATCTGGTGGGTGCTGCCCCCTGTGGGTCAGACGGGTGACTTGGGCTAGACTGTATCCCTCCCTCCTTCCCTCCAGTGAGGCCAAGCACCGAGGTGAAAGTTGGTTGAAGAAACATTTTTGGCCTAATGATTCCATGATGGATGGGAAAATGACACTTTGTACCATAAAGCATGCAATGGTAACCCATCAGCCAAGGACTTTGCTTCCCTTCCTGGGAAGCTCCCAGGTGGATCAGTGTCTGATGCTTGGGCCAAGCACTCTCTGACCTTCAAGGTGGAGGGCCTCAGGGCAGTCCTAGAATCTGTGGCAGACATTACTAATCCATCACAGTGCTCCATGAGCTCCTGCAGATGCTCAATCTCTCAACACAGTCCAACATAGAAGCAACTTCGGGTCCTCTGAGGATGGTTTGTAGTAAGCTTCTGTCCTCAATTACCCATTTGGCACTTGCTAGAACAATAGCTCTGCTTGGCAAACTTGGGTGCTAGCTCCGTCCCTGAGAACTGCACATCAGTGCCGGGGGTAAAAAGTATCTCGGCTGAAGTGCATGCCCTGAAGTTCAGGGTGGATAAGAGGTTAGAGGGGAAAGTTGCCCTAGGCTTTCGCATCAATGTTTTGGGAGGTTATAAGCAGTACCACTTGACCTGAGGTCAATATCTTCCTGGGTCCTTATTTGCAACTAGGTTCTCCTAAGACCTGGTCTGAATGTTGGATTCATGCTCGGGTCTGGGCCTTGTTACCAACGGCTCTTATAAGGTTCCAAAATGTTAAGTGACAGGATGAGGAATGAGCCTCTGCCAGTGGTCAGCTGCCAGGTGAGCATCTGAGCTGGGTCAACCTCTTCACCTTGAGGGTGAATGGCTTTAGTTCCATGGAGTCTTCCTCCTTGCCTTCAACCTTCTCTGCTTACATAGGTCATTCAGCCCTGGGAGGGGGGGTACTGTTCTCTGGCTGCCATATCACAATGAGTAGTGACTTTGAGTGGATGTAGACATTTCTGAAACATCGAAGGGCATTGACCTGCAAGATGCTGCCAGGGGTAGTGACCGGTCCTTTAGATACTGGTGCTTGGGCATCTACATCAACCACAACATTTCAGATGTGCTTGGGCCCTGGTTTGCATCCCAATCTGGGACTACAAAGACTGGGGTGGAAGGAAAATGGTCAAATCAGGGCTGGCATCAACCACCTCCACCCAACTTCCTAAGCCTTCACGATGTGAAAGGCTTGAAGTTCTGGAAAATACAAATGCATCTCAAACTTCTTGATGCCTGGAAACACCTGAGTAAACCATTCAACAGCAAATGCCTGTGCACCAGATTCCTAGGTGCTGAAGATGTGGCAGAGAATGCCCTTGCTTGCAGAAAGTTTTCAAGACCCCACTGAAACATTGGGTAGTGGTATGACCTATGAAGGAAATTGAAGCCGGCGTATGGAGCGGGCAGAACTCGGGAGTCGTGGGCTCAGGTTCTGACCTACAGTCTTGGCTAGACACAGAAGCCCTTGATCTGCAAGACATCCCACTGTCAAACCTTAACATATGCTTCCCCTCAGAAGTTCACTAGGTGCTCCTAAAGGAGTAACCCTTGATTCTTAAAAACAAGTCTTAAAAACACTAGCTACAAACTCGAGGTAGTGAAATAGAGGTCTGGGGAAGATGGGTCTGGCTGTAGCATCTTCCCAAGAACAGCCAATCAGACACAAAAAGACTCCCAGTTGGTACTTCAGATGAGATAGCTTTGGGGTTGCAGAGCCATCCTGCTGGCTTCCTACTGAAATGTGCGTGGTGGACCTTAGTTTCCCTGAGGCCCCTTCTAGGGGTAGGTGTGCAGAACTCGGGTCCGATTTCACTTGGCTCCAGCAACTGTCATTGGGTTGATGCCGGACCTTAGTTTCCCTGAGGCCCCTTCTAGGGGTAGGTGTGCAGAACTCGGGTCCGATTTCACTTGGCTCCAGCAACTGTCATTGGGTTGATGCCGGATTTGGATCCTGGCACCACTTGGTGTTTGGAGGGAAAAGCTTGTTTGCTTGTTAGGGGGAGCAAGAGGGAGTACCGCAGTATGTACATGTGCTGGGTCATAACTCAGGCAAACAGAACATGAAACTACGTGGGCTACAAAAACCGTGGAGTGGAATATACCATGTATGTGGAAGAGATTAAAAACCATAAACCCCCGCAAGTTAATGGGGACAGATGGCTGGCACAACAGATGGGCCAATAAATGGGGGCCTTCCCTGACCCATCAACCCATCTTGGACTCTGGGTTAGTCCAAGTTTCTTCTACTCCTAAAATCGGCTACAGAGGAAACAAAACAGTTTCCTAATCAAAAAGCTCACCTCCATCCTAGCCCCAGGAAGGAGGGAGAGATAGCCCTGGAGCAAATCAACTAAGGAACTTGGCAGATCGTAAGGATATTGCCATCTTATTTTTGCTCATAAAACACAAAGGCCCTGCTTAGTGGACCGACATGGTGGCTCCTAAAAGCACACCTTGTAGGCCATGTGTGGCTTGGGTTGACCCTCCACCATCCTAAAGAATGGAGGTGGACATGGTCCACCCAAGTGAATACTGGGTGACTTGGGCTTGGTCTTTCTAGGGGGAACTGATCTCTCCCCCTCAACTGAACAGCTAGGCTAGTGTCAGTTACCAGTCTAACAATTGTGTCCATGTGACTGTCTTTGGCTAGCCTTCCCCCAGGGACTGGGGACTCTGGATGCCCTGACACCCATTGTTGACAGTTGCTTCCTTTGAGGGAAGAAGGGGAAATGAGTACACGAGCCCCAATGTGATACACCCACGTTCTCCACCTCGCTAAGGTGTACTGTGTGTGACGGTCTCTGCACCTGGAAGACCTAAGTCCTTGCCCTGTCTCTCCAAGGTGGCAGTACAGAGCCTCCTTAGGTGGCATCTCTGGCCATCCCTGGAACAAGGATAGCCTCTTCCTTCTGACCAGGGCCTTGGTGCTCCTGGAGAGACATTTCTCAACCTCCCCATCTGGGATACAGGCCAACAAATGGGTGTCTGCGAATGTTCCTGAGCCTTCTCTTTCCTTAGAGGTTGGAATCTAGGGACGTCTGAGCTGGAGTGGGTGGCACTGTCCACAGGGCTGTTAACCTTTGGGGGTGGGGGAAGTACACTAGCAAGAGGCTGACTTCTAGGTAAGTGGTATAAACTTAAAGGATTGGACAATCGTGCCTCAACAATGCTTAAACATCACCATTGGCACCTGAGTGACAACTTGTGGTAGAGGGCATTGGGTCCATCTCGGGTTACCACAAACCTCTCCTGTAGCCCCACCTTCCAATAGTCAAAGGTACTAATGCAAGTGCTGCTCACACTCTAAGGCTTGTCGAAGCAAAGGACGGGTGTGTGGGGGGGACACTGGGTAGATGCAAGGGAGAATTTGAGGCTCCTATCCAGTTGACTCTGGGCTGACCATCTAACTTGAAGATTCGGGTTATTCTGTCACCTAATGATCTTGTACACATGACTGCCTGTAACCAGATTGAGTTCTGCAGGGACTAGGTAGTGGAGGCGATCCCCCACTCACTGTCTTGACAGGGTCACAGTGAGAAAAAGTGTTGGCAAAGCCGCTCTCCCACTGTCTTGACAGGGTCACAGTGAGGATGAATGCTGGCAAAGCCACGCTGGTTGGTGGGTAACTGAAACCATGAGACCCTTTTTTATGTAATTGGGACTTTGCATTTTCATGCTTATGTTTCTCACAGGAGGCATGAGTATGTTAAATGCCAAACAAATTAAATTTCAGATGGCTAGAACAGAACAGGTAGTTCATGCCTTGGAGGCCGTTCTACCCACCCCTCAGCATATCAAGGACAAAGTAAAAGGCTATTCTTCTATCTTAGTACATTGTGGACAAACCTAATAATGGACAACAATCATCCTCTGAAAAACAAATTCTTTGAGAACTAGTGCACCTTGACTGAGAAACAAACTCTTTGAGAACTAGTGTACCTTGACTGAGAAACAAAGAAACTCTTCGAGAAAGCAGCTCAACCAGTTTTATGAGAATAAATGTAGGAATCAATTAAAATAGGTTTATAAGACACAGTTTTAGAATAATGTTAAAAATATTTTATTTAGATTCTTAAGTTTAGAAATTCTTAAGTCTTTAAATGTATAGGTTTCTGATATGTTTTAAGGATGATTCATAAACTTTAGGATATTTTAAATATAAGATTTAAAGGGACTTTTTTAGATGGGAATTTTGAATTAGAAATAAAGTACAAGTGTACTTTAGGTTAATGATTGACTAGGAGACTTAGAGTCTGGTTACGTAGTTTGGCATTAGTTAATAAGGAAATAACATATCTTGGGAAAAATAGTAAATCTTGGGAAAATCTGAAGGATGTAAATTGGTGACATGTTTTATTGATGATTCTGTACTTTGATGATTATATGGCTGGGGGTCATATCCTGGAAGAATGTAGATCGGTGTGCTCTCAATCATGTTTAAGGAAATGTCATGTCTTGGCAAAGTTTTAAATTATATAATCAATGATGTATTGTGAATCTATAATGATGAGAAAAATTGTAATAAAAAGGGGACCCAGAGAAAGCTGCTTTAGCTCTCTCTCTCTGGAGATTGCTCAAACGGAACGACTCCTGTCTCATCATTTCGCCGACGCCACTCCTCCTTCAGGACTCCCTGGACCCCGCTGGGGCTGGACCCCGGCAACTAAGGACTTGAACCACTCAATCCACCGAATCCTGCGTGGGCCATTGACACCTACTGAGTAGGTGCTAGCTAGATTTGAAGACCTGAAAATTGTTTCCCATGTCTGAGTCTTAAGTTGGCCTGAGATTTTACTTTGGAAGCCTGAGGATCCTTCCATGAAATACCATCAGTTTGTGCTTCTAAAGGAAGCAAACTGACACCCCCAACTTCTCCTGGGCTCTGGACTCCCATTTGCAAGTGCTGAAGGTCGTTCTCAAAGAGCACTGTGACTTGGGCTATAACTTCTCGCTATAGCTTTGTACCCAATAAAAAGCTACCTAAAGGGAAATAAAGAAGTTCGCTGGGAAATAGGTGGTGCCCTTGTAAGGGGAGCCACTCGCTGAGGGCTTACAAAAGTTGAATGAGGCTCTGAAGGGAGACCTCTAAACATGGAGACTTCATAGCCTACCATGATGGCAGGCGGAGCACTTCTACATGCCCCAAGTCTTAAACCTAGAGCCAAAACGTCCTGTCACCTGCTTGTCCTTGAAACCACAAATCTGGAATGACTGCTGTCCTGCTCCCAGCCTGTCCTTCTGGCCTCCAGCTGATCGGACAAATCTAGCTCTACAGGGGAGGGAGGGCGGAACTAAGTTGCGTCTGACACCAAGCTCTGTTGCTGGGACCTTAAACCCAAGCCCTTCATGGCCCAGGCAGGTAAGGGCTGAGAGCAGACCAGGAGGGGGCTGGACAGTAGACACCCAACTACTTGAAGCATGGCTCAAACACCTGAGACAGTGGGAGGGCCAACTGTGCTGCCAGGACTGTCCAACAGGTGCTAGGAAACTCGAGTTTCCATAAACCTCACGTTCAGGGCCCAGACTGCTGCTCCAGGCCAGGTGTGAACATGGGCAGAAGCCTGCGGACACTCCTTGGCTTCTAGCGCTGGCCATGTAGGCAGAGTCCTGTACCTGGTACCTGCCCATATATCCAATGGTCAGCTCTTCCAATGTAGAGAACGTCAAAATCAAAAAGCACTAAACCAAATGCTGGCTTGAATGTGCTCCCTAGACCCCATCCCCAACTTCCCTTATGGGTGAGCCTGCAGCCACTAGCACTGCCCAGGAAGTACCCACTTATGCAAGTGAGAATTGTCCCACGTGCCTCTGGGACTCCATCCTGACAGCTCCTCTAGAAGCTGAGGGCCTTCAGAGGCCACCCACTATGGCTGCCTAGAACTTTGGTTTTTATGGACAACGGGACAATCCATCTAGTCAGATATGCTCTGTGACCTACAAGTCCTTGTGTTATACACAGTCCACCGCAAGGTCCCCATTAGCTTGGGAGACCAAACATGGAAGGGAAGACGAGATACACCTATGCACTGAATATAACTCGCAATGTGTCGGTGACAATCTCAAAGCTTATCCAATCTCTTGGGTACAGCTTGGCTAAACACTCGAATTCACTGGGAACACCACTATACCTTAAGTAATGTTCTTGGTCTCGGCATGTCTAAACATACCAGGACGCGTCTAGGTCCATGGTAAGGTTGCCATAAGATGCCATGATGTAATGGTAAACCACTTGAAGTGTCGGAACACTTGGTTTGGCTTACCACCCCTGACCTAGAAGTCTACATTCTGAATGCTAAACCAAACTATCTTACAATCGCATTCTTTCCGAGAAACTGCAAGAAATGGCCTTAGTAGGGAGACTGGGGATCAAAACCTTGTTGCTCAAAAGATGAATAAGGATCTAGACTTGTGCCCTTACTACTTGTTGAATCCACCAGTATTCAAAGCACCTTATAGCAAAGCCAGTCTTGTGGGCAGAGCTGAAATTGACCTGGAGTCGGACACCAGGCTTTGTTACACTCTGTGAGATGCTGATGGAGCTAGGAAAGTGCATCTCGGCTTCTTGGCTACCTAATGTACCCTCAGCAGGACTTCCTGCTGCCACATTTCCACATTGACTGCATTCTTAAAGCCTCTTTCCACCATGAGTTCTGTGGTGTGGGTTCCCAAGACACAGGTT
Source organism: Callospermophilus lateralis (assembly GCF_048772815.1). NCBI lineage: Eukaryota > Metazoa > Chordata > Mammalia > Rodentia > Sciuridae > Callospermophilus > Callospermophilus lateralis. The sequence continues at coordinate 152,287,974 of NC_135305.1, read as the reverse complement.
CTGAGTGTCTGGGCTGTGAACTTGGATGTGAGAATGCTGTCCATGGCTCTGGCCTCTCTCAGGAGGGAAATCTAGAATCATGCTACAGAAAGACAAATGCACAAAAGTCCTGTTTGGAGGACTCCCACAGTAACCCACTGTAGTCACCATTCTGGGTCAGACTGGTCTTCACTGTAACTCCATGACCCTAGACCTAGCCTCACCTGTGCAATGGCAAGCTGGTAGGAAGGTGATTATATGAACGTGCCTGGCCCTAGGATGGACACGCGGGAGGGCTAATGCGAACCCAATGTGTTTTCTTGGGGTCTAGACTAAGATGATCTCAAGTGTCAAAGTTGGCCTGAACCTGCTGTGTGCATCCCCATCTGCCAACTTGGCCCAGGTCCCATGACTATCCGCTGCTGACATCAAACAGATCTGCTTTAGATTGAAGTGGACTGAAGCCCTTCACGTTCTAGGGGTGGGTGCATGAGTGCATGTTCACTCTTCCACACAGTCAAGCCAATGTAGTTGCAGAACATATTGAAACACAGGCTGCATCCTGGGTGAGGTGCACCCTCTAAAGGAACTGAACTGAAGTGGTGGCACTCCTAAGTGGCACGTGGGAAGGCCTTGAGTGACTTTAGCACAATATCATGTAAATGATCTCTGAATCTCCCAGTGAACCATAGGGTCCACCTGCATGCCTATCGCAGAGGTGGGAACCCAGGCAGAGTCACAGAACCTGAGTGAAGTGCCGCTCACATCTCCTGGTCGTGCCAGGTTGAGGAATCTCAATCTGTCAAGGTGCTTGACTCTCCCCATTGAGATTCCAAATTGCTGCAAAAATGCAATTTGCAACCAATCATGTGAATGGTCTCTTGATGTATTTTAACCTCCATGTGCATCCTGCTTGACTCTGCAGCCTGGTTGACAGGATGGAAGGTGGCCGTGTCCTCCATGTTCCCAACATGGCAGACCCTTGTAGTTAAGGGGAGTGGCACATGACAGAAGTGTGCTAATGGGCTCCATTATGGACGGACCTAAGCACAGAATTGCAAGTAGAAGGGATTGCGTCGAGGGTCCCGGAGGAACTGGACCCCAGTTAAGCAGCTTGACACAGGCCTGGCTTCCTGGAATCCCCAGGGCTTGAATCCCTTGAGCTTGTTCTAAGTGAAAACGAGCTTTCAACCTCTATCCTTGAGATGTCTTGTGTTTTACTCACACACGTTGAACTTGGTCCAGCACCTTCCTCTGTGCCAGGGTCTTGGGTCTGTTGACAAGAGGATTGGGCCATGGCTGGCTGATTCTGGAGGGTGAGGTCATGTGGTACAAGACATGGCTTGGTTGGCCTGTGGGATCCAGGCAGTTTCAGCTCCAGGAGTCGTGAGTAGGTAGGGGACTTGTACCTAGCATCTCCTGAGGAGTGGTCGGGAAGATACTTAGACAGTGTCATCCCTGTAAGTGTCTAAACAGTGCAAGCTCAGGAGCAGGGGTCCTTCCTTGCACCAGGCTGCCACAGTCTGGCCACAGCAAATTAAGCAGGGGGTGATGAACAACTTGTGTAGATCGAACAGCAGGAGTGGAAGCCCTTTATTGTAGGACAACAGAGGTATTTATGCATTCCACACAGCTTATCTAATTAACATAAACTCAATAGAGCAGTCAACCAATAAGAAATCTCCACACTTAATGGCTCGCTGGTGTTACTTCAAACCACTCCCTCTGGCATTTTGCCAGGCTATATCCAGACTTATTTACAGACTCTAACATTTCTCTGGCAAAATGCCAGGCGCCATCCTGACTTGTTTACAGACTCCAACACCAGGCATTGTACCTGTCCGTGTTCCTCAAAGGCAATGACTAGATGTAGCATTCATCCTGAGAACCCTGACTTGTGCCCCAGTTTGGGGAGCATCATACCTAAAGTCCTAACAGATGCTTTGTGCAGACACAAATCCTGGGTCTATGCTTGGGTTGGGGGTAGCAAGGTTCGTGTCCCATATGAACGCCATCAAGAAGTCATCTGCTGCCTTCTCTGGGCCTGCCCGTTCTATGGACCAAGATGTGGTCTACCTTGGCGATTGTCCCAGGTGAACTTGAATGTGCACTATGCAGAACGAACTGCGAGTCTTCTCCAGATGAAGTTGACTGTTCGACTTGACTGTCCTCCTGGGCTCTCTTGTGGGCCTGCCAACAGCTAATAGAAGGGTGTCCATGTTTCAAACCATGTGTCTCTTCCATCAGCTTCTGCCTGGCCCCTCGATGTTTTCACTAGGGGACACGTAGAGGTGAAGGGTTAAGGAGGACTGTCTCCATTGTTCCATTATTCACTACGGACAAGCTTTCCTTTGCAATTGGACTTGTCGGTCCTAAACGTAGCTATCCTTGCTCCTCTGGATCACTGTCAGAATGTTATGTCACACTTGTGACTTATCTTCTTGTAGACAAGTTTTCCTAATAAAGGAAACTAAGCTGACTGGCGATAGCTCAGCTGACTAGGGTGCAATGGCCCTTAACTCGCCTACTACCAAACCAAGGATGGTTTGCTTTTACTTGGACATTTGGCCCCTAAACCTTGTTGTACACATACCCTCAGGAACTGGCACCTCTATGGTGTGGATCTCCAGAAGGGACTTGTGCTGGCTTCAAGAAGGTTCCATATTGGTGTTGCCAAAGAGTCTTCTGAAAAGGACACACATGCTCTGCTAAGTGACACCATAGTCATTGGAGCCAAAGATGGAACATAACCAGGAAATTGTCCAGGGGATTTGAAACCAAGGCACCAGGAGCCCTTGAACCCAATCATGCCCTATGGGCAGGTGTTAACTGTCCTAATACAGTCTTTGTCCTGTCAATGTCCTCGAATTAAGTTCTAAATCGGGCACAAATGTCTCTAAGCAGTGTCCCTTGCAAGATATCTGCATAAATTGAGTTCCTTGCAAGAATTCTGGGCTTGCCAAGGAGGCAAAGAAACCAGAATCTTGGTATTGATGTACTTTTACCTTGAACATGCTTGAACGTGAGGTGATTGCCTGAACTTCAGTGGCTGACCTTACCGAATCCTCCTTTGAGCCTTTAAGGCCCAGGCCTTAGTGTTCTGGGCTCATGCCCAACGAGCAGCTAATCCTCGTTCTTCCTGGGCATCCTCACTGCACCCTAGCCCTTAACAGATGTGCACTTAGAAACAGCAACCTACTAACAGGGAAGCTACTCAGATGGTTTACAGCCAGAGTGTTAAAACTGTGGCTCTGGAATGTGGGGCAGGATTTGCACAAGGGCTTTATCCCTGCTCTTGCTCATAGGTGATTAACTTATCTGCATTACCAGTGCGTCCCTGCTGTATGTGTCTATCAGACCCCACGCCCACAGCCACCCGGGCAGATGGCACATGAGATGCTGCAGAGACCTGTTGCCAGGTGCTTTATATAAACTCTACTTGGGGGACTGGGGGGGGGGGTCTCTGCCCGCTTTTCAACAGCTCTCGGTAGCACCCTTGCCTGTCACTTGGTGATGAGCCAGGACCACCTTCAGGCATTTTCCCAGCCGGCTAATCAAATGGCATCAGTGGGAATGTTTACAGCTTGCTGCCACTTAGGGAGCTTTATCAGAGCCCTTAATATCAACCCACCTGCCCAAAGCTAATAACGGGACAGGGGCCGGGGATGGGAAGCCTCCAGAGAGCTGGTGAAGACCAGAAAACAAGATGTCAATCTAATCAGACTTCACCTAGGGCCCCTGCTTGGGCTGGGAACAGCTTCCTGGGGATTCCACATCTTTGGCACCAGACAGATGCTCAGCACTTGGTAGTGCTGGTCTCTCTAGCCCTGGAGTACCGGTCCTGGTACCACATGCTCGTCTCCATAGTAATGAGATGCTGTTCCTAACGCTTGCTAGGAACTGAGCCTGGGCATTTGTCTTGCCCCTACATGACCTTGAATCGCTTTCCTGGCCATTCTTGACTCTGTCAAATGGAGGCATTCTCTGAATCAGTTAAGGTCATACATGACCTCCAGTCTCATACCTCATCAGAACTCTGACCCTGTAGTCCTAAATCATGACTGTTGACCTGACACCGGAGTCCTACCGCCCCTTTTGGTAAGAAATCAAAGTGTCTCTACCTTTGTGTTTCCTGCCTTAAAAAGGCTATAATGACTTGAAAATCACACCCTGTCACCATGCCACCTGAGTCTTATGATGCTAGACAAATACTCGATCTTGGCAACATGTGATCACCTAACCACTAACAAGGCACAATCACTGGTCTCGGGCAGACTTGGTGGCCTTGTATACAGTCTCAGTGTGAGAGTTGTGACCCCAGTGACCAAGAGTGGCTGTGGTACCTAAAACTGAACACATGCTGCTTAGAAACTGTTCTCGGTCAGGTGCAAGTCCATGACTTAAGCCCTGACCACTGACTGCAGCCTAGACATGGGGTGGAAAGGACATTCTGGGGAGCTGCAAGCTGGTGGCCTCCACTGCTGGGCACCCGATTTTTGTCTGAAGTGCTGGCTCAATGCACCCTGGCACCAAGTACGGACAACAGGCTGCTCTGTCTTGACACTGGGAGGCGGGAGGTAGTCATGCCTACTCTACAAAGTTCACCAAGCTGCCTAGGGAGGAAAAAAGGGGAAGGGGAACCCCAACTCAGGTTTCAAAGTTGTGCTGCTCCTGTGGACCACAGGATTCCAATGCCTGATGGTCGGGATGAAGAGCTGGCGACTGCACAGACTGAGGAAACGTCCTGATCCAACAGTGGCGGGGTTCTGGTAGCGGGGAGATGAAGAGTCCCCTGGCCTAGCATGCTTATTCTTCCTCTGGCTTATTGTTTTGAGGCCTGACTGACTAGGCAGTCTGTGTTTGCATCGGCCTTTCTGGCCCAACGGTATCCCGTTGCAAGTTGAATTTTAAGTGTCTTCTGCTGAGATCTTAGACTTGTGTTTTGATCGAACCTTAAATTAATCTTGGTTGTGGGGGAGTCAAAGATTAGTAGACTGGAACGAAAAACTGTCAAAGTCTGAGTAACTGCACCATTATTGATCAGACCTGTGTCGCTATCCAAATCGCTGACCGAATATTGAAAAGAATGAGTTGGTTCTCGTGTGCCTGAATAAATGTCTCCCTGGGGACGTGACTCTATTAGTTCATGCTCCGCCACCCACATCATCCAGCTATGCTTGAATGGGTTCATCTGCAGAAATGTTCCTTTGGCTCAGGTGTTTCTGGGAGTTGAGATGGTTGCCTAAAACACTGCCTTGGCATTCTAGAACCTTCCTTGGACAACACAAAGCTTATCGCTGACCTCTGCCTTCTAACCCCTTTTGTTTCTAGGCTTGAAGGCAGCTTGGGGGAGTGGTGTCTGAAGGTGAGCCTTCAGGGTTAGGGTGGGAGCTCATGCTTGCAGACCTAAGCCACTGATAGACTGAACCTTTACTGGTGCTGTTGGCCTCATAGCTCGCCAGGCACTTGAATAACCAAATCCAAAGGGTGAAAGGAACATAAAGCAGAAACGAGATAGCTGCAGAGTCTGGGCATCACCCCCTTCAATACTTGGTGCCCAGAGGCAGAAGGGAATCCAGTCTGAAACCACTTGGTTCAAGTGCTTGTGATCGGGGTCACCAGCAATGCCTAGTGCCCTCAAGTACTTGCTGTGAGGTGCCACCTTGGTGCACCACCTCCACCAGGCCAGGATGTACAACCCTGCCCGTGGGAACACGTGGGCCCTCCTGAGGCTTGAGTTGAGGGATATGCTGCAAAATGGGCAGAACCCTTTAAATAGGTCAAAAAACACAAAAGATGAGAAAATGGACCTGGCAAAACCTGACGTCCTAGAGCTGATTCCGGAACCAGGAAAAAACGGCATTGCTGAAAAGGGAAGTCGAGCTCTAGTTGCATTGGGTCAAACTTCCTAGTTCTTGTGGCTGCCTGACCCTTCTGAGGGCCAAGCTTGGTGACAGTTGAGGACCTCTGCCACTGTTCTGACCCTTCTCTTGGTGTTAACTATCCCAAGCCCTTACTGAAAGGGGGAGTGTGCTAATGACTAAGAAACTGTCCAAGGGCTGCCCTTCCCATAAGGCTGTGTCCAGGTAGAGCAGGATTCTGAGCAGTGCCCAGTGGAGCCAACCTGTCCATCTTGCTGGAAAGCCAACAAAGGCTCAAGGGAAAAGTATCCTGGTGGCGTGGCCATGTTGGTCAGAGCGGGTCTCCCTGGACTTAAGGGAGTAAAAGGGGTGTACAGAGGTGAACACAACTGACCGTCACCTCCCGTTGCCTATCCCTGCCCCCATAGGGTCACTAGCTGTGGGCAGATGCCCGTGAACATAGCCTTGAATGCAGAGGCCTCTGGAGAAGGATTTCAAGGGCAGTGTTGACCATGTGGTGGCTGTGGGCACCCACGGATGCTGTGGTCTGTTTCTGGATTTTTGTCATGGTTGACGCAGCTCGAACGCCATTGCCGATTCAAGTCTCCTACTCTGCTTGACCCAGTGGGGCCTTTGGGAAAGCGACCTCAGAGTGAAATGTAAGGGGAATGACCATCTGGGTTTCTTGGGGTAATCTCGGGGAGACAAACCCAAGGCCCAAAGCCTCAGCCTCTGGGAAGAACCGGAGGTCCCTTGAGCTTCCAATGCCATCTTTATGGGGTCACTAGCTTTCTGAGCTAAATTGACTCTACTCTCTGTAAAAGGAGAGGGGAAAGAAAAAAAAAACTGGCAGAACATTGGCATTAGTGGAAGTCATGCTGACAAGAGGACGGGTTCCTGTGCCTTTAAAGACAGAAGGCTAAACTAAATCCAAAGGGAAAATGGACCATAAAGGCCGACGGGCTATGGAGACCCGGGATGCCATGAGCCAGAGGGGTCCCCCAGGCCGGGGCTGAGTGAGGGCCAAGGTAGGGGCACAAACCAGTGTGATGCCTGGCTGTAGTCATTGGGTAACTAGCGACTAAACACAACTAGGGGTAACTCTGAGACTGGGAGCCAGCATCTGATAGCATTTCTTAGGTGTCACTAAGAACCTAGAAGAGAACATCAGGACTTGGTCTCCTATATCTAAAGACAAAGGAAGTTGATAAGGACCTGTTATGGTTTTGGATATGAGGTGTTGCCCCCCAAAAAACCTCATGGTGGATAATAACTTAATCTGTAGACTAAACCACTGAACCAATGAAGAACTTAAGGATTACTGTCTGGGTGGTAACCGTAGGCAGGCCATGTGGCTAGGGGAAGTGGGCCTTTGAAGGTGTGCCTTTGTACTGTCCCTGACTGGTCTCTGCTTCTGCAGTGAGGGCCTCTCCTCCTCCACACCTGCCGCCATGTTCTGCCTCACTTGAGGCTCCAAGCAAGGGACTCGTCTAAGCATGGGCTGAGGCCTCTGAAGCCACAAGTCCCCTTAAATCCTAAGTTCTTGCCTTAGGTTTCGGTCACGGTGATGAAAAGGCTGACTAAGGCAACCTACAACGTGAGGCTGGAGTGGACGCCCACTGTGAGGTACCAGGGTCATGGCTGTGAAGGGGAATGGGGTCGAAGGACTTGTGCTGGGACATCGAGGGGACTTGTGATACAGAACATCCTCACTGTGGTCGTGAGGGATTTGAGGACTTTAATGGGGAAAACTAAGCCCCAGGGCTCAGATGGACCCCTCCGGAGGTCCTTCCAAGGACATGGCTCCCTTTCTCCCTCTAGTCCTCAGGCCTCTTCCTCCCGCTGCCAAGCGCTCCACCTTTTCGAGTCAGACTTGAGCTTGTCAGTTCTCAGACCTCTGCAGGCATGTCAGTTTCAAAGGTCTTGGGCCTCCCGCCATGATGAATGGAACTATGTGATTAAAAAGCTGCTCTGGGGAGCAGGTCATTGGCTTGGCTACTCCCAGAGGGAGTGGACTTAATGGAAGGTCTTGGGAACAGACGGCAGTTCAAACAGGAGGGCCTTCGCATTGGAACTGCTGGAACTACAAATCAGAGGCAGGGGATTGATGTATTGACCCACGCCAAGCTCCAGCTCAGTCTGGTGCTACACTCTTGGTCTATATTCTACTTCCTGGCCCACTGCACTCTGGGGTATGAGATATCTGGCTCTGATAAGCTAATTTGAGTAGTCATTGATCTTAAGGGACAAGCCATCCAGGGCTGAATGGCATATCAAAGGCTTGAGTTGACCCATCATGTGCTGCTTAGTCTTATGACACTTGTCTCGGTCACCTACCTTCCTCGGGGTCCTGGGAGGAGATAGATGTCAATCCATAGTCCCTAGTTGATGGGACTGCATACTGGTCCCAGATTAGAGTCTGGCAGTATCCGAAGCCATGGTTGTCTTTCCCCCACCTATCCAGAACCACACAGCTGTGTAGAGACCCTCAGCTACTGCTCTGCAGTGACCATCCTAGGACACCTGAACAGTAACAGTTGGTTAGAACCTGAACCTTGGCTCCTGTCAAACAACCTGTCATGGTAGCATCGCTGTGCCCGCCCTACCTGATGGGTGATAGTCCCCTGAGAGATGAGTGTACTCAGGGTCTGAGCGCGTGGGCTCTGGCCTGAAAGACCAGACAACTCTGGGGCTGGACGCTGAACTGGGGGGTTGAGTCTCCTCATGGAGAAGGGAGCATTCCAGAAGACAACTGGAAGTGGATTTTTGTGGCCACAGTTGAGACTGGACAGAAAGGCTGTGAGCCCAGAGAAATGGGGTGTGGACAGAACATCTCGGAGTTGCCAGCACCGAGTTGGTCAATGAAGTTGCTGGAAACCAACAGCGGCTCACGCAGCAATGTGTTGCCCCTGGGCTGCTGGAGCCGTGCTGGATCTGGGGATGGGGTGTCGGCCCCCACTCCCAAGCCCTAACTTGGCCCACTTCAAGAGTTTGACCTCCACTCGGAACCAGCTCTACTAACATGGGCTCCCCTGGTCAGTGACAAGGTGTGCCAGTGATGGCCAGGGAGGCCTCCAGTAATGGACGCCCTTACTTTCAACCCACAAGGTTGATGGTCTGAGCACAGTCCGACTCAAGTCCGAGTCCTGCTGAGCCTCTCCTGAAACAGTGGAGGTCGGGGAGGCTGGGTTCCTGGGCCCAGTCCCCGGGAGCCCCATATGAAACCCCGAGCTTTCCTTAATCTTATCAAAATGGAAACTGCATTGACGGAATCTCTTTCTCTTGATGGTCCTAGAGCCTCACATCTGTTCTCTATCTTAAATCTTAAGGTACAACTTCTATCCAGTTGGAGATGGAGGTTTCCCAACCCTCTTCATTTGCCCTGTGTGAGGGACTTGCTGAGGCCTACCTGCAGGTCTCTAAACTGTTCTAGCTCCTCAGAGTAGTCCTTCTGAGGCTGACCTGGGTAGGGCCATCCTTATAGATGGTGACATATGCTCAGAAGGCAGTCATTCTCCCAAAACCCTATATAATGAGACTAGCCTCGAATCCCTTGGCTACTGTTTGGATTCTCTATCTTCACACCATTTCTTTGTTCTCAAGGTGAGGTTTAAAGTGGTAGATACTAAACAGGTTCTAGTGACCAACTGTCCCTAGAAAACTGCTGCTGAACATGGCATTTCCAAATGTTAAATTTTTCCTGATGAGGCCAACCTAGGGGTGTTTCTCCTGCCTTGCAATAGTGGAGAAGGTCGTGGGAGGATGTTCACCAAGCTGGTGCCGTCAGCCACACCTGCATGAGTCTGGGATCTGGAAAGATGTTTGTGTACTTCAGGAAGTTCTGCAGAGATGAATTAGAAGTGCTTGCAGGCCTCAGATTCAAACTGGTATCTAGAGTAAAGGTAAAAAGAAGCCAAGCAAGATGGGCCACCAGGGTGTCTAGCGCACAATGGACCCAGAGATCTTCAAGAGTTAAAACTTGACTCTAAGCTTCATGTGGAATTAAGGGCGTAGTCTCCAGTGACTAACGAGCTTTATAACCTGAGATGGCTTGGGCACAACACCATCTGACGGGTCTCACTAGACCCATGCAGCCTACCCCCGTGGTGAAGAGGACCACGACTGCATGTTGGGTACTGAGCTGGTCTCATCTAATCTGAGACCCAGGTCAGTGTCGGCACCTCCATTTTACAGTGGAGGAGATGAGCTCAAGCTTCCGCCTCCCTGGAAGCCTGCGATTGCAGAATCGCCACTGGATCCTAGGCCAGCGGGGTTCTGAGTCCAGGGTCTTCATCAATGCTGCCTGTGTTGATTCCTAGGTGACACTGTCCCCCTCCCCCACACAAGCCAAGAGCAAGAGTGTCCAGGGAAGACTGTCCTCCTGGCAGCTGAAATGACCCACGTAGCCCCCTGGTGTGCAGAACCCATCACCTAGGGAAAGGGGTGCAGCCTCCTCCATGAGGTCCATGGAGTTTCTTGCACACAGGCCTCTGATAATGGGACAGCACAGAGGGGCCAAGGGACAGTTTGAAATGACCCTTGTAACTCCCTTGATCTTAAGGGGATCAGTTGCTTATTTGGAAATACCTGATGGTTCCCCAAGTGGGGTAAGTCTAGTTCACGAGAAGGTCAAGTGAAGTCTCTACTTACATGAACCAGCAACTGTATAAAAGGAGCCAAAGTGTGGCTCTCCCTTTAAAGGGCGGGGACAGGCCTGTTCTTAAAACACCTCCACTTGCGAAATCTGTCAACTTCCCTCAATCTCTGAACTACCTGGAAGGTTGTTCTCACGATCCTCATTCTCAGCCCCACCGTGCTTGATCTGTGGGCCACGATGGCTTTATACTAGATGGCTCTGCTGCATGAGTGACAATGAGATCCTGTGCCCCTCAGACTGTTTGTAGCCATTTGGTATCTCAGCCTAACACAGCTACAGAAACAGCAAAGGACTCCAACATGCCCATTACTGACTCTTCTAAATCCATTTGCTTTGTTCTCTAGGAAGTCTTGGTTGGTGCCCTGTGCCTTTGGAAAAAACCAACATAGCCCTTCCAGAACTGAATAAAGCATGGAGACAGAAGGGAACGTGCTACCTCTGGGGTTGAATGACCACGCTGTTCGCTGGTCAACCCAGAACTTGAAGATAGTTGGCGAAAGGAAGGCTTAAGTTGAGTCTGACTCTGAAGATAGACTGCCCCATTTCAAAGACTCGGAAGGGGTTCCGTCCATATGTAGAGCTTCCTATAGGAAGGAAGAGAGGGTGGGTAGTAGGAGATGGGAAACCCGCATGCTGGGTGAGGCCTTCATCCTCCCAAGGTGTCCTCTTCCCTCTGGAATGTGGATGGACTTGACCACAGGAGGTCAAACCATAAACCTAAGGAAAGGTTTCCCCTCAGCATAAGATGGAGGCGGGCAAGGGATAGTCTGAAATGACCCTGTTACTGTTCCCCCTTGTAAGTCTCTTGATCGTAAGGAGCTTGACTTGCTTATTTGGGAATGCTTGATGGTTCCCCAGCTGGGGAAAGTCTAGTACGTGAGAAGGTCTCACATGAATCAGCCATTGTGTAGTTAAGAGACGGAGGCTTGGGCCTCCTAGAAGTACATGATCTCTGAATTGGGTGATCATGCACAGGGACGATGTTCCTGGTGTCGATCACTTTTTGGTAGGATTGACACACGACTCTTCTAGTTTGCCTCATGGGAATGTTAACCAGCTTTCTGTCTTATCAAAGTACTTGACAAGAACACCTTGGAGGTCAACTCTATGACTGGCCTAGTCTAAGATCTCAGTCCATGGTTGGCCAACCCCATTGTTCTAGGCCCAAGGTGAGGCAGGACATCATGGTGGAGGGAAAGATGCTTGGGTCATGGCAGGTGGGAAAGGACCCAGGGACAGAGTCCTGGTGCTGCACCCCCAAGGCCAATCCACCTTCAGTTACCCCCACCCCTGCCCAGTTAGTATCGCCCAGTTAGTCCATCCAAATGGATGAATCCACTGAAGTGAGCTCATAACCCAATCTCTTCACCTGAACACTGTGGCATTGCTTAACACGTGAGTTTTGAAGGGGAAACGTTGAAGTGTGACAATGCTGAGAATTGTTTCTGAATCTTGGCAAGGTTTCCCTGCAGGAAACAATTTTAACGACTCTGGAATCTGATCTAAATCAGAGCAAGATGGGCTGCTGTTTCCACCTTCACACAGAAGCAGGCAACTTCCTCTGGTCTCTCGAGCTGTTGGTGCTGATACACACAGACAGGATAGGCCGGTGGGCTACCAACTGTACCTGGAATAACTTACAAATGGACCTTCATGGAAAAGCAAAGACTTCCCCCAAACTGCCATCAAAGATGGCAACCACTCATTACAACTCAAATAGAGCAACAGCTTGTGTATGAGGATCTGAGTATTAAACATGATTTGGGATCCTATTTTATCTTCCAAAGCTCATCCTCCAAACTATTGACCTATGTTAGATAATGTACTCTACAAGTTCTCTTCTAGAGAACCTACCTAGAAGTGGTCAAACATCACATAGTTGTGGTATGTGTTACATAACTTACAGAACAGTCAAACTTCTTAGACTTGAACCCAAGAGTGCATGAACTTGGCAATTAATATTTACTTATGAAGATTCAGATGTTTTCTATAATTATAAACATCCAATCTACACTTGCCTCATTTCTGAATTATTTTCAAATCACCCATGGAAATGGAAATGATTCAAATGCATAGTCAATACTCCAGGGTTTTCACTTTGGCACAAAAACGACTTAAATATTGCCATACTTGAGGTCCAGAAAGCAAAGGGCCCTTCATCTTAAATACTTAAGACATCTGTCTTGCCTTACTAACGTCTGTTAACATTTTAAATACAGGACAGAGCAACACTAACTTACCAGGTTCATAAACCAGACTAAATTCAAATTCTGTTGGACAAACAAGTTGGAGTTGCCTACAACTAAGGTTCTTAGTTTTCAAGTCTTATGTAAAGTCTTGACCAAGACCATAGATAGTAGGATATTGAATTTTAAGGGAACTTTCTGCTGCTTGATCCTGAGCAGTCTGAGGAATGTTGGCCACATGTGGTCCTCTAACCTGATCTCTGATCAGATGTAGTCCCTCAAGGAGTAGAAAAATTTTTATGCCCATTCACCCCAGGGAGCATTAGACCTCGGTTATTGGAGTTGGCTCTAGGTTTAGACACCAATTGGGGAACATCAAATTCTCCTAAGCTTAACACATAGAGCCAGGTCATCCTTAGTTAAAACTCCCCAGCTTTTCTTGCAAAGGGTAACCCTCTGTGCTTGCTGGTGGGATTCACTTCTGGATCAGCTTAGTGTTGCTTATGGAGGCAGCTTCCAGTTCTAGCCCAGGCTGACCTCCTCCTGTGCCCTAGTCTATGCTGCATGTTCAGGGAACATGAGGGTCTGAGGTCCTGGGTGTGTACCTTTCCAGGCATCTACCCAGACAAACCAACAAAGTCCCTCCTGACACAAGGGGCTGCTCCCTGTGAGGCCCTTCTGTATCTAGGGGAGCTCCTCGGACAACTCCACCTCCAACCCAGGGGGCCTTATTCTTGGCATCTTCACGTTCAGGTGCTCGGAGCTTCTACTTAAAAGGGGGCAAGTTTGCAACAGTGACATAATGAAAAAAGAAGGGGAACTTCAGAGTGGCAGGATTGAAATACCAAAGACTTAAACCTATGGGACCCGAGGGTGCTGTGGACCCAACACCAACTGGAGAAGACTTAAGGTGTCTAAAAGGCCATGAGTACCCTTCAGAGTTGGACTATCTGGAAGGGAATGATGTCCTCCACTGTCTAAATCGACCCAGTTCCCTCTTGCTCCACCCATCTTGCAAGACAACGAAAGGCTTGCACCTGGGGGATGGGATCCCATGGACCTGATCTTGAACAAACCAGTTTTAACTGTCAAGAAGCACTAAGCAGCCATGTCTTATCAATCTTACGTGTGAGCTACTCGGGGACGACAGACTACCACTTCTTCCTCTGTGAAGACTATGGCTGACGGGTATGCAGTCAGCTGGTGATGTCTGGGGACGTGGGTATTGAAACTGAGTTTGCCCACTCCAGAGGGAAGAGCAATTGGGAGAAAAATTGGAGCAAGCTCCCAACCTTCTGGGCACTGGCTTTTAGCTCGCCAAATCTCATCCCTCACCAGCACTTAAAGGATTCAAAAAAGATCCAAATAGCGATTTAAGCACCAAGTGGACGCAAAAGATCCCTGGTGTGTACCAGACTCCAGGTGACAGATCCCCTCACCCCTCTGCAAAAACCAGAGACCTTTTCCTTCTAACAAATGTCTCTAGGCTGGTAATGGGAAGGGGGGTGGGGAAGAGAAACGCCTGATATGAAGGATCTCAGCTGCTGGGATGTCCCTAGAGTCCTGACCGCAGGCGCAGCCCAAAGCAGTCGAGTCCCCTCTCCCAGCTGAATGCCAGTTGCCTGGGGCTGGCTGCTGCTCCTGGCTGGCTCTGCTGACCCTTCCCATGGTGACGGGTCTATGCTGCTTGATGCTGGGTTGGAAAATCTGGGAGAATGAAGCAGAGAGAAAGTTCTGTTCAAAACTGGCTTTTGAAGACAAACTTGGTGTAAAGGTTCTCCCCATCTTGGAGTCTCAGAGTACAAAGAACTTTGAGGGGTTAAAGGGGGATGGTTGGATACTGGGCATGAATGTATGCTCGGCGTGGGGTCCTCATTCAGAGGCGCCCCCTCTCTGGGAAACATCTTGATGGACTTTGACTTTCTGCAATGAGTTAACTAGAACCTAAAAGCGGGCTTCCCGTTCACAAAGAATTGGGGAAGAGCAAGAGACCATTGTCCATGAACCCCTGTTACGTTAGGTGCTCCCCAATTATGTACCAGGAAATGCTTGAAGGTTGAACTGCCCAACTGTCCTGGACATCAGGGGAAAAGTCAGTAAATTAAACACGTGACAAAGTCCACATGAGAACACCAAAAGCCTATTCCAGTTCCAGACTTGCAAACGGATTAAAACTCAGTTGCCCCAGCCTCTGGATCTAGAGCAGTGGCCCAACTCGGCTGGCCACCTGAGTACCATACGCATTTCTTGCCTCCGGTCTCTGGAGGAACACTGGCCACCTTTTTCTGAACCTCCCAGTACCTCCTGGGGCTTGACTTGCTGATAGCAAATACCCACTCATTGAGACTCCTACAGACCTCAGTTGAGGGGGCCACACTGAATCTCTTGGGAAGTTTTGTGGAACTTGGGTCCTTTACCCAAGTCCAGAATTTGATTGTTGGTGAAGTTGGAAGGAACACAGCCTTCTCCTGATGTCTAAGGTGACAGATTTGACTGGAGCTCTTCTTGGTTTTAAGGAGCTGCCTGGTTGGTGTTTTGGGTTCATGGAGAACCTCCTTTCTGGAATCTTCTGCTCTTGGAATGTGAGTGTATTCGTTTCTGAGCCATTCTTCTCAGGAAGTGTTCAGTACCGGCCTGTATCGGGCTCCTGATGCCGACAACCCAACGTGGTCAGTTGTGCCCTCTGAACCCCAGCTCGTGATGTCAAGCTTGCTTGTCTGCATGATTCTTGGGTTTTCTGACCCGGAACAGTATGACCCTAAATGACAGGCACATCTAGACAAAACCTTCTCCAGGCCTGTTGCAATTAGGCTGAGCAGGCCACAAACCTTAAATGGAATTAAGCTCAAAACTAAGTTCTGGGAGAGGTCACTTTGAGGAGAACCATGACTCTTATTCTTGTGTCCTGTCCTCTTCTATGGTGACCCTGTATTTAGGGGGAGTCTCCACACCTGGAGTCGATCCATTCCTCGGCCACAATGAGGCACCAGAACAAAGCTAGTCAGGACTGCTCATGTGCATGGGGACAAGCGACATCCCTGGCTCTGACCTTAATGAGCCTGACTGGTTGGTCCAGGGCGCCTGCCCCTATCTCAGCCCCCTGTGGAGGTGATTATCCAGTGTCTGCCCTTCTAAGGAGGGCAGCCAGGATACTGGGCCCCTGTAATGAGAGGTGACAGTGTCTCCAGCCTCTGGCTTGGGGACTGACAGGAGGGCAGGGGCTGGAGAGCCATCCATCTTGGGAATGTCTGCTCTCTGACCTGGGAGGACAGAAGTTTGTTTCCCCTGCTGTTAGGGACCCATCTGTGCCTCCCTATCGCTGAAGAAGAAAAGGGAGACTGGTGTTTGCCCTGGCATTTGACTTTAATCCTCTCTAAGCCAAGGCTAAACAATCAGAATGGGGAGACCCGGAGAGCGGAGTCGGGGCGCACTTCCCTGCCGCTGATCTGAGCGGATGGGCCTCAGACCCTGAACCCTGGTCCCTGTTAGGACTGGACACCTGAGCAGAGGCTAGTAGGAGCTTTTCCAGCTGCATTGTGCCTGCATCCTTCTCCAACTTGGGTTCCCAGGGCTGTCATCTGGGCTCCATAAAGAGCAGGTGGAGGCAGATCGAACCCACACACTCATGTTCTTGGAGCAACATCTGGACTTCCATGCGTCCCCCCACTCTGGGGTCCTCTGTTCCCCCAGCCTATGCTATAGGTTATGGGGAATGGCTCGAGCCATTTCTTTATGGAACTTTTTCTCCCTCCTTGTGGCTTCCTATGCCTTCAATGCAGATCTACTTCTGAGGCTTGACTGCAAATCCAGCTGGGGGCTTGTTTCTCTCCCACATGTAAACAGAAGCGAGCTTCTTTACCTGTCTTGATACAATACTTATTTCTTGCCTCCTGCCAACCATGAACAAGATGCCTGGAACTTCAGGTGAGCGTGCATTTGGCCCCTGAATTCAGGGACAGTTTCCATCTTGTGGCACTCACCAACCCTCGATCCCCTGCTGTCCCCTCAGCTGGGTGATAAAAGGATGGGACAGCACTCTACTTCCCCATCTTGGTTTATGAGTGCTAATCAGCAGCTGAGCTGTCATACAGAGAGCTCCTGACTTGGAAAAAATTGTGTCTCCTATTTTAGAACACACACTGGGCAGAGGTTCCCGCAACTCCCCCTTACAACTCACCCCTCCCCCTAGCTCCTAGTAGCATCCTACAGCTGGGTCCTTAAGGCCACAGATCCTTTGTCCACTGTATGGCCAAAGAACCCAAGTGTAGGTGCCAACTGGAAGGTGGTATTCTCCTTTGCACCGATTTCCCCCAACCCCTTCCATTCTCGTTCCTCCCTCTTCTGTGCTGAGCTATGGGGGGATTAGATGGTGGCTAGTCCTTGCTCAGTGGCCTTGTGAGCTGCCACGGCAACCAGAGTGTCAACCTGCACCATCCTTCACCTGTGCTCTGCAACTTGGAGCTGCCTCTTTGCATTGAGGCCTGAGGTTAGTCAGGTGGCCCTCTTGTGGCCCGGCTGGGCACTAGTACCTGTGGCATTTGTCTTCAAGAGTAAGCTCTGTCCCAGAAAGCAGCTTTTGAAAGCTGAATGTACTGGTCAGGAAGAGCCAGTACTTCCAACATTGCTTTGGGTGCTAGATAAGGTGGTGATCAGGTGGCATTTAGAAGCCTGGTGCTGTGACAGTCATGGCTGTTCCTTCAAGTTCCTAGTGAATGGTTTGGCCATACTCATATTGGGAGGACTGACATGACCAAATCCTCTTGGCATATCCTGAGCCAAGTTGGTTCAACTGGGTTGGGGGGCCAAGGACCATGTATACTTGAAAGGGGCCGTCGACTCGGCCAGTCGGAGTTGTCCAGAGTTGGACTAAGGTCCTACGGGTCCACGTTGGCGGTGAAGCTTGGGAAAGTGGCTTTAGGAATGATCTTCCATAAGAACACAGGCCATGCTGAGGAAGGGGTCACATGAATTAAGACTGAAAGGTGACACACCACAGAACCTTGGCTAGATATGCCACTGCCCTGACTACAGCTGTACAGGGGCTGGACATCCTGGGAAAGGACACAGGCTAAGACATCTGCTGTGGCACACGTGTGAGCTCTGGATAACCTGATAGTGAGCAGGAAATAAGCCTCCAATGACATCCCCCCAGTCCCTTCACAAGAAGGGCGTTACTGGGTGCAAGAGAATCTTGGAGGGGTGCTTGTGCTTCCGGCTTCTGTCCTTGCGTCTCTTCTCCTAAAGCGTAGCCTCGCGGGTCCCTCTTCCGTGTGTTCTCATATGGGGATGTGCTTTGGGGGAAACCAAAGATGATATATGACCTAATGGCCGAGGTCAAGCCGTTGTTGAACAAGTGACGTATCGACTTTCCTAATCCCCCTGGGGACAGCCCCTCTCCTTGAGCTCTGACCACTCCAGCATCTCGGGTGACAATGATGCTGCCACCTTCATTTCCATGGTCCACATCGGGCTCTGCACCTGGTCCCTGAATACATGTAACTTAAGGAGAACACAAACCATGACCGTGGCCATTTGAACCCTGATGAACAGGCTTCCAGTGGAATGAGGCAGCTGGGAGAGGATGAACCAGGCCATAGTGTCCATGCTTTTTTCTGGGCCCAACCTGATCCCCTGGGGAAGCTCCTGGGCTGTTCAGCATCAGCTGGGACCAGGAAGAGATCAAATAATGCCTTGACTTGATCGGTTCCTCAGGGTCAAGCATTCAGAATTGGCACCCACACTTGGTCTCTGCTGGCCACCAAAATGGGGCCAGGAATCCAAGTCTACAACACCAACCTCTAAAATGCCCATATAGAGAGGGCCAAGCTCTTGTTCTCGTGGCCTAGAACATGTGGCAGATCGGTGGACACTGGACCTTGTCCACCAGCTGACCAGGCCCTGAGCTTGCTCCTCCATACCCTGTGGCACCAGTGTTGAGTGAGCTCAGTTACTAACCTTGATGACCTTGACTCTTCACTCTCCCCCTCCCCCCACACAATGACCATTGAGCTAAACGCCCATCTCTGAATTTGGATGGAGGGCTCAGGACTCCCATCCAGATGTGGTGATGTTCATGACACACACCAAAATGTGTGTCATGAACATCACCATGACACATGACACCAGTGACTCTGGAAACTCGCCTTAGCCAGAAAAGGGGTAGAAATACAGATGTGGAATGGAAAAGGAAATGGCCTAAACGGAAGCCAGCAACATCTCAGAGCCTAACTCCTGGACTCCCCATAACATGGGGACCTAACCCTAGACACACCCAGCACAGACCTGTCAAACTGAGCACCTGGGACTTGAAGTAGGATACTACGAATTAGGACCCTTCTGGGTTATTCCTTGACTCTGCTTTCCTTGGCATCAAGTTCCTAGTTCAGTGTCCAAAGCTGTCCCCGCCACTGTTCCTGACTGCCCAAGTTTGCATAAAACCAGACAGGGTGTAGTTAGGAGGTTCTTAGACTGAACCCTATAAAGGATGTGTTGGAGGCAGACACCAGTCTTTGCTTAAACACCCCTAAATAATCGAATGCTTTCCTCCCCAGCTCAACTTCCTGCTCCCTGTGGTTTGGATTTTTCTAGTCAAACAACACCTGTTGGAGACTCTGGGCCAGGCAGAGGAGCGTTACTGCTCACAACTGGTGCAGAACACTGTCACCTTTCTGAAAGGTGTAAGAAATGAGTGCCTCTGTGGTCCTAGCCCGAGAGAAATGTCATCCACCACAGTGTCTTCAAGGGCTTGTGACTCGATTTTTTTAGAGTATCAAGACAGGTTCCAGGCTTGGCTTGGATCTTAGCTTGAATCCAGATTGGTGCCATGGACCATGCCCAGTAAGACTGGAGTGACAGTTGGTCTGTTTTTCTAGAACCAAAAGTAGCCATTGCCTCCCATCCTCTAACCAGTGAGGCTCTGTTGGGCCAGGAGCATGTGTGCCACCTGTGGAGCAACTACAGCTCTGCTTGCTAGCATGCTTTTTTTTTTGGGGGGGGGCGGGGTCCAGCTACATTGTGCAACCATGGATACCTGTGCTCATGCGGCAGCCCCAGTGGCTCATGGAGTTCTATGTCTGGACTCCCCAGAGGCTGGCTGCTGGCCAACCGTGATGTCACTTTTTAATGGCCCCATGTCAAGGCTAGGAGTTGGTTGCCTTTACCATGGCACATGACATCCTACACGTGCTTTCTCAAATCTCCCTGGAGAGGATGTGACTCCTCCCCTCTTCCCAGGGGCAGCAGCCCACCTTCCTGCTCTCATCCCACGTGTTCCCATCAACCCAGGCCTAACTGGGCTGTGTCTGTACTGAGCAGGTCTGGTGGAGGCAGAAGGCACCCTGGTCTTTCCCCCTGGCTAGAGAGGAGACTCGGGGGTTTCCCTGAATTTGTTCCCCACTAAAGGGCAAATGGATAGCAAAGACAGGCCCCTCAGCCCTGTGACGGCACCACATCTGAAACTGTCCTTGTTCCTGGTCACTCAAGGCGACCACACAGCACACATCCCCTGTCTGTCCCCTACATTGTAACCCTTCCATGTGGATCTGACTTAAGGGGGACACCTGACTTCTAGTGGGGTCTTCACCTTGGTCACCTCTGAGTCTACCCAAGGCAAATGGGCAGAAGGACCTTGAAGACTAAACTAGCCCAACCCCTGGGCTTCCCCCTTCAGTTTCTCCTGTTCAAGTCACGTTGGCAAGAACCCGTTCAGCTGGCGGGTGCATCATGGTATCATCTAGAGGGACATGGGAGAGTCACTTGGAGAGGCAACGGTTGGACCTAGATGAACATCAACCCACAGTGGCGATACCTCTTTGTGACCCTCCTGTGGGATGAATGTTTGATATGTTAAATGACTTGCCCGATCTGCCCCAGTCCTTCTTTAACCCTTCTCTGAATCCAGGCAATAATAACACTCCCCTGAAGCAATCCTCTAAAACTTGTGGGTTTTGAACGCTAGACAACCGCTTCTGTGGCTCTTTTGGTTTGTCCAAGAGCCCTGTCAAGTTGACCAGTCGTCCACCATTCCTTATGTCCTCCCTTGCTCTTGGCAACAATGTTTCCAATGCTCACCTTGGACTTCACCTGCTTCAAAGACCCAACTGGCCTCCCTGGAGAGTCCTACTTGGAATCATATGGGTACTGAGTGTGTTCACTGCCCCAGGATCTACATTTTGGGAAGAAACCACACAGCAGCTGGAACTCTCGTAGTTAAAACGGGACTGATGGCCTAATAAGGGGAATTCAATCCTGGATTCCTTGCCACATCCCGACAGTCCATTCCTCTCACTTTCCAGGTGAGCTTTAGGCACTGCTAATCACTGGTGAGGAATGCCCCTTACTCCAGTCCCTTGGATGATGCCTCTACTAGAGGTCTCAAGGAGTTGAAGACGTTCAGTTGGAAGAGCATTTTCTCTTCAGCCACCACCTTGTGCAATCAAGTGACTTAATCTGTTGGGTTTCCCAACGTTTGTCTGTGTGGCCTTCCATCCCAAGTCCCTGGGTTATCCTGGGTGACCAGGTGGGCTGGCTGACATTTCTGTGCATGCCTATGCTGAAAGGGTATGCAGAGGGACTGAGATTTTAAGATCTTGTGACAGTGCCACTGGGGATGTTGGCCCTGTCACTTGTAGTATCCAAAGCCATATCTGAAAGTCCCTTGTCTGACTTGAGCTCAGAGCTGTGTGGACACTCCAGTCACCTCCTTCATTCTGCACTTGTTCTGGGGACCTCAGTGATGTGAAGTTCTTAACCTCAAGGCTAGCCCAGGTGTTTCCTTGAACTTGACCAGGGGTTTGTGAAGAAGGCTGACCAAGTCTCTCTGGTATGGAATTTGCCTGGTTTCTGGGATTTCTGGACCCTGGGGTTCCTAACGCGGAGCTGCTTCTCGAGGGGAGTCTTGGGATAGTTCCAGGACTTGTCTGGAGTTGGATCAGGTGTCCTGGGTGGGGGGAGGCGGTGATCTGATCCGGTGTCTGTCTCTGGAGATGACCTCTTGTGAGCACAAACAGACCACAGAAGGACCACCCAGACCACCCAAATCCAGCATATGGATAAGCAACTGAATCCTCACCTTCCCATGGGACAGGGAGGAATTCCAGGTAGAAGGGTAACTCGGGAGTACAGGTAGCCCCAGAACACCTCCAATCACATGCAGTTTCCTGACCTGTTGGCGGGAACCTCTCCCTTCTCCTGAATCTTACCAGATCCAGGGTCAAAAGCTACCCTAGTGGCTTTCCTAGGTTTGGCCTTGGAGCCCCTGAAAGGCAGATCCCTGTGGCACACGTGGACAACGTCACCCGCAGGGTCAAGGCATGTGGCTGAGCTTTATAGACTGGAGAGTGGCTCTGAGATGTGCAGCTTTGCCAGAGTTGACACTGGGTGAGAGGAACTGCATCAATTGTGGCCTAGACCTTATGACGAACACCTGTTCAGGTTGCCACACACTCGTATGGCCTCTGCCCTCTAGATCTTGATCCCAGGGGAAGCCTGACGTCTGACATCAGAGAGCCCTTTGGATTCCTGATCTCACTTTCCTTCCCCAGTTCCCTTATTACATTTGACTTTTCTAATCCTCAGCTCTTTTGAAGGGCCAGCCACCAAAGCTGAAGGTCATGACTTGATTCTTGGTCTGGGGTGAGGAAACTTCTAAAATCCTCAAGGCAAAGTATCCATCTGCCTTGATAATGAGCTGATGGACCAACTAAAAACTGGGTTTCAGTGGAGAGCCCTCAGCCATGACTCTGGAAGTCACCTACCACATGTCATACATCCTCTAGGCTTACAGTCAAACCCTGTGAGGAGGTTGGTGAAGGGTAGCTGAGGTTGCTTATCTGGTGCTTCTTGATACCAGCTCTTGTTGATGACGGTGACTGACCTTCTGAACAAGGGTCCTCAGTGCTGGAGGTAGCAGACCCACGAGAGACTTGGCTGCTGTCTGAAGCTTTGACAAAGGCCTTGCTGAACCGCTCTTGAAGCATTGCTGCTCGAGCAACTCTAGACTTGGGGTGTTGCTTTGTGGAGGATGTGTCTGCCCAATCGCCATCTCGTCCCCATTGTGGGTTGAAAGTTGGGCTAAGTCTCCATGAAAGTGCCCACGTGGGCACTTGGGATGGGTTAGTGAGGGACTTCTTGACATCAGGACATCAGACGTGGGGTATAGCTGGCTTGTATCAGCTGTCTCTCAGCCCTGGCATGCAAGGATTCTTGGAGGTGCTAATAGACTAAAGACTGCTTGTCCTTGTACCTGGGCTCTTGGCCTTGGTCTCGTCACTAGAACCAGATCTCTAGAGACCAAAGGGACTCGTCCATGAGAAACGCATCCTAAAGAGAACTAGAATCTGGGCAAGCATGAAAGAGGGTGCTGAACCCAACATGGACTCTTCCCCCAGTTCCTGGGAAAGCATGAAGTGCCCTACTCAATGCCCTTGAGATCTGAAGGAAAAGTAAGAACCAGAGCTGGCCCAGGACACGCTGGACCA
This sequence comes from Callospermophilus lateralis, assembly GCF_048772815.1. Lineage (NCBI taxonomy): Eukaryota > Metazoa > Chordata > Mammalia > Rodentia > Sciuridae > Callospermophilus > Callospermophilus lateralis. The sequence continues at coordinate 152,264,813 of NC_135305.1, read as the reverse complement.
ACTTTCTTATCCGTGGGAAAGTTGGAAATGGTGAGATGAGAAGTGGTCACAGGGTCCCAAGCATGCTTTTACTTATGTAAAAGGGCTCTTGGGGGTGGGGGTGGTCTGGAGGGCAAAGAATGCAGGCCACCATGTTGTGGCCCAACCCCATGGGGAGGGCCTCTTGAAATGCAAGCTCTGCCTGGGGAGGCTTGGGCCCAGAGGACAGCCAGGTGATGCTGGGTCCTTTCATACTGGTGTCTCGTCAGGCACAATCTTCTGAGGCCCCAGAAGAGGGTCAGGGCCGTCTCCTTGGTTTCCCTAATCCTCCAGGGATGTGGCTGCCATGCTTTAGGACAAGTTGGTCCCCACGATGTCGATGTTATCACAAGTGAGAAATGCTGGTATCTGTCGGGAACAGACCACCAAGCAGCTTTTGGGCAACTCTTTAAGACCAGGACACAAGCTTCTGGAAATGGATGAGCTTATTAAGGTGGGGGGTGTGGTATCTTGGTGCTGTCCAGGTGGCCTCCTCTGCCAAGGTGGTACTTGCGGCCTGATGGGGTCCAGAAGAAATGACAGGCCCAGTCTCTGGGTGCCTCTGCCACTGTGGCCTTCCAGGACATCACTTGGTAATGCAGACACTGCCTGAGATGGCATCAGAGATGCCAACGCACTGGGACTCTGGATGCTGGCTTGTGCTTTGGCCCCTTTCACACGTCCTTGCTCACCTCAGATGGAGGCCAGATGCCTCCAACCCTCCGGTCTGGTATTGTCCAGAGTGTCTTAAGGATTGATTCTATAGAAATGGATGGGCAGACAGAAGAGGTGCCAGGAAATAAACTTGGTGGAAAGAACCCTGGCTAGGCTGAGTGTCCTAAAGACGAGTGACCCTGGGAGAGATGGGGCCTTGTGCTTCTCATTGGCTTAGTTGCTGGCAGGGTCAATGGCTGAAAACCGGGCATGACCTTGGAAGGTCCATCTTCCACCAACGTACCCTTGCACACTGACCACTGAGGGCTGTCAGATAGCAAATGAAGCCACCAGAATGAGGGGATTAGGGGAACTTTGGGTCATGTGATGGCATTGGCCAGATAGTGAATGCAAGTTCCCTAAAACTCTTGTCGTGCATCCCATTATCTTGAATTCCTTGCTGTGAGTCCCGTAAGCTACCTCTTCTGCTACTCACCTTGTGTCTCGGAGAAAGATTAGACTTCAGTAAGTTGAGGATGTTGGTGGCCAGCTGTGACAGGGTGGAACCCAGGGTCTGGTGCTCACACCTAACCACGGGGCTGCTCCCTAACACCTAGGTGGTCGGCCCATGTTAAAAGGGACTTGGGACATCTAATTGGACTTGGTGTCAAGTGGCGCTGTAGTTGCTATAAGGCAGTTTGCTATTTATAGCAACATGAAATGCACACACCACCTTCCATGCCCGAATGTCCCTGAGGAATAAACATGTTATCCGTTTCCTGGATATCATTTCCCATTTCTGCTTAATTTAGTTTCTTGATCAAAAATGAGGAGCCTCAAGTATCAGACGCCCTACCCAGGTGTTTAAATTTGTACGATGGCTATTGATGCTGACTGATGTCTCTTTCTACAATTGGTAAGAAACCCTTTCTGGTCAGAATCTCAGCTGAGATTACAGTGAAGTGCAGCTCAAGTTGTTCCTGAGAATTTGTATTGGACATTGTTTCCTGAAGTGTAACCCAGGCATCAGCTTCGTATGGGATCTTGGCTTAAATAAAACTAGGTGAACGCAAACAGGTGGGACCAGTTATAAACTCACTCTCCACTCCCAGCTCCCCTGACTGAGGGTTTTTCAGTCCTCTGGAACCAGAGTGGGACCTTGCCTTACAAGCTTTAAACCCATGAGGCTCTCCTGGTCAGGAACCCCCATGTCAACTAGAACGAGCCTGAATAGCCACCTATCGTGTAAGTGAAGTAAGACTTGGCTTCCTAGAGTGCCCGGGGTATCTCCAACTAGACAGTGCAGTTTGCTAACACAAACTGCCACCCTTAAGAATCCCAAGGTTGAGTTTGAACTTAATTTATGGCCATGGTAGAGGGGAAAGTTGACCATCACAGACTTGCTATCAGCTCCAGGAAGGAGCTGATTGTTGTGGCATTGCCCAAAACCAAGATGGTGGCACAGTGGGACCTGCAGCACTTTGTACCTTTTCCAGCCATCCCCATAGACTCCAGTTGTTCCCAGAAGTGGCTGACGCACCAGGTATAATTGAGGAAGGGGACGTAGATGGCCAGGATTGGGGGAACTGGGTGGGGAAGACACTGGACCTCTGATCTGCACTTTAAGCAGTAACGGCTATGGCTGTGGTCACTCTGCATGGGGGAGGACAATAGTGTTATGCAGGAGCTGGCTGAACCATGACGCCTGATACAGCTGTGACCAGGACTGGAGTCACCATGCCTGAGCCTGTCCCCACCCGTGCTCTTGCAGAATTGCCAGGTGGAGCTGTGAGTCTACACTCCCCACATTTGGGAAGGGGGGCTGCCAATCAATGCTGGTAGCCAAAAAGGCTGAGAAACCTCTTTGTTAACCATTTCCACATCTTCAGATGGCATCAGCTGTCTGGAACACAAGTACCACAGTGACCTGATGTCCCTTGATTCAGATCCCAGCTAAAGTGCCCCAGGACTGGGATGAAGTGGCCTCCCTCCCAGTTCTTTGTGGTTCTTGAGATGCTCTGGCCTGTTGTCTGGCCATGTGTTTGTGGGGGTTTTGTGGACTCTTGGACCCACTTGGACTGAAGAGATCTCCTAAAGGTGAAAACCCACGTAGGTTGTCGTGGCTTTTTTGATCCTTGTTCTTTAACCTAGTGTCTAGTCAAGATCTAGACCCCCAATATTGCTCCAGTTTAGAGGTGAGGGAGCTCCCCTACGAGCCTCCCCATGCAGTGGAGGCTCTGCATGCTTGGAACTGACTTCAGCTCTTGCTGGGGTTCTTGTATGAGAACCCTGCTCCATGTTGTGTACCCCCTCCTCCCTGCCGTGTCTGCTCTCCCTGCAGGAATGCCCCTGGGCTTGACGCTGCACTTGAAGGTAACAGCCCATCAAGTGGCTTAAGCCACTGGCCATGGCTGCTGCTGTGGCCACCACAGCCCTTCCGTCCAGCTGCCCAAACTGGATGACCCTGGAAGGATACTCCAGAGGCTTATCTTAAGCCACTTTAGACAAGCGGGAAGGTTGCCTTGCTTTCTCAAATGACAAGATTTCCCCAAAAAATGAAGCCAAGTCTCTTCCTCATTGACATATGCAAAGTCAGGCATCTGTCTAGGAATAAAAGGAGACCTTATCAATGGCATCGCATCTCACCTACATGGGCTGTAAGGAGCAAGAGCGGATGAGCCACCTCTTTCCCTTCCCTGCTCACTGCCCACCACCCACCAGCCTCCAAGACCAGCCTCCACCACCAGCCTTCTCCCTCCTCCTGACCTCCCTGAGGTTGTCCCTTTCAACCCAAAGCCTATTTGGGTTTCTTTTAAAACACAGACCAACCAGGTCTCTAACTGGCAGGAGACTCCAGTCTTCACCCCTTGGTTCCTCCTCTAAGGAAATGAAGAGCAAAGCCCTGTGTCAGCCTGTGGGGGCCCCACTGCTGGGACCATCCTCAGTCCTGGTCTCTAAAAAGGACTACACAACACACATGAGCTTGTCTCCTGTCATACCACCTCCATGTGGGTCTGACCCTTGGAACACATGAAGAGCAAGGTCTGATGTGTACAGCGGTCTTCACCTCAGTTGTTTCCAAGCAAACCTTGCAGGCTAATGGTAGGATTCCAGACGCAGCCCTGCTCCACATCTTTTTTTTTAAAAAAAAAAAAAAAAGACTTTTTTTTTTTAACCCAGACATGTCCAAGGGTCACGAATGCCGCAGTCTGGCTGGGCACGAATAACCAAGCCGCCACAAAGCCTTGTAGGTTCAAAGAGCACCTACTTTATTTCAACTCTTACCGGCACTGCACGCGTGATTTTCCACCAACGCCACCCACGTGGTCTTCCCCTGGGACACACCACACACACACCGGAAATCCCTCCTCCAGAAATTCCTCCTCCAGCACTTCCCCAACCAATGGGAACTCTCCGGGAATCCCCCAGAGAACTCCAAAGTAATGGGCGCCTGAGGCAGCAAGAGCTGCCCCATTGCCCGACAGTAAAGGTCAAATATACAATACAATCAATCCAGCATCACAGCAATTATACATAGCTTAACTCAAACCATCATCTCAATGGTTCCCTGGCTTCACCTTTCAAACATTCCCTCTGGCAAATGCCAGGCATCATTCCAACTCGGCTATGGTTCTCAGCACAGGGATTTCACCAAACCAGATTCAGGCCAAGTACATCTTGGCAAGAATCCAGCTGATGGCATCCTGTCTGGAAGCACAGGCAAGGGTCTGTCTCTACTGGTGAGGTGGAGCCCATCTTGGTCAAGACGAACATCTGTTGGGAGGGAACACCTTTATGATAACTCAATCCCTTTGAAAATGACTTGATGTCATCAAATCCCTGACTCCTCCCTGAGTCAGTTAGAGACCTCTAATTCTCCCTTGTGTACCCTCCTTAAGGGGATCCTCAGTGTCTCCCCTCCTGCTTTGGACCATGCTAAGCCTTTGGTCGACTAGGATTCTTTCCAGAAATCTCTCTAGCCTGACTCCCATTACCCCATGCCCCTGGGGTACCTCCTCACTTTCTGGAATAACTGTCCATACTTTGGGTTTCTCCTCCTCCATCCCATAACTGGCCTCTGGTTTAAATGTCTTTGGCCCCTTCTCAGTAGGGGTATATTTGGGAACCATGAGCACTGGTTGGATTCACTCCTCCAGGACCTGGTTTTTAAACTAAACTAAGCATATGGAATGGTGGTGACAGTCACTTCTGATTGAACCAGAAGTGTTTCTTCAAGACTAGGAACTTGCCCCCAAAGAATTTTCTTACCACTTCAGTCAACTGCTCACCACCTGGTAGGGAGGCTCAGTTCTGCTAGACTGGAATAAAATGGCAGATTCTCTGCTGTCAAGGTCCCTCAGTTCCTAGCCCACAGATGGCATCCATTCATGATTTTACTGGGGCCAAGATGGGAACTGTTCAGTGAGATTAGTTTCTCTCCTGGCTACCTCCAGTGACTTGATCACTGGATTTACCAACCCTGGGTAACTTAGTCACTGTTTCTTCATTGATTTCTCCAAACTCAGGCTATAGTATTACCTTGGATATAGGTGAGCTGATGAGTTACCTGGTGTGTGCCTATGCATGTGCACTGGGGTGTCGCGACCCCTTGCCCGCAAGGAAGACGCAACTCAGGAATCTTCTTTCAGCAGTTTATTCAGGCCCTTGATATTTCTTCTAATTCCTGTTCGGATGCCCCTCCCAGCCTTAATAAAGCATCCCAAGCCCCAATGCGAAGCTGCCACATGGAACTTTCTCATAGGGTGCTGAAAAACCATGCACCAACTCTCCCAAACAAGGAGTTGTTTGTCACAGACCACAGTGGAGCCAGCGCCATCCTGCAATGGCGACTATAATCTGCAGAAGCGGCTCACCACAGTTCCCCCTTTCTGTTTTCTGAAAACAATACAGGCGAGAGTAGAGGTCCTATCCCACTGTGCAGAAGTGGCTGCATAGTATGGCTCAGTCCTAAGGAGGGCCCTTCCCCAGATCTGAAGCCATATCAGCCGACGCCTTTTTTCGTGGGGCGGGGCGTGGACATCAAACCCGCATGCAATAGAACATGCTCTCCTTGAGGTCCACTTCAAGGATCACTCAAGCAGTGCCTTGCCTCGCATCCTGTATCGTGACGAAGGTGGACGAAGGGGGACAGCTGAGGCTGAACTGTGGCTGTACACAACGACAAACAAGTTGACAGCACCCTGAAAGAAAGGCACGGACTTTAAGGCGATAGAGAAGCATTAGTGTGGAAACCCACCTGCGTGCAATGGCAGCGAGACCGGCAGAGTGCAAAGGCTTTCCAACACTAAGAGAATAACGAGGAAAGACATGCCGATCCCAGTGCAATGTTATAATAACTTGGGGTGCAACGACCATGTCAAAGATTTACTGTTTAAGATGCGCAAGCCAGACTTGAGGTGAATTGCCATTTTCTAAAGCTGCAAGAGCTTGGATGATCATAGCCTTATCGTGAGCATTGCGGGCCTTGAGGCAACAGAGAAACCACAAACAGAGAAACATACCGAAGCAACACATTGCACCAAAAATGCCTACCCCTACCCACTCTTTAAAAAAGGAAAAAGCAGAAGATATCCAATCGGTGAATTGACCCAAAGTCACGGGATCAACACGGGTGTTATTTAAGACAGCTATCTGGGTTAGTTGAGACTGGATCATGTCTTCCGCTTCCATGGACCAATTTCCGGCCAAATATTCGCCAATGATGCGGGAAGCATTCCTGGAATCATTAAATCTGACAGAGGTTATGCATAAATGTGCACGTTGGTCAACACAACCCAAAAGCACTAAGTCAGCCAATTCTTCTACCTGAGCTTGGAGTAAATCTATTCTTTGGTTGGCAGCTAAAATCCCTGACAAAATATGTTGATTAATTGTATTTTGGGATTCAAGTATGGTGGAAGTTTGTTGGACAACTTGATTAATGGTGGCAGCAGTTTGTACTTGATTGGCCATAGCCACTCCAGCCGTAACCGCTGCAGCAGCAGATACCGCCACGGCTGTCACTATAGCCGCTGTGATTCCAAAATCTCTGCGGACTCTAAGTAGCTCAACAATAGGGAATTTATCAGGATCCGCAGTGACCGGGATTGGGACAAAAGTTGGAATTTTCATAACCACTGCTACAGTCCAGGAACCATTCCAACACTCAGATAAGAGACAGGTAGTATGAGAACAATCCAGCATCCCCGACGAGGTGGCCTTAGCCAAAAGGAATAAGAAGGGGGATTGGACACAGACCATTGCAGGAGGCAATGTGGCATTATACAACAGAGAGTTGAATGAAACAGATGTAAGTCTATTACCTCGTTCACTTTCCCTAACAGTACCAGAAACATTAGCCAGCCAACTTTTGGCTCCTACCAACTGAGCCAGTGCAGAAATATCAGCTGAATCCCCCTTTTCATTGGAAATCAGCCATTGAAACCAGGACCAACCTACTCCTGTAGAGGAGCTGGCACTATTGTTAAAGTTATAAACATACCTCTCAAGAGAGGGGGAAAGGGAGAAACCTTTAGCAACTTGATGTTTCTCCCAAGAATGATCCTGACAAGGCGTAAATGTTGGGGGGAAACCAAGATTAGGGGAACAGTAAGGAGAGGCCTTGAAATGAGTGGCATCATGAATACTACTAGAAGAAGGAGGCACTGGGATTAATACCTCGGAGATAATAGCCAAGGTAGTTATGTTAAGAGCAGAGCTGCTGTTTGCGGGGGTCTCTGAGCCTGATTGCTTCCCTGAAACTCCCTTGTTCAATACAGCACTGATAATGCTCCCTGAGACCTGATTGGACCGTAATGGGTCCTCCCAGTTAGTCAAATTTTTGGTCTTAAGGCTAATGCAATTAGCGTTTCTAAGGCTGAAACAAAAAACTCCTGTGAGATTAACTTGAGATTGATTAAAAATTTTCTCCATGTCCCCTCTAGGAGAGGCACAGGGAGCAGACATCTCACATGAGGTAGAAAAAAGAGTGGGGAGGACACTAGAATTACCATGAACCGGCATCGGCATTGGCCATGCCCGTGCCACTGCCCACCACCGCATTGGTGTCGCCTGTGCCATCGGCACCAGGACCAGAGCCAGAGCACTTAGCAGAATGAAGATCCTCATCACAGGATTGTTGTGGTATCTCTTGTTGCTGGTCAGTTGATGTCGAGACTCTTCTTGTCAAGCGTTCAGGGACCCACAACGGTTCCGTACGATCCTGGGGAAAAACACATACAGATCCTCGTGCCCATGTCAGCACAGGGTCAGGGCCGTTCCATTGGCCCGTAAGAACATCCTTCCACTTAACATAGCCAATCACAGAGGGCTGAGGGGACACATGTCTATCGGCCGCAGAGCGACCATGAATATCCAAATTCAAAAAATTAATGGTAAAGAGAGCTAAGGACAGGCGTTCTTTAGGAGTGTGTTCAGCTCCTATTCCCCCTTTTTGTTTTTGTAAAGTTTCCTTTAAGGTGCGATGAGCACGCTCAACAATGCCTTGTCCTTGAGGATTGTAAGGCAAACCATGAGTAAGTTGCACTCCCATAGTAGAACAAAAAGCTGTAAATTGTCTGCCAGTATAAGCAGGTCCATTATCAGTCTTAAGGGATGCAGGTGCACCCCATGCTGCCCATGCCTCTAAACAGTGAGTAATGACATTACGTGCCTTTTCTCCCGATAAAGCAGAAGCATGGATAATTTCAGAGCACGTATCAATGGAAACATGCACATACTTAAGGTTACCAAAGTCAGGTATATGTGTCACATCCATTTGCCAAACAACCAATGGCTTTAATCCCCGTGGGTTTACTCCATAATTAGGGGGATGAAGAAATGTGACACAATGGGGACATTGCAATACTATCTGCCGAGCATCCGCTCTTGAAATGGAAAAACGCCTGCGCAACGTTAATGCATTAACATGGAAGTTTTGGTGAAACAACTTAGCCCCCTCTAAGGAGGAAGCCAAGCATATCAATTGACCTCTAGTGGCTAAGTCCGCACAGGCATTACCCTGGGATAACGGACCAGGAAGAGAGGTGTGAGCCTGGATGTGCATTGGATAAAAAGAAGCAGTGCGGTTAGAGATAAGCTGTTGAAGCTGAGTAAAGTAAACAGACACATTGTGGGCATCACTAATAGCTCCCACGGCCTCCAGGACTTTTAGTGCTTGTACCACATAGCTGGAGTCCGAAATAAGATTAAAAGGAAAAGAACACTGTTTAAAAACTTCAATAACAATTTGTAGTTCTACCCATTGTGGATTTCCAGGAGCAAATTGATGCTGGATAGGGGGAGAGTCATTAATTACATAAGCTCCCATTCCAGACTTGGAACCATCAGTAAAAATGTTAACAGCCCCCGGAATTGGACTGGATGAAGCTACTTAGGGAAAATGATGGGATGTTCTTTAACAAAATGGAGTAATGGATGAGAAGGGTAGTGACTATCAATACCCCCGTGAAACGAGCAACACAGAATAGCCCAGTTGTCTAGAGTAGCACATAAAACATTAAGTTGAGCTTTAGTGTAGGGTATGAGAAGAGAAGAAGGTGATTGGCCAAAAAATTGAATGCTTTGTTGAATCCCTTTAAGTGCCAATGCTGCAACAGCATCAGGATAATATTCTAAGGATTTTTTGGGGGATACATGTGGGTGGATCCATAGTAAAGGCCCATCTTGCCACAGTTCTCCAGTAGGCTGCTGCATAGTGGCAAGCACACATAACTGGAAAGGTTTATCACTCTGGAGCCTGCATAGAGTGGCATGCTGTATAGCTTGTTCTACTTTTATAAGGGCTGCTCTAGCCTCAGTAGTGAGGCTACGAGGGGAAGCAAGATCTGGATCACCCTTAAGAGTAGTATACAAAGGCTGGAGCACAATATTAGGAATATGTAAATATCCTCTTATCCAATTAATATCTCCCAGCAATTTTTGAAAGTCATTTACAGTTTGGAAATCTTGAGTCCTGATGGTAATTTTTTGTGGTTTTAATTTGTCATACCCAATTGTCGCTCCCAAATACCTGATAGAATCCCCCGTTTGAACCTTTTCAGGTGCGATGTGCAGTCCATGTTGAGCCAACAGCATCACGAGTTCTTTATAAGCCTCATTAACTGTCTGTTCTAATTTTGCGGCCAATAACACATCATCCATATAATGAATGATCTTGGTGGAGGAATACTTATGTCTGAGAGGTGCGAGTGCCTTCCCCACATACATCTGGCACATCGTGGGACTGTTAGCCATCCCCTGTGGCAACACCACCCACTCAAACCTTTGATCTGGTTCCTCGTGATTACACAAGGGAAGGGTGAAAGCAAAACGTTGTGAATCTTTAGGATGCAAAGGAATGGAAAAGAAACAGTCTTTAATGTCAATAACAATTATATGCCAGCCTTGAGGAACAGAGGAGAGCAGAGGCAGCCCTCTTTGAATGGGCCCCATAAGTTGCATCTGAGCATTAACTGCTCGTAGATCATGCAGTAGGCGCCACTTCCCTGATTTTTTCTTAATGACAAATATGGGAGTATTCCATGGAGAAGTAGAAGGTTGGATGTGACCCAAGTCAAGTTGTTCTTTGACTAGATCATGGGCTGCTGCCAGTTTAGCCGAGGGAAGAGGCCACTGAGGCACCCAAACAGGCTCCTCGGTGAGCCATGTTATGGGTATTTGAGCCCCAGTGGCCCCTAGGAAAAACCCAGACCAAACCTGTTAAGCTTTTGATGACCTTGCACAGGATGCTTATGCCCCTGTAGGTGCCTATTAGGGTCCCCAAAAATCTTTCCAGTGGCATTCACCATCCTTGCTACAAAATCTGAAAAGGGTTCTGTAGGGCCCTGCAGAATCTTAGTCAAATTACCAGACACCTCTCCTCTATTTGGAAGTGACTTCCATGCCCGAATGCAAATGTTGTTAATTTGATCATATGCCTCAGGAGGGAATCCTGTCTGTTGATTAGCAAATCTGCCTTGTCCCAAAAGCATATCCTTGTCCCAATGGGGGTGTCCCGCTGCATAGTTTTGGGCGGCCTGCTCTACCGCGCCCTCTAACACAAAGGCTCTCCAGTCCAAATATTTGCCTGGAGAAACACAAGCCCGAACAAGGCTAGCCCAATCAGAGGGAGTCATACAGTATCTAGACAGACTCTCCACCTGAGTTAGTGTGAAGGTGGCATCCACCCCATAAGTGCGCACAGACTCCGCCAGGGTCTTCACAATTTTGAAATCTAAGGGCTCATGGAATCTTCCCCTATTGTCATCCTGGAAAACTGGATAAGCAAGACCCATCTCAGCGTTAACAGCCCTCCATGTTTGGGCATGGAAAGCTCTCCTCGAAACACTCCCACCGTACGGCGGCGGATCCGGAGGATCATTTTTCTTGAGCTCCTGTTTATTTTTGTTCCCTTCTCCTATAGTTAGACTCCCTAGCTGACGAGACAGTCTCCCGAGCTCCTCCTCCTCATCCTCCTCCTCTTCTGACCCACTTTTGCATGGGAGTGTGCGCAGTGTACTGAGATCTGGATACAATCGCCTCCTCCCCTGTTCCTCGCTCCCCACACTCCCACCCTCCTGAAATACCTCACTGCCTGCCGTTTCTGATCTTTCCTCATGTAATTGCTCTAAAACTTCTTGTCCTTTAGTAAGTGCTTCCTGACATCTGCCATCTGCGAGGCAACTACGGATCATCTTCCAAAGGGGTATCACCCCACCCTCTAATATGCCCTGCTCAGAAGCAAAGTCAAGATCTGTGCCTAACTTATCCCAGCTAGGTATAGTAAGGCTGCCCGAGAACGCAAACCACGGTGCAGCAATATCTGTCTTCTGTAAAAATCTCTGTAAAGTACTACGTTTCACTTCTAGGCCCTTGGAACGTAACAGGTCATCTAGGGCCAGGAGAAGCGGACTTGAAGATACGGCACCCATGACACAACAAAAGACGCACAAAAAACAAAAGTGAAAGTAAAAGCTAAAGTACACAGTGCAGCTGCAATAAGATGTAATGCTCTCTCTGGCTTTACAGAGGAGCTGCCGCTTTGATCGCGGATCCCACTTACCTGGGACTAACCGGTGCACCACCCCTGACTGCTGAAAGTTCTGGTTCCCGGGTTTTCAGCACCACTTGTCGCAACCCCTTGCCTGCAAGGAAGACGCAACTCAGGAATCTTCTTTCAGCAGTTTATACAGGCCCTTGATATTTCTTCTAATTCCTCCTCGGATGCCCCTCCCAGCCTTAATAAAGCATCCCAAGCCCCAATGCGAAGCTGCCACATGGAACTTTCTCATAGGGTGCTGAAAAACCATGCACCAACTCTCCCAAACAAGGAGTTGTTTGTCACAGACCACAGTGGAGCCAGCGCCATCCTGCAATGGCGACCATAATCTGCAGAAGCGGCTCACCACACTGGGGGAAGAGTCTCAAGTCTCAATTGAATGATCTGGATGTGACAGTCATCAACTTTACCCTCCCCCATCAACTTGAAACTGGTCTTTTGTTGAATCACCTGTGTGGGCAGGACCAAGTCCCCGGTGGAACAAAAACATGTTTTGGTGACATTGAATCTCAGGAAGGTGCTTGACTACCCTCTTAAGAGCACATGCTGACTCTCCTTGGTGGCAATGCAGCACTAGGTGTGGCCTTGCCACTTCTCGGCAACCAGTGGCAAACCTGAGTCTTTGACTGACTTAAGCTGGGGTCTAGTGGACATGTTACTACTTGGTCAAGCTCACCTCATTCTGCATGCTGATCTTAATACCTAGTGACTTCCTATCGACCCCAGAGGCTGAAACCTTTCCTAGAATGACCAAAGGTTCATGGAAAAGACTTGACATATGCCTGTAGACTAGAAATGGGGTGAGCCTGGGTCTCCTGGACTTCTGGGCCATTAGCTTAACACTGGAAGAAGCCACTCTTGAGAATCTTGGGCCGTGCTTGCTGGTGCATGACTGTACTCCTAGCAGCTTGGGAGGCTGAGGGAGGACCAGGAGTTCAAAACCAGCCTCAGCAAAAGTGAGGCACTAAGCAACTTGGTGAGACCCCGTCTCTAAATAAAATGGCTGGGGATGTGGCTTGGGTCAAGTGCCCCTGAGTTCAATATCATGTTAGTGTCGATAGAGCCGAGACCTCTGAGTCTTGGCTTCTGTTCTTGCTGGATGACCTGTCCTGTCATCTCTGGAGATGATGGGAGATGGCAACTTCTTGTGAGCTCAAGCCTTAAGTGCCACAGACCAGCAAAATAGTGTTCCAACAAGATTCTGAAGTCTATGCGTGGGGTAACCTGACGCGGAAGGATTGTTCTTAATGTAGAGGGGTAAATGGTCTGGGAAAGTCTCCAAGGCTCAAATGGGCTTCCTGACCTCATTGAAGGAGAACTCTGCCCCCTGTGCTACCTCCAAGGTCACCCCACACCTGTGGATCTTGTTTGGAGTAAGCCCGTGATATGCAGGTATTGACACTTGAAGCAGGTGTGTATTGTCTTTCGTTGCAAGACAAAGGTCACCTACCACCCTTGGGTGCTGACTTTTACTTGGGTACAGCTGAGACTCTTGGTTCAAAAAAACTTTGACCATAAAAGACTTCCATTTAGGAAGAGCTGCATTAATGATGGTCTTCTGACAAGGAAAACCTGTCAGAGAGCGTACTTCTCTAGTTTCTTTCCAGTTCTCCTGCTCCTCTGTAGGAGCCTGGGAAGGTTTGAGAAGGGCCAGCAATGTCTTCCAGAACTGCCAAAGCTGTACCCTAGTTATGAGGACCCTAACTTGAGTCTGCTCAAAATAGGAGCAATGATGATTTTTCCCTCGTTACACTCCCTTCCCGTCACTCCTCTCTGCTGGTTCACTCTTGATCTCCTTAGAGAGAATTGTCCCCAGTAAAGGCCAGGGAACAACGACACTTGGCCTCTGAGCAGAGGAACACAGAGGCTCAGGACGGTATCTGCTTGATGTCAATGCTGAAAACTGAACCTCCAAAGTCCGTGAAGAGAAGCTGGAGCAGGCTTAGGACGGCTCTCCCCACAACTTTCCTATCCTGAAAAACCCTAAACTTGGATCTCAAGTCAGGAATTATTTAGCAACTCTGTAAATCCAGACCTCTGAGAGGGTGGGGCTCCCACTGGGTCCCTTGGGTGTGTTCCCCTGGGCCCCGTTGCTTCTGGAGAAGTTCTCCCTCACCCTAACATACTTGTGCACAAGCTCAGTGGAGCCTCCTAGCCACCAGGCAGGTCCCTTGCTGGTATCAACACTGTCCTGATGTCAAGTCCCTTGTCCAACAGGAAGAGAAGCCCATGTCATTACCCCTGACATCTTAACAGACCTGATACTGAATGTTCAGGAAGCCTGTATAAATGCAGGCTCATGAAGATTTTTAACTAAGACTTAAATATGCTCATGTTAGCAAGAAAGCATGCAGTTCTCCAGAGGGTAACGAGTTCTTGACCACTAAAGGAGAATTCTTGCAACAAGATGATTATCCTTCAATCCAGTGGACATAATGTACAGGTCAGGGCCATGGGACAGGGAGAACTACTGGCAGGGGGGGGGATGTATAAATCTGTGGGATGCAGCTTATGCTGGTTTTGGTCTGCAAAGAGTCCTCGGTATTTCTAAAATGGTCATAGAAAGCATCAGAAAGTCACAACGTGGCTTTCCTCTCGGCAATGACCACATCAATGACATGGGTTGGGTCTTGTTTCTTATCCCTCAACCTCTCAGGCGTCCCTTAAACCTAGGTCTTAGGTTTGCCTACTGCAGTATACGAAGACCATGACGTCTCTAACACACTCTCAGAAAAACCCAATTCCTGTACCAAATGACCCATAAGTAGTCACACTCCAAGTTGGCAGCCTTTTCCTCCACTGTTCAAGTCGGGATCCGAACTTGGTCCATACGCTGGTAGCTAGCAGACCACAAGCCCTCTAAATGGAATCATTCCTTTTGTCCCCTGGCTGCTTGTCCTACACTGGACAGCCAATATCCTACAGATGTGCCCGGTACCTGTCATGGCTTCACGTTCCTGTTCATGGTCCTCGAAGCCTGCTCCTCACCACCTCCTGAAGCTGAGTGTGCTGTTAGTTCATCTTTTTTCTTTGAGGCTCTCTTAGCTTGGAGCAGGAATAGTGTCCCAAATCTACAACCCCTCAAAAGGCTCTTTCTGTCTGTGGCATTGGCATCTGGGGTCGGTGAGAGAGGGCAAGGTCACGGGCACCAGCCTTGCCAGGTGAGGCCTGGAGTGACCTGCAGAGTCTTCGGTACTGCTTGGGAACTTGGCTCTGCTGTCCCCAAGGATAGAGGTCCGTAGTTCTACCTTCTATCTACTGCCTACCATGGTTCCTCAGATGAAAGGCTTGTCCTGTTGGCCTGACACCTAGTAGCCTGACTGCCCCATCCTACGAGGTGTGGGTTCCTGGACACAAACGAAAGGCCAATAGTCAGTTGGGTAATGGGTGAGACTACCTGGGCCTTCACTAGGTCCTGCTGAAGGAGTTCTTGTTCCTTCTCAAAGTCCTGCTTCCTAAGTAGGACTCGGAAAGCCTTCCATGAAGGTGATCACTTGTAGTGGTCTGTCTCGGAGGCACGTGTTGGGGGTCACATTATGGACACTGAGATTGCTCCTTGATGAAACCAAAGATTTTTTTCTCCCTTTATGAAGGTTCTGTTCCCTGCTGGTTGGTTATTAGATGGGGACAAATGAGATCCTGGTTCTAGTTCACGAATTCTACTAACTTGTTGAACATGGTGTATAATCCAGCATTTCTAATTCTATTCTGAACATCGGACACTTCCAGCTCCCTGTCCTGTTAACCATAGAAGTGGAATTTGCCCTCCATGGGGATGTGATGGATGTTGGAAAATGCTGGACACTCTCTCCTGGAAGCCATGGAAGACGAGAGAACATTGAGGAACATAGTACTTAATGCCTTCCTAGTTATCCTGCCAGGGCCACACAAGATAGTTCTCCATTACCTTCCATAGAACTGCATACACTGTGATGGTCAGGATTAACTCTTACCATGGGAGGTTAGACAGTCTTCAATGCAAGGAAGGGTTCTTGATCACTTTTAAAGACAAATACTGAAACACGTAAGAAAGAGTCTACAAGAAGGTACAAGATGGCAGCGACAGCAGAAGGTTTTCTACTGAAGCTTCACCTCTCATGCTTGCCTTTATACTAAGGTCCCATCGCAGCCTCTAACCCAAGGGTTGCATCAGAGGCTTGGGCAGGGCCAAACTGCAGTCAGTCGGTCAGATGGATGTGGTTATATCCCCTCTGGTCACCAGCCCTGAGAATCACTGGACGGTCGAACCTCGGTGCACAACTGCCCCCATGGAACTCCCAGATCCAAGACCCTTGAAGGATTTGTCTTTGTTCTAATGGTTGGCCTGCGTGGAAGGACCTGACTCCAACTTCCAACACTGGTCACCTTTGAGCATTTTTGCCACCCACTTAGATAGGACATCCATGGTCTAACCCTACAAATCCATGTGGCTGTCAAGTTTTCTAGACGGGCTCATCCAGAATGGAGGGTATCCTATAAGACAACCTGGACTCTGCATTTGGTTCCTTTTGATTCCACTCCACTTGGAAACTTGGCAAGAGTCTGAGGAATGTGGCGGTCACTTCCTCTGGGGTCACATGTTGAAGCATGTGCCATGGTGTTCCGCCTCTGAGGATGCTGAGATTGCTCCTCAGTTAAGTCCAATGGCCCTTCTTCTGTAAAGGTCAACTCCTTGACTTGTGATTCATGTGGGGTAAAGGTTTGAGATCCCTGAAAGTGACTTTCTATTTCAACTGTGGAATCTGAACCTTGGGTATTGCGCTCCCATCAGATGTTATAGATACATTCCATACTTACCAAGGGAATTCCTGAGTTTTCCTTCCATAGTTGTAGAAATCAGGCCTTTAGAGGGTTACTGACATAACCCTTCCCAGCTGTCTAGACAACAAGCGCCTCTTCAAACAGGCACTAACCCTGTTGATTATGAGCAGATATTCTTCCTGCATTCTTTGGACAAACTATGGTCAAGGTCACCTTAACTTTCTTGACAGACTTGGACTCCTATCGAATGTACTGTGAATGTTTACTAGGAATACTTAGTAAAGATGTGGGTGTTGGTTGAGGTCATTACCCCCAAATGATGTGGGGTTCCAGGAGTTGGAGCTTTGTCTATGTAAGGGAGCTATATTCTCAAAGAAGAGATTTTTTAGTCAGCTATTCTCAAGTTCCTACAGAATAAGTGTCCGCCATACTGTAGACCACACTTTCATAACTTTGCCTAACAGCAGGGATCTGACCACCACAGTCTCCAGTGATTTCACAAGAATTCCCAAAGGGCAGACCCTGTTAATGGTGTTCATGTCAATCATGGCAAGGTGAAGGCATCTGAGATGACCGGTCATTCTGATGAGTTCTGTGAAAGAGCCAGGGCACTGGACAGCCTGTCTTTCCAATGTTGTGTGGCCCTTATTGGGCTCCACCATTGTTGTTCCATCTTTAGTTCCAAGAAGTGTTGTCCTGTCACCTGGAATCTGCAATCGCATCAGAGAATGACGGGCAATGTTAATCCTAAGACTGTGGCCACCAAGAGAGTGACTTCCAGATCCCAGCCAAACACTGGTGGCTGACCTGTCTTCACTCATAGGATTAACCTTGTCTCCCACAACTACTCCTAAAGTCCCTTCAGGACCTGGCAATGTCTGCCCCTGTGGGAACACCTCAGGGACCTAAACCACACAGAGCAACGTCCATGGAATTTCTCCCTAAAGGTCCCCGGGTGCCTCCTGTGTACAAGCCCCCATGAAGGGAGGGCTGGGTGTCCCTTTCCTGCTCGGGCCCAGAACCGATGGGGCTACACCTGCACCACCTGTCCATGGCTGCCTGCCTCTGTATGAGAACCTCACATCTGAGTGAGTTCATGGACTCCTTGGGACCAGAAACTGGATCTCTCCCTAAACTTGGGTCCAGGGGTGACCTAGGCTCTTCATACTACTAAGATGACTGCTCGTGGCTCATGGGTCATGGCTTTCTGGACCATGGGTCTTTTTTTCCTGAAAACTGCCTCAGATGGACAAGGGATAGAACTGAGGGCACCTAGGGCTTTGCTTCTGGGCATGACATTGATGTGGCCTTGCTAGGTAGCATGGCTCTTGCTCCACTGTCCTCAGTACTCATTCCTGAAGGTGTCGGCTGCTTGTGGGTTCAGGTACTGTGTGTACCCACTTGAGCAAGTGACCAGCATTCCAGATGAGTGGTTGTCCTTCGCCCACAGAATCCTAGGAGGGGAGATGCCTCCAGTACCAGAAGGGACAGTTCCTTCCCCATTGAGAGCCCTGCTTCCCCTTTCTCATGTCATCAGGCAAAGGTCACAGGTGTCCTGGGGCTTTCGCCACTATCTGGGGTGGAGACCCTAAATGTCACCTAATGACACTACAGCAAGTCATTGTAAGAGAGCCAAAGCTCAGCTGCCCCCCTTGACCATTCATCTGGCATGGGATCTCGAAGGCTGAGAACATTTGGAGTGAAGACGGCAAGAATCTAGAGAAGGAACCGCATCTGTTCTAGGGTCCGCCTTGGAGCATGGGTGGGCTGCCATCGCAGGTGCCTGGGCTTCCTCTTTCTAGTTCCCCCAGCTCCATGGAGGAGCCTGGGGACCCTCCTGGGGAAGGCAGAGCACTGAGCTTGCACAGGGACATCTGAACTGGACCCCCTTCCTGGGGGTCGTGCTCTGTGGTTGTCAGTGAGTTGGAGGGAAGGGACTTCAATCCTTAAACTTTGACTTTGTTCCTCTTCATTCACTTTTTTCCTTGTTAAACCCTGGAACAACTTATTAAGAAAAAATGCTGTGTCCCAGGGAAAATCATCTGAGGAAGTGAACCTTACGCAGGAGACTGAGATTTGGAAGGGCAGAGTTTTTGCCCCAGATGCCAATATGGGGAACCAAAGCACAGGCCCCACCGGGCAGGAAGAGAAACTGGTTCAGGACTAAGGTGACCATTTCCTAGGGTTCATCTAGGTCCTCCTCACAAGTCCAAGTCTTGGTTCTCGGATCAGAAGTGACTTGGCACATAGGACGGACTTCTATATTGATGGCCCTGAGAGCTGGGGCTCCTGTCTGCACTTCTCTGGTCTTCTCCATGGGCTCCTAGATGAATCCTCTCTGACGTTGGCTGTGGAATTCACTTACGTGCAGACTAGTGAGGGCCTCCCTCCTGTTGGGTGGAGGATACCTCGTCATTGTCACAGGGTTCCTGTGTAGAAGGTAGACCAGACGGTCACTGTTCACAAAGTGACTCTTCACCACAGGTCTTTATCTTGGAGCACATGTGGCCCTGTCATGAGTGGGAATCTCCAACTTGCCCTCTAGAAGCTTCCCTTTTAGTACAAAAAACGGGAAATTTCTCATGAAACATTATCATGTTGAATGGCAACGTTGGGCTCTTGTTGTTATAACCAGGAGGTGGCCTTTCCTTAATGGACAGGACCTCAGAACACTCAAACATCTAAATCATGGTAACCTGGTCTTTCATGTGGCCTGAAAGTCTTTGGTTTTGCTTCTTATAAAAACTTCAGAAACACACAGAACCAGCCAGAGAAATGGCTGTCCCCATCGTGTTCAGGGACCCACCTCTGACAGCTGGGACACGGTGTCTGGTTTCCGCACCAGCTCGTGTAGCTACCTTTAAGGCAAATGAACATCTCCATCTGCAGCCTCCATGGTGTATGGACATATATCTAACATATTAATGCCTTTAGCATTCAAATTCAGCTTCTCCGGCATCCAGCAACATGTAGACAGTCAAGCCAAACGTTCACAAGGATCATCAAAACTGGCTTGTTGAAATGGGGATCCCGATACGGCCTACACATCATGAGCAGAGGTTCCCCCACCTTTTCCCCTGGCAATTTCTGTCTTCCCTGTGTCCTAAAGCAGAAGTTTGCTTCAGTCCTCTGAATGGGAGACACTTTCCCCCATAAATCTAGCTTTCCAACCCTGAGAGCACAAGATTCTAGTTCTCAGGTAAAGAAACGAGAAGGGAAATGGCCTCCCTTGATAATGAGCCAGTAGGGACCTGATGGGCCTCACCTGGGCCCCCTCTCCCTGCCGTGATTCCTGGGAAATATTCTGGCTTGAGATGGAGTATGTCATGTGGTAGTTCTCCACAGACCCACGACGGGGGGGACAGTAAGACAATCGCGTATACTGTCGGAGCTGCAGTTGAGTCCCACTGCCTGGAGGTAACTTGATAATCTCCTGTGTCCTTTAGCACTGGGGGTGCAGGGGGCAGCCATTGGACTTCATTACTGAACTGCTGTTCCCATTTAGGATCCACCTAAATGATGCTTCTAGATCATTTTGGATTTTCTATGGCTTTGCAGAGCATGATGATCTGCACAAACTTCACGTTCTTACAAGCCAAAGATCATCTCCATTTTTAAAAACTCTCCAGCTTCTCGGGAAGGAACAGTCGGGGACTTCACAGGAGCAGGGATCTTAACACTCCTGTGCTCTGACGACCTGTCACTTGTGACCTGAGATGGAGATTGAATGTGTTCTGTTAAAATTGTAGCAGCCTAACTGCTCTATGGTACCAAATGTGGATTTCTAGAGCAAAGTCTACGGAAGAGACCGGGAAGGATCATGGAGGATGGCGAACATTCCAAAGACCCTCTGACACTCCTCCCCAGTTCTAGGAACAGTGCTGTTGGCCACTACTGAAGGCATTTGTGACTCGCCTTGGTAGATGAGTGAGTAAACAACAATAGTCTGACGTATTGGACAACATGGACGCCCTCATCTTGATACGAGACTGGAAATGCTCCAGTGAGATGATGAGACCTTAAGGGGTTCTAATTGTCTAAGGATCATGGAGGAGCCTGATGTGACAGTAGAGGGCTGCTATCTTATTGCAGCTTTGGCTCAGAAGGTTGTCTGTCTTTGAGGTAGGGTCCCATCTGGGCTTGGAGAAGTCACTCTCCAGGCTGTGTCCACTTGGCCACCCAGATCTGGCTCCCTCGCTTCTCGGTGGGCCTACTTGGAGCCAGTGCACGATGGAGGCTTGGCAGGTGTGTCCCAACTGTTCCATGGGGAGCTCTACCACCAAAAACCGCCGGGACATTACTTGCTTTTCTAAACAACATACGTCCATAGTGTCCAGCTCATGTGGAGGTGGTGTGGAGGGTGTTACCGGCTCTTGGTGTTCCCAGATCAGCGTTGGGTTCTCCTGATCGATTGGAGATAGAGATCACCAAGAGGCAACCAATAGGGTTGGGACAAGGCTCTGCTGGGACTTCTGCTGGAGTCGGGGGGAGAGGATGCATGGGTGAGGGTTCCTAAACCAGCTCTCCTAAGACATGACGAAGCTAAGGGAAATGGGCTCAGATAGGCACATGACCCCAGGAGTTCTGCACCTGTCTTCTCTGCCCCTGGCACCAGGGTTTGCATGGGAGATCTGCTTAGCCTTGGGCCTCTGCTCAATGGAGAGGGATCCTAGGTACGTGGAGGTTGGCAGCACAGATCACAATGATGATAGACACGTTCAGTATCTGCCTCCCAGGAAGGCTGTGTCAGTCAAGGCTGGACATATTGTGCATGTGGGGTTTTTAGAAAAACTTGGGAGGAGTCAGCTCTGAGCCTGCTCATGGGTGGAAATCCTTACTGACAGCAGTTCTTGCTGGGCAGAAAGTCTTGGTGGGGAACAAGGGTCCTCCCTGCCCTGTCTCGACAGGGGCATAGTACATGATGGAAAGCATGGTCTTCACCTTTGTTACCTCCAAGCATTCCTATCCCCTGTCTTACATGGGAACTGAAAAGAATGACACCAGCCCCACCTGCCACTTTCTTAAACTTTTCATGATGGGCTAATGCAGAATGTGGGACAACCTCTAAGACGACTGGGACCCTTGGTTCCTTTTTATGCCAGCCTCCATTATTCTCTGCCTGCATGGTGGGCTCTGTCATTGGGGGTTCTTGCTGCCCTGGGTGACCAGGTATGCCGACCATGCCAGAATGAGACCAAAACCCCAGCCCAAAGGAGTGGTCACTGAGGGACAGTTATTGCCTCCAGCTTAATTCTCCAGTGGTTACTGAGGCTGCAGGTCACAAAAAGGGACTAGTCCTTTCATCCTGTGCTATACCTGAGAGGTCCTTATTAAAATCCTGCCTTTGTGGCTTTTTCCAAGTTGAGATTATCTCCAATGGCCATGTCTCAGTGGCCTCAACTCGTGTCTGACCTGTCCAAGTTTGCGCTGGCTCTCCTTGAGTACAAACCAGATCTATGTAGGCTGAGGGGGCCCCTTGCCCCTGCCTCAGGCTCAGAATCAAAGGTGACCTAACATTTCCCCCATGATTTGCCTGATTCCCACCTCCTGGTTCTAAAACCTCATTTTAGCTCGTACCAACTTCAGGGCCAGAAATCAAACTGTCGTCTGAATCTAGGATTATGTGAGAAGAATGTGACTGCAAAACTGAGCTTTGTTCTGTTTTGGTCTCCAGCTCCTGGTTGACTTTTTTATTTTTGAGCTGAATGTCAAGAGCCAGCCACTCCTTGGTGTGCAGGGTTGGGGGGAACGAGGGATAGACCTGAGCACTGCTCTTGGGCCTGCTGCTGTGGGCTTAGTGTGCATGTCCTCACTGGTTCCAATGACCTCTACCACCATCCTCGGTGCTTATTCTGGAAGGTTGGCTTCTTATGGGTTCAGGCCCTGTGTGCACCCAAATGACCAAAGGCCTTTCATTCCAAGCAGGCGATTGACTAGGGGGTCCCTGGGAACATCAGAACCGTCCTTCCCATGGAACCCCTTAGGAGGGGAGAAGCCCTGGGACGTCTCCAGAGCCAGAGGAGAGGGCTCCTGCCCCATTGAAAGCCCTGCTTCCATTTTCTCTTCCATATGTCCTCAGATCTAGGGTCACAAGTAGCCTGTGGCTTTTTACACTGTGGGCAGAGACCCTAAATGTCACATAAGGATGCTCGGGACAACAATGGGATTTTGTCATTGCAACACAAATCTCAGCTACCTGTGACTGACCATCTGGCCTCTAGTCTCTCTGAGAAGGTCTGGATGAAATATCTGGGGGCAAGAAGGACTTTGACGGTGAACTTGTTTCAGTGGAAGGAGCGGCGTCTATCGAGCTGTCAGTCTTGACATGGAGAAATCTGTCACTGTTGTCTGCTCTCCTGACTTCTCCCACTTTCTCTAGTCTCGGGGCTGCACGCAGAAGTCTTGGGACACCTGTCACCTGTGGATGAGCTCTCCCTGCTAATCAGAGCTGTAGCCGATTAGTGGGGTATCGAGATGGCTGCACCTCAAGGTCAGTTCTGTGGTGATGCAAATAATCGAGTTCTAACTCTCTGCTTGGCTCCCCACCTTGTGAGAAATACAGGCGTGTCCTCGGGGCCCGTGAGGCACTATGTATGGAGAGCTGAGGTCGAGAAGACAGAGTCGGTGTCAGCCTGAGTGGCCACTAACAGAAACTGAACCCCAGACTGCAACGCAGAGGGAGGAAAAGCAGGCTTAAGAGTCCTGGTCCGTCTTCTGCAGAGAAATCCTCAACTGTCTTCAGGTCAGAAGTGACCTGGCAGTGGGGCCATGGTGTGGGAGTTGAGGCTGGGGTGTCTTCTGGGCTCTATTGTTCCAGGGTGAGTTCCCTTCACTCTGGATCCACCTATGGGCAGCCTGATGGGCGCCTTCTGACCGTGTGGGTCAGGCTTCTGGCGTCAGCACTTTCCTGGATTGTAGCCTCTGTTAGGGCACCACCCTGGACCACCAGTGCCAGAAGGACCTGACACTGAAAACCTATGAACGGCTGTTCTTGGTTTGCCTCAGCTTCCCTGGTGTGAGGAAGAGACTGCCAGATGTGGGGGTGCACACCTATAGTCCCAGTGGCTTGGGAGGATCTAAAGCTCAAAGCCAGCCTCAGCAACTTGGCCCTAAGTAACATAGCCAGACTGGGTCTCTAAAGGGGTTGGGGGGAAGTGACTCAGGGGCTTTTCTCTTTTCCCCCTAAAAATCCAAGCCGTGAACACACACTGTTAAGAATGAGCCACACACTCTTAAGAACAGAACAAAGGCTCCGTTTGGCCTTCCTCGAGACCTGCCTTCGCTTTTTCACTTCCAAGTGATGCTCCTCTCAAGGTCCAGGTCTAGCTCTGTTGTGCCGAGAAGCTCGAGCCAGACCAGACCGGGCCTGCTCTTCACCAGCTGCAGGAACCGACTAGTTCTACTGCTTCACTAACCAGCTCTGATCCTTGGCTAACCACCTCTCAATACTCAGTCCTAGAACAAGGACAGCTGTAACAGATGCAGCACTAGCCAGGGGTTTGTAATTTGGCTTTGGGGAACAGAAGTACAGGGAACTGAACCCAGAGGCACTTTAACATGGAGTCACATCCCCAGCCCTCGTAACTTTCTCAAGTTTCTTAGTGTCTTGTTAAATCACCAAGGCTGGCCTCGAACCTGCGATCCTCCTGCCTCAGCCTCCTGTGTTGCTGGGATTGCAGGCATGTACCACCTCATCTAGGTGTCCCTTGGTTTTAGGTGTAAGGCTCACAAGGGGAGATACTGGGGCCACTGAAGCATCTGGTTATAAGTGGGGGGGTGTCTTCTAAGACATGGGACCATATGTGCCTTGAAGGCAGAAGCTGATAAACCAAAATCCTACTACTGTGTCGTTTTCCTCAGTTGAATTTCTTAGTCGAAAGTAGTTGTCTGTCAAAACATTCAATGCTAGTTACCTTTGTCTTTCACTTGATTGTGCTTACAACACCTGTGGGACCCTCCAGCCTGAGAGTGTTATCCCAAGGCAAAAGGAAGTGTTTTCCTTCTCAAACTAAGCAAAATCTGGTCATGGAGGAGCCCCGTGAGCTGGGAATTGAGCCCAGGGCCTCATGCATGCTAGGCAAGTGCTATAACACTGAGCTATAGCCCCAGCCCCAGAAGGAACAGCTTCAAGGTGGCCACTACGTCTTCTAAAACTTATGTCGCTGATCTTCAAGCACTTCCTAATACCATACGAGACTTGGTTCATGTAGGACTTCAAGATGTTCTGGTTCCACTTAATAGTGGTCATACTTGGAACCGAGTCCAGATTGTAAGTTTAATACCATACTACGGCGACTTCTGTCTGTCATGGGCATTAGAATAGCAGAAAGTCACAGGTTCCCAAAGACACTCTTGCACAGAGTGAGAAATTTACATCTTAATCCTGCAATTCCCATTTCCCAACATAGAATCCAGTATTCTTGATGAATGCAGGAGAATCTGGCTGCTGGTATCCTCAGGGGAATTCATGAATTGGGACCTGGGGAGGAAGCTAGCTCAACCATTACACAATGGTCATCCTGCCTGCACCTTCCTGGGTGCAGTTTGAATACCACAGAGCCAAATGTTGGCAAAGCACTCTCCACCTATGTCAGTCTCCACAGTCACCCATGAAACTAGAGATCTGGACTTCTCCAACTCAGGTTCCATGGATTCCTCCTGCCAGTTGTGCAGGGGGATCGGGCCAAACGTCAATGATGGTGATGGCCCCGAACCCTAATGTGTTCCCTTTTCCTTGGGATGAGTCTAAGGGACGCATAGCCTAACTTCTCCAAAATGACAGTAGTTCCAGTGTGATCAGCCTCCACTGGGAGGGTCAATCCATCTTCCAATTAAACCCTCCTCAGCTTCCCCACCCTCCACTTTCCTGAGTCCACCAGACCACCTGTGCCTTTGCCTAACCTTTTGGCCTAGACACCAGCCCATCCTGTCTCTAGATTAAGGTCAGCCACCTACAATCAACTACTAGTTCAATAGGCATGTTGGGTTTTCTCTACATCTGCTTCAGGTTTGGCTGTTGGATGCACCATCCCGCAGGCAGACCTCCCAAGGCGAGTCATGACCTCATGCCTAGGAGCAGGCCTCTGACATAGGTTTCTACTAAAATCCTAGATCAACTGAAGCCTGGAGGAGGGGCCAGGTTCTTGGATTACATGAGGCAAAGTAATCAATAAAATCCTAAATGTCTCTTAAATGGGTGTATAGGGTTAGTACAAGTCGAGGGATTTCATTGACTTTCTATACATACTTATAACTCTGGTTACAGCCACCCACCTGGCAACCCTCTACCACTCCTCCCTAGTCCCCTTCACCTTCCCCCCACCCCCAAAAAAATCCCCTTTCATGTCATCTGAGACTCCACATGAGAGAAAGCATGGAATACTTGTCTAGAGTTTAGCTTATTTTGCTCAACACAAAGATGTCTGTCTCATCTTTCTATGGATGGCATCTCATTCTGTGGTTAAATGATACTCTATACACACACCACACTTCCTCCATTCATTCAGTCCATTGTCTCCCCTTGCTCTCTGCTGTAACTTAACAGCCCTACAGAATGATTCATGAAAAGACTGCAGAATACGTGATTCTCATGAACATGCAGAATTTTCTCTAATGATCATATTTGAGGCCATAAATATTTCAAGTCTTGGCAACACAAATCTGAACATACCTTGCGTTTTTATCAAACCATAACAAAATCGTGGCAGTCAACAGCAAAAGAAGCTGCAGAAATTATATGTGATCACAAAGGGATCAAGCAATAGGCTTTGAGTAAACAGTGGGTTGTTGAAATGAAGTCAAGAAATTCCTAGAATTGAATGAAAACGTGAAATGACCAACCAGATCCTTTGAGACACAGTAAAACAAGACTTGCATAGCTGTGAGTGTCCACAGCAGGACACACCTCAAATAGCCTAAAGACGCATCTTAAGATCTTAAACAATAAGCCAAAGCAAAAAATTGGTAGACGAGAAATGGAGATCAGAAAGAGGCTAAAAATACAACGCAAAGGACCAAGGAAAGAGTTGATTCTCTGACAAGATACACAAAATTGACAAACCTTTAAATTGTCTGAGGAAAAATGCAACAGAAGCTGGCAAGAGGGGAGGTTTTTACAGATAATGCCAAAATCCAGAGAGTGTGTACAACTTCTCAAAATATTCCCAAACTGGAAAATCCAGAAGAAATGAACAAATTTCTAGACTCACAGGATTTACCAAACTTAGGTTGACATCCTGCCTAGACCAGTAACAGCGATGACACTGAAGCAGTCATAAGCTGTTCCCAGAGAAACACCCTGGACTGAATGGATTCGGTTGCTGAACTTTTCCAGACCTTTGAAGAACTTACTGCCTTCATGAGTCAGAGAACTCAAGTATTGCCCTAAAGAAACCAGATACGGACACAACAAACCAGATGAATGTCCTGGATGAACATGAATGAGAAACTCCTCAATAGAATTCATTATCCCAAAGTTCAAGGATTCTATCTCGTGCACCATGATCAAGTTGGTTCTGTTCTAAGGATGCAAGTTTGGTCAACATACGCGAGTCGATAAACGCAACACGTTTCATGCAACAAAGAATAAACAGCAGACAATCATCTCTAAAGACAGACAATTGGCTGCCTCGAACTTGGCATCCCTTAAACTTGGCATCCCTTTGTGGTAAACCCTGAATAAACAGGTATAAAATGGTAAGAAGCCCAAATAACACAGGATATCTACAAATCACATAGCCAATCAGACTGAATGGGAGGAGATAGAAAGCATTTCTCTAAAATCGGGAACAAGACGAGGGTGTTCACTCTTAACTTTTGACCAAGGTTGGTGTGGAAGTACCATTCTGCAAGTCAACTTGTTCTGAATTGTTATTTTTAGATTCGAGGGACATGATAGCAAAATCTTATCCAGCTGGGGCAGGGATTTGACCAGGCCACATGGCTCGGATTTGGCCCAAATTCATGTGGGCTCTATACTAGGACATGCTAGCTCCTCCCAAGGGAGGAGATGATCACTTGGGGCAGGTGATGCCAACTTGGCCTGAACTGTCCACTCTCCAATTATGGAGAGTAAGTTATTCTTGAAGACATGGTTTCTTCTACTCAATGCTGTCTCTGGGGCCATAACAAAATCCACTCATCTTATTGTAAATCCAGCAGGATTTTTGGAAGAGAACTTTCTTCCATTTCTCAAGAAACATATTAGGTATTTACCGTGGATCTTTCCAATGCCTCCCTTAATTCCTTATGGCTGGTGTGGAAGAGTTCCAAGTTCCATATCGGGAAGCCTAGGGCTCAGCACCTGGAAAGATGTCCAACTGTAGAAGAAACGGAATTCCCCCTGAGGTGGGTGCTGCCCAAGGCCTGCTCTCTTTACTGTTGACTGGGATGAGGCCTCGAATGGAGACCGTGAGGGAATAAAGGGAGCTATACTGGAACTCGGCTCTGCCAGCTCCTCTAGACGGTGGCTCTCAACTGAGTTTCTGTTCACTTTGGTTTCCACGGCTGCTATTGGTCTTTGATTCTCAGGGGCTGAATATGGTGTAGCCAAAACATGGAAGCCAATGTGGCTTAGAATAGACCTTCCTGATCACTTCAACCTCCTGGGGGAGACTGCCCTGAGGGTGCTTTCCAAGCAATGGCAAACCCCCTCTTGGTTACTGGTGTAAACTGTGGCACTAGCAGATCAACGCGATAGGCAGAACTGTGGTGTGAGACCCTAGCCATGCAGCTGGCTGGGGTCAAGTGTGGAAGGGAACAGACATGTCACTAAGTGACACCATCATAATTACAAAAATCCTCAAAATACTTGCAGTAAAGTTCAATATCACATCAAAGTTCCTGGCACCATGATGGAGCTGGTTCTGACCTGCAGACGCAAGGTTGTTAGACATACATGAGTGAGTCGATGAACAGGATGCATCTCATGCAACCGAGGACAAACACCAATCATCTCAATAGAGACAGAAAATTGATTCCCTTAAAGTCCGCATCCCCTCATGGTAAACCCCAAGTGAATGGGTACCGCTTTTCCCCTTGGGCATATCTGAGCTTACCAAGCAGGGGGGCTGGCACTTCAGAACCAATGCTGGTCAGTATGGACCAGCTGGCCCAATAACCACTCTGCTTTCCTGAGTCCATGGCCTCCAAAGAACTTTCTAGTCCCCCAACTGGTGAAGTAGGCATAAGGGGACTCTTCTGATCAGTTTTCACTCACTATGACAGTCTGGGAGTCCTAGGTTTTCTGAAGGTCGTTTTGAGACCTATGGGATGCAGCACCACCAGTAACTTCTCTGCCCAACTTAATTAATTGATGGTGCCATAATGTCAAGACCTTCTGCAGGAAGAAAGCACAAAACCCAAGCTGAGCTTTATTTTACTGTGGACACATAATACTCAAATTCAGACGACTACTGACAGGATTGGATTGGAGGGCAGACCATGGGAAGACCATGGAAGAATCTTCCGTGAACAACTTCTCTTTAATATCATTTGAGGATTATTGCCAAACCCATAAGTAATCAAGATTCCAAACTTCTGAATTCTCCCACACCTTCCAGGGCATGCTCATTTGACTTAAAGTCATTTTTCATCAGGAGAATCTTTAGACAATACTGGTAGAGCATGAGAAATGAAATATAGATTTCCGAGGTTCATGGGACAGCAATTGAAACAAACTGAATTCATCAGGTGATGAGTCAATATGTGGCTTTCTGATGTCCAGCATATCAAGGTGGTTTTTAAAAAATGAAACTGGAGTGGAAGATGGGGGGAGCAAGGGGCAAGGAGGAAGGATGAGAAAGGGAGAGAAGGGCAGAATGAAATTAACAAGGCACTCATGTGCATGTACAAATATATCACAATGAACCCCATTGACCCATGACCATAACACAGCAAGAATATGAAGGGGAGATCAATTTTTAGCTTAATCCTATAAGAACACTAACCTGCATGCCATGACAATGGTCCCCTCAACACAGCTCATGAATACCTTTAGCTACACGCTTAAAATGCAATGTTAAGCACTTAACAGCTGGGAAGCCATCCTCAGCACCTTTAAGCAGCAACACGGAAAAGCTACCACTGGAGATAATACTGGCAAAGTGCCTTGGCTTTTAACCCACTGTCAAACCATTGAAGTCTTCTGATTAGAAAACCTTGAATGTTCTATGTATCTAGAATCTTGCGCCCTGAAAGAGGGGAGCATGGTCACCTCCACCTGCAGCTACATGTTGTTGAAAGTCGGACCCCAGCAGGTCCTGTGATCTGTATCCCAAGGGAACCCCACCCAGAGGGAAACTCCTGTTGCCCCCACCTCCAGGAGGCTCGGCTGCAAGGAAGCTCCCACTTGAGAGCAGTTGAAGTCCTTTCCTTTCTGGAAGCATGAACAACTTCTCACAGGACTGGCTGAAAGGAAGTGTGCTCTGAAGTGGTCCCCTCTCTGGGACTCGCTGTTGCATGCAATGTAGCAATGTAACTTGGCCAATATCGCTGTTAGGGTTTGAGTGTAAGGTATTCCCACAAAGCTTGAGAGAGCATAAGGTCTAATGGGGAAGTGACTGGGTTGCAAGAGCCTTCACCCAATCTGAATCCCCTGACTAGGATTAACTGAGTACTAACTGTAGGCGGGTAGGGTGTGGTTAGAAGAGGTGGGTCCTTGGGGTGAGCTTCTGGGGTTCAGTCTTTGTCAAAGAGATCTCTTCTTCCTGCTCTTGTCCTGAACCATTTCCTCCTCCACCCTCTTCCACCATAATGTCCACCCTCAAATAAACTTTCTCCCCTCTAAAATTGTCTTTGTCAGGTCTTTTGGTCATAGTGGTGCAAAAGATGACAAAAGCAATCATTTCACAGGTATCTGCAACTTCCCTCTCTACTGATCTTCCTCTTAAAACAAGACCTCCCCATACCTTTGACCCCTCTTGTTTCCACATGAGATAGCATGGCCCTTGACTCCCAAGTTTGGGTTTTTTGCTTAACATAATGGTCTCAGGTCCCACCTATTTTCCTGCAAATTTCTTTATGGCTAAATAAAGTCCATTGTGTATAGACATCACTTTTTTTTTAATCCATTGATGGAAACAAAGGCTGATTCCATAGTTTGACTCTTGTGAATTGTGCTACTGTAAACATGGGTATGCGTGTATGGCTATAGTATGACTTTTAATTCCTGAGGATAAATACCAAAGAGTGGCACAGCTAGATCATACGGTGACTCTACTACTAGTTGGCTACGTTAGAATCCCTTCAGCAGTGTGTTCCTTCCTCTCCGTTCTCTCCAGCATTTGTTAATGAGATTCTAACTGAAGTGACAAGAAATCCGGCTTATTTCCCTAACTGCTAAGAATGTTGAACATTTTCTCTGACTAGTCACTTTTATCTTGAAGTGTCTGTTTAGTTCATTGGCCCCATTGTCTGGGTCATTATTTTTGGTGTGAATTTTGAGTTCTCTATAGATCGTGGATGTCAATCCTCCATCACAAGAGTAAGAGCTGACGCAGGAGGATTTCGAGCTCAAAGCCAGCCTCAGAGACTTGGCAAGGCCCCGGGCAACTTAACAAGATCCTGTATCAAAAACTAAGGGCTAGGGATGTGGCTCGGGGGTCAGGCACCTTGGGGTTCAATTCCTGGTACCCTAAAAGTAACTAGCAAAGACTTCCATTCTGAAGATTCTCTCAACATTGTTGCTGTGCAGAAGTTTTCTAACTTGATGGCATGCTGCTAGCTCGGGAAATAATGGCAAGAGTTTTAGGGTCCTATTGAGGAAACCCAGTGCCTCTGCCCATGTGCTGGAGTACTGACCCTACATTTTCTAGGACTTGGGTAGTTTCTGGTCTAATTCCTAGGTCTCTGATCCATTTTTTTTAAGTTAAATTTTGAACAGGGTCTCAGGTACCTCTGATATCTTGCTGAATACATTAGCTCTAGCAGTCTTCTGGTAATTTTTTTTTGGATCTTCTGAATACAGAATCATACCTGCGAACTGAATCTGACTGCTTCCTTTCCTACTCTATGTACTTCTTTCCCTCTCCTCGTCGCTCTGGCGAGTATTTCTAGTACTGTATTGAACAGGAATGGAGTAGACATTCTTGCCTTCCAGATTTTAAAGGAAATGCTTCGTTTTCCCCAGTCACTATGATGATGGTCTTGAGTTTGTCATAATCTTTATGATGTGGTAGCTCCTATCCCTATTTTCTTCAGCGACCCCATTATGAATGCCGAATTGTCAAAGACTTTCTTTCCATCACTAACTTTCGTCTTAACTCTACTTAACGTGATAAACTATTGACATGCATGTTAAACCATCTCTGCATCCATGGGATTAAAGCAAGCTGGTCATGCTGTGTGATCTTAATCTGTTGAATACAATTGGATAATATATTAAGGATTTTTGTATCTGAGTTCATCAGGAATATCAGTCTGCAGTTCTTGATGGTTCCTTGTCTAGTTGTAGATGGAGTGATGCTGGATTCCTAGAATGGATCTGTAAATGTTCCACTTTCTATCTTGTGGAATAACTTGAGGGACATTGGCATTCATTTTTTAAATGTCTGGAATTCAGCTGAGAATCCATCTGATCCTGGGATGCTTTATTGGAAGCCTTTTGATAACTGCTTCTATCACATCACTAGTTACTAGTCCTGCTTAGGCTATTTCCTCTTGATAAATCTTTGGAGCAAGATCTACGTCTTCCAGGTTTTCCAACTTGTTAGTCTGCTTTCAAAATAGTCCATAACTCTCTGGATTTTTGTAACATCTGTGGCGATCTCCTTTTTTACTTCAAACTTCTTCTGGGTTGTCCTCGATTGGGTTAGGGCTTATCAATCTCTGAAAAGATAGGATCAATGAGACACTTCAACTACAATGTCTCATGGAGTTTTTAAACCTTTTTCGTCTGGGGTTCTGAATGATTCCTGTACCTGGATGTCAATCTCATGCTTGAGGCTTAAAAATTGTTTCCCTGAAGAGGCTATTCATTCTATTAGCTTGCATCTTTCCACACTCAATTCCAATTACTTAAATCCTATTTATAAATTCTTACTGTTGTCCCAGACTACTTGTATCTTCTGGTTATACTTATTTTCTCTAATACTATCTGAATGTTCAGGGGTGGCCACTTTGTCTTCCGACTGAGATTCTGGCTTCAGAATAGTCTATTCTAGACTTCCAACTGGATATCTTAATCACCGTCTTTCGTTTGAGATTCCTGTTTGGTTCTTAACATTCGTCTCCTTATTGACTTTGCACTCAGATCCTGTGCCAACTTCCTTAACTCAATTGTGCTTTGTGTGCTTGGAATTCAGAGACCATTTCTTTCAAATACTGAAGTGGATGAAATGGAAATACCTTAAGAGTCAGTTGCTGGTGGATCACGACCTCAAGGAGGCAGCCAGTTACCTCGTGCATAAGCCTCAAGGGCTTCATTGGGTGGTATCATCGCTGAAGAGATAGCCCACTCCTGGGGCCAGGCAGATGCCAGTCTGGGCTGGAAGCCTGGGTCTTAGGAGCCTCCCAAGAATCCCCATAATGGGGTAGGTCTAAGCCTGGGGAGTCTGTATTCATGGGCAGCAGAGTGTGGGGAGGATGGATCCCCCAAGTGTAGTCACACCTGCCTGATTCATTTCCCAGCCCTCCTCAGCCCATCCCATGAGCCGCCAGACTCAAAGGGATAGCGTGTTGCACTCCCCTGTCTTTTCTGACTCGAATACCCTGGGTTCAGTCTGTTGTGTCCATTTCACACGTGGTCTATGGCCACCTTACATGATGAGTAGTAGGAATGTGCTGGAACAAGATGGCGGCCTAAACATGGTTTCTGCTTCCACTCTCCACTTGCCAATTGAGAAGTAAAAAGCACTTTTCAATACCAGGGTGTTGTTCAGACTCTGATTTTGCTAAGTTCAGGCTGCCTTTTTGATTTACAGGCTCTTCCATGCTAGATGTCCCCTTTGCAGCCAACCAGTGCTACGGCTGCTGCCACCACCATAGCATCCTTGACCCCAATGTACGTTGTTATTCTCTGTTCAACGCTCCCAAATTTGAGTCTGTCCAATACTAAAGTTCAGTAAGTCCCCTCTTTCACCTGAGAGCAGTACTCCTTCAGCTTGTATCCCAAGCCATGGAGCAGCTGGAGATGGACTTCTCTAGCTTCTTGAATCTCCCAGTCTAGGGCCAGGGGCACCACCTGCCCTCCCACTTTGATGGGCTTCTTGCAGGCAGGCAGGGTGGGGGAGAGCCAGAGTCCAGCTGTCTGTGGCCAGGTGGAGCTGACCATCCTCCTAGTCCCCTCTTGTCTCCTGCTCCGGGCTATTCGAAGCTGTACATTAAGACTTTGCTCCTGTGAACACACAAGGGCACATGCTGCGCTGGATCCAGGAACAGGGATGACAATTTGCAGGCAGGAAGCAAGAAGAGTGCACTTCCTCTTGTATCTTCAGGAACCCAGCTGCTGTGGTATGAGGCCAACACTGACCCAGCCTTCTGTGTCTGCAGGGAGGCTGGCCAGCTGGGCCCCAGGCCTCAGGTGGCAACTCCACTGTCTTCTCCCCCGCAGCTGGAGCTGGAATCCTGGCCCAGGCGTCCAGTCCACCCCTGTCTGGGTAGAAGGACTGATGCAGGAGGCTCAATTTTATACCCAACCACGTCCTGTTCTCAGAACTCCAGGGACATCACACTCTTGTCCACATCTAATTGTGTTTTCCTCTCAATGACATCTTGAGCTTGGCCTTGTTTACTATGTCAAATATTCTTGACTCACGAGCTTAGGCAGAGTGATTAAGACACACCTGGTTTCTGGTCTCCGTGTGTGCATAGTGCTGTCAGTCAAAGCCAACCCCCGTGTCCCTGTGAGTTGGGTCCAGAGTGCAATGAAGAGCCAGCTCCCCCAGGTCCTGGGCTCTGGTTTCTCTCTGCTCTCTGTGAAAGGGGGGAGACCTGCTCTACAAGGAGGCTTTCCCATCTGCTTTCAAGATAACCTCAGTGGCAGGAACCAGACAGGATTGGCTGACCAATACCCACTGTTCTATGGGTGGCTGTTGACCATCCTTGGACCTTGGCGTTCGCCCATTCCCTGGACTTTTCTGCAGAATCCTTTTATTTCCCTTGTCATCTCCATTCTCAGGAAACAATGGAGATTAAAATGTCCTACTGCTTCCCCTGACACACAAAAAAACCCACAAACTTGTCACTTGTCTAAAGTGTCTTAAAAAAAACCTGAATATTAAAATGAAGTAACTTAGAAGGAAAGGTTGAGTTTAAACCCTTCCTGGGGTATTTTCTCAGCCTGCCCATGTCTCGGGGTGGGGGAGGGGATGCCTCTCTCAACTGGAGGCACTGCTGGACTTATTTCTGTATCAAAAGCAGAGAGCAAGGCAGAGGTCACACCAGAGCCTGGTCCCCACCATCCTTAGGAAGGAGGATAGACCTTTCCTTACGTCATCTTTAAAGGGTTTAGGCCTTCAATGGCATTATGGTAATGAAGCCTAGCTTTAGGGACAAGGACTAAATCCCTATTGCCTTGGTACCCCAAGCAGCCTTATGACTAGCTTGCAGACTACAAGCATCTAAACGTGTGTAGTGAACTACTGGATTGCATTTTGGACCAAGAGGCATCCAGCTGCGTTACAGCCTCCAGTGCTGTGGTGCAAATCAGCTTGTCCCCTTAGCATGGAGGAATTCTATTAGGGCAAGATACCTCAGTGCCTGGAACCAGATACGGGTTGGGTACACACACTGGGGGGCAGAGGGGCAGCGTGCCTTCCTTCCCCCAGCAGCCTCGTGATGTGGAAGCACAAATCTATACCCTGCCCTCTGAGGGTTCTATTCCCTCACATGGCCCCTAGACTAGCACAGATACTGCCCCTCATCTGCCACTGCCATAGCAAGTGTCTGCTGAGCATCTTGGCTCAATTGGCCATCTTGGTTCTGATGGTCCCAGGACGCTGAGGATGTATACCCCAAAGAACCCGTATTCTGACCTTGGTGTGCTAAGCTTGCTGCTCCATGGTAGCTCTGTGGACCTAACTCTGAGAATATGCGTTGACCTGTGTTCCTTGTGTCTAGTTCAGAGGCACACAGCACGTTCATGTGTTAGCTCTCAAATGTGTTTGAGGGGACACCTACCCAACCTCAAATTTTATGTATTCATTCAGCTAAATGTGGTTTTGCTAACCCCGGGGCTGGAATATATATACTCCTGTAAATTTCCCTGAAAATTCATCTCATAAAAAATTCATCTTCTATAAAATTTTCTACTTATGAAAATCATAGTCACTATGGATGGTCTTTGTGGATGTTACATGGCTTCTCGTCTAACACAAGTGGCTTGAGACTTTTCAAATTACCTTGAACCTGTCGAAATGTGGCTTGCCCTTGGCCTTGGATCTACTAATAATACTGCTTAAAGTGGAGGAGTGGAAGGTTGGTTGTGGTAGGCAGGCCAGATCAAGGTAAACCAAGGCATAGAATGGAGTCCAAGCGGGAAGTGGGCATCATTCAAGCACTTCTGACAGACACTGGCATGTGTCCTCTCGTCTAATACTGACGCCATCCCTGGAAACATGTTAAATGTTTTATAGACCAAACTTATTAAATGTTTTATAGCTATCTTACCAAAATCTTGGTAATTAGATGTGTTGTGGGGGGTGGTTTGTAAAAATTTCATTCAGGGAAACGTATCTTGGGTCTCCAGCTCATCCTGAACCATCTCACTAGCATGTGGTCCAATACGGTGGCCTTCGTGAACGGGCTGAGGTGTCAGCACTCTGAGCATTTCCATTCTCAGCCCCGGGTACGGTACTACCTAAAAACAATTGGCTTGATCAATGGCCTTACCTACAGATAGATGTGAATACATCTGCAAATGGTTGGACTGGGTGATAGCTTAGTTGGGAGTAGAAAATTCTGTGGCTGTGGTCACTGCAGCTCATTTCTGGAAGTGAGACCTTATCAATGAGCATGTGGGTTCCTGATACCTGGGCACACATAGGAGCAGGAATAGGAATTCTTTGAGGGACTCCAGTTTTATACTCTAAAATGCCATTGTCTCAATTGTTCTAAAGCTTTCGTCCTCGATGGAGTTTTACGAAGGACATGTAACTGCCACTAGTGTGTTCATGTCAGCTATAGATCCCCCAACACAAGGTCACCTCTTGACCCATGTTTGGCTGAGATCTAACGCTTTAGAAATACTGCCTGTATCTAATAGTGCACATTTCCTACTGGAAACACATATCCCCTCTATTTTGGGACACCATCACGAAGCAGAGTGTTTTAAGTTTTTCATGGACAGAAATCATCAGTTGTGGTAACAAGCTCTGAGCGAGGGAGTCGCCATATCATTTGCAGTTGAATCACTGGACTTGTCTTGGGTTCAGACGTGTTCATCAAGTGGAATTTGAGACTTCCCCAGTCTGGATTCTGAAGGAACAGAATTCGGTCATCTCTAGTCTCATTTGCTATTGGCTTTTGCTCTTCTGCCTGTGACCTTAATCTGACTAAAATTTTAGGTTGACTGAAGGGACTCTGAAAGCAGAAGTCAAGGTGGCAGTTCCTAATCTTTTTTTTTTTCTTACATGAAACTTGACGCATAGCCCTTTCCCCAAAGGAAATACCTGTTTTCACTGAGGCAAAGGTAGTATTCTCTGAGAACATAGCCAGCAGCAAAGATCTGGATAAAGCCCTAAAGATGAGTCTTCTCGGGCATTGCTTATATCAAAGTGGCTTAGAATCATTTCCTGGAGGAAAGCCACCAGGAACTCCACCCTAGTCAGTGTTAAGGTCTAAAGTGATATTGCAGCAACTCTGCTTGTTGACTGAGTATTCTATGCCACGGACCTTTATGTCTGACTTCAAAGTCCACAGGAAAGGAAATGTAACGGATTTTGTTGAAAGACAACATAAAGAGGATCGCCCTCTTACGATCTACCCTGCGTAGATCATCTTTTTCTTTAGAGCAGGGCAAGCGCCTGACAGTTGCCCTTCTAGACCCAGGAAACAGTCTGTGGCCTTGAGCTGGGGTCAAGACCTTGGTGAGAATGGGTAGCATTCTCTAGAGTAACCCTGGCTGTAGGCCTGTGGGAGGCGGTACTCTGCCCAAGCTGGGAACTAGTCCCAGTTCCTCTTGGAGCATCCCAGCGGTGTCTGGATGGCTTCCAATTGTGATTGGGGGAAAGGGTGTTGGGGATCCAGAACTGAACAGGGTGAGATAAGCGGGGTACTTCCTAGGTTGAAGTTTGGCACCAGAGCCTCATGTCTCTGGTCTCATGTCTCATGATGTGAGGACCAGGTATGTTGACAACACAACTTGAAGGTTGGGCACCTGAGCGTCGGGGATCCTTGGCCTCCGACACCATACAACTCCCATAGAAGCTGGACTGGATGTGGTGGTCTATGCTAGATTCCTGGGTCTCACCATCTCGATGGCCTCAATGCCATTTTCAATTATGGCACCAC
This sequence comes from Callospermophilus lateralis, assembly GCF_048772815.1. Classification (NCBI taxonomy): domain Eukaryota; kingdom Metazoa; phylum Chordata; class Mammalia; order Rodentia; family Sciuridae; genus Callospermophilus; species Callospermophilus lateralis. The sequence continues at coordinate 152,226,874 of NC_135305.1, read as the reverse complement.
AGACATGTTCTGATTTGTTCGAACCTTTCCTTCAAGTGTTTAGAGAATGGAACTTGACGGCTATGTTGGACCTAAACTAAGTCGTACCTACTTATGCCTGGATATTATTGTATGGGGTGGGGGGCAATTATGACTAACAGTTTCCTGTCATTATGTCAATGTCCCTTTGCCAAAAATGTGAAAGGGAGAGAAGGCATGTCATAAAGTGGTATGTACTTTCCCTTAATCAGGATTAAAATATAAATCTTGCTTTGGGAATCCATGTGCCAAACTATCTTGCCAAACTCTCGTTCCAACAAATGCCTATGCTTGCAGCAGAATCCTGATGACCTTGGCAGAGTCGGTGAGTCTGACCCTAGACTGGAATCGCCAATCACTTAACCAGACAAGTTGGTTCACACAGGATGGCTGAGGGACACCTGTTGACTGCCGTCAAAAAGATGGCAACAGATCTCAGAAGAGATTACAGTACTCAGATGTGATTATAATAGGACCTGGCAAACCAAATCTTGAGCTCGCCCTTCCATCAATTTCTCCAATCTATCATATCCCTCCCCACTTCCACAAATGTTTAGAGGCATACGTGGAGTCGCCAGGGGTCCTGTTTCACCTTGTCTGAAATCTGATGGTCAAATACATTGAATTTGCATATCTTAAGTAGTTTATGTCAAAAACCACTAGTGTGTTCTCTGTACTATGGGATTAGAATCACTAACATTTTAGGTCTGATGGGATTACAGAGCAAGTTTCAGAAGTGCCTTAAAACTTGGTTCCTTTAGAATTGTGCTTGGTACCAAAGCCTATTAAGTACAGAGGCTGAGAAGGCCCTGACAGGCCATCTGAAAGCCAGACATGTTGGGATGCTCGGAGAAGCCTTGTCCTAGTGAAAGTCTTCAAAATACGGAGTGGGGAGGGGGTAGGGGCTTGTATCAATCCTGGATTCTGATCAAAACTAGGATTAAGAGCAAATCCCACCCCCAGGCTCAACTTGTTCCTGTTCCATGCAGGAAAGGGCCCCTCCATGTGGGGACCAATCTCTCATGCTTGTTCTACTCCATCTCTTCTAGAAACATCTCCATAGACATATGCAAAACTCCAACTTTTCCAGTTCTCTAGCTGTTGACTAATCCAAGTTAACACCTAAAAGTGAGCTGTTTGTAACAGTGGAATAGATGTACAGTCTCTACCATGGCCCCCAAAGGTCGTGCACTGAAGGCTTGGTTGGCACCCTGTGGCACCCTGTGTGTGGGGAAGTGGCACTAGTAGAAGGCTGTAAGGTCCCTGGGGGCAGATCCTTGAAGGGTCTGTTAGGACCTGGTCCCTCCTTTGCTTTTTCTGAGTGAGGTGACTAGCTTTGCTCCTTCCCTGATCCTCTCCCTCCCTCCAGTCTCAAAGCAATTGGGGCTAAGTGACCGTCACCTCAAATCTTCAGAAAATAGTCAAAACCTTTCCTCCTCACAAACTGTCTATCTCGGGTATTTTGCCAAGGCAATAGAAAACTAAACAAAACCTGGTACCAGGAGTGGGGCCACTGCTGTGACGACATCTGGTATACTTTAGAAGTCTTTGGAATTGGCTTATGGCACAAGGTAAGTCTAGAGGCGTGGGGCTGGAGGCAGCCTAGGATGGTTCAAGCAAAGTTAATGGATGAGTCTGACCTCAGAGGAGCACAATCCCAATAGGCACGCAGAAAGAGAAGGTTCTGCTGATGAGGCTTTAGATGGAAAAGTGGATCTCGTGGAGCTGGGGACCTGCTGCCACTTGTGGTCTACTTTGTCCCTCCGGAGACCTGACAGGCTGAGTTTAAAGGTGAAGAGTTATCTGGAGAGAACTTCAAGTCAAAATAGCATTTAGGTAGCACTGACGTTGCTGTCTGCTTTTATCTAGACCCCAGTGGGTCCAGAGCAGAACACAGTGGAAAGACTCAAACTTTCCATTCTACAGAAAAAGGGTATACTTAAAACCTCAGCCAATGACGGTTTTGTTGCTAATGAGGTGATTGCCATTAATAAGCCAAAAGTGGGTGAGCACTTCCCTGGCACACACACAAGACCCTGGGTTTCCTACTTTGACCAGGAAAGTAGAAAAAGGCCATTAATGGCATTCTTGGCAACCAGCAAAACTAGAAGCCTCCCAGGCTCTGACTTCCGAGAGACCCGGGATGCACTACTTGCTCAAGACCACCTAGGAGTCCTACATCCCCAGGGTTTCCTTGTGCTGTGGGGTTCAGGCACTTGGGCTGCCATAGCCAAGGTCTGAGTGGGTCCCCGTGTGTGGCTCGCTCGAGGGGCAGACCTTGGCCTTGCTCACGTGATGATCCTTTGAAAGCTCTGTTGGATGTCAGAACTGTGGGGCTGGCGTCAAGGCAAACCTGGGAGGACAGAAACGTGTTGCCATCAGAAACCCTCCAAGCGTCACCAGAGGGTGGGCTGTGACGCGGGGTGAAGCTGAAGCTAGAATGGAGACCTCAAAGTTGGGGATGCCAAGAACGGGGGGCATTTGCTGAAGGAAGCTTCAGGAAGAGCCAGCCCGTCTGCACCCTCTGATGCTCACATCCTCCCCCTGGTGACCCTGATCCCAGGAGGAAGCCATAGGATTTAACGTCTGCCCTGCGGGGTTTTGGTCTCCTTGGGTCTGATTCTTCCTATCATCCTACTGTCTTCCAGAATTAGTGTGTACCCTGAGCCATCGAATCTTGGAAATAGTACAGTTTGAAATCTGGTATCGCTACACCTCCTGATTCACACTTCCTGCTTAGAATTGCTTTTGCTATTCTGGGTCTTTTATTTTTCCATATGAATTTCATGATTGCTTTATCTATTTCTACAAGAAATGCCGTTGGGATTTTGATTGGCATTGCATTGAACCTATAGAGAACTTTTGGTAATATTGCCATTTTGATGATGTTAGTTCTGCCTATCCATGAACAGGGTATATTTTTCCATCTTCTGAGATCTTCTATTTCTCTCTTTAGGGTTCTGTAGTTTTCATTGTATAAATCTTTCACCTCTTTTGTTAGGTTGATTCCAAAGTATTTTATTTTTTTTGAGGATATTGTGAATGGGGTAGATGTCCTCATTTCCAGTTCAGAAGATTTGTCGCTGATATACAGGAATGCCTTTGATTTATGCGTGTTGATTTTATATCCAGCCACTTTGCTGAATTCATTTATTAGCTCTAGTAGTTTCTTTGTAGACCCTTTTGTGTCTTCTAGGTATAGGATCATATCATCCGCAAACAGTGATAATTTAAGTTCTTCTTTTCCTATTTTTATGCCTTTAATTTCTTTTGTCTGTCTAATTGCTCTGGCCAGTGTTTCGAGAACTATATTGAATAGAAGTGGTGAGAGAGGGCATCCCTGTCTTGTTCCAGAAGCAATAGTAACAAAAACAGCATGGTACTGGTACCAAAACAGGCGGGTGGAACAATGGTATAGAATAGAGGACACAGAAACCAATCCACAAAATTACAACTATCTTATATTCGATAAAGGGGCTAAAAGCATGCAATGGAGGAAGGATAGCATCTTCAACAAATGCTGCTGGGAAAACTGGAAATCCATATGCAATAAAATGAAACTGAATCCCCTCCTCTCGCCATGCACAAAAGTTAACTCAAAATGGATCAAGGACCTTGATATCAAATCAGAGACTATGCGTCTGATAGATGAAAAGGTTGGCTCCGATCTACATATTGTGGGGTTGGGCTCCAAATTCCTTAATAGGACACCCATAGCACAAGAGTTAAAAACAAGAATCAACAAATGGGACTTACGTAAACTAAAAAGTTTTTTCTCAGCAAGAGAAACAATAAGAGAGGTAAATAGGGAGCCTACATCATGGGAACAAATTTTTACTCCTCACACTTCAGATAGAGCCCTAATATCCAGAGTATACAAAGAACTCAAAAAATTAAACAATAAGAAAACAAATAACCCAATCAACAAATGGGCCAATAACCTGAACAGACACTTCTCAGAGGAGGACATACAATCAATCAACAAGTACATGAAAAAATGCTCACCATCTCTAGCAGTCAGAGAAATGCAAATCAAAACCACCCTAAGATACCATCTCACTCCAGTAAGATTGGCAGCCATTTTGAAGTCGAACAATAACAAGTGCTGGCGAGGATGTGGGGAAAAGGGTACTCTTATACATTGCTGGTGGGACTGCAAAATGGTGAGGCCAATATGGAAAGCAGTATGGAGATTCCTGGGAAAGCTGGGAATGGAACCACCATTTGACCCAGCTATTGCCCTTCTCGGACTATTCCCTGAAGACCTCAAAAGAGCGTACTACAGGGATACTGCCACATCGATGTTCATAGCAGCACAATTCACAATAGCTAGACTGTGGAACCAACCCCAATGCCCCTCAATAGATGAATGGATAAGAAAAATGTGGCATTTATACACAATGGAGTACTACGCAGCACTAAGAAATGACAAAATCATGGAATTTGCAGGGAAATGGATGGCACTAGAGCAGATTATGCTAAGTGAAGCTAGCCAATCCCTAAAAAACAAATGCCAAATGTCTTCTTTCATATAATGAGAGCAACCAAAAACAGAGCAGGGAGGAAGAGCAGGAGGAAAAGATTAACATTAAGCAGAGTCATGAAGTGGGAGGGAAAGGGAGAGAAAAGGGAAATTGCTTGGAAATGGAAGAAGACCCTCATTGTTATACAAAATTACATATAAGAGTTTGTGAGGGGAATGGGGAAAAAATAAGGAGAGAAATGAATTACAGTAGATGGGGTAGAGAGAGAAGATGGGAGGGGAGGGGAGGGGGGATAGTAGAGGATAGGAAAGGTAGCAGAATACAACAGTTACTATTATGGTATTATGTAAAAATGTGGATGTGTAACTGATGTGATTCTGAAATCTTTGTAATGTTTTGAATAACCAATAAAAAAAAAGAATCTAGGAAATAAGTGACTTGATTCTTGGCTTTTAACTGAACACTTGCAGCTAAAGTTTACCTTGAGGTGCCCAGATGAGTTTGGACTTGGACTCCTAAGCAATGCTGGGTCTGCCAAGGTTCTGGGAGACTCCTGAAGATCACTAAATGCAGTCCTCATTATAAGACGCACATGGGCCTTCGTGGGCCGGAGGAGGAATGCTATGTTGTGCCTCTGAAACACCCCTCAGAAGCCATTCCCTGAAGGCTGTGCTGAGGAGGCTTTGGATTAAAAAGTGGTCCTCATGGAGCATGGGACCCTCAGCTGTCCATTGCTGTCTGTTATAAAGGGAAATAAGGGTTCACGTGGCAGAATACATGGGACAATCGGTGACCAAAGGTCAGTTTTATCTGAAATCAAAGAACGAAAGGCAGTCTTGGGACCCGAGAATAGGATTCGCCACTGCCGCGGTCTGGCTGGGCACAATTCACAAGCCACTTGTCAAGCAGAAACGAACTTTATTTTTAGAATACACACTCCACACCACAGGAGCTCTTCAGGAATTCCCTCAGAGCCCAACTGCCACCACCGGCTTCCGAGCCTCTCAACCGCCCACTCCTCTTGCTCTTCAGACCAATTGGCTGGGTCACATGGGCGGAGCCAAAAGAGTCCCCCAGTGAGCAGCTCTTTGGTCTGAAAGGGCAGGGAAACAGCCCAGTGAGTATCACCACAGAGGAGCCAATCAGCTGGCAGCTGGAAGTTTGCTGGGGACCCTTTGGCTGTGGCTCTCAACACGCCACCCAAAGACCTGGAGAGAAACAGAATGGGAAACTCGGTGACGTTTGACCTGCCTTGGTTGGCAGTCATGCGGCTTTGAGATTTCTTTCTCTTATGCAGGATGATAACAATAAGCCTGCTGTCATGGGGTCCACAGGTGGGGGACTCGGCACTGACTCTGTGGCCTCTGTCTTCAATGAACCAGGAGTGCCAACTCTGATTCCTCGCTGGCCCATTCTTGACTTTTGCTAATGAGGTTGGGTTTTGGTGACTAAGAAAACATGGTTATCTCTGGAATCCTATGGCATGAGAGGTTTGTGTGGGGGATGGTGGGACTTTCCAAAAGTCTAGGGCTATCCAGACTTCCCTTGAAGGAAAACTGTTGGCTCCTGGAGTCTAGTGGGAAGAAACGGAAGGACAAGAGAAATAAGGACATTAGATAGAAAGACCCGAGTTTTATGGTCATCCCTGCATGCTTGCTACGATACAAGCTCTCCTGGGACATGGAACCAAATGCCCCAGTACTGTGGCCTTGTAGGGGATGGTCTTGACTCAGAGGTGAGGTTGCCCACCTCTGCTGAACCTGAGAAATCATCCCTTAACCTGTGGGGCTGAGGAATCCAACCAGTGAATCAAATGGGTTCTGCTGTTCCTTGGCTCCGCCTTCCCAGAGGGGATTACGGGAATCTAGGTCTGGTGAACACTAAGGACCAGGAATGATCCACTGATGGGGTCAATGTGACTTTGCAAATGGAAGTGAATGTGAAGCCCTCACCTGGGGAGGATAAGCCCTTCCCTGAACCAACTCCTAAGGAAGAGAAGTCCTCCTTGCAGATGCTCCTTATTTAACACACAGAATCTCTCCTCCCCTGGCTCTGACTCTAATGTTTCTGTGAACCAAAGCTATTATACCCTGGGCAAGTGGAGAGAAGGAACTTTGATTCCCAGTTAATCCCTGATGGCAGAGAGGAAACCACTGCATGAAGTCCACGGCCTAAAAGATGACCCATTCGTCACGGTCTCTCTGTAGTCTCCAGACTGTGTCCCCTGCCACTTCTCCTAAAACTGAAAGAACAGAGAAGGAACCAGTGCTCATGGGCCCAGCTGAGCTTGTAGCCACGGAAGCCCCAAATGGAAAGGGAATGTAGTCACTGGTTGGAAGAAAAGAATGAGATACCCCAGACTGCCTTTTGCTCTGCTGAGGATTTTTCTTGATGGCATCCTCTGGTCCCTGGGGATAGGATCTCTCATACTATAGGATTCCAGAGGTTCCATTATTTTCAAGGCCACCAAAACCCAATCTCATTAGCAAAAGCCAAGAAATGGCCAGCGAGGAACTTTAAGTTGGCACTCACGGTTCATTGAGGACAGGAGCCAGATTCTTCCGCGTGAATACAAATAGGTGACTCCTACGGAGCACAGGACAGGGTATAGCATGATCCTTGAAGTCAAACAAAACAATCACATCCACGTGGAGATGTCCTGTCAGTCTACTTGGGGCTTCTCCTTGAGGAATGACCATTTATGGCAGCTGACATCGTACATGGCCCGTTCTTCCACTGGAGTCCCCCACACTAGGATGTCCTCTCTGCCATTTTTTGTGTGGTCCTCTTGCCTGACCTAGTTATAAAGGAGTTTTCATGCTGTCCCCACTACAGCTGTCTTTTCGGATCTTGCCATCGTTGTCACCCCAGTTGGCTATTCCTGCTCCTCGGATTGTCACAAATATGCCACCTCTTCTACCACCACTGGTTCCCCACCACCTGTCCCTGCCTTGTGGAGTCCCCTTGGCAGCAGTAGAAATAAAATTGGGTGCATGGTCATCTTTGCAGTGGAATCATTCCTGGTCCTTAGTGTTCCCCAGACTGAGATTCTTCCGATCCTGGTTGTCTGTCCAGTGGAATCGGCAGAGTGGCTCCCACGTAACCCATGGCTAAAAAGGCTGGTGGCTAAAAAGGCTGGTGGAGGGTTAGGGACCTGGACTGTGCTCAGAAGCACCTCTTCACTAATGGTAATGAATTACCTGGCATCCTGACGTGTTCAGCGTCTGGAGCGTGTCCTTGCTGGGCCCTCCTGTTCATCTCTATGTGCACTTGTTCCTCAGGCTTTTGTAATCCTAGAGTCAAATCTCTAATGTCAAAGGATGAACCTTGGGCCACTTGGGCTGAATGTGTGAACCAGAGGTGACTATACCTCTGCCTCCTCCAGGCATTGATCCATACGCCCCCATCCCTCGAGCCCCTGAAACCCACTAGAGAGACCAACTGTTCCATCCCCCGAGCTTGGCTATGGAGTGATGTGGTTGCCTCTGGACTTTGCTTGATGGTATGTATCTGTCCACCCTCTGGCCTCCCGCTTCCTTGAGTGGAATGATCCCTACGATAAATCCCAAGGGTGCTTTGTAGCAACCACTGGACCCCAGAGTCAATGCCAGGGGACCCTCTTAGGTGGCCTTCCCCACTTATTTCTTGGCAACAAATAAACCTCGTAGCTTTGTAGAAATGGAGTAGATGAAACTGAAGTTCAGCTTCCTACAGGAAAGCTGTAGGAAGCTGTATTTACTTGGGATAAAGCAAGTGTTGATGGGATTAGAGCCTAGAGAGTCTAGATTCATAGTTCAATGCTGTTTGAGAGCAGAGTTGGCTCTTGCGGGATGAAACATGGAAGTGAAGAGGGAATAAAGAACTTTCCACTCCAGCTAGAAGCCAGGCCATCTGCTGATTCCAAATGGCCCCGGACTAAATCCAGCTCAGACCAAGGTCATTCCCCACGGGGAGCAGGAACCTGTCCAAATAGATGCACCAAGTGAGATTGCCTGTGTGTAGGAAGATCCTGAGATCCACAGAAAGGAGAGACACATAAGAATCAGGCACTGACCATTGATAATGGCTGTGGGTCTGGAGTCGGTCCTAGCTCTGCTGCTTTGTTATGAAACCCGGTCTGATCTGAAAAATGGGAACCAATTTCAGAATTAAGCACTTGTGGGGACCCACAGCATCATGCCCAGTGCTCAGAGCACCAAGCACACAGAAGCCCTGGATCCAGTGTCAAGCCTGCAACACTGGCCTGCAGTCGCTACCGTTTCCATGGATGGTGACACTGGGAGTGTTGTGTTTTCTCAGGGGACTGGCATCAAGGCAGAGGCCACAAGGGCTTCCTTGGGCTCAACTCCCTGGGGAAGGAGACGGGAGTGCCGCTGCCACACAGGCCCAGTGACGGACCCCCATAGGGAGCTCTGGAACTGGCAGGTCCCTTCAAAGGCATCAATATGGCCTTCCAAGCCCTTCATAATGACGTGGCTGTGCCATTTGTTGGAAGCCTGGCGAGAGCGCATGTGACCTTGGCCTAGGCTGCACCCCAAAGATGAGGCAGCCTCAGGAGGACTGACAGCCTGGGCGACAGATGTAGGGAGGTCTGGGTGCAGCATAGGAGACATGGGGAGCTGGGGACAGTCTCCTGGAGGTGGCATCTCGGCCGAGTTGGCCAGGTGAAAGACGGGAGGAGGAGCTCCAGACAGACCTCGCAGCTGAGGGGTGGGGAGGGACGAGGGGAAAAGTTGGCCCCACTGACACCCTCTGACATCCCTGGGGCACACTCACCTGCGTGTGGGCTCTCTTCCTCTCCTTAGCTCTGTAGGAAACTTCCTGAGAAGGTGACATGAGCTGCTACAGTAGCCCTTGTTACTGTCCATCCCTTACCTTGATATTTTTTTTCCTTGCAAACTGTCTCAATTGGACACCACATCCCAAACCAGATGAGAAGGTCCTTTTCCACTGTGGAAAGGAAACGTCACAAGGGCAGAGACCTTGAGCACCTGCCTCCTGTGGAACGTCCCCAGCACCTGAGCAAGATGAGACTCAGACACATTCGGTGACTGTCCTGTGGGTCCAGGTCTTCCATTCACGGGAGAAGGGCCAGCAGGTAGAGCGGAAGATGGCATTGAGTGCTAGGATTCCACAAGGTCTTGGAGTGATAGAAGTTGGAAGGTCAAGTTCCTAGGTCTTGGGAGGTAGGAATTTTGACCTCTTTGGTACATAAGGGGAAAGGACACCTGAATCCTCAGGAAAAAGAGGCGAGTCTGACACACCCTCGGATGCATGGACAACTGGGGGAAGAGACTGGCACACCAAGGCCTCACTCCCAAAGCCTTGGAGACAGACCTGCACTACAGCTAACAAGGTGCATCTGCCATGGCCAGGCCAGATGGTCCCCTAAGCCATCCCACATGGGCAGCTCTCCTGTCACCCCAGCAAAGGCCCCCCCAAGGTCTCTCATCAACATGCCTTGAAGTCGTACCTTCCTGGGGCAGGACACTCTTTTATTGCAAACTCGGGACCAAGCCCTTTGATGGTTTTATTGTCCCTAAATTCACACCAGGCTCCAGTAACTTCAGAGCAGGTAGAGAATGCAGAGAGGGGAGGGTTTGGGAAGGGAGCCACCCGGGATCAAGGCATGAGATTGCAACTTCTAAATCTGCCCCACCAGACTTCCTCTGAAAACTCGCACATGCAGGAGCAGGTCCCATCATCTCTGGCCCAGAAGGCCCACGTTAAGTGGATCAAGGTGGCCGTCACCTCTGGGAGCTGCTGAGCACACCCGCTCCCCCTGGTTGGTCCACGCAGCTCCCTGATTCCCTGCCTAGTGGCCTAGTTCAGGGACTGAGTGGCTCTCAAGATGGACACTGATGCAGTTTCATGGTAGGTTCTGGATTTCCCAGTTCGTGCTGGTATCGGCTTGGCCAATGTAGTGGCTCGAGGTCTGCTTTTGGAAGTTCCCAGACTGAGCTTGGGTACCATGAAGTCCATTCACTTCCTGTCTCCTTTCCCCACCCTCTTGCTTCCTGGGATGGACCTCTGGATTACAGGAGGCCGTTAGAAACCTTGCTGAGCAGAGGGACTTTATCCTGTTGGAAATGGATGGCCTGGATATTTCTAACCAAAACTCGCGTGCTGAGGACCTGCCACCCGAGGCTCTGGTGGAAGAGGGGGCCGTTGGGACGTGCATAGGCCCATGAGGGTGGGGTGCCCTCAGCCCTCCTGAAGGGACCGCTACACCCATGAAAGACCCCAGAGAGCTGCCTGGCCCCTCCCAGGGGAGACCCATCAAGAAGGTCTGAACCAGGAAACGGGCCCTCACCAGACGCTGAGTCTGCTGCTACCTTGATCTTGACACTCAGACTGAGATTTGTTTAAGCCACCCCCACCCCAGTCTGTGGCCTTCTGTCAGAGTAGCTCAAACAGACTAAGACAGGGATGACTTGATGGGTGGCCCAGAAGAAAGCTCTAAGGATGGTTCTCCAGGCAAAGAGGAAGTCACAGGGTATCGAACCATCTTTCATGGGTCAGGTAGGGAGGGCGCCTCTGGGTGGGGATATCTAGGGATTTCCGGGTTGTGTGTGCTTCTTGCATGCTATGTCATCGGAGAAAGACCTCGGGTTGACTTTGAGGCTATTAGCATGATGCTCATAGGGACAAGAACTGTCTGAAGGGACAGGTGGACTTGAGTGGGCTGGGAGGATGGGAGACATGCCTTGGATTCTAGCTACGCACTTCCTAGCTTTGGCCTGGGTCGGCCGATACATGCTGAGGCACTACTACGTATCAGTGCCTCTCCTAAGCCAATTGCAAGAAGGCACTTGGCAAGAAAGCTCACTGGGCTCCGTGCTTAGTGTGTAGGACAGGAGGAATGCGGGCAGGTTCAGGGTGTTTGAGAGCTTACTGGACATGCTGATGGACAGTATATGGAAAGAGGGAGACTTCGTAAGGTGGCCATGTCAGATCTTGGTTGGGTCCCTAAGGAAATAAATGCAGAGATGGAGACGGGAAAGAGGCTTGTTGGAGACAATTCCTAGGGATCAGTTGGAGACAATTCCCGAGTGTGTTGAGTGCTACCTTGTCTTGGGAGATCAAATGTGATGAGAGTATTTGCACCACAGAATCTGTCAGATGCTATAACCTGAGCAGGTTAAATGTTGCGGCACGTCACTGGTGTCAGCAAAAGAGATGGGTACAGGAGGCGGACCTGGGCAGAGAGCCTCCGCCCAGGAAGCGGACCTGATGGTCCCCATTAACTTGGGATAGCTAAGAGCCCAGAGTGCCTCTCTACAGAAAAGTGCTACACGGGGCAGAAGTGCCCCACCATGTTCAGCCTGTGACTTGGGGCTGCCCAGGAAGAGCTCAGCTCAACCTGAAAGCAGAGATTGACCCTAGAATGTCAGCTAATGGCATTTCTGCAGCTAAATAGAAAGATGATTTCTTTTCTTTTTTTAAGAAAAAAAATTGACCCAAGACATGTCTTGAAACGTGTACACTGAGGGACAGGCTCAAGCTAATGCATTTCCCCGGCTTTGTTTTCTGTGATAAGAAAGTACAATCAACTCTTGCCAATTTTCCAGAAGGTAAAACATTGTTAACAGACTTTTTCATGTTGTTCAACAGATCTCCTGAACTTGTTCTTATCTGACACTTTGTATTTGGCCAACATCCCTCCAACCACACCCACCCATTAGCAAGCATTCTACCCTGCTTCTGAGTTCAACATTTTAGGATCTACATGTGAGGTCCCTTTGGGAGGGGTCTGGGAGGTTCACCTGACTGCTCTGCAGCATGTGTGTTAAGAAGGGGGTAGCTGTACCCAGTCTTCCTGCTCTCTATGGTGGGGGTATGAGGAGGAGGGGAATTCATGTCCTCCAAGGGGAGGACAGAAGGCACAATCACTAGGATTTATAAGATGCTGGGTGTCAATCCCCGTCTCCATGGCTTCCCCTCCTATCTACACCAGATCTGTTTTACTTCTGGCCTGAGCCAGATAGCCCGTGTCTCGCTTTCAATGGAGTTCAGCCTGCAGAGAAGGGGCAGGACCTCAGGGTGGGAGAGAGCAGTGGGACAGCTAGTCTCCAGTAGCGGGAGCTTTGTCCTTTGACAGTCCTCTAGGTGCGGTTCCCCAGAGTGGCATGGCTCCCTTCATCCCTCAGGTCTCTACTCATGTGCCACCTTCTTCAGGAGACCTTCTCTATCATAATTACATTGTAACTCTGCCCCCCACCTCCTTTATTTTTTCCACCCCAAGGAGGATTTCTTTGTCTTCCCCACTTGGAACCCAGAGCTCCACAAGGGCTGGGATTCTGCATCTGTCTCTGCTAAATCCCCAGCAGCTGATTGACTATCTGATGCAAAACTGTTTTTACCCCGTATCCCTTAAAGTGGGACTACCATGTGGGAGGTGCCCTGGGTTGGTGCAAGGTGGGCACAGAAGGCCCGGTGGTGTCAATCACTGGCCCTAGATCAAAGGAACATACCAAGAAGCTCAATAAAGGCCACTTATATGGAGAAGCGGTAGCCAAGCCCTTAGAGATGTTGGAGCAAACAGGGTAAGAAGACCCTACACACATCTCCCGCAGAGAATATCAACAGCCAGAAGCCACCACCATTGAGGCTGGTGGGGGAAAGAGGTGGCACCACCAGAGCCCCCAAGTTTGAACCTCCAGGTTGGAGCTAGAGAAGCTCTGGGTTGTCACAACAGTAGTTGGTGACCATAGAGGGAGGGGGCTGGCAGTGGGCACTGGACCCAAGAGACAACTCAAAGGGGTAGATAATGGAGGCTCCCCTGCTCTCCAGGGTAGGAACTAGAACGAGGCAGTGTTAGGGGCAGGAAACCTGCTGCCTCCACCTGGATCACTCAAGGTATTTTTAACACCAAAAAGTTGGCAAAGAATCCTTGCCCAGTTCCCCAAAGACCTCCACTGAAGCCCTCTTATGGTGCCCTAAGAAGTGTTTTTGCAAGTGGGGAGGATGAACAAGGTCCTGCCCTAACCCATCCCCCAACCCCTAAAAGAAACTCCTGGGTTCTGACACCATGGGTATTGCAGGCAAGCCAGGAACTCTCTGGACAAAGCCATATTCAGCCATCAATAGTGGCATTCACAGATGTCACAGCTCTAGATGGGCCAGCACTTCCAAGATCTCCAAGGCTTGGCTTCCTGGCTACAGAATGGCCATGATCAGCTACAAGCATGTCAATCTGGCTTTTGCAGACAGTCTTTTGACATTAGAGTGAGAACTTCTAGGACGGACCAGAGTCTGGCAACATTAGACACACCTTCTCGCCTTGCAATAAGCTGATAGAGTGAAACCAGAACCTGTCCTAAAGTCACAGGGTCCCAACCAGCAGGATGAACTTGAGGACCCTCCAAAAGCAATGGTGGGTGTAGTAGATCTGAAAACCAGCACCTTCCATGGCAGAGTCTGATTTGAGCAGCCGATCTTAGCCAAGCAGGAAAATAACCTGTTGCTAACCCAACATGTCCCACCACCCACTGGGGCCTCACCATGGCTGCTTGTAATCAGCTGGAAATTGGGGCCTCCTGGTTAAGGTTTCCCTTCCCCTGGCAGCTGAACCTCCTCTATCTCTTTGAAGATTACAGGGCTTTAGTGTGCCTTTAAAGTGAATTTTTCCCTCTGCATTTTATTATAATTAATGACCAGAAAACTCTTCTCTTTCCCCTCTCTTTATCTCTTAAATATGTTTCTTTCCTCTTTTAAAAATGCAATATTTCTTTTAAACCGGGATATGGATGAGCCTGTCCCTAGCAGGGCAGGCCCAGCTTCATCTGTCAACTTGATTATGCAAAGCCTACTTTCCTCTGGCATCTGAGGTGGATATCAGAGCTATGAGTCACATGGGCTTCAGGCTTGCAACCCGGGGAGCAGCCGTCTCCTGGAGCCCATGCGCCCAATGCAGCCTGACTTTGAGAGAGTCCCTCCAAGGCCCCAATGGCTAAATGGTCCAGACTTTGAACACGTGCATGCACTATCACAGTCATGTAGTCTGCTGACCTGGGCTGTGACAGTCATGAACTATTCCAGGATTAATTCCCTTAGAAGAAATACATCAGGGATCCTGGAACAGAAAAAGGACATTATATAAAAGCTAACTAGGAGAAAGCGTGTACTTCAGTTAAAATACTGTGTCACTACTGGCTCACTTATTATAACCTTAGTCCCATTTCCAATTGAAGATGTTAATCGTAAGGGAAAGTAGGCACAGGTTCATGAGGGAACTCCATTAGCTTCAGTTTTTTTGTAGATCTAAAACTCTTGCAAATTTTTAAGTGGGAAAAATACATTGGCAGTTGCTCAGAACTGAGGATTTTCTGGTCAAGTGTGCAAATACCTACCTTCGTAGTAAACATTAGGTTGTCATTATTTTTCCCTAAATGTGCTCTGGTATACGCATGTGACAGAATGATATATCCACACTATTAACAAAATCCAGAATGGCATTCTGGGTAGCAGCATTAGAGAACAGGCTGACTGGGAGCTCTTGTTAGTTGGATTGACTTAACTTTGATTAGTTTGCAGGGCGACTCTGCAGGCTTTAGGGAACATAGCACATTAAACTGGGAGCCTGATTTAATAACCAGATAATATTTAAGCAAAGTGAGATATCTAAAGATCAAAGTCTGCGTAGCAATCACTCCCTCTGGCAGCCCTAACCCTGTATGTATAGGGCTCTCGTGAGGTTTTTGTGCTGGGGGTAAACCTGTTCTGACACGAAACAAAATCATTGTGCATATTTCTCTGGTGGTTCTTACCATGCACTTGACTGAGGCTTAATTTGGGTAGAGGAGCTTTGGCAACTTAGAATCCCATACTCTGCAGAAAGTAATCCATCCTATTTTCCCAGGAGCTGGGATATACGTGTCCATCCCCCCAGTAAGGGGAGTGACCTGGTTTCTCTCTACTAGGGACGCCCTCAGGAGGAGTTGACTTCACCAGGATAGAAAAATGACAGGTCACATCTGCATGTGACATACAGCAATCCTACAGGATGTCTCAGTTTATAAATAGTTCCTTAAAAAGATGCCTGTAGAATGGCGGGAAGCGGGGTCAGGATTATGCCTCCTTCATGGGACGTTGATCCAACCTCTGGAGACCTAGAGACCAGAGGCCTGCGCCTTGTGGCTCGGGCTCATTTGAGTGGACTGGAAGTTGGGCCCGGGGCCTCTGGACACACACACACACACACACAAAGGACCCAAGGGATTCTGCTGTCATCTCGCCCTGTTTCTCTCAGTCCACTCTCTGCAAAAGCCCACTGTGGGACCCTCTGTGATAAACGGGAGAGAACTGAAGCCGTGATGCTCCGTGACAAAATTCTGAGGGGGCTTGTGACAGAAGTTTACAGGTGAGCCTCATGGCTTGTGCTATCAGGGGAGACCTGTCTCAGGTTGGACCCTGCATGGAGGGACCTGTGCACCTTGCTGCACGGCCAGCAACAGCAGACCTGCCTCGCCAGGGCTGCAGACCCCACCTCTGAGCCAAATGGCTGAATTTGATCAGAAACACCGCGAGGAGGTAGGGGGCCCAGAGTCTGGCCTGGGACTCCTCAGTTACTTGGTGCTTTCTGTGTCTAGAACACAGCTGTCTGGGAGTGTTCACATCAGCAAACAAGAAGATGGACCAAGTACCACCTGCCCAAGATCACACGTGGGGACAGTGCAGCCTGGTTTGGGACTAGCCTGGGTCGGAGAACACAATCTCCCTGAGCTGGTTCCCACAGAAATGAGGCTGAATTTCCGCCACGGGCATTAAGAACAGGGGTCTAGGTAGGAGAAGGGCTAGATCCAGGGGTTTAGCTAACAGTGACGTAGGAGGGTTAACTTCTTAAGATTCCGTGGTAAGATGCAAACCGGGGGACCCAAGGGGAACCTCTGTACTATCTGAATTCAGGCCCGTGGCAGACGGACTGGGGCATGTGCTGTGGACTTCCAGCCAATTTCACGTCCCCATTGTGCCACTGAGCAGCTGGATGTTTTAAGAGAACAGGGTGAAGTTCCCTAACCCTTCACCTCAACTCCCCCACCTGTGACATGGGGTTGGTGGAACCAGCCAGTGAGCTGTTAAGGACTAGATGCATGACAGAGGCTTCATGTGGTAAATAGAAATGGGAGGCTGCATTGTACAATCAGGACCTGCCACTCAAACCACCCAACTGTCCCCACAGGACAATTCATCGCAATTTGATGGCCTGATCATAACCCTGTTCTGCCTGTGGGGGGCCAGTGGATGTCTAGCCCACGGCTTTCTAAAGGGGCTCGAAACACGTGGGAGACCAGGCATCCTGCTCGCACGCCAAGGCTACAGTCTTGCCCCTGAGTGTGGGTGCTGGCCTTGGCCACTCTACCCCCAAATTAAATCAACCCTAGGCTTTCTCAGGATGGCTACAGACATTCCATGTAAACCTTCCTATGACAGGAATGAATTGGGGATGACATAAGTGCCCATCAAGAGGGGGTGACTTAGGGGTCCACTCCCATGGGCTGGCACCAGCCAGTGAATGAGGCTGGACAGGTGCCTGTGTGGACTGAGCTCTGTAATGCTCTGGGTGAATCTCTGCATGCAGGGTGGGCTACAGCCCCCCGACAAATGCAAAGCAATCGAAGGTGTGTATTTACATATCTGTAGGAAACAAAGGTCTAGAAAGGGTGAGTTGGGAGTCTCTATCCAGAGCTATGGCCACTAGCGATATGGACAAGTGAGCGCTCAAAGTGTAGCCAGTGTCACTGGGAAACCCAATGCTTCTCTTGTGGTTCACTGACATTGAAACTGCATTGCTGCCTGACAGGTGCCGAATTGGGTGGTGTAGGGAGGCAGGTCCAGAAGGCGGCAGAGGATGGACGGCCAGGGGGAACTCTTTTTTGTGGCCTGGCTTAAGAAATAAAACCCTGTATTGTATTAGAAATATTCTCCAGAAGCGCTGGCTGGCTCTGGGCTCCACATGTGGGAACCTCCATGGGGACGGGAAGGCCGAGCCCGTAGGAGCAGGGTGGGCTCCAGTCCTGCTGCTGTGGGGCCTCCGCAGGTGTCTGAAGACTGCAGGGTCCTTTAGCCAGAGACCCAGTTGCGTTCTGTTGAAGGGTGGGGGAGACTCTGGTGCCTGAGGCCCCTTCTAGTACCTCTGTGAAAACCTACGGGCAAGGGCCACCTGCCACCGTGGCCCATGAGTCCTTCCCAGAACCTCCTTGCCTTGGGAGGCCAAAGAGGTTTCCCTACTTCCATTTTTAACTGCAAAAAAACAAAACAAAACAAAAAAACTAGGAAACTCCCCACCCTGAGCTTCGAGGGCGGGATTTTGCCAAGTGGGACACCAGGGCTTCTGACATGCACCCGACTGTTCTACTGGGTGGGAGCTGGCCAAGGTCACTGCCCTTGGAGAGCCCCATAGAGCACCATGGAGCCTGGGGAACCCATATTGTGTCCTATCTCTATGTTTTTGTGTCCTCACTATAAGCACTTGGGGGAATCATTTCTCTTGAGTTGTACTGAGCCTGTTTATCTGCTGATTCTGAGAATCAGTAAGAATTGAGTGGTCTTAAAACTCATTCAAGTGAGACCTGATACTTCATGATGGCTGACATTTCCCGATTCCCACCCTCCTACCCAGAGCGCCAAAGATTCCTGACTCACATCTTCTGGGAAGTCCCCAGTTGTGGACACCCATGGTACCTTTTGATGCCTCTCCCTTTGGGCTTGAGTATCGCTGAGTCCTTGAGGTCCCAGCAGGAAATGGTCATCTGAAATCTCTGCCTGGGGTCTGATTCCTAAGTGCTCTGAGTAGTGGCCTCTTCTGAAAGCCTGGTGACAGTATCCCAAGTCCCAGACTAGATGAAGGGAAGGTGTAAGAAGCACCAATTTGAGAAGCGGGTGCTGCTGTGCTTTTGTGGAATGGTCCTCTTGGAAGAGGAGATAGAAACTTGACTCTGCTTAAAAAATAAAATAAAATGGACTCAACGTCAACCCAGCTGCCTTAGTGCTGATGAGGCCTGGTGTCCTAGGATCTGGTGGGAGGGGAGGGAGGGGGCACCCAGAATGCCATTCACTCAAACCTGAATGGCATCAGCACCTCTTACTCTGGGCCAGCCCTCGCCCCAGCCCTCATCCCAGCCCTGCAGGGCCTGGGGTCTCCGTAAAAGGGACTGGGTAACTGTTCATGGAGGTCCTACTGCCTTCTAGTTGGGTGTCTCCAGGTGAGATGCCTCAATCCTGCTCATTTGCATCCCAAAGTGCCCTTCCCCAGAGGGTATACACAAAGCAGCTTTGCAATTGGGAACTAGGTTTAAAGTCCTAGAAATGCAGAGACTTAATAGCGACGTATTTCTGGAGACCTATTACAGCCCCTAGAAACAGGCTTACATACCTTTGTTCGCCTCTGAGCCTCATTTCCACCCCCTATAAAAAGGGGGCACTGGTATGTATCTCATGGGCTTGTTCTAAGGGTCAAATGAGCCAGGATGTGTCGGGCTCTGAGAACAGCACCTGGCACGTCATGTCACAGAAGCTTTCCTCGAGGTCCCGCAGAGTTGTCAAAGGTCTCCTGGAGGAAGGATCTATTTGGTACCTGCTGCTGGTTGAAAAGGAAGCAGGGCCGCTGGTCCCCGTGCTTCAGGGTCACAGCAAGTGCAGCCTGGATTGTCAGCCTAGGTGTTTGGACTCGTCTTGGCATTGGTACAGAGTTGAATGTGGTGGTAGCTGATCTGATAGTCACTGGGGACACGATGGCCGTCATCTTTGAAGGTGACTCTTCTTGGTCAACAGCAAGCTATCCACGATTTTAACAGAACTCATTTGGATGACGACTCTCTTATTAGCACACAACTAGTTGGCCTATGAAGACGGGTGGGCCAGTGCCCTAAGCTCTTCTGATAACTAGAAAATCAGGGGAGAGTTGATCCCAGGAGCCCTTAGCCAGTCACCAACCATCACAGGAACAGCTGTTGGATTTACTGAGTGGCAGGTACCTCGGCCTGTTGATGGATATTAGCCTCTCTGAGCCTCAGCTTCTCCATCTGTAAAGTGGGCACAGAATGGACTTGAGCATCTGGAGTCCTCCTGCCTGTGAGGGCCACGCAGTGGTGGAGGCAGAGCCAGGGTCTGAGCTCTGGTGTCTGGTCGTGAGCGATGCCTCCAGCCACCTTGTCCTAAGCCCTCTGGGGACACGCATCCTCCAGCCCTCCACCTCCATCTGTCCTCTGAAAGCCAAGTGCACGTGAGGCCAGGCAGGATGGGCACCTCCTGCAGAAGTGGCAGTGTGTGATTCCTGCCCCACCCCTAGGACTGGGGTAGTCTCACGGGTAGGGGACTTGAGTAATAACCAGAGAAGGGGGGACTCTGGTTCCCAAATAAACAGGCTCATGAGTGATGAGGGGACCCTCGGCTCCTGCCCCCACCCGGGCAGCTGTCCTGCCAGTCCCACGTGCATGCCCCTCCAGGAGGGGGACGAACACCAGCAGGACCCACTTCAAAAGCTCCGGGCCTCGAGGAGGGGCAGCTGCTGGTGATGGAACCAGTGTGCTGGGGGCTGCCAGGGTGGAGGCTGGGGTGGCCTCTGCAGCAGGTGGCCCCGAGCCGTCCAAATACATCAGCGTGGAGCCCTCAAAAGCCCAGAGACCGAGAGCAGGAAAAATAAATAATTCGCTTATCTCTGACCAAGTTTCTCCTTTGATCTCACCCCCCCATTGCTCTTCCCCCACCCCTTCCCCGATCTTTCTTTCCTCGCTACCTTCCCTTAAACCTTCTCTTAAAAACCTTTCCTCCTCCTCCATTTGATTTATGTCCCAAACAGCTCTGGAAGCCTGACGTCCCCTGATGAATTGTTGGGACTGTTCTGTTCCGAGATCCTGAGCTGGCTGGGAAGTGGGCAGGGCGAAGGTGGGATGGCATCCTCTACAGAGGCAAGGACGTGGCCCTGCCAAGGGACATGCCATGTAGACTCGTGTGAACATGCGTGTAGAGGCATGTTGCTGTGGGCACAACCATGTTCCCAAAGCTTGGGCTGCCCCCTGCTCCTACGAGTCTATGTGTTCGGAACCCACAAAGGGATGAGGAGAAAGGTCCTCTCTGCCTGCCCCCCCTCACTGGAGGGTGATCCATTAAAAAAAATCACATGCTGACTATGTCCAGAGCTCTGGGAACCCTAGATGACCGTCGTGACTCAGCCACAGCAGAATAGCTACTGTCCAGAGCAAGATCATGCCAAGGTCAAAGGCTCTGGGCCAGACTGCCCAGGCTCAAGTCCTAGCTCGGCCATTCCCTAGCTATGTGACCTTAGCTTAAGAGAAAGGCTTCACCTCTGCCCCAGTTTCCCATATGTAAAGTAGGGTAAGAAGCCTGGGTCATGGGATTAGATGAGCTAACACTGAAAGCACATACTAGCCTCCAGGAGTGCCAAGCACTTTTCTCAGCTGTTAGCAGGCAAGACAGCCAGAAAAAGCCCAAGGAATGGCTAACAGAAGTATGTAAGCTAGTCAGAAGCCTCAAGAGCCTGAGAGTAAAATCAATTTGTAGGTGCAAAGGTCCTGGGGATGAATTATTTAAGGAATTAAAATCTACCATTAGTGCGTGGAAACTCAAAATGTAGGAAGCACAATGAGACTAGAGCTGCTGGTAGCAGAGTCTTGGATGCTAATGGGAGTTCGGTCTTTCCCATGTGGCAAGGGGGAGCCCTATAGGACTTAATGCTGAGAAGTGGGGTGAGGTCATTTAGAAGACCTGAGTGACTAGTCCTGGGAATGGGGACTGGAGAAGAGGCTGGGAAGGCAGGAGATGGTTGGAGTTGTCCAGATGGGAGAGGACAGGGGCGTGGGGGAACATGGCTGCTCCCTCTCTGCTTAACAGACAGCAATGGGGGGCTGTGGGAGGAACTCTACCAGAGTTCAGGAGCCTCGTGGAGGAAAAGTCGAGGCAGCCTCCCAAGTCTGAGCACCTAGTGCTGGGTACCCCTGGCTGCAAGGAGGGTGGCAGTGTTCTTGGTTTTGCCAGGAAGCGCAGGCAATCCTGGAGGGGCCGAGCTCGTCTTGCACGCCTAAGCAGACCGAGGATGGACGGCCAGACAGAGCGATGACCAGGCTCCCTGAGCGGGAACTTGAGGGAGCTGAAACCTGATGTGGGGGGAGATTGACGTCATTAGTGGCTCCTGAACTGTGCTGCTCGTCGGGATTCTTAAAGCATTAATGCTCGACCTCCATCCCAAGGCATTGTGTGAGGTGGGGTGTGGGCACCAGGACACCTCAAAACCCCCAGGTGACTCTACTGCAAAACTTGGGCACCACTATTTAAAGACTCTCAAGTGTCAGATGGTGGGCCAAAGAGATGACGACCCAATTTTAATCCCCAACACCACCCTCTGAAGGTGGTTCTCACCTGTCCAAGGACAGGTGGTCACGTCTGTACCTGGCCATCTGACCCAGGACTGCCATCTTACAAACCCTCCAAAGCTTCCCATGTGGCTCCAGGGAAGCAGAACTAGAGTGGCCCTGGGCAGAGGTCCCCTGGGAGGGTCTTTGCTACCCGCATGGGTGCAGATTTTAAGATTCTCACTATTGGACTCACATGGGTTGGCGGCGAGACACACTGATGGGATCCGAGGTCAGGGACTGGCATCAGGCACAGCTTCCTGGGATGGCTGCTGAAGACTCTTGCCTCAGATGGGGGCTTTCCCTGAGTGACTCGAAAACCACAGGATGGAGGTGTCGGTGATCCTCTGGGACGCAGCAACCATGGAACCCCCTTGTCCGTCTTGGTCTCGGTCACTCTGCTGGGCTTTCTAGCCCTTCAATCCTCCTCCACTGTGGCCTTCCCTGATCCAGAATCGAGCAGGCCATGTAGTTTGATTCTTCTAACTGGATTCTTACCCTATCCTAAGAATGGGCCAGGACGCGTCCTTCGACCTTGGACTTGGTGGTTTCCAGCTTGTGCTTACAAGGAGCAAAGCTGCCGAGCTCATCCTCGGCCATGTCTGTGGTGCAGGGGGTGGAATTGCAGCCTGAGGTGTGGAGAGCTTCACGTTGATCTCGGGGACTGTCATTGACCTGGTCTGAGTGGTGTAGTGCCTCAGTCCGGCTGACTGGGCAAAATAACCGGGGGGTGACGAACAACTTGTGTAGATTGACACATCAGGAGTGGGAGCCATTTATTGTAAGACAACAGAGGTATTTATACATTCCACACAGCTTATCTAATTAACATAAACTAGATACAGCAGTCAACCAATAAGGAATCTCCACACTTAATGGCTCTGGCGTTACTTCACGAAACACTCCCTCTGGCATTTTGCCAGGCAACATCCAGACTTGTTTACAGACTCTAACAGTGTAGATGTTCCCAACAAGAGTGCCCCGAGGACCCCTGCAGGTCCACACCTCTGACAAGATCTGCCTACCTAGGAATGGCTTGTTTCCACATTCCAGAATGTTCTAAAGTTCCTTAAGTTCTTTCATGTTCATTTGATCCTCAAACTTATCCCTTGAGGGGAGAGGGTGGTGGGACACCCGTGCTTCGTGGATAAGCAAATTTAGGCTCACGGGGCCATTCCAGACCTTGTCTCCTCTGAACTTGGTAGCACATTACCTCCAAGATCAGAATTTCCTCCACTGTCTGTGAGGCTTCCCTTCCTTGCCGCAGTGCAGAGCGGCACCTGCCCCAGGTGGGGAATAGCTTTCCCTGTAGCAGTTGGACTCTGTCCTAAAAGCTTGTGGCCATGTGGTTTCTATAATTCCAGACGGTTCCAAGTCAGCCTCCAACTTAAGGGTACAGGCTGCTTAGACCTTAGAATGGGACCAAGTGGTCCACTGCTGTCACTCAGGGAACATCTCTCGACCTTGCTGAGCCTGTTTTGGTCCCTCTGAAGATGGGAACAGAGAGCACGTGACTGGAGCTCTGGGGAAGATGGGATGAGCTCATGACACATGGCGTCTGACCCCTCTATTAGGACTTCTAGAACACGCAGAATATCGCCCTCTGCCCCCACCCCAAGAAACAGAACACATCTAGGAAATCTAGTTCAAGCAGAAAGATGCAAAGACTCACGAATTGTTGTTCTGTGTAACTCAGAAATCCACAGCCCGGAGGTTGAAGACTCTGTGTGGGGAGGCAGCTAAGGGACCACTTAGAGCGTGGCCTGTCCCTGTCTCGGTGGCTCTGGGATCCACACTTCCTGCCTGCCAGTGCATCAGGCAAGAATCGAATCCCAAATGGATGATAATCCAATCCAAGGACAAGATAGATCCTCAGTGCGATGCCACTCCGTAGCTGACCGAAGATTCTGGCTACGTGCTCCCGGGAGCCCTGGGCTCCTTAGCTGATGCTTTGTACCTTAGCAGTGGACATAGGCTTGGGAACCCTCCGGGGGCAGAAGGGAGGACAGGTGGACATCTCCAGGCTGCACCCCCATTCCCAGCACAGCTCACACGCAGGGTGCGCCCTCGAAGCCCACTTCCCTTTCCTGCAATGGATTCCACCAGACACTGAACCCCAAATGGACCCGCTGCATCATGCGAGCCTATGGAAGGCCCACGTGAAGATGTAAACGGGGACGTGAGGTCGAGAAAGTGGATGAAGCAGCTCACCACAAAGTCAAGCTGGAAAGCCAAACCTAAACCTGGCTAAGGTGAAGGATATTAATGGCGGTCTCTTCCTCTTTGCTCCTAGCTGACCCCCTAGGTGCAAAGGGATGGGTGTCTTGGTACAAAGGGAGCCAGAGGCCAAGACGGGAGATCTCGGCAAGAGGCCCCCCAGTCACCATTCTAGCTTATACCTGAGGAGGGACCCCTGTGCCACTCTGCCCTTGGGGCTTCAGACTGAGCCCAAGGCCAAGCTCCGACTCCCCTCAGCACGCTCTGTTGAGAGCACAGACAGGTTAGCTCCCGGCACTCCCTGGTGTGGCTTCCTGTGGGAGAAGCCCCTCTCCCTCCCTGGCTCGCGTAGTGGGGCCACCACTGTCCTATAGTTACTCCGAGTGTGGTTTCCTCTCGGGCCAGTTTGCACCAGGCTCAAAGTGCCCCTGAGGTTTCTAGGGGAACCTGGAGGGTGTCTAGACTTTTGGAAAAGGAAGCAGTTATGGAACATGGGATTCCCTGGGGTCTGCCCCCGTGGAGCATCTGGAATTGTGCAGGGGACGGCCAGAGCGACCTCTGTCGGGGTCCAGCTGACTGGTCTGCACAGTCGAGGATGTGAACTCTGGCCTACAACTGTCCCCTGCAGAACTCCTCCCTGAGCCTCATCCTTCCTCTCCCGTGAGATGGTGATCCTAGTCCCTTTCACGGGCCGTTGGGATTTAGTAACTTCAGATGGCAAAGGGCCTGGGCCAATCCATGATTCTGGGCCAATCCCTAAGGCAGCTGAGTTAGTGACGGGCATATTGGCACCTCTCCCC
Organism: Callospermophilus lateralis; assembly: GCF_048772815.1. Classification (NCBI taxonomy): domain Eukaryota; kingdom Metazoa; phylum Chordata; class Mammalia; order Rodentia; family Sciuridae; genus Callospermophilus; species Callospermophilus lateralis. The sequence goes on along the minus strand of NC_135305.1, from coordinate 152,201,986 downwards.
CTCCCTCCAGGTGACTTCTCCGCCCCCTTCAGATCCCACCCTGTTTCTCCTTCCTTTCCATCCCCTGGTGAAGAAAGGACCCCATTGGAGTAGGCCCGGCCCATCTGTTTTCAAATTCAGGGAAAGATGCCAAAGGCCTCCCCACTGGGGCCTCCTGCCTCTGATAAGGAGGACGGGGGAATTCTGGAAATCAAACAACTCCTGGTGTCTTTGAAAGGTCACTGGGCTCTGAGGTTGGCCGTCCCACCCCAGACAGACTGTGTGGCCACCAGCCGGAAGGAGGGAGTGTCAGGAACAGATGAGACCAAAGGAGAGGAGGCCCGAGAGGAGGCCCAGATGTGACTCCCACAGGTGAGAGGCCTGTGAGCCGAGGGAGGGGCCTCTCCTGAAGCTGGCCGTCCCCAGGCTCCTTTGCAGAACCCACAAAGTGTCAGAGTCTGGGGACAGTGTCCCTCCCTGGAAGAACCCACTTTCCAGGGCAAAGCCAGCGCTCCCCTCCCTGCTGACAGCAGATGGGAATGTGTGTCTGGGGACATAGAGTCCGTCCAGGGCTCTGCTGACCCTGCTTGGGGCTGCTCCTTCCCTCGGGAGCTGAGGGACACTAGCAACCAGTCACGTCTAGATGTGTACGCCCCCCGGAATGCACACAGCAGTAGGGCCACGGTACGTTTGCCAATGGCTTTGCCCCTGTGTGTGGCAGGCCATCTGGGCCACTGGGGACCCGGTGAGCGCCAGAGGTAAGAGGACCCACCAGGAGTCTGAAAAGGATGCCAAGCTTTGAAAACATGCCCACAAAACGTGGCCTGGACCACTAAGCCACGTGTGGGCCTCGTCTAAGTCCTTAAAGCGGCTGAGTTAGTGATGGACGCTCTGGTCAGATGTCGCATGTCGATAGTCGGAGGTGCTGGATCCTGGCTGTGCCACCCACAGCTGGGGAGCTTCAACTCAGTCTTGCCCCAAGCCTCTGCTCCTGATGGCTACCCGTTGCTGCTCCCCGTCTCAGCCTTACGTCCCCATGAATGGCCTCTGCAAATGGCAGGTGGAGTCGAGCCCCTCCCCTTCCCCGGGTGTACAGAAGGGGTGGGTTGTCCGATCGGGCGGGGTGCCACCAAGTTCTGCACCTCCTGGTTTTTCTTGTTGGCATAAAGGCTTCTCTTGTGGCCGAGACGTGACAGGTGGACTTGGCCTCCGAAAAAGTACAGTCCAGCCGGGGAGTGATGTCACCAGGGAGTCGGCCCCTCCTGGCATCATCTAACTTTGGTCTTTGTACTTGATAGAAAGGGGGACAACCGGCAGCACTGACGCCCGCTGATTCTATCCAGAGGACTCACGGGCCCTAGTCGGCCTGGGTGGGAATCCCTGCTCGGCCACTGTGACCTCAGACAAGTTGCTTCATTTCCCTAAACTCCCATGTAAAGGGGCCTGGTGGTAACAGCCACCTCACTGGGTAGCTGTGAGGTATGGAGAAGGCAGACCCGGCAGGTCAACCTGTTAGTCATTCTGTAATGTCCACCTGTGATAATCAACTTGGAGGCTCATGTATTTTGACTTGGCTTTGGAGGTTTCCAGTGTAATTGGCTCCTTGTGGGCTTTGTCAGGCTGCCAAGCACCAGGTTTCTCATCTGGGATGCAAATCTGCCACATGGGCAGTGTTCCCCTGTGTTGCTCAAGGTCACTCTTGAGGGGGGCTTGGGATGCAAGAGGAACTTCCACACTATGCTGCTTACATTTTTCACTGTGCCGTGAGTGAAAACGATCCTTTGACTCTGAACACTTGTCAAAAATTGACATAAGCTTGTGAGATCTGGGGGTTCAGAATGCAGTGGTTATTGGAAAGCGAGGATGACTATTGCAGATCAAGCCAACGTAGGATGACTCCACCCCTGGAAATGGGCGCGTGGAGCTTCACGTGTCTTGTAGATCTTTAGTACCCAGTTGTCAATCCTTTGGCATCGGACAATCAAACCTTTACCTGCAGATTAGAGGCTTAGGGGTCATAGGAAGGGGATAGTAAGCCTGTCACTTTTAGCTTCCTGGGACGATTCATGGAGAAACGGAGGAGGCCTTGATCAAATCCCAAGTTTATATCTGAGGCACCATGGAAAAAACAGCTGTGTGAAGTCACAACCTGGTTCCACATCTCGGCCCTGCTGAAGGACAGAAGAGGCTGAACACCTGAGGAACTTTCTGGAAGCAGGTTTATTGGCTGCAGCCCACCCGTCCAGAGTGTGGCTCATGCGTGAAACATTCTCTGGACAGAGATTCTGGAAATTCTCTGACCTTTATCCCTTGGAGGCAGGGGGGAGGGCATTCACATAACAAGTTTCTCTGTTCCATTTCCTAGACCAGACACGGGTTTCGCAAGTCTTATGTTTTCTTGGTTTAAAAAAAAAATCTTTTTGTACATCAAGTTTGCAGACAGTCCTCAATCCATGAGGATAAAATAATCCTACAAATGTCATTTCAAAATTCCATCTTCTATCCAAACGGAGAAACCCACCCATGCCACAACTGCAATACTGCATTGCTCACCTTCTGAACGATCATCTGTCTACCCAGGCTAGTGTCCACTGCTGAGCATATTGCTGTCCACAATAGCCTCCTGTATGCACCTGCTATCTCAGAGCAAGGAGAGGAGATATGATCCCCTCTGGAGTCAGGGTTGATCCTGGGCCTTGCTTGAATCAACAGGGTATTTGTGGGGGGGAGAGTAATGTCCTGAGCCCTTAAGAGAACTTGGCAGCTACTGTTGTGCCTTCTAGAAACCCAGATGCCATGTTGTAAGGAAGCCCAGGCCACTCTGAGGAGGGTCCAGTCAGAGACCCTGCGTCTGAATCACCAGGAAAAAAATAAGCAGGCAAAGGATTCTAGCTGACAATCTCCTGGGACAGAACAACCACCCAGCACAACCCCGCCCAACGCCAGACCCCCAGCCCATGAAAAACACATGGTCACTGTTTTCTGCGGCCGCTGTTCTGGGGCGCGTGGTCATGCAGCAATCATTCTGCTCCTCGGAGGAGGTAAGCTCTGTCACATGAGGGTTTCCTCTGAATTGACCCACCGTGTCCCCGAGCCTAGCCTTGTCTACCTGGCCCTCGGTAATGGCTCAGAGATGGTGACAGTCATTCACACAGCTGTGGGGGCCTCTCCACCAAAGTCACAGCACCCCTGTGGCTTGGAGACTACCTGTGCTCTTGAATTTTGTCTGCAGTTATCTATTCCTGAATAATCGGGGGCGGCAACAGTGCTGTAGACCAGGTGACCTGGAACGTCCCCACTCCTACCCAGGGTCGGCCCCCTTTCCAAGGGGTCTCCATCGCCCCCAAGCTCTGGCTACTGTTCTTTCAGTTGGGAGGTGCATGCTTATCCCCACCCTGCAGCAGGAACCCTTCAGCTTCTGCTTGGACGAGCAGCTATTCTAGCCACAGCTGTCCCTTACGCAGCTGGGCATCACGGAGGGTGTTTTGTGCTCCCCCTTCCCTATAACCCCCTGCCTAGCTCGCCAGCTCTGGCCGTGGGCGAGGAGCAAGATGCCCAGCCTCCTGCAGCAGTGGCCTCCCTTATCTCCCCGTGTTGGAGCTCTGTTCCAACCCCTCCCCGAGCCTGGGCTGACAGGCTCCTAGTTCGCACTTTTCCCAAGCAGTGTCCACTTTGGGAAGGGTGGCGGGGCCCGAGAGCAGCCACTTCCTTTGACAAATGCCAGTGCTGACAGCTGGACCCTGTTTTACAAACCCTGGCCCCCACCACGCCCCAGGGGTGCTGGGTAGAGCAGGAAGGTGAGGCCATTCTCCAAGGATGGAAACCCGAGAGGGCGTGTGCAGGTGGACTCTGCCCAGAGGACAGTGCGTTCCAGGCCTGATGGCCGTGGTGGGGTCACGCCTCCGTGGCCTGGGGTACCGCTCAGGAAGGCTCCACACCTCTCTGAACTTCACTCTCCTCCTCTGTAAAGTAGAGGTAAATATCTTGCTGTCTGTCTTGCTAATTCTCCTCAATGGATCACCACGCTCTGTTCACAACAGCCCACGTTTTTCTGTAGTTCAGACCATGAGCGTTGGTTAGCCAAAGCCTCTGGAACAGGGTCTCAGGAGGCTGGACTCAAGGTACCAGCTGGGGGCTCATCAGAAGGTTCCCCTATGCCAGGCACCATGGCGCATGCCTGTAATCTCAGCAGCTTGGGAGGCTGAGGCAGGAGGTCATAAGTTCAAAGCCAGCCTCAGCAAAAGCGTGGCCCTAAGCAACTCAGTGAGACCCTGTCTTTAAATAAAATACAAAATAGGGCTGGGGATGGGGCTCAGTGTTCCAGTGCCCCTGAGTTCAATTCCCAGTACCCTCTTTAAAAAAAAAATTGTGCATAACTGCTCCAAGCTCCTGAGGTGACTGGCAGGATTGTCTCCCACAGGTATTAAACTGGGAACCTTCAGTTCCCTGCTGACTGCTGGGTGGAGGCTGCCCTTGGGTCCTTGCACATGAATGTCGCCAACATGAGCAGCTTCATCAAAGCCATCAAGGGGGAGAGTCTGTTGGCAAATGGACATCAATGTCGTCTGTAATGTAGTCGTACCCAATCGCTTGGCCATGTGCTGTTGGTGAGAAGTAAATCTCAGGTCCTACTCTACTCAACGAGGAAAGGACTTACAAGGACATGAGTGCCACCAGGGACCTTCTTGAAGCCTGTTCACCACACTCCTCGGCTCCTTCATTTGGCCTCCAAATTGAGTAAGTACATTGTGGGAGGATTGCCTCCTACCAAGCCTGGGTTTTGTTTTAATTCTAACGTCGGGGTCCCTGCAGGAATCGGGGCACACCTGTTTAGTTAATCAGAGCACAAAGTGACAAGTGTTGGAGAGAAGTGCTCTCGGAGGTTTGGTTTATAAATGCGCTCAGCTACTCAGGAGGCTGAGGCTGGAGGACGGCAATTCAAGGCCAGCTTCAGCAACTTGGACCCTACCTCCAAAATGTCAGTCAAGGCACAGGTAACCCTGCCATCTACTTAGTGCACAGTGATACTCGGTCCTGGGTGTTCAACGAGAATGTCTTTATAATTGCAGTGGATGATTCTTTTTTTTTTTTTCCCTAAACTAAAGTCAAATTTTTATTTCAAAGCTTCCTTTTATGGATTCCCCAGTTCTTGTGAAAAATAAACTGGGAACAAAATAGTCCAAGTTTGTTCATTCAATGAACACTCTACCATCTTGTTATGGTGGGTACCCAGGTGCATGCTGGGGACACTTGGAGATGACAATCACTGGTTCCTCTGGGTCTGAATCTGAACCTCAGCTGGCTCCCTTCCCACAACCTGGGCCCCTTGGGTCCTGTTCCTTTCTTCCCCAGCCTAAGCCCCCACCTCTTTTCAATACAGTGTTGGGAGGAAAGGAAGAGTGTTCTGCAGGGGACCCCGGAAGCTCTCCTGCTCTCTCCATGGAGCGTGCTCCTCCCCCGCCCTGGGCAAGTCATCTGCCACCTCCTCTCTAGGTGGAGCCCGGACTGTCACTCCCCAACTCTCCAACACTTGTCACTTTGTGCTCTGATCAACTAAACAGGTGTGCCCCGATTCCTGCAGGGGCCCAGATTCCTGCAGGGACCCCGATGTTAGAATTAAAACAAAACCCAGGGGAGTGACTGCTGTCACTCCCCTACTTCAGCAGCTGAAGAGACGACAGGGGAAGCCAAGTAGTGTGTAAGCTGCCTCCTGCGAGGAGCTCCATTAGCCACGGTGGGAGAACGTGGAATGGCCTGGGAGGAAGGGTCGCGGGAGCCCCTGCCCCTCCGTTTCGCAGGACCAAGAGCTCTGGAGGAGGATGGCCGCCATGAGGGTCGTGCACCAGTGTGAAGGTCCTAAGGCCACGGGACCATGTTTAACAGGATGGAAGAGTTGAGAACATGGGGTGAGCACTGCATCAAGGACCTCCTTGTGGGGGGCTGTCGGGCTTTGCCGCCACCCACAGCGCACAGGTCCACGCAGGCTGAGCCCTTTGCCCCCTGCAGCTGTCCAGCGTCCCTCCATCCCTCCATCCCCGCTCTCATCCATCTTCCAGGCCAGCAGAGCCTGCTCCTCTGTCAGCTGTGCTGACACTGCCCCTCCTCGCCCACTTCTCCCAGCCCACTACTCCTCTGGGAGCCACCTGCTGCCGCACACCCTCCCTCCATGCCCCTCACTTCTGTCCTCCCTCATCATCCTCCAACTGCACAAGATGCACGAGACTGAAAAAAGCAAGTGCCCTGGTGGCAGGGAGGAGACTGACCTCAGGAGCTGCCAACCCCTGACTCTGAGAGAGTCCAAGACGATGCTCCTCAAACCCAGACAGGCCTGGGAGCCACTGGGCCGGGGCTTGGCCAAACTAGGGAGTCCAACTTGGGAGGCCCAGATGGGGCCTGAGATCCTGCACTTCTAGCAGCTCCTGGATGGTGCTGCCGGCTGGGGACCACACTTAGAAGCCACACCTGGGACACTGCCCAGTTCCCCCCTGCCTGGTGCAAAGGAGGACTTTGGAAGACTCTGAGAAGGGCTTATCTAACAGAAGATCCTGTGTGGGAACTTCTGGGGCCTCTCAGGGAAGATGGTCATGGTGGGTTGGGTCATCCTGGGTTTCACCTCCTCATCCATCTTGGAGAAAGATGCATATCTTAAGGGAGGTTGAGACTCTTTACAAAAGAAGCCCAAATAACCCGAGTCAGCTTCCCCCCACCCAGGGGTAGAGCTCAGTCTCCCCTTCTCTCGCTCCCTGCAACCTTAAAAATGGGTGGTGGCAACCACTTTCTTCCTGTGAGGGCAGGTGACTGAGAGTCATCGCCCCCCACCTTCCCGGTAACCCATTGCCCCTGTCTCATGAGTAAACATCACGTCAACCCCAACAGAAGGGTCTCCTGCAAAATCCCTGACCAAGGGACATGACTGAGTACCATGTGGGGTGGTTGTGATCTGGATCTGGGTTGTCCCCCAATGTGTTACGGGCTTGGTTCCCCAGGGGAACTGTAGGAGGTGGAACCTGGCTGGAGGTCGTGGACCTTGGGAGTATGCCTTGGGGGAATGTACCTTGTCCCTGGCCCTCTCTGCTTGCTGGCTGCCATGAGCTAAGCAGCTCTGCTCCACCCTGCCGCTCTGCCAGGATGATCTGCCTCACCACGAACCCACAGCCATGAGCCAGTGGACTGCGGACAAAAACCTCAAACTGTGAGCCCAAACATTTTTCCTCTAAGCTTTTTTTCTCAGGTGTTTTGTCATAACAATGAAAAGTTGACTGACACAGGAGTCCTGGAAGAGACCTTACAGAAAAGACAGAACACAGGTGTAAAAAGTGGTGCATCCAAATGAAGACTGCTGTTAACGGGAACATATTGTGGTTGGTCTTGGTTTGGGTGACGGTTCCATGACAGATGTTAACTTTAGTGGTGAGGGCTATTGAGGACTCTGTATTGTCTGTAAATCTAAAATAATTTCCAAATAAAAATGATACTAATTAATTGTGGTTGAGAATATGACTTGAAACAAGAATTGCACAAGAGGCCTCTTGGAGTATGAGATGACAGGAAGGAATTAGCACTGTTTGAAATTCTACTGTCTCCTGCCAACTCTCCTCCAAAATAAGTTCATATAATGAGCAAAATATGGTGGGGAGCAGAAGGAAGAGGTGTGGCGGTCCATCCAGATACCAGGACGGGGCATGATCTGTAAAGAACTATTAAATGATTATCAATCTGCTTATTGTTGCTCTATGCAGAGAATTCTAAACAGTAATAACTGTGGACCTGAAAAATTCAACTTTTAACTGTTGAAAATTGAAACCAACCTAAGTCTTGGTCCCAGTGTTGAACGTTGCTGCTTTAATCAGAATATTTTTGTCCCTAGAAGAGGAGGCTGACCTGCTTGTTGAGACTAATGACTCAAGATTCCAAGTCCTCATAGCTGCAATGCCAGAGCAGGGTGGGCACCTGCCTTCTGAATTCCACACCAAGCCCTCGATCTGTGCCCTTAAACCTGTGAAGACCCTGCCCTATTTCCTTAGGGGAAAGGCACTCCTGACCGCAAGTCTAATAAACGCTCTCTCCTGACTTGCAAGTTTTCTCTGCTGGCCCTTCTGAAGGGTCAACAAGGGTAGCATGAATAGTCAGCCCTCTGGACCTGTGGGTTTTGCATCTGTTGACTCAACCAGCCCCAGATCAAAACCATATAGGGGGAAAAATACATAGAACATACAGACTTCTTCTTGCAAGTCACAATCAAATTAATAACTTACTTTATGCCTGACAAATTCTACATAAAACAAGGGAGGGGAAATGTGGGATCTATGGAAACACTATCCCATTCCATGTAGGACTTGGGCCTCCATGCGGGTCCAGGAAGTGCACATCCCTCCACCCCAGAGATCAAGCCACAGCTGTAGAAGCACTATTGCCCATGTGCAAAGATAAATAAGCACAAAGATGGGCATGCGCAGAAGGGCTTGTGGCAAAGTGGTAGTAATCTGGGTGTCCAGCAAGGTGGGAGTGGCCAAATAGAACTCCTGAGACTGGGCAGGTGAGCATGCTCACCAAGGTTGAAGACACACGACCCCATTCTGAGACATCTATGTAATAACTAATATTCTAATATGTAGAAAATGATCGTTTTTTTCCCCAAAACATCCAGCTGTAAATGTTTGAAACAAACATACTGGATAATAGAGGAATAAACCCATAGTAGTCATCTCCGGGGATGGCCAAAGACTTTTCTTTATTCATATTTTACTTGTAAAAATAGTGGAGGGAGGCTACACAATGAACATTGTCTTGCTGAATTCACAAATTCTCTCTCCTGGTCCAGCACCCAGCATGTCTGACTCATCCTCCTAGCTTGGCTATGGACCCAGGTGAGTCATATCAGGGCCTTTGCTATGCATGGCCGTGAGCCTGACCTGACACTAAATCTTCGTGTCAGTCCCAAGAGAAGTAGCTGTCCCCAGCTGCAGAGGGGAAAATCAAGCTCAGCTGTTAAAGGTCACAGGGACAGCGGCGTGTGGTGATCGGACCTCGTATTTCAGCTCAAGCACCACAGGACTAAGCATGGAAAGCAGTACCTCACTCTCACTGCCTTACGAGGCAGGTACTGATTGTTTAGTGCACAGACGAGGAAACCAAGGTGTCTAGAGAAGATCTACAAGATACCCAGCCATGTACAGTGATGGTGGGGACTATTATTTCAGGTTACATTTCTGGATGACAAGACCCCAAGCTTTCAGGTCGATGCTGAAAATCTCCTCCGGGGAGCTGGCAGGCTTCTCTGCAGCGGGCAGGGGGTTCCAGGGCCCTTGGCTGCCCTTGGGTGACTGCTAATGAAGACACGTCCATCCAGGAGGGCACTGCCTGGCCATCCTCCATGGTACCTTGGGTGTGTTCTGGAAGAACTTGGCCTGAGACCAGGATGTGGATGCATGGGCTGTGTTGACGGACCGTCCCCAGGACAAACAGGTAATGGAGAGGGAGAAGCCCAGCAGAGGGGTGACTTCAGAAAGTCCCAGCCTCGGCTGGATCCTGGGGGGGAGCTGTGGGATAGGAATGGGCCCCTGGATTATCTGGTCTCCAGGCAAGGACTTGGACTGCTGTGGTCCCCATCAATCGGTCACTGCCTGGGGGTCAGTCCAGGACAACTTGAGGTCCCATATACGTCTGTCAGCAAAGGAGTCCAGAGCAACCTTCAATATCCCACAGGCAATCTCCCAGAGGGTGCCCCTTCTCCTGGGCACCATTGTCCTACCCTGGGACCCAGTACTCTCCTTATGAACCCAGCCTCCTGCTGTGTGAGATGAGGTGAGTTTGGAATACCATGATCTAAGAAACCAGAAGCTTTCCTCCCAGGAGCCTATGACAAGGAGGTCTTAAGTACAAATAGAACTGGCAGCTTGCAGCCGCTGGATCCATGATCCTTAATGTCCCTTTGGCCCACCTCTGGAACTCTACCCTAGGAAGACAGGTGTTATCAAAGCACGTACTTGATGTGGACAAGGGTGTTGATTGTAGCGCATTTCATAACATCAGGAAAGCACGTCCTGCTTGTCCCTCCATGAGCAAATCTTTGGGGAACAATGGCGCGTTCAAGATGTGGAATAGCATGCAACTGTTAAAAAGAACAAGGTCACCTGAAAGCATTCAAGACCTGGTAACAAAAAACACTGCAGGGTTGATGTCATGCAAACCAGTTTTTGAAAAGGGTACATCCCGTGTGTGCACGTTGGTACAGTCTGGGGGAGAAGTGGGGGCTAATGGCGGGAGGGTCATAACCTTCTGTATTTTCTTTAAAGACAGACCTTCAGGGGGCTGGGATTGCGGCTCAGTGGTAGAGCACTTGCCCAGCATGCGTGAGGCACTGGGTTCGATCCCCAGCAGCACATAAAAGTAAAGGTATTGTGTCCATCTCCAAATAAATATATTAAAGACCTTCACAGCTATTCCAGGTTATCAAACTAAGATCTTGAAAAGTGGCTGAGCAGAGCACAAGGTGGGGAGGGGGCAGCTTCAGCCTGGCCACCCCCTCCCCGACTCCTCCACCCCCTTCTCCCAGGTGGGAGTGGCCGGCTTCAGGGCATCACCCCCTCCACCTCGCTCTGCCCAGGCCCCGCCCCCAGCTGTCCTAGCAGGTCCTCCTGGGACATCTCATGTTGACATGGCCCCTGCTGCCCAGCCCACCAGCGCTCAGCAGGCCTGCTGCCCCGGCCCTGACCCCAGCTTTCCGAGAGGTTGAAAGGCCACAGTGAGATAACTCAGCTCCAGCCACCCACCCCCAGAGGATGGGAGAGGCGGAGGAGCCCTGGGCTGCCTGTTAGGGGCTCTGAAGAGCCCCCATGACGACAGTCCCCAGGTACTGAGCACTGGGTACGTGCCAGGCACCATGCTCGGCCCTTTACCATGTCCCGGCCTCTCAACGAAGAGCAGGGACACTGGCACCAGCCCCTGGTGTCTCTGGGCTTGGCCTGCTGTCTGCGAAGTGGGCAAATGGCACCTGTGTCGCAGGCTTGAAGAAGGGATCTAGTTCACATGTGTGTGCTGTACCTTCCACCTCCTACCTGCACGTTACCTACTACACACGCTCTTTTCTGTGTGTCTACACCTGAACATGGTGGGACCCAGCCAGTCCTTATTAAGCGCTTTTGTTAATTTGCCTTTAGCATAGTAGGTAAGAGCTCTGAGGATGAGCTCCGGCTGAACCTGGTTTGATGAGCTCCAAAAATAATAAGGAATCCGGCCACTGTGAGTGACAGGCTGGGCAAGTTGTCACCCCACTGAAACTCCTGCAGACCTGGGCTCTGACAGCTGCAAAACTCAGTGCAACTTGGATGAATTTCTCCAACGGGACGAGAGCAGGGGCTAGGCCTGCTGCAGGGCTGGTACTTGGTCCTCTGAAAGGGAGTGCAAGGACCTGGGTCCATTTGCTGCCCAGGTGCAAGGGCACCCTTTCTATGCTATGGCACCTTACGTGGTCTCTGAGAATAGCTGCTGTGGGACGTGTGACCACAGCAGCCCTGCTCACGACCTACACTGCTGGGGTCATTGGGAAAAGAGCTGAGGTTGGCCAAGGGGGTATGGGAGATCACCTTCTGGGCCTAAAGAGACTCGTTTATCTCCTGTGGAGTGGAGGCCTTCGTAGAGTGTCACCTTGCCATAATGAAAATATGACTTAAAATGCCACCGACTGAGGGTGCTGGCTGGGCACTTTATAGGTGACATCTCATCCGACCCCCTATGACCTCGTGAGCGTCCACCTCTTCAAACCCCATTTTTCAGGAAGGAAGGACAAGCAAGACTGATGACATCGCAGAACGCGTCCCAGTGTGTCCACCCTGCGCCAGGCCCCATGCTGAGATGGACACTCCCCAGTGCTGAGACGGAAAGGCCGAGGGGCACAGAGGTGGAATCACCAGCCCCTGGTCTCAGGGACAGTCAGTGGCAGGGCTGGGAGGCCATCAGAGCCCTCCTGGGCTTCTGGTCTCGCTCCACCCAGGCAAGGGGTGGCTTCTGCTGGAAGAGCACCGGGGACCCCGTGTGGCAAATGCTGCTGGACCCGAGAGTGGTTCCAAGAGAAGTGGGACCCTGGGCCTTGGGGAGGGAGGTGTGGCAGGAAGGACGTCATCCCCTGCCCTCTGCCACCCAGGAGAAGGGGATTCCTAGGAAAGCAGCGGATTTGCTTCCTTTCATTGGCTCAAGTCAGAAAAGAGAAACGGCACGAATGTCCACCAAGAGCCCGGCTCCTGGACTCATCCAAGGCCATTCCACCGCGTCTGGGAACACAGGGGTTTGGAAAGAGAACGTTAGGAAAGCGCGGTGGACACACTCCAAGGATAGTCATCCTAAGAAAAAAAACTACGTTTTACCCCCTGGCAGTCAGTTGAAGGCGTGTCCCAGGCTTAGACCTAATGGTAAAATCAAAGGCGATTTCTCATAGATATTTTTTTGGTCTTATTTGTGTTTTCCAAAGTTGATAAACCTAAATACTTTATTTTGCCCTGGTGCTACGTCCCCTGCACACCCTGTCCCCAAATCCAAAGCGACACATTCCCAGACTCCCCAGCAGATGCTGCTGCAAGGTGCTGAAAACGGGCACCCTTCTGCCAAGGAGAGGCAAGGTGCAGTGGGGTTAGCAGCTCACCCTAGGCTGCGCGGTCATCCTGAAGCTAGATAAACTCACCCCCTGCCATGTCCATCCTTCTGGCTTGGTGTGCTGTCCCTTGAGAACACCTGGCCCCTGGCGCTCCTCTCCCTGATGTGCCAGACTCCACTGTCCCCCAAGAGAGAGCGATGGATGGAGCTCTTCAGCCCATAGTCAGCCAGAGGGCAGCAGGCTCCTTCCAAATGCCGTGTCTCTCCCTCCCTCTACACACACACACACACACACACACACACACACACACACACACACACCCCTCTGACACTTTTCTCCATTTTACAATCCCAAGCTAAGAGTGGCCTGCCCACCCCCCAGATGTCCCATGAGGACGAGATGAAGTCACACTTGCGAAGCACTTAGGCATCGTCATAGTAAGAGACCGCCTCACACTGATCATCCCTGTCCCTATTACCCAGAGCACTCAGGAACCACGTTGGTGGAGCAGCCAGAGTCGAGGCTGGAACTCAGGTCTCCTGACTCCATCGCTTTCTTTCTTAATGCTGTTGTTTCCAAGGGGGGGGCCTATCAGGTGCAGGGGGGGAGGGCTGGAAAGCGCTTCCCAGAGGCCTCCGAGGCTCCACAGAGATGTGACGGTCCTGCCACCTGGGCCTCCCCACACTGGAACTCCTGTGCCCTCACCTCCATCCTGCTTTCCTGCCAGCTAACGGTTTTTGCTTGCCTGATTGCAGGGCCATTTTTCTGCCAGAACAGCCCAGAAATCTAAATGTGCGCTGAGTGGGGGGCAGGAAGCTTTTACTTGTGAGAATCCCTCGGGAGTCACTGCGAGGACAAGAAGAGAAGGGAGGTTTTACCTGGAGGTGACTCCAGGCCCCCTCCATTCACCAAGGACTCAGAAGATGCCTGTCAGTGGAGACAGCCCTCCCCAGAGCCTGGCCAGGAGTCCTTAGAATCCACCCACGAGGGCCTGGCCACCTAAACATTGGCACGACCCAAAGACGTCAAGGCACAAAGACTGAATTTAAATGGTGGTGGGACTCGCAGCACAGAGATGCCAAAGAACACCCTGGTGGATCAAAAAGAAACCACGCAGCAGCTGAGTCCTCCTTAAACTGTTGTCCCAGAAAATCATGAGCAAATTAAAATAACTGTTCGAAGCTACCACATTTGGAGGGTAGTTTTTTACACACCCATAGAATAGACAGACTGATCACCGCTTTCCTCATTTTGCCATACCACCATAGTATCATTTCCTTAAGATTTTCCTCCTTGAAGTTGAATTTCTTTTTTTTTTTTTTTTTACTTTGTAAGTGTTTAGACCAGTATCATGGGCTATGGGCTCATTTGTGAGTGTCCCCTCAAAATTCATGTGTTCACGTTCTTACCCCAAGTTCCTCGGGATGTCTTTAAAGAGGGGTCATCAGGGTGGACCCTAACCCAGGAGGACTGGCTTCCTTGGAAGAAGAGGAGATGAGGACCTTCAGAGAAGGAGGCTATATAAACTTGAAGACGGCCATCCTTCAGCCAAGGAGAGGCCCTGCAGGGGAGCGCATGCTCACTGGGAGGACAACCATGAATTCCCATCGACGAAATGAGGGTTTGCTTCAGGGAGGCCCCAGAGAAGCAGTGGCATTGAGAAGGCCACAGAATGTTGACGGTAGAGTTGGGCCGAGAGCCAGGGCTGCTTCCTGACTCCCCCACTGGCTTCCCCCTTCTCAAGTGTGACTTCATTTCATCCTCATGGGACATCTGGGGAGTGGGCAGGGCACTCTTAGCTTGGGATTGTAAAATGGAGAAAAGTGTCAGAGGGATATGTGTGTTTGTGTGTGTGTGTGTGTGTGTGTGTGTGTATCATCAAACTGGTTGTTCAATCTCTCAATGCAAAGGGACAAAATTTCGCTTAGACTATGAAGGATCTTTTTTGTCTATCAGCCACTAACCCTTTAGTGTGAATTTAGGGACTGTGTTTCCTTAGTGGGATCTGATCTAGAATGATATAAATGCACAGGGGAATTCAAGGCTGCAAATCTGGCAGCCGGGGAAGGGGGAGGGCTCCCTGCCCTGGTTAAAACCCTGCCCCCAGTGATGGTGTGAGGAGGGGGCCTGTGGAAGGTGATTGGTCAGGAAGGCCCTCCAGAGAGATCCCTCCCTCACTCCCCCACATGGGGACAGAGCCAGAAGACACCATCTGTGAACCAGGAAGCAGACCTCACCTGGCCCAGATCTACTGGCACCTTGGTCTTGGACTTCCAGCTCCAGAACCGTGAGCACTACAGGGTGGTTCACAAGCCACCCAGCTTGTGGCTTTCTATGGGAGCCCTAATGACCATTTCAGTCTGCTTTTTATGGCTGTGACCAAAAGACCTGACAAGAACGACTCGGAGAAGGTTGGCTCCTGGTTTCCGAGGTCCAGTCCACGGTTGGCCAACTCCACCGCTCTGGGCCAAGGTGAGGCAGGTCATCATGGCGGACGGGCATGGAGGAGGGAAGCGGCTCAGGACCCAGCAACCAGGATGCATTCACCAGGGACAAACTCAAACCCCAAAGGCACTCCTCCAGTGACCCACCTCCTCCAGCCACACCCTGCCTGCCTCCAGCCACCACCCAGTTACTCCATATCAGAGGATTAATCCACTGGGTAGGCATCAGCTCTTAAAGTCCAATCATTTCACCTCTGAATGTTCTAGCAGAGTCTCACACGGGAGACCTCGGGGGACACCTCATATCCAAACCTGGACACCTCTCTTTTTTAAAAAAAAAAAAATCCTCCACGTCACATGTGCAATGTGGCCCTCGGTTCCCTGACCCGGGCGGTGGGTTTTGGGGTGCCAGGAGGGGTGTCTGACCCTGTGAGCGCATTCACTCAGTGGCTGTTTTGTCTAGAGTCGGATGGCGCCCTGTTTCTCCCGGGCCCCGGTGGACGAGCCTTCCCTGAAGTGCAGCCCACTGGAGAGTAGCAGGGGAAACTCTCTCCTTTATTTTTTTCTTAATTGATCAGCCTCAAAATGCGATGCACTCCGCTGGCTGCACCTTGACTGGGTGGTGCTAATGTGAGTCACTGGGGGTTGTGCAACTGAGAGTCTTCAGGATCCACAGCCCACGGTGCCATGTCACCCATGCACCAGTCACACCTGAACCTAGGGAGACCTAAAACGACTTCTTGCAGAGGACTGGGCCTCAGGAACTCACCGCCTCCCTCCCCAGTGCTCCCTGGGCTCACCTCCCAAGCAAACACTTCCCCTCCTCCATCATCTCCAGACCTGGTTCTGAGGAGCCCAGTCCAAGGTGCCTGCCACCTCTGCAGAGAGGGCTGGGGCTTTTTCCTGGGGTGATGCTTGACTGGGTTTGTCCTGGTCACACTGCTGATGCCCGGAGAGGGCAGTCCCTGCTGCTTCCTGAGCTATCCTGCACTTTGCAGCCTTCCTGTGAAGCTGAAGAAGCCCCCTGCTCCTGTCCCTTCTCAAATAGGCAAAGAAAGAGCCAGTGGTTCTGGACATCCCAGGGCCTGGGTCAGAGCTGCTTGGGTCCGAGCCCTGTGCCAGCCTGGGCATGAGAGAGTGGATATGGCCAACTCCTCCTCCCCACATCCCACTGGAAAGGGAGTGGCCTTTACAGAATCTTATGGGGACAAGAGGAGGGGGCTAAATGGATATTCCCAGGATCCAGAGGTCACTAAGCGACACAGTTAAAAAATAAAAATAATTTTCCCTAGAAGTTGGGAACAGAAAACCAGGTTGCCACAAGTCTCTACAAGCATGAGAGAGAGAGAGAGAGAGATAGAGAGAGAGAGAGAGAGAGAGAGAGAGAGCGAGAGAGCGAGTGCGCGCGAGAGAGATACCACTCCGTGTCAGCATGCCCATACCTGGGCAGTCCCCAACCAATATGCATTTCCTCTGGCTCTAAGACTTTTTTATGGGCTGTTTTTTGGGGAAAGAAGTAGAATAAGGTTTTTGGAATATCATCACTGAATTCTTCTAAGAAGACTCAGAACCCTGAGCAGAGAGGGAGGTGGGGTTGCTTCCCGGGGTAGGAGCCACAGGGAGTCCAGGACAGTCTGGCCAGCTCTGGATGGGGCTGGCCAAGCCCAGGGCAGAGGAGGTCATCTTGCAGAGATGCCAGGGGACCACCCTGGGCAGGGCTGCTCCGCAGGGCTCACAAGTGGCTTGTTCTCTCCCAGACAGCTGGGCACCGGGCTCGGAGGAAAGGTTGGAGACAGCATGTGTCTTGGCAGAGCCTGCGAGGAGGGTCCGGGAGATAGTCGTTTATAAGAAGGGTGTTTTCATCTCCTGTGCTTATGCAGAAGAAAGCCAGCGTGGACTCCGAGAGGGATGGAGCCTGGAGGAAATGGAAACGTGGAGAGAGATTATGGGGTAGGGAGATGGGAAAGTGAGAGGGCTGGGGGCCAGGTTTCTGCACCTCTTGAGCCATCAGACAGCAGAGGGAGGAGGGCAGCAGCCTCCGTGCTTGCCCCATGTGACCAAGGCACAGAAAGCCAACCCAGGCTTAGGTCAACTGTCACTGACCGACATTTTCCAATACCCTTAGGAGGAACCTAGGTGCATGCTCATTCAGTGGGCCCAATCACCACCACGGAAATACCAGGACGTGACCTGGCGAAGCATGCCACCCACCACCTGGAGGTGACGCTTGGCATCAGGATGCTTGCATATCAGCTGGTGTGAGCCGGATTCCTCTCAGAGGGGAACACAGCCCCAGCTTGCCTGGAACTCTGCTGGCTTTCAGCCTCTGATGTCCTGCATCCTGGGAAAAAATCTGTCCATCCTTGGAAAAACATTTTGGTTGGAAAATCATGCTGACTACACACAGAGCTCACCCTGGGTCTTTTCAAGCACATTGGTGATTCCGTTGCCCAAATAAGTCCCACTCCCACTGTGGCCTGCCTAGCACCATGCTGAGCCCATCAACGTGGTCCACGCGTGTCGTCGATGCTGATGTCCTGCCCCACCTCCCAGTGCACCCACCCCTTAGCTGCTGCCCGTGCCTCATGCAGGAAACTGACATGGACCTTCCTGGAGAACTGACCCGGGATGCATCAAGCTAACCAGCTGGAGACGGGGCCTGCAGGGTCCCAGGCCTCGGTTGAATGCAATGGTTCTCAGCCAGGTGACACGGGGCACGTCTAGAGACAATTTTGGTTGTCGTGACTGGGGGCATGCTACTGAACTCAGGTGGACAGAGGTCAGGGATTCTCTGAGTCTCCTACGGTGCCCAGGTTATCCCCCAAGTGTCACTAGTTCCAAGGTGGAGAAACCCCGGTGCAATATGGCATCAACTTCTCTGTCGCCTGATTGATTGACAGACGCCTTCCCTCTTGCTCCCCTCCCACAAATCTCAATCCTCCCTCCTCAGACCATGTAAGTGCGGTTTGGACCCGAGAAGACAGCCCAGGATATTTGAGAAGAGACTTGGGCTTCTCCTGAGGGATTAAACCCCCTGCCTCCTGTCAGGTTCGCAGGAGCAGCGGCTGACAGGAGGAGTCTCCCAGAGTGATTGATGAAGGAAATGCACCAGGAGAAACTAATGGAGGATGAGGGAAGAAAACGCCCAGCCAGGGTGAGATCTCAGCAAAGCCTTTGCTTAGCCTGATCCTGCGGGGGAGCCTTGCTGTGTAAATTATAGCTCGGGGGGGCCCAACATTCGAGGCAAAGTAGTGAGGGCTCCATCACTGACCCGCCATGGCTGAGCTTCCCTACAAAAGTAGTGCTGGGCTCTGATGCTCAATGCTGTCCCCCATCAAGGGGCCATCAGCTCCTGGACTTGCAGGCAAAGCATCCTGTATCCTCTGAGCAGACCTCCAAAGACAGTCACAGCTGCAGCCACAGGAAGCACGAGGTCATAGAGCTGAGGATGTTATCCCAGGAGGGGTAAGAGACAGGGACTCCGGATGGTGCTTCAACAGTGCAAATCTGCTGAAACCCAGGTGACCCGGTTAAAACCAATCACCCACTTCTGATCTGCAAAGTGCCCGATTCTGCACATGTGTCCCTCCTCCCCAGGAGCCAGCAGACAGCCATAGTGGGTTGAGCACCCATGTGATGAGTGGGTAGCTTGGTGTGATGCCCTCGTCACCGGTGTCTGCCATGCCTTCCCCTCACCTCCTAAGAGGCTTCAGACATCTCTCCCAGCTCATGATTTATTTGTCTCTAAGGTTGTTCATTAAAGGAAGCACATCTGTGCATCAAATCTGCCTGGCTTCATCAGCTGAGCGCTCTCCACTTCCTGGCAGCCAGCCCTACCTCCAAAGAACCATCTTCAGAATGTTCTTGAAGCCACATGTGAGCTGGAGGATGCTTGAGAGCGTCAGAATTTTCTTTCCAGAATTGGCTGCGAACCTTCATTCTCGGCAGGGCGAATTTCCCGATCCGTGGGATTACCCAGGAGGACCCGGGGCCCAGGCAAGTGCCAAGACCGAGTGCCTCTCCTTGGTGCCATGGAATTGCCGTACCCTTAGGTCTCCTCCTTGGCAAGGGATGCTTCATAGTGTACCACAGTGGACGGCTCATGCCACTGAAAGTAGTGCCTTGCCATTCTCGAAGATGGACGTGTAAGATCACAGCATGGGCAAGGCTGGCTCCTCCTGAGAGCCACGAGGCACGTCTGTTCCACGCCTCGCCCCTGCTGTTGGTTGGCTACAGATCATGTGCCCCACCTCTGCCTTCACCTTGATGTGGGGGTCTCCTTGTGTGCACGTGTCTGTGCCCAAATTTCTCCTTTTGATGAGACACACACCATATTATATTCAGGACCCCCTCCTCTAATGTGGTCCGACGCCTTCACAGACCCTGTTGTGAGGCCCTGGAGTTTAGGCTTCAACAGGTGAGTATTTGGGAAATGCAACTCCGTCTCCTACAGGCGTCTCACAGCAAGATGGGCTGCCATCCCGTGTTGTCAGGATGATGTTGGAGTGAAGGGTGGAGGGGAGTGTTCACAGGACAGAGGAAGGGAAGATGGCCGGGGTGACAGACAGGTCAACTATGGTGAGAATGAGCCAGCCTTGGCCCACAGCCTCTGCCGAGCCTCCTGGTGGCACCAATGTCTCCACACCCTCTGTGCACCTCTTCCTATCTGCCCACACCTGCCTTTCACCCCCACGTGTTTCCTCCCCCCACTGGGACACACACACACACACACACACACACACACAGATTGGCCCCAGTTCCAGGTCGGCTGCCACCAGCTTGCTGCAGGTAACACCCTGACCGTGTCGTGGACACTCTCTCTGAAGACTCTGTCCCAAGGTTTGTGGATACCCTGGGCAAGGCGAGGCCCTGGACATCACTCCTCCTAGGCCACAGGCACCTTGACCAACAGAGGTGGAGCCAACTGATAAGTGCTCCCGTCCTGGGGCCCTGGCAGACACTTCTGAGATGCGTTTCATAGGACTCCTTGGGTCCAGCAGAAGAAGCACTGGACGCCTATGGTGTGGCCAGGTCCTCCGGCTCCTGCCCTGATCTTTTTCCTTCTCCATGGGGTCAGGTCCTACGTTTGCTCTCTGTGCATGAACCTTGCCTCTGGCTCTGCTCTCAGACTCAGGCCAAGAACTTCTGGGCACTTCCACAAAAGGGAGTGGGCTTCTGCCTGGTGCCAACAGCACATCCCACCTCCTCCAACCCCCTCCCATGGGGACAAAGAAAGCTTTCAGGGGACAGCATTGGGAGGGTGAGGAGAGGGGGTGGGAGGGGCTGGGACACCTTCTCCTTCCTGTGAGCTGAGATGGGCTAGGGGCTTGAGGGAATCCCCTGGGCCACTGAGTAGCTCTATTCCCAAGAGCCCTGAGCCTTTCCGCAGCTAGTATTTGGAAGTGGGCTGGTCCTCCAAAAAAAATAAATAAATCCACCCTCCCAGGAGCCCCATCCCCCATCTCCATCCTCATCCCCCTCCCAGGAACCCCACCCTGTAAGCATAGCACCCCTGGGGTTGTGTCAGCCCTGAGAGCAGGTCTCAGCAGGGCTCTGGGCTGTGGCCAGGGCTTGAAGCTTTGAAGCCTCACCTTCCCAGGAGGAGCCTTGGGCCAGGGGCTTCTGCTGTCCGCACCTTGGTATTCTGCTCTGTGCAATGGGCGTCCTAACAATGTGGAGGGCAGTGACCTCAGGGGAGCCCCAGGGAGTGGCAGGGGGCTGCGAGTGTTCTGCTTCTGCATCAAGGGTGCTGCTCTCTGGGTGGGTCTGGTGGGTGACCCCTGAGGACGTCTGTGGTTCTATAATAAGAACTTTTAAACACGAAATAAAATATTACCTGCTGCTGCTGCTGTTAGTGATGTCATTCATTCCAAGCTGTAGGAGAAGCTGGAGGCGCTCTTGGCTGATGCCAGGACCCCAGGGGCACTGCCTGGACCCTGGTCACTCGACACCCCTGAGCAAGAGCCCAGGTCACATGCTAGGGACCTCTCCCAGTTATCCCCATTTTACAGAGAGGGACACCGAGACCCATAGAGTCAAGGTCACCCAAACACAGCCCGTGCTCCTGTCGGCTGCCCTACCCAGGGGGCCCCAGCCCTCCATCCCTTTCCTCCCCACCCTCACCCCTGCCCTCTCTCCCCTCCCCGCCAGTGCTTTTAGCCAGGCTGGGTCCTTGCCAAGTCTGGGCTGTCACAGCGTTCCCATCTTTGATCACCAGGCAGCCCAGATGTTGGGCTGATCAAAGGCAGCTGCTGCCTGGACCCGCCCCAGAGAGCACCATTATGGATGCTCTTGGAGAGGGCAGAGCCTGGTGGGACAGATGCAGGATGTGACAAGGAGCCTTGCTGGGCGGGGCTCCGCTGGGTGGTTCCAGGGAGTTAGTTGGGCTCTGGGCCCTTCCAGGACTCTGCATGTCTCAGAAGGACCGGGTCATGGCAGAGAAACGGGTGCTCAGCCCCGGACATGCTGCAGCTAGATCCAGGGGCCCTGGCCTCACGTCAGGTCATGCAGCACCATGTCAGAGGTAAATGAGGAGGCGGGCGGCAGCCTGGCTCCTGGGAATGATTCCTATCATTGATGTGATCCCAGCATCTCACAGATGCTCCAGAGACAAATTTCCTGCTACAACTAAATTAATTTTTTTTTAAAAAAAAAGCAGAGCATGCAACAACATACACAAGATACCTAGTGAGCTTTTATTTTTAAAATACAGAAGAACAGAGGGCAGAGAACAACAGATACAGTGGGGGTGAATACAGTGGTCCATCTGTTCGTTAATTTGACTCAATTTATAAGCAGACTCTCAAATCACAACACCTAAGATGTATTCAATGTTTCCTGGTTTCCAGACACAGGTTTACCTCAATTTTGGACAATTAACGTATGTGATTTTTATTAATATATTTTTTTAATTTGAGAAAAATGTAAAAGCATGCCTACTTGGATACCCACTTTCCGACAGATGTGATGTAACCCGGTAAACACTCCTGGAGGTGACAGATGGCCAGATACAAAGCTGGCATATGCCAGGAGCCCTTCACCTGCAACCTGACTGGTGGGTGGAAACCCCACCTTGTCTCTCCTCCCCATGGGCAAAAGGGGGATTTATGGTGTGCTGAAGGGCTGGTCTTCCCCCACCCCACCAGCCCTGGGATCATGCGGCCGCCTTGCTGGGGTGCGTGCTCTCTGCCCAGCTCTTTGCAATGTTATTTGCAACAAGAGTTGTGGAAAGTGGGATTGTCCTGGGTTTGCTGGGTACAGAAATGGAGGCAAGAAGAACCAGGAACTGTGGGTGCTGGAACCCGCACACACCAGCTTCTCCCTGCAGATCATTGCTCAGAAATTTCCAGAGTCAGTGGTTGAATGTGGCCACGATTATAAAAATTATCCATTAAGGCATAAGATTGCAGCTTTGTGGTTGGGCACCTGCCTCGCACAGGCAGGAAACTGGCCCTAGCAGGAGCGTTGGTACCCTGGAAACTGGTGATCACTATACAGCAGGTGTTGTGGTTCAGAAGTGAGGTGTCCCCCCAGAAGGTTCAGAGGTGAAATGATGGGGTTCCAGAGCCTTAACCTAGTCAGCCTGTGAATCCATTGGCACGGATTAGCTGGGGTCACCCTAGGCAGGGCGGGTGTGGCTGGAGGAGGCAGATCCCCAGGTTGTCTGTGGAGGGGATAGTGTCCTTGTTGAGCAGAGCTCTCTCTGCCCCCCCACTGTCATGTCCTCAGAGGTTCTCCTCCACCAAACTCTTCCCCGGGCACAGAGCAATGGAGTCGGCTGTCTATTGACTGAGACCTCTGAAAACCATGAGCCCCAATTAAACTTTTCCTCCTCTAAGTTGTTCTTGTAGGGTCTTTTGGTCACAGAAGCAAAAAAAAAAAAAAAAAAAAAAAAAAACAACACCAAAAAAAACCCAAACAAACACACACACACAAACACACCTAAAAACAACTAATACAGCAGGAATTCCTTCTCCCCACAACATACTCTGTCCCATGGAAAACCATTGTTAAACATTTACCAGCTGAGACAGGAGGATCGCAAGTTCAAAGCCAGCCTCAGCAAGGGCAAGGCCCTAAGCAACTCAGGGAGACCCTGTCTCTAATAAAACACAAAATAGGGCTGGGGACGTGGCTCAGTGGTTGAATGCCCCTGAGCTCAAACCCTGGTACCAAAAAAAAAAAATGGGGATATAATGATGAGGACAGAATTCAAAATACATTCACTCCTCCTTCATGCTTAGCTTCCTTTAAAATTGTCAAATAAAAATTGAACATCTTGAAGATGTGGGACATGAGTTGACATACTAGAAAGCACAGAATCACAAGCACAATCTCATGGACACCTACAAACTCCCCCTCCCCAGCACTGGGGTGTTGAACCCAGGGGTGCCCTACCATGGAGCTGCACCCCCAGTCTTTTTTATATTTTATTTTGAGCCAGGGTCTCGCTAAGTTGCCGAGGCTGGCCTCAAACTTGCGATGCTCCTGCCTCAGCCTCCTGGGCCACTGGGATTACAGGAGTGCACCACTACATCCAGAAGTACAGACAAAGGTCCTAACCCTGACTTTAGCCCTGAATGGGGCATGCACACCGGCTTCCTGGGGCCCACAGCTGAGAGCTACACCTGGTGGCTGAGAATCGTGACAGTACTTACTGAGCACTTGTGCATACCGGGGTGCATACTTGTGCATACTTGGGCAAGTGCTTCAAGGTAACTATCCCATCTCTTCCCACCATAGATGCTTGGACATTGAAATATGCTGAAGAAAACCCACTTTATGTTTCTATTTCCCCCAGTCAAACATTACACAAACCATTCCAAGCCTTTGGAATAGAAGAGCAAAGAAAAAAGAAAGCCCATTCCATAGATATCCTGGTTTCTCTTCTGTCACTCTCTGTCTTGAAACCGTCATGTAAACCCCAATCCTGGCAGTCTGTCGGCCAGCAGGCCGGAGCAATACCCCCCAAAACCAACTTTAACACAATCAGAGGGACCCTCCCCATAAAGATCTGGTCTCTGTGCCGCGACAGATGAGTCTCCCCTCTGCCTGCCTGTGCCTTCCTCACACAGTAAACGCCCACCGCCCTGATCTATCCTCATTTGCTGAGTGCTGAACAGACCCAGCTCCCCTGGTTGCCATCTCTGTGCCCTCAAACCGGTGGCTTGGCTTAAAGGGCAGTGCCCGTGAGCTCCCCGTGTGACCACTCCAGACAGCACTTGCTTGTCACTTGTGTGTGTGTTGGGGGTTATGGCTCCTGGTCAGCAGGGCTGTTCTCTCAGCACAGAGGGATGCGGGAGAGGCTGCAGGGCATCTGGAGGCGCCCCCTGAGTGGCCCATGGCCCTGCCTCCATGCTCCTGAGCTGCGGCCTCCCCCTCCCTCCCTCCACCATGGCCCCTGAGAGCATGAGACCAGGGAGGGGCTGATCAATCACAGGACTTTAAAGGACTGCTGGCGTTTGGACACCGTGTCCTCCAGTGTTTCTCTTAGCTACATGGTAACACCCGCTTGTTTAGAACTCACAGCAAATACATCTTGGAGAGGACTTTGATCCCTGGCAGCTGTGTACATGTGAGTGAGGCCGAGTCCCAGGGCAGAGAGGACCTGGGAAGGAGGCGGGCCGGGCGGTCTCTCTCATGCCCTCTGGGCTTGGCACTTCACCCCAGGCCTCACTCGAGCATGCCATGCTTGGAGACCAAAGTGAAAGCAATAGCCCAAGCTCCAATGTCAGAGGGTCCTGGTTCAAGTCCAGGCTCTGCCACTTTCCAGCTGCGTGACCTTGGGCAACTCACTCAACCTCTCTGGGCATCACTTTCTTCATCTGTAAAATAGACCTGATCATAGTTCTTCAAGTCAGTAGCTTGCACAGGAGTAAATGGGATCATGCACTTGAAGAGCCTGGGGTAAGGCAGGAACCTAACAAATCTTTGAATGAACAAGACCTTTGGCTGTGCTTACTGGAAAGGCAGAGTAACCCTGTAACTGAAGTGTTACAGATGGCAGCCCTACTGTCTAGCCCCATGACCGCCTGTGAGTTACTCCCCTCTCTGAGTCTCGGTCTCCTCATCCATAAAAGGGAAATGATAAATCTCTCCCTAAATGAGCTGCAGCAATACTTTAAAGTGCTTAGAACATACCTCAGCACTTGGCGCCCTCTGTAGACATACCACCTCCCTTGCAAGTGTAATGAACAGCAGCAGCAGCTGCTGTGTGACCACAGGTATTGCCCTTACCTCTCTGAACAGCTTCTTATCAGAAAAGGGTAGTCATAAAAATAACAAAGAAGAAAAAGGGTAAGCTTTCCTGCAGGGTAGAGTTGAGGAAGTCATGAAATGAGATCACAGGAAGTGGCGGGGGGGGGGGAGACAGCCACACATTAGGGTCATCCAAGGACAGATGGTGCCACCTTTGCCTCAGTTTCCCACCTGGTACCACAGATGCTTTCTCCCACCTAGTAATTCTGACATAGCATTGGGTGTGGCCCCGAAGGCCACGGGTGGACAAAGTCCCCTTTTCCTCCCGGCCTCCTGGACTGTGTCCCCGTTTCGTGGAGTCGCCTGAGGCAGCCTCCTCCATAACCACAAAGACCTGCACCACCTCCTCCTTCAGGTCCTGAGGTCAGGGTGGGGGGGGCCCTCGCTGTCTGCTGGGGAACTACATTTCCCAGCATGCCTTGCAGCTAGAGGGTCATGTGGCTGAGTCCTGGCCAATGGTAAGCAGGTATATTTTGCTGGGACCCTAAAAGATTCCTCTGTGGGTGTCTGACCAGCAGCAAGAGCCCCTGCTCCTCCTCCTTGCCTCCTCCTTCCCATCTGCAATGCAGTGAAGTTGGCTGGAGCAGCACAGAGTGTCCTCCATCTTGAACCACCCTGTGTCTCTCCCCCTCTTATGAGGACACCAGTCCTACTGGATCAGGACTTATGTCCTCATTTCACCTTAATTACCTCCATAAAGTCCCTAATACAGCCGCACTGGGGGCCACTAGGAATGCAGAGGGGACACAGTTCAGTCCCTGCTGTCCCCTCTCATGCAGACAGTTGGACGTGTACCTCCACAGCATGGCTGGCATGTTGGTGGCATGCTCCTGTGGCCAGAGAGAAGCCAGGGAGGCTGTGGACAGAGGCTGGCCTCCCTCCCCCACAAGCAGGGCCTGGCTGGAGGGGGAGGGAGAGGAGGTGTCTGCGTCCCCTCCCCCTCTGAACATGCCCAAGTTCCCAGAAACTCAAATCCTGCAGCTTAAACAAGAAAAGAAAAATGATGCTTATGAATGCCCTCCCCCCAGAACAGCCCATAGGAACATTGAGCAGGAAGGAAATCTGCTGAACCCCGAGGGGGCGGAACGCTGGCGCTCCTGGGGCCAGGCCGCCCACTCCCCCTCGCTGCTCTCCTCGCACCTGCTCCCTGGAGGCCAGATCCTGTCCGGGGAGCCCCAAGAAACCATGTGGAGAAGTCATCAGGACATCAGGACACCTGACCAAGGGCGTCTGCTCTGGAGACCCCGGGACCACCTCTGCCCAAGTGCATCTGTGAGCATACAAATGGATGCTTGAGCCAGGGTCACCATCGGGATCCAGACTATCCCCTGAGGCTCCTGTGGTCACCAATGCAGCAGTGTTCAGAGGTGGGGCTGTGGGTGTGACTGGATCATGAGGGCTGTCCTCCCCAGTGAACCTAGCTAGGAGTGGGTGGGTACGGGGGGACATGGCCTTGGGGCTGTATCTTGTTCCTCACCCCTTTCTTTCACTCTCTGCTCTGGGCTGCCTAGGGGTAAGCAGCCTTCTTCCCCCTTGCCCTTCCTCCATGATTCTCTGCTTCTCTGCAGTTGGGAAGCAATGGAGCCAGGGCCGAATGTGGAACTGAAACCTTTGAACCCATGAGAAAAATCCACCTTTCCTCCTCTAAGTGGCTTTTCTCAGGTATCTTGTCACAGCATCAGAAAGCTGACTGACGCCATGGCTTTGGGGATAATTCCTCACACAGCCTTTGTAACTAGAACCACCAGGCGTTCTCTCTTTAGTGCTGCTATAAAGAAAGTACCACAATCTAGGGGACTTAACAATGGAAATGTATTCCCATGGTTCTGAGGGCCTGAAGTCCAAAACCAAGGAGTCAGCAGAGCCGTGCTCCCTCTGAAGGCTCTGGGGAGGATTTGTTCTGTGTCTTTCTCCATTTCCTCGGTTGCTGGTGGTCCTTGACCCTCCTTGCCAAGGGCATGAATGCATGGCTCCACTCCATGCCTCTGCTGCCACAAGGTGTCCCCCTGAGCGTCTCTTATGAGAACAGCAGCCATTTTGGACTAGAACCCCCTTCATCCAATACCAACCTATCTGAATTTGACTACATCTGCAAAGACCCTATTTCTCGATCAGGACAAATCCACAGATACTGTGAGTCAGGACTGCCAGGTATCTCTGGGGAGAACACAGTTCAACCCCCTACACAAATGGTCACGGTAGGTAGTACATTTTGTGGGTGATCAAACCAAGGCTCAGAGAGGTGGAGTGACACCAGAGAGAGGGGTGGGGGAGAGCAGCACCCTTTCCCCTTCCGTGCCCTGCCCTCCCTCCTGAATCTTCTCCATCCGGCATGGCACCCAGTAGATGCCAGGGTGGCTCTGTCCTCTGGCGTCCAGGTGGGCACAACCAAAAGGAGACCCCCACAAGGGGTCACAGGACGGGAAGCCCCTTGGGTTGGGATGTTTGTTGCACGTCCCCCCTGCAGGGCCACCTCAGGCTGGTGGCATCCCTGAGGGTCCCAGCTGCCCTAGATAGTGCCCTGTACACGCCCCCTCTGGGCTCGGGAGCCAGGCCCTCCCCTCCCCACTTCAGCACTAGAGATGGCCACTGCATTTCCCTGGAACCGTCCCTTGGCCCTGGGCGCTCTCAGTTTTATAGGTCACAGGGCTACGCTTCCTCTGAAGGCCTCAGGAGGGACCATCCTTTGCGTCTTCCCATTTCGGGGGGCTCCCGCCATCTCTGCGTCTGTGGCCCCATTACCCCATTCCCCCCTCCTCTGTGTGGGCCAATCCCAGAGCCCACCTGGGAGATCCAGGAGGATCCCAACTCAGGACCCTTGGCTTCTTGACACCACAATTTTTAGGGTGTGGACAGCCTATGGGGGCCACTTCTGGGGCTCCCCCGTTGCAGGGCCTTGGCTTTCCCTTAGGCTGCCTGCACCTCTGGGGGCCATCTCCCCAGCCAAGTCCCTGAAGAGCCCCAGGGGCTGCTTCCCTGCTTGGGACCCTGCCCAGCACCTCCCCTGTCTCCCTCCCCACTGGACCTCCCTCTGGAGCCACCTGCACTTAGCCGCCTTTGGCTCCTCCAACTTACAGGTTCAAATCTACGTGTGGACGCAGAAATGTTGACCAATTCTATAGCCTGGCGCTGCGTTGAACTGGCTCTTTCTGGCGAGAAAGCAGGGTTCTGTCTCCCTGCAGCAGCAAAATCCGGAATAAACCTCACCACTCTTCACCTGGCCAGGTTGGGAAGGAGGCTCAGCCTCAGGGAGCCTCCCTGTTCTGCACCCCTTCTTATCCATGGTCCTCTGCTGGCCAATATCTAGAACTGTGGGAAATTTTCTAGCATGCACAAAGGTGGTCTGAGCCCAGATGCCTCCTGGTCACTAAGCAGCAGGGAAAATGGGTTGGGGACAGTGGAAACCAAAACCTAAAGCAAGCAAAGAGGCATTGAGCTGGTCAGGTCCATGGCAGCTAGGATGCAGGCTCCAAACCCTCGCCTCCTACTCCCAGCTCCATGAGCTCAGGGAAGTCACTTCATCTCTCTGCTGAGTGTCTTCATCTGTAATAATTGTCCCTATATCACTGGGTTGTTTTGAGGTTTTCTTGTGACTCAACAAAATATGATTTCGTGGTTGCTGTTATGGGTACTGTACTGGACGGTAAGAATATATCATCTCTAATCCTTGCCACCACCCTGAAAGTGGGTGTCAATGGTCCTGCTTTATAAATGAGACAAGAGGTTCAGAGAAGGTGACTGACTTACCCAAGGTCCCACAGCATGAAATGTCAGCATTGGAATTGGAACCCATGTCTCCCCACTTCCTGTGTCTACCTACATCCTTTCCAGGACTCCGTATCCCTGAGGATCTCAGGATTAGCTAGTTCACATCACGGTGTTCCAGGGTTCACCTTGGCCAGCACAAGGGGAGAGGACAGGCGGATAGATGGTGGCACTATTTATTCTTAAAGAAAAGCCAGGGGGCAGGAGGGCACATCTAGGAACAGACCTTAGATGTACCCTTGACGTCTTAGCCTTCTCTTCTAACATGGTGCCCATGATGGCAAAGCACTTGCCCCACAGGAAATGTGTTCAGTGACAACCTTAAGGGTGTGTCTTAACTTCAGTCTCATCCACTAGATAGGACCCCAAGGAGGCAGGGACATGTCTGTCCAATCGCCACCTCATGCTCAGTGGCTGGCCATGACTGGCACAGGACAGGTTCTCCACAGTCACCTGAATGAATGAGCAGATTCGCTCACGTGTGAAGGTGGTGATGGTCTTAAGGGGACGTGTTCCATCAATGGCTGCTCTGTGGTCTGAGGACCTGGGGCTCAAATAACTTGAGAGGAAGCTGCGGCCCGTGGGCAGGATCTGTGGAGTAGGTGGAGGGCAGTGGTCAGTGGCTGCACCTTGAGGCTGCAGTCAAGAAATGGACTCATCACAGGCAGCCAGGGTCACAGACGCACGGGGATTTGCAGCCTCCAGAGCCCAGGACAAGACGCCACTAGCTTATTGTCTTCGAATGAGTTTGGCTTAGCGGGACGCAGTGGTGCACACCTGTAATCCCTGCAGCTCGGGAGGCTGAGGCAGGAGGATCGCAGGTTCAAAGCCAGCCTCAGCAAGTTAGTGAGGCTTTAAGCATCCTGATAGGAACTTGTTTCTCAAAATTTAAAAAAATAAATAAAAAGGGCCGGGGATGTGGTTCAGTGGAGGAGCACCCCTGGGTTCAGTCCCTGGTACCACAAAAAAAAAAAAAAAAGAGAGAGAGAGACAGAGAGAGAGAGAGAGAGAGAGAGAGAGAGAATGAGTTGGCCTTTCCCCAGCCCCACCCTGTGTGATGGACGGTCTGTGGTTTCTGCAGTTCCTGGTGGACATTTATGGTTTCCTGCCATGATCAGGAGGGGCCCCCACATCTCCATGGTTCAGCCCCGGCTGTGCCTATGGGGAGGTCAAGGCTCAGCTGCCTCCTGATCACACAAGTGTGGCCGAGACGGGTCACACCTGGTCTCCTGTGTAAGTTCCCCTGGCCACCTGGGAAGTTATTGACCTAAGAGAGCCCCGGCAGACACCCCTTAAAGTCATGCAGCTTGTCTTTGGGGACAAGTTGACATCACAGCCAAAGACTCATCAGCCAACCAGTCAGTAAACAAGCTAAGGCCAGGTGCAGAGCCCTTCCCCATGGCCACGCAGAGCGCTCCTGGGGGTCCGTCCACGTCTAGGCCCACAGACTGCCTACACCCCTCCTTCCCTGCATTTAAAATATCTTCTAAAAATGTTGGGCAAACTCTACTTTTGAGTAGGTTTTAGATTGACAAGGAAAGTCATGGGAACGGTACGGACAGTTCCGGCACGCCACCCCCGTGCAGTGTCCTTAACTCTGCTCTGGTTCTTAGTCACAGTCAACCAGCGTGGACGCATCGTCGGTCACTGAGGTCTGGCATCATTCAGATTTCCTTGGGTTTTACCCCGTGTCCTTTCTCTGTCCCAGGATCCAACATTATGCCCAGTCCCCTGGTCCTCCGTGGGCTCCTCCTGGCTGGGACGGGTTCGCAGTTGTCCCTTGTTGTTCGCGACCCTGACAGATCTGGGGAGTGCTGGTAGGTTTTACGGAGTGTCCCTCACGGTGCCGTTGGTGTTCTCCTGGGTGGACCTGATGGTGGGCTTGGGCAAGATGTCACAGAGGCTCAGATGCCATTGATGTGATGTCAAACCAGGGCCACGTGCTGTCACTGTGCCTGGTCATGGTTGACATTGACCTTGACCACTTGGTCTGAAAGGTGGGAGCAGACCCGTCCTGGGGCCCCCAGAGGGAGGCAGCCTGCCCACCCCCTGACTCGGACCCCCTTCCCCGGAGAACTAAAGACTGTGATGGGTGCGGTTCTCAGCCACTAAACCTACAGCACCCCGGGGTCACCCACAGGATGCCAGGACCAGGTTAGGATGGTGGAGACAGGGGGAGAAGGGGTGGGTGACCAAACTGGTCAGCGGACTAGACAGGCTAAGGACGCAATAGGGGTCTCGGGATAGTCCCAGGTTTCTGGGGATGTTGATCCCGTTCATTTGGCCTGAGAACCACCAACCTGTGCAGGACGCCAAGAGTCCAGGCCCGGGAGCATCTCTCCCCCATGGGCCTTTCCCTGGGTGAGACGTAGTTCCCTTGGGGACCAGCCGCGACTTCTCAGAGCCTGGAGGTCACCCCGCTGTGGCAGGAGCTGGCCAGACACCCCTGGTTGACTCAGTCCCCAGGCACAGTCCTGGTGGGGTCCAGGGACCCCCGGATTGTACTTGCAGGGACGGAACAGGAGTCAGGAGACCAGAAGGGCTAATAATAACGTCCAATAACGCGCACGATTATGAAGGGCCCAGGAACACGGAGCCTCTGAATGGCCCGCTCCTCCCCACATGTGGTGGCCACATTTTCGGGGCAGGCCTGGGGACGTGGAGATCCATAAAATTCCATTTTCTTTTAATACCTTTTAATACCTTCTGATTTGCCAATGTCTTTGGGGAAGGCTATATTTAGTCGTATGTTTTAATAAAAGCCATTCATGAGGATATAAATAAACTTATGAAGCCAGCCAGGGCCGGTGGGCAGCCCTCATCTGACTTCTCATCCAAGGCTTATGCCTCGGAGCCACCCCCAAAAGGCATCCTGATAGGGCCACGGGCACAGAACCCCCCCACCCCACACCATGGTCATTTAATTAAAGACATCAATAAATAGAAATAGCTGTTGAATAAATGAACAGTCTCGAAACAAGGACCCCCCAAGTCATTTCCAGGGTGGAGGGTATGTTTTTAAATTTAAACAAAAATTTTAACTGACTCATGATAATTGTGCTTTTTGAGGGGGTCACCATCAGATAACTGGCTTAGGTACCACCTCAGACATTTATCATTTCTTGGTGTTGGGAACATGTAAAATCCTCTCTCTGGCTGTTTTGAAGTAGATACTTGTTGTCTAGCATGGGTTGTGGAGGGTGCGTTGTTGTATGTGTGAGTTTTAACTGAACAGACATCCACGGAGGTCAGAGGCAGGGTGAGGTCTGGCCTTCCCCAACCCTAATCCCCAGACTGATGATGTCACCTTATTTGGAAAAAGGGCTTTGCAGATGTAATTGAGGGTTTTTTTTTTTCTTTGGTACCAGGGATTTAACTCAGGGTCACTTGACCACTGAGCCCCATCCCCAGCCCTATTTCATATTTTATTTAGAGACAGGGTCTCACTGAGTTGCTCAGGGCCTCGCTTTGGTTGAGGCTGGCTTTGAACTCAAAATCCTCCTGCCTCAGCCTCCCAAGCCACTGGGATGACAGGCATGAGCCACTGCATCCAAACTAATTGAGGGTCTTGAGATGAGATCGTCCTGGATTTAAAATATCCTCAGCCCAGTGGCAGGTGTGTCATCAGAGGTGAGGAGGGACGTAGGGTGGACTCAGACATCAGAGAGGAGGGGCCACAAGAAGACAGACACAGGGCCTGGAGCCATGCAGTCACAAGCCAAGGAGCCCTGCAGTCCCAGACGCTGGAAGAGGCAAGGGAGGGCCCTCCCCCTATAGCCTTCAGACAGCATAGCTGTGCCCACGGCATCATTTTGGGATTTCTGGCCTCCAGAACTGCCAGAGAACAATTTCTGTTATTTTAAGCTGTCCGGTTTCAGGTAATTTGTTACAGTAGCTCCAGGGAACCAGTGGGCCCCACAGTCCTTTCCCTTAAAGACACAGAGACGGTGTGGCTGCACATGGCTGTGTATGCTGTCTTTGGGGGCTTGGAGTGAAAAAAAAAATTAAATTACAAAAGTTTCTTAGTATGAAGGGTGTATCCCTCTAGCCACACACCTGCTTCCTGGTCCCCTCCCAAATTCACAGGGCAGAGTCCCACCTTCTAGAGCCCCTCGTGGCGACTCCATTTGGAGACTGGATGGTCAGGTTAAAATGTGCTCATTAGGACCACGTTAGCCACCATGGTGACGTGGCCACCATCCTGATGGGGCTTCTGTGAGCACGAGATGAGGCTGAGATGGGCGATGAACCCACCACCCAGGCCACACCAAAGGTCACCCAGAAAGGAGGGGAGGGGAGGGGCAGATGTCCCCTTGCCAGACGCAGGAGGATCCAACCTCTCAACCTCAACCCACCGAGAACTGTTCCTAAGTGCACGGGGGCCCTAGCTCACAGGAACAGGGGGAACAGGGGGGGACTGCACCCCATGCTCCTCTGTCCACCTGCGTGACAGCACTTGTCACACACTAGTTAGCACTTGGCTTCAAGGCCACCCTGGGTGCTGCTCACTCTCTAGTGGTCAGTCTCCGGAGCACTGACCTGCTCATCCACCCTGCTCTGCACCCACGAGCTACCTGTGTGCGCCTGGTGCTCCGACCATGTCTCTGGTCTCTGGCTGGCTCAACCTATGGGAAGCCTCAACAGGAAACAGGAAGTAGGAGGAAAACAGGACAGGGCAGGGGACTCCCATACCCTTCTGGGACTCCCATACCTCTGCTTCTGTCTTTGCACGACTGACTTCTTGTGTCTCTCATAGGGACACTTGTCACTAGATCAACGTTCAGTCCAATGACACAGGACCCTCTCATTTTGAGATCCTTCATCACATGGGCAAAGACTCTTCTTCCAAACAAGGTGACAGTCATAGGTGCCAGGGGCCAGGATGAGGAGGTATCTTTGGAAGGGACACCTTCTCCTGGTGCCTGCTGCAGCATTTTGCAAAGACAGATCTGCTCGGGCCCCTTGGGCACCTTGAGGTGGGAAGACCACATGGTCCCATCTGTACCCTGGAATCAGCTAAGTATGTTCCTGGTATCAATATCTGTGCGCTTATGCTATGGCAGATGCAGGAGCTCTGTGCATCTGGGACTCAGGGAGAAAGAGATGAGTTCAAGGACACTGCTTCTGAGCTGGTCTTGGAGAATGGGGACAGGGGTTGCTTCAGAAAGATACACAAATGGCCCAAAGTTCACAAATAGATGCTCAAGAACAGGAGTCAACAGGGACCTGCAAACCCAAACCACAGGGAGACGTGGCTTTATCCCCACTAAGATGGCCAGAATGGGTGGAGACCTAGTAAGAAGCCAGAAGAGATGGGGAAACGGGAACCTTCAAATGCCACTGATAGGGAGGTCACAGGGTGCACCTGCTGTGTGGCTCAGCGATGCCCCTCCCAGGAATACACCCTGAGAAACGAAGACACACTTGCACACAAACACTTGAAAGCTCATAGCAGTGTTATCCACAATAGCCACAGGTGGAAACAGCCCAGATGTCCATCAGCGGAGGACTGGGTGATGAAATGCTCTTTATCTGCCCATGAGATATTATCCAGCAGGCATCAGAGGGAAGCACCAACTCACCTTGCTCAGGATGAACCTCAAAAGCAGGATGCTAAATGAAGGAAGCCTGTCACAAACCTCTGCGGGGGGTTGTGCAGGATCTGCTCTACTTGGAGCACTAAGCAGGGGATGTGGTTTTGTGTCCAGTGTTGCCTGATTCCATTTGCATGAAATGTCCAGAGGGGGCAACTCTGGGGAGACAGAAAGTGGATCCATGGTTGCCAGGGCCTGGAGAGAGGAGAAATTGGCCAGTGACAACTCAGGGTGCAGGTTTCCTCTGGGGAGAGAGGATACAGACATATTAATATTGACAGTGATGGTGGTGGCTGCAAAACTTGGCATATATACTAGAGACCATTGAGTTGTACATGTTAAGTGGGTGAATTGTAGGAAGTGGATTGCACCTCGATAAAGCTGTCAACGACAATCACAACCAAATCTCCGATTTTCTGTGTAGTAGCTTCACTCCTCAGGTCCCCATGTCCTGCCTGCAAAATGGGACTGTTCCCAAAATGCACATTCTACCATTTTCCCTGCAGTGCTTAGTAAGGCTGTTTCTCCACCTCCCAAAAGGAGGCAGGGATCCCTAATCTAGCCCTCATTCTCAGGGCTGTCTTAGGAATCCATGGTAAAGTACAATAAGAAAGGGACACAAAATCACATCCCCTGCTTAGCGCTCCAAGTAGAGCAGATCCCCTGCAACCCCCAGCAGAGGTTGGAATCTGGCGCCACCTGCCGACAGGATCATGGCATTGCACTCTCCCAGAACTGCTTCAGAACCTGGGCCTGGGCAGAATGCAAGCGCTCAGGCCCGCCTCTTAGGGGTGTGACCTCCTCAGGCAGGTCAGGCTTTGGCCACGCCTACTTCCGGGTGGGCGGGCCAAGAGTGGGGCTACGTCACTTTTTCTGACTTGTTGAAGCTGGGGGCGCCCACCAGGGCAGCATGAAAGTTGTCATGGGCAGTCGCTGTCCAGAGGTGCTGGAATCAGAACAGAGGGACCTGGTGCCATGTCCGACTGATCGTAAAGAACCTCCCGAATGGGGTGAGGAGAGAGCCTGGTGTTGGGAATCTGAAAATGGGACCCTTTAAGCCCTTTATCCCTGCCTAGTACAGAACCCAGCCCGTGGTAGGCTCCTAGCGAAATTAGTGAGTGAAGAAGCGGGTGGATGGTTGTGGTGATGTTTCTGGCTGCGGGCTACCCAAGTGGGTCGTCGTTCCTGTTTCCTTGTCGTTTTTCTGGGATAGAGAGCACCCACACCACCGGTGTGGCCAGGAAAGCATGCCCCAAATACCAAGCCAGCCATTTGGATGGTGTGAGAGTGTCTTCTGAACTCCTGCCTCCATCCTCCGGTGTCTCTTTCCCTAGACAGAGAATGTTAGGAGCCCTTTCATTTTTATTGTGTGTGTGTGTGTGTGTGTGTGTGTGTGTGTGTTTTAGTTTTTTTTTTCTCTTTGTCATGTGGGAGGCGTTTATGCCACACAATTTAAAAAATCAAAACTGGACCGTGGTATGTAAAATGAGAAGCAAAGTCTTTCTGAGAATATCCATCTTCAAGTGGTTTGTTTTTAGAAGGACTCCCCAGAGGCTTTTCTACATACCCAGATACTTTGCTCACCCCTGTAGTTTATCACAGGGACTATCTGCTGATTCCCTCTACTATGAAAGATGAGGACTTTACATAATCGATTCTTCTATTCTTGTTTTTAACTATCCTGCTCTTTACCTGAAGTGGTATACTTTTAAGATATGTATTACTGATCCATCTATCAGCTCTTTGATGGTACCAGGGATTGAACTCAGGGGCACTGGACCACTGAACCCATCGCCAGCCCTATTTTGTATTTCATTTAGAGACAGGGTCCCACTGAGTTGCTTAGCGCCTCACTAAATTGCTGAGGCTAGCTTTGAACTCTGGATGCTCCTGCCTCAGCCTTCCATGCCACTGGGATTACAGGTGTGTGCTGGCTTTCAGCCATCCATCAGCTCTAAACAGTGTCTCCTGATGCTTCACTTAGTTGGATGAGAGTTTCAGCATGGCCACCCTTCTTTTCCCTCCTAGTTTCATTTTGCATCTCAGTGTGGCTTCCTTTCCCATTGTTTATCTTTTTATTCTAATTTGTTACATGTGACAGCAGAATGCATTACAATTCATATTATACATATAGAGCCCAGTTTTTTACATCTCTGGTTGTATACAAAGTATATTCACATCATTGGTGTCTTCGTACCTGTATTTTATATAATGATGTGCATCACATTCCATCATCATTTCTAAGCCCATGCCCTCTCTCTCCCCCCACCGCATTGTCCTATCTAGAGTTCATCTAATCCTCCCATGATCCCCCTCCCTACTCCACTATGAATCAGCCGCCTTATATCAGAGAAAACATTCGGCATTTTTTTTTTTTTTGGTATTGGCTAACTTCACTTAGCATGATATTCTTCAACTCCATCCATATTCCTGTAAATGCCATGATTTTATTCTCTTTTATTGCTGGGTAATATTCCATTGTGTATATGTAACACATTTTCTTTATTTGTTCATCTATTTAAGGGCATCTAGGTTGGTTCCACAGTTTAGCTATTGTGAATCGTGCTGCTATAAACATTGATGTGGCTGTGTCCCTGTAGTATGCTATTTTTAAGTCCTTTGGGTATAGACCAAGGAGTGGGATAGCCGGGTCAAATAGTGGTTCCATTCCAAGTTTTCCAAGGAATGTCCACACTGCTTTCCATATTGGCTGCACCAATTTGCAGTTCCACCAGCAATGTATGAGTGTGCCTTTCGCCCCACATCCTCACCAACACTTATTGTTGTTTGTATTCTTAATAGCAGCCATTCTGACTGCAGTGAAATGAAGTCTTAGAGTAGTTTTGATTTGCATTTCTCTAATTGCTGGAGATGTATGAAAGAATTAACAACAAGCATTAACAATAATAATGAGCCCTCGGAGAGTTTATTGTGTGCTAGGCGCTGTTCAGATGTGTTAGGTGAAGTAATTCATTTACTCCTCACACAACCCTGCAAGTCTGCTTCTATACCCATTTTAAAAGTGAAGAAACCAGGGTACATCAAGGTAAAGTTATCGGCCTGAAGTCACTCACATGTGATAACTTACACAACAGTGACAGAATTGAGGAGTCTGTCTGGAATGAGCAGTTCTGACCACTGCACCTCCCGTCTCGCTTAGCATGATTGCGTGCCCTTGTCTTAATTATCTTCCAACAGATAAACATTGGGTCCTGAGTACTTCTGGGGTTGCTGACAGTGTAGACCGAAGTGGACAAGACTTGGTCCCTACTTTCATGGAGTTTGCAGGGGAAACAGATCAAGATGCAGAGATTGAAGTGTGAGCGGATGCTGCGGGAGCACAGGGGGCTTTGGTTACTGACCCACAGGGTCAGTGGGGCTGCGATCCTTCCGGAGGCTGCAGGGGAGAATCTGTTCCTTCACTTTTTCAGCTTCTGGAGGCTGCCTGCCCTGCTTGGCTCCAGGCCACACCCTTCAACTTCAGTCTGCAGAGTGCTGCAGAGCATCTTCCGGTTTCTCTCCCTCTGTTTACCTCATTACATCTCCTTCTCTGACTATGATCTTTCCGATTGCTTAGGACCTGGGTAATGCAGAGTCCTCTCCCCATCTCAGGGTTCCTAATCGAATCATGGAAAATCCCATGTGCCATATCTGGTGTGTGACCAGCGTCCGGGGGGCTAGGGTACTGGCATCCTTGGGGAGGCTATAAACAACAGAGCGTGCGTACTCCATCTGGTGCTCCTTCTGCCCAGCCTTTTGAAGTGGCTACTGGGCAGCGGCATGATGATAATTCTCCTTGGTCCTAACCTTGTAGCAGCCACACAGAGCACGACCCTCATGAGTCTCATTTCTTCACCAGTGAAGTGAGGAGGGCTTGCCTGAAGGCATAGCTCCAGTGTCAGAGCAGGGACTGTTGGGAGTCACCCGGGCTCCAAAGAACTTCCCCATCCCCCCCCCAGAAGAGCCATCCAGTGGTGAGCCCTGTTGGCTCACATGATCCTTACCCACCAATCAGACTAGCCCTGCTGGCTCACATGATCCTTACCCACCAATCAGAGTAGCCCTGCTGGCTCACATGATCCTTACCCACCAATCAGAATAGCCCTGCTGGCTCACATGATCCTTACCCACCAATCAGAATAGCCCTGCTGGCTCACATGATACTTACCCACCAATCAGAATAGCCCTGCTGGCTCACATGATACTTACCTTCCATTCATAAAGCACCCCATGCCAACTGTCAAACTCTTCAACCATTAAACTGTCATAACTGTCAAACCATCCCTGGCTCTATAAATATGCAGAGCTGTTCCTCAATAAATGGCATTTTCTCCAAAGACGAGCCTTGTTCATTCTTTCATTTTTGCGAAACACGGGAAGGGGAATTCCTCCCTGCTCGAGGGCCCCCTCTCTCAAGGCTTGCCGTCCTTGTCCTCTCTTTTGAGTGCTGCTGCTACTCGCACAACACCAGCTCTTCAGTAGGTGAGTTCCCCCATTGGGATCTACCTTCAGACGGGCTATGCAGGGGCTTTGACCGTGATCGCCCGGCAAACCTCTGACGCCCAATCTGGAGGAGAGAATGCACCCCACCACGACCTTTATGGTCATAATGGACTCTCTGGAACCCGGTTCATGAGCGGGAGGTCCTGAGGGGTAGAAGAACAGGCACTCCCCTCCCTCCCTCCCTCCCTCCCTCTCTCTCTCTTTCTCTTCTTCTCTCTCTCTCTCAATAACCACCCTTGTATGAGGGCCTCTTCTTCCCTCCCTGCAGACTCCCCCTTATTAAATTCTGCACACAAGATTGGCCTTACTATCAATTAGACAATCAAAGTCAATGGCCCCCAGGAGGATCCCTAGATCCCGCAATTCTCAGAGATCTGTTTAACTTCTGTGAAAGCTCGAAAAAGTGGAAGGAGATCCCCTATGTTGAGGCTTTTTCTCTTCTTCGTTCTCACCCTGACCTGACTGGCAGATGAACCCCCTCCCTACCCACCTCTTGCATCAGCTCCATCCAGCCTCTCAGGTGCTCCCCCTGACCTGGCCGATACCTTTAGTGCCCCCAAACTAGGTCCCGCTCCCTAGTCCCACAAACCATGGCCCCCTTAAGAGAGGTTGCTGGACCTGAGGGCATTATCCGGGTACATGTCCCATTCTCTATGAATGACCTCATGCAACTCAAGCAAAGGTTGGGCTCATTCACCACAGAAGAGAGTTTCAGTGGGCCCTCCAGGCTTATAGCCTCACTTATATGTTATTGGTTAATACTCTCCTTCTTGAGGAACGTACCAGAGTCTGGGAACTTGCCAGAGCCCATGCTGATGAAAGTCACTGAGTTAATCCCAATCACCCTCTGGGGCCACTTGCTGCCCCAGATCAAACTCCCGACTGGGATTATACACAAGCTGGCATACAGAGTAGGGACCGATTCTCTGCATATATTATTGCTGGGCTCAATTTCCAAAAATTACAAGAGACCCCATCGGAATTTCTGGATCGGCTTACGAAAGCCCTTTAGCAGTAACCTAGATCCCAAAACCCCAGATGGCCTCATGTCCTTATGACATATTTCCTCTCTCAGAGCTACCCTGACATCCGGGCCAAACTAAAAAAGCTTGAACAAGGCCCTGCCACCCCCGAGACTGAAATTTCAGATGCTTACCCAGGCCATGCAGGGTGCTTCCTTGGGTCACCGCCCATCACCGAAAACCCCCTTGGGTGCCTGCTTCAAGTGTGGCAAGGAAAGACATTGGGCCAGGGCATGCCCCGCACCACACACTCCACCTATTCCATGCCTTAAATGTCAACAAAAAGGTCCTTGGGCCTCTGACTATCCTAGATCCTGTAGGAGGCCTATGACCAGGGAACCCTCCGACTTTCTGGGCATGGCAATTGAAGACTGACGGAGCCTTGGGTCCTTGTCCCTGGCTGTTATGATCAATAGACAGGAACCCAGGGTGCGGATTCAGGTGGATAGGTGCAAGGTTGCCTTTCTCCTTGACACCGGGGCTACCTTCTCAGTCCTGACAGTATTC
The DNA here is from genome assembly GCF_048772815.1 of Callospermophilus lateralis. NCBI lineage: Eukaryota > Metazoa > Chordata > Mammalia > Rodentia > Sciuridae > Callospermophilus > Callospermophilus lateralis. The sequence continues at coordinate 152,161,326 of NC_135305.1, read as the reverse complement.
TGGGGGCAAACAGTGCCGTCCACCTCTCCTATTGTCGGGGTAGGAGGAAAGAGGAAAGACCATCTATCCAAGAAAGACTCCCCTATTACTCTGTTCCATAGACAACTTCCCATTCTCTCAGACGTTCCTAGTTATGCCCCAATGTCCAGTTCCTTTGCTTGGCTGAGATATTCTCTCTAAATTCAATACAACAATCAACATCCAGGCTCCTGGCATCAGTCAGGCCCCAGAATTGGCCTGTTCATCTTTTCTGGCCCTTTTGGCAGAAGACTGGCCATTCTGCTCCACTTGTGAGGCTGACGTGAAATACCATACTAACCTGGTTGACCAAATTGTATGGGATACCACACCCCCTCCACCATTTCCTGCCCACCAGTTAACGTTCATCTCAAAGATCCTAACACCTTCCCCAGTAAGGCTCAGTACCCCCTGTCCACACAAGGTCTTCTAGGCCTACAACCTATTATTCAGGACCTTCTTAGCAAGGGGTACCTCTGTCCTGCTCATTCCCCTTACAATACTCCCATACCAGCGGTAAAAAAGCCCAACGGGTCCTATCACTTAGTTCAGGACCTACAACTCATCAACACCTCTGTTAGGCCCTTACACCCTGCTGTCTCAGATCCCCCATGCTGCCACCCACTTCTCAGTCATAGATTTAAATGATGCTTTCTTCTCCATTCCCCTTGCCCCTGAATCACAAGATCTTTTTGCCTTTACCTGGACAGATCCCACCACCAGATATTCTTGACAACTAACCTGGACTGTCTTTCCTCAGGGATTTCGAGATAGTCCACACCTCTCTGGACAAACCTTGGCCTCCGACCTCCAATCTTTTCACCCCCAGTGCCCCGAATCCATCTTCTTGCAATATCATCCGGCAAATCTCTTTGCCCACCTGCGGGGAGGAAAGCACCCCACCACAGCCTTTAAGGCTACGGTGGCCCTCAGGGACTCCTTCCTTGGGCTGATTCCTAAAGTCCTAGTCCTCTCACCTTTAAGACTCGGCCACTAGAGAGACGCTTACCCTCCCCTTCCTCTCTCTTGCCCTGCCTCTCTCCTCTTTCTGGCCCTGGGAGTATTTAGTCTCTCCAGGAGGGGTTCCGAAAAGCCTTGGCCAAGGTCTCTCATGGCTCCAGCTCCATCCAGGACGAGAGCTTCGACTGTCAGGATTCGGTGACGACCAATCTCTGCAGCTCAAACCTGTCACTTAGGCACTCCTGATTTTTTGGCTCTAATGGGGATGCCCGTTTTGCCAATAAATCCGTTTCCTCCTTCCCTGTGTCCTCTTCCCTCCTCCTTAAATGGGTAATATGTCCTCTCTGCCGGTCGACTCTCCCCTACGGTGTCTCTTGGATCAAATATAGCACCCAGGCCTGGTCCACTCATCCCTTAGACAACCAAAGTAGATGGCCCCTTTTTGGGTCCCTGGATCCCTCTATTCTAATGGATCTCTATAATTACTGTGAGCATTCATGATTCTTCTAGCCCTTCCAAAGGGCGCTCAACAGATGACACAGTTCTCCTACTTTCTTGGCCTTAAAGGGATATTGGGCCTCTCCACAAAATGCCCAAATAGCATGTAAAGAGGTCACATATCACTCAAGGGAAAAAGGCCATTACAGTAGACAGAAAACAGCTTATTGTATCTATATTTACACCAAAGACCAAAGATGACAGTCACCTCCTCCTTCCAGGGTTCTATCCCTCCTTGTCTCTCCTTGAAAATCCTTCCATCTCTTTTCAGTCCTGCTCTCCATTAAACCCTGCCTCCCTCCTCCCATCTTCTCCCTCACATGAAGGGGTTAAAGTGGTGGGGTATGCTGTCATTTCCCTCTCATCCATCACAGAGGCAAAACCTCTCCCACCCAATACCACCAACCAACAAGCTGAACTCATAGCTGCCACAGGGCCTGCGAGCTAGCAGAGGGAAAACCCTCTCCCTATATACAGATCTCCCATGCAGCCATTTGGAAGAAAGGGGGCTATTGATCACCAGAGGGACAGCAGTCATTAATTCCACACTTATTTCGGGCCTCCTACGAGCCTCCAAGCTGCCTTCCCAACTGGGAATAATCCATTGCAAGGCCCACCAAACTGACTCCTCCCTTACTACTATGGGAATTCCAAGGCCAGTCAAGTGGCTCCATCAGCCAACCTACAGAGCTTTACCTCCTCTCCACTACTCTTCCTTACCACCAGGGATCGGCCCAATGATCCCCAACAACTCTTCCAGTTTCTTCACTCTCTATTCCATTATAGTCCACAGAGTCTCACTACTTTCTTTCACTCCTTTTTCACCCTTTCCCCACGCGATAAGACCTCCTACAACAGATCACTTCCGCTAGTCAGATCTGCCAGAAAACCAATACCAATACTCCATTATAACCTAAACCTTTCCCTTCTCATCAGGCCCACAGTCATATACTTTTTCGGGATGAGTTGAAGCCTTTCCCACTTCTAACAAGCGGGCCTCTACGGTAGTTGATCTGTTGCTTACTCACATAATCCCCTGTTTCGGAATACCCACATCTATCCAATCAGACAATGGCCCAAAATTCACCTCGCAGATAACTCAGGGACTGGCTCATGCGCTATTACTCCCTTGGCATTTCCATTGCCCTTACCGCCCCCAGGCTTCTGGAAAATTTGAAAGAACCAATGAGTCCCTTAAAGAGACCCTCACCAAGCTCACCATGGAATTAAGCCTGGACTGGGTAAAGGTGCTCCCCTTGGCTTTATTGTGATTAGGGCCTTACCAAAGAAGCCTTCTAATCTCACCTTTCAAAGTCACGTATGGCAGTCCCCTCATTCCTCCTGGATTCCCTACAGAACCCCTACCCTCCGAAACCTATGCCCTGCCCCTCCTCTTCCATCTGTGCTCTGAACTCTGGCACTACAAGACTGACTCCTTCCCGACCCTAGTGTCTCTCAAAACCCTACCTCCTTAACACTTTTTTACTATTGTTTACTATTGCCCACCAGGGGAAAAGCCCCCTTTAAAACCAGAATGGAAGGGCCCTGCTCAGGTGATTATGTGCACTCCCTTGGCGGCCAACTCAAGCTGTCTAATAACCAACTTTCCCCATGGATTCACATGTCCAGGCTTAAGCCCGGTGCTCCTACACCTTCTTCAGAAGAGCCAAGGATCATCACCTGTTATTAAGTACTCTTGTCATCCCTTCCCATAGATCAATTCAAGCTCTGCTTCTCCTATGTCTCCATTCTTAGCCCAATACCTAATGCTCCCCCTCATTTCTGGCCCTTCTTGGGTCCTCTCTTCGCCCTATGTTTGGAGATTCAAAGCAGGTGACCCTAAGGGCCCCCTCCAGCCAGACTCTCTTCTCCTCCTTACCACAGAACCCCACACACACACTTGCTTGGATCTGGCCGGTAGTGGGACCATTGTGTGTTGTCCTTCTGACAAACCACTTAGGTGTCCGGAGCATGGTGACCCCTGAGTAAGTGTGACCTACCTTTATCATATGAGAGCACTTTACCAGTTGCCTTCTGGGCCTAAGGAGGAACATGGGTGTTTTGTTTACCCTCCCAGTTTTGTAAGAATTTCAAGTATCAGTATTTAAAGTTGAGGTGTTTCGCATTCAACCTGGAGAGATCTGACTGCTGTCAAAGGAAAATCTGGTAACAATGGGCCACCGTCCTCCCTTGGCCACCTTCGTTCAGAGCTTGGGAGAAGGTGCCTTCTTTATTACAAAGCCCGTGCTTTCTTGGTGTGACTGGGGAAAGCTGGGAACAGTGATAAGTGAGAGAAGCAAGCTGGTTTGGAAAGCTGGGATATTTCGAGAAAGGTAAAGAGAGAAGCAAGCTGGTTTCAGAGACACCCAGTTAGGAGAGAGTTTGAAAAGCAGCCTTAATAGAGAGGGGATGGAGCTAGATTGGACTAGAAATGAAGAGTAGAATTGAGGGTGTTAGGTGCAGGACAGGCTGGTCTGCAGGGCATGCCAAACAAAGTTACCTGCAGGATGACCTGGCTTCTCAAGCCCTCTGTCTGGTTCTTTATCACCTGTTTGCTTCAAGCCCAAATGCCCAAGTCCCCGTTCAAGGCTGAACACTTAATCCCCCTTGTGCCAACAAGGCAGCTTGTAGACCCAGAGACCCCATTAGATTTGGGCTATAAAAACTCCCTGTGCCTGTTCCTTCCCTTTATCATAAAGTTCATTCAGACTCAGGTGGGTAAGAAATTTCTAATCAAGCTTTTAACCAGCTTCTCCTCAGGAATTACCAACTCCTGGCTACTGATGGTACCTCCAGTCCAGACCTATGCCTAATGGACTGACATCATCATGAATCTGTGATGGCAAGGAACCTTCCTTGATCTGGTTCCTGAAGTTAGACCAGTCCTCTCTGCCCACCCTGGGGAGGGGGGGTCCTTACTTTCCTCCTCTCTGATTCTCCCACAGCACCCCATCTCAGCAGGAAACAGCCAGAATGAGTCAACGCCCACTCTCATTTAATAACAAAGGTGTGTGGGGGGGAATGTTGGGAGTCGCTTGGGCTCCAAAGAACTTCCCCATCCCCCAAGAAGAGCCGTTCAATGGTGAGCCCTGCTGGCTCACATGATCCTTACCCACCAATCAGACTAGCCCTGCTGGCTCACATGATCCTTACCCACCAATCAGACTAGCCCTGTGGTTTACACAATCCTTATCCACCAATCAGACTAGCCCTGCTGGCTCACATGATCTTTACCCACCAATCAGAAAGCACCCCATGCCAACTGTCAAACCCTTCAACTGTTAAACTGTCATATCGGTCAAACCTTCCCTGGCTCTATAAATATGCAGAGCTTTTCCTCAATAAACGGGCATTTTCTCCTACGACGAGCCTTGTTCATTCTTTTAGGGACCTGGCTTGACTGGCACAGCACATTGCCACCTCCTCATCTCTGGTCGCCCTTAGAGTCCTGGAGCCCTGGGTTTCTAGCCATTTGTCGCTTTGCTCCTCCCACCTTCTGTTCCAGATGAAGGAGGAGGGGTTCAGGCACCTCTTCACCGCCATCAGCATGCTGACCGACTACAGCCTCAACTTCACCAAGGACGGCAAGTTCCGCAAGTTTGGCTTCATAGGCTTCAAGTTCAAGGAGGAGGCCCAGCTTGCTCTGAACCACTTCAACAAGAGCTTTATCGACATGTCCCGGATCACAGTGAGTGGACCCCTGCCTGCCTGTCCAGAGTGTCACCCGCTGCTCCACCTGTCAGCGACACTTGGGTCCCAAGGCTGTCCTTTTTCGGCCCTTTAGCCTTTGGCCTTCCTCAGCGGTTCCTGCTCTTCTGTGTGTAAGACTCTCCCGGGAGCCAGTCAGACTGCTGCTGGGCCTGCCCTGGGCCCTGGCTCAGTGGGGGAGTCACGCGGAAGAACAGGCCTTCTGTAGCCTCGGTGGCACCTGTGCTGCTGGCCAGGAGGGCACTTGAGCCACAGGTGTGTGTCCTTCACTGCCCGATGGCAGGCGCTCAGGAGCCACCGGTCCCTGTCTTCAGGAGCGCTGGCAGACGCAGGTGCTGAGTTCAGGATGGTCACTGGGTCAGGGACCCTGGGACAACTGAGCAGGACCCACCCTGGCCAGGGAGGGGTCAGGAAAGTTTCCTGGAAGAGGAGGTCCCACAAGGGTCACCCACAGGTGTTTACTGACATGATAAAACGTCCCCAGCCTTTTGCTGAGAAGGGAAAAGCCAAGATGGAGCAGCATAGAGCCCAAGGCAGTGCACGGCCTCACCTTTTGCTCTGTGTGGTATGGGCGTGGTGGCCTGTGGGGTCACCAGGTGCTGTTGGTTCATCTTTGGTGACAGGAGTTGGAGTCACAGCCTTTTGACCTTCATCATAGACTTAAGGGACTGCTGTGGAAGTCCATGCAGCCAGGATGTGACCAAATGGCAGGCTCTTTCTTTGGGGAGGGTTGTGGGTGACCAGGGCGTCCTTACCTGTCTGGGAGTTGTCACTCCGGGCTCCCAGCAGGACCGGCCCTCACCAGGGTCACCTCTGAGAGTGTGTTGGAGGCTTTGGTCTGGAGAGGTCTGGCTCAGGCTTCATCCTCAGCACACTCCTGGCCCCAGGGCCACCCGTCTCCTGTTACCTGGGAGGTTCTCCCAGACCAGCGGAGCTTGTCTATTGGTCACCAGTGATCCCAGGAGCAGGGGCGTTGTTGGGAGTCTCCCTGAGAACTCCCCGGGTCTTTCAGACATGGCGGAGGGTAAATTACCAGTGGGCGGCTAGAACTCCCTGGCCTTTCAGATAAGGAGCCCCTAATGGAGCATGGCGGAGGGCAAATTGCCAGTGGGCGGATAACAAGTTGTTTTGAAAACCTTCTAATTGGCCCTCCCATCTTCTGTGATCGTGGACAGCTCGTGCCCCCCATGAATCTTATGCAGGGCAGACGTGCGTGCACCTTAGGTGATGACCTGACCTTTACTATGATTGGCCCCCCGGGAGCGTCCTGGTTTAAGATAACTGACTCTCACTTTCTATATATGCTAGCACCAGCTTGCAGTAAAGTGCTTCATCTTTGTCACTGCTATCTATGTGTGTGTGCATTTTAATCTCTGACAAGAACCTTGGTCTTTCAGACGTCCCCTGCACCCACCCTTGCTGATCACTGGCCTACATCATCTCATTCTGTCCTCAGAGCCACCATTTGGCATGGATGGTCCTGAGTCCCCAGTCTCTGTCCCTGAGGGCCTGGGTCATCTGGGGCAAGTTGCTTCACATCTCTGTGCTCCAGTTTTCTGGTCTTGAATTGGGGAGAGCTGTGGCTTCACTGCCCGCTGTCAGGAGGCTCAGCGTGTCCACAATCCTCACAGAGCACTCGGGTACTGCGTGGAACTCCCCAGTAGACGGTAGCTAGTGTAGTGACATCACGGAGCACAAAGCCAAGGCAGGTTGGTAGTGCTCTGCTTCTGCTCTTCTAGTGGCAGCTGCCTGTCTGTAAAGCCCAGGTTCCCAGGTGCTGAAGGGCAGGACCCTCAGGACTGTGGCTATCACAGCAGGTGTGACAATCGCCCTTTCTCATGCAGGTGGAATTCTGCAAGTCCTTCGGGGATCCAAGAAAGCCCTGAGCCTGGAGCAAACATGCCCAGAGACCAAGGCAGCCCGAGCAGCCCTCACAAGGCTCCATTCCCCCAGAAATTAAGAAGGTATGCAGGTGACCGCGCCAGCACCAGGCCTGTGTGGGCAGGCGGTGGCTCTGGAGGTGTCTGCAGTTCCATCTGCCCTCCCCCTCCCGTGTGGCCCTCATCCTCTGCCTCTGTTTTTAGGATGACAAGAAGAAAAAGACTCCACGTTAAAACGGAGCAGGTGAGTCTGTCCTGTTGACCGAGAGGGCAGGGGCAGCCGGTTGGAGGGGTGCAGGCTGGTTCAGAAAGCAGAGCCCACACCTCGAGTCCTGCCATGTCCCTGTGGACTCGGGGTCCACCAGAGATGGGGAGGATGCTCGCCCTACTGGGAGTTCAGAGGGCCGAGCCCTACTGAGTCCCCTCTGCCTCTTCTCCTGTGTCCCTGCTGCTTGCCTCCGGTGCCCCCAGCTGAAGGAAGACACCAAGTTCCAGGAGTTCCTGTCAGTTCACCAGAAGCGGACACAGGTGGCCACTTGGGCAAATGATGCCCTGGACACTGAGTCCTCAGAAGGGAAGAGCAAGCCGACCAGTGACTACTTGAACTTTGACTCCGATTCTGGGCAGGAGAGTGAGAAGGAAGCCGCTGAGGAGGAGTCGGGAGGTGAGGCTTGGGTGCTGTGCCTGTGCACCTGTGTCCCTCAGCTGCAGCCCTGTGGCCCAGCAACACCTGCTGGCAGGCACTGGCTGCCCCTCCCTCAGACATCAGGCCTGGGGCTGTCCACACATGGCTTGGGAGCTTTCTAGTAGGGGGATGAGGTCACCTGCAGACAGGTCTGCCATGACTAGTCCTGGTCAGGTGCTTGTCAGTCGGGAGTGTTCACCGAGTGCATGCTGCGTGCTGGGCTCTGGGGATATAGTGCTGAGCTGTAGACAGGAATCCTTCCCCATGGCGCTGTCAGCTGTCATTGTGGTGAGAGGAGAGCAGTAAACAGATGAGCACCCAGGGACACGTCATGGCGTCACAGCCGCTAAGGAGAGGAAGCAGGAGAGCTTGGGAGGGAGTTGCCGGGGAAGGCCTTGTCAGGTGAGTGAGCCTTTGTCCTCTCAGGCTCAGCGTGCTGGGGCAGCTGATGGCCAGTGACCAGCTGCATTATGGGGTGGCAGCTCTGGTTGGGTTTGGTCAGGCTGGCTGAGGGCAGAGGATGTGAACGTAGCGTCACCTGTGCACCTGGCAGGGTTTCTGTGCTAAGCTGCGATCTGGAGGATTTGTGGGACGTGGTGGGACACATAGCTGGGGGCAGAGGGGGGTCGCAGACCAGGGCACAGCATCACAGGGGCTCAGGATAGGGGAGCGCATGACTGCAGGGCAGACTGGCTCTGGGCACTGGAGCAGGGAGAGTGGGGCCCAAGGAGCTCACAGAGACCTGGAGCGGAGGGGCTGGGGCTCCATCCTCAGTGTCCAGAACTCACAAGTGGGGGTGTGAGGCTAGAAGGACAGTTGTGACAGCTGAGCAGGCACACTCCTCCCCCCCGGCTGTCTCTATAGCACCCCTCAAGAGCCAGCATATCACCAGGTGTCCCCTGTGAGCTGTTCACACCTGTGTGCTTCCCACAGGGTAGCAGATAGCAGGTGAGGAAGCCAGGGGCCCAGCACTAGAGCTGGGCTGGGGTGAGGTCCTAATGTTTGGGGTGTTTGCTGCCTAAGTAGATGATCGAGCGTGGCTCCCACCGGGGTTATGTGGGTGGCCCTGTGAGATGATGGGTGGGTGCCGTAAAGTGTTCACTGAAGAAATGGTTCTGCTGTGTAAGTGCTTTCTGTGGCACTTGAAGCTCCTTAGTGTACATGACACAATTGGGAAGGTAACTGATGACCTGACCGGGAGGGGCCGTCCAGGGGAGAGCCTGGCAGGCGGCAGGGAGTCATGGAGCTGTGTGTGTGGCACGGGAGCTTCGCCCTCTCGCGGTGCCCATCAGAGGGTTTATTGGGGCAGTGGGCACCAGGACCCTGGTTGTGGTGAGTGTGGCCTCAGGCCACCCCCCAGGTTTCCAGCCCTGTGCTGCAGGAGTCTCTGGCTGCTCAGGAGGGTGACCTCCTCCCCGCCCCCTGCCCTCTCAGCAGAGCAAGGCCTGGAAGCTAAGGCGGCTGCCCAATGGGGGCTGTTGGACATGGAGTACCTGAATCCAAGGTGGTGGCTGCGGAGTCCTCTTCCTCAGAGGAGGAGGAAAGCGAGGACAAAGCTGTGACAGAGGCAGCGAGGAAGAGGAGTCCCCTGCTGCCCCGGACCAGCCAGAGCAAGGGAGCCCAGGGACCCTGCCTGGGAGGGGGAGGCCTCAGGAGCCTGGAGCCTAGGTACATGCCTGCAGGAGGGACAGAGGGGGTTGTGTGCCTGTCTGGGGGTGTGGCCCCACGGCTGGGGGTGTGACATGGAGGAAAGCCCAGCAACCCGCCATGCACTCCCGGGCTCATTGCCTGCTAGAAGGGAGGGGTGGCCTGCCGGGGCTCTGGGCACGAGTGAGGTGGTGACGGCTGAGTTACTTGGTGTCCAGTCACAAGGCAGGCAGGTGTGGGTGGGCTCCTCGTTTATGGACAAGCCTGCTGTCACTGGATGCCATCACAGTCACTCAGCAGGCATTCTCCTGCCTCCAATTTATAGGTAAGAAAACTGAAGCCCAGAGAAGGGAAGTGACAGGTCAGGCCCCAGGCCCGGGTCTGTCAGGCTATGAAGTTGAGATTGTAAAGGTGGACGCGACTCCCACCTGGAGCCCTGTCCTCCGGACACAGGGCCTGCGTCCCAGTTCCTTCCTTGGAAGCTCCAACAAGAAGAAGGGGCTCCGTCTGCTGCCTCCTCTTCCCCTTGCTCTTCTCCATCCTCCTTTCTAATGCCCACCCTGTCCCTGTCCAGGGAGGTCAGAGGGCGAAGGGTTCAGCTCTCAGCTCTGACCCTGTGTGACTGCTGGGCCCGAGGGTGCTGCAGCTCCACAGGCCTCTCTGATCCTCATCCGGAAGGGACCTCCTCGCAGCACCTGTGTGTCACCAGGCAAGCAGACATCAGTGGTAGCCAGGTCTCTGCCCTGGGGCTCCTCCCATCTCCCCTGGCCTTTGATGGCCTGGGGCACTGCTTGCCTGGCCATGGTGCCCTGAGCCCTGGCTACCGCCCTCAGAGGCAAATGGAGACCCCGCAGCCGCCACCTCCACCTGTGCCTGCACCCTGAGCCCGTGGCAGGCACAGATGCGGCACTCTCGTGCTACCCCGTAGCCTCCACTCCTAGAGCTGCCATGTCCCAGTCTGTCCCCTGCCACCACTGCCCCAGGGAATCCACTGTGGTGGTTTCTCTTTGTTCAGACAGAGAAACCAGCAAAGCAGAAGGAACCCACCACGGCCCACACTGTGAACCAGTGTCACAGAGGTAGGTGCTCTGAGGGCAGGAAGATCACCTGCGGGCACAGACGGGGGTGGGGTGGGGTGGGGTGGGGTGGGGTGGGGGGGTGGGAGGGGAGCTTCTGTTGCCTGAGGCCTTTAGTATCTTAGGGTCCAGAGCAAGAGGAATATGAGGCCCAGAGGGCTGACAGATGACTTCAGGGAAGGAAACCAGATGGCTGTCTACAACTAAAAAAAAAGGGCTGGGGCCTGGGAAGGCCGAGTGGTCAGTGTGGTCTCTGTTGGGAGCCCTCACCCTGCTGCCGTAGGGGCAGCCATCTCAGACACAGGTTAGGGTGTAGATATTGCTGCAGTCTGGCTCAACACTATTTCCAGAAACAGGCCACAGGCCAGACAGAGCACGCACTGCAGCTAGCCTGTCTAGGTCTGCGCCAGCAGAGGACCTTGCTTTATTTCCCTCCTGTGACAGTCAGAGAAGCTCACCAGAGGAAATTCTAAAGGACACAGCTACGTGACTAGAATGTGAAAGTCACCTACAACTGGGACGACCATGTGGGTTACAGTCCACACTGAGCTGAAAGCTGGAGTGTAGCCAGATGGGGTGCCAGGGTGTAATACAATTACTGAAGGTCAAAGGACTAGAGCTGGAGGTGCCAACTGTCCTTGGCACAGTGGGCAACCCTGCTCAGCATTCCTGTGTCGCATCCAGTGGCAACCACTGATACTTTGGGACATGCCTTCTTAGATGCTTTTTCCGGTGCACTGACACTGGTCTGGTTTCTCATTCCCATTTTGGTTTGCAGTGTCCCTGCAGCAGGACCGCACTTGCTGCCCACCACTGCCTTGTTGTGTAGTCTTCCTTCCTCAGGAGACGCCTTGTTACACTTTCCTGATCTCATAAAGTGGACATGGGAGCTACTTATAATTTATGCTGTTAGAAATACTGAAGCAATTCCTTGTGATTAGGGGTCAGTTTTTTTGGGGGGGGTACCAGTATTGAACCCCAAGGCATGTAACTAATGAGCCACATCCTCACACCGTTTTATGTTTTGAGACAGGGTCTCACTAAGTCGCTGAGGCTGGCTTTGAACTTGTGATCCTCCTACCTCATCCTCCAGAGCCACTGGGATTACTGGCCTGCCCACTGTGCCTGGCCTAGTTAACTTTTTTTGAAGAAAAAATGAACCCCTGCCCTACTCCTCCTGATGAAATCAGGTTCAGATACATCAAGGATTTGAGCTGAAAAAGTTTCTTTCTAAGCAATTTGTAAAGTTTTGTGGGAAAAAAGAAAAAAAAAAATGGGTTGATTACCTACCCACCAGCCCAAAGCTCTGGAAGCCAGCAGCTGTCATGAAGTCACAGTGGTTCATAGCCTAACAGAGAGTCTAGTTTCTGTAACTTACAGAGATTTTTATGAAGGATTTATGACCCAACAGAAAAACAAAACAAAGAACAAAAGGTTTTCAAAGAACAAGAACTGGGGTGGCCAGTGCACATGTTTGGATTCTGTCATGATTATCAAAAAGCAAAATCAAAACTGGAGTTCACATTTTTCACTTTCCAAAATGGTACGCATCGTTCATATTTGGCAATAAACATTTTCTTGTCTTTTAGAGGGCCGCGTGGAGCTGCCCGGCAACATTACGGACATCCAGGCCTTTGAGGAGCTGGTGCCTGGCCAGGGCTTTGCCCCCAGGTGAATCCCGGCACATCAGAGCCTGGATACCGGAACGTTCTTGCAGTCTTCCTGTTATTAGTTATAACTCAACGTGTTGATTTGCAGTCATTGATAAGAACAAAACCCAAATCAACCCTGAAGCTCCATTTCTGGGGAAGTGATGTGTCCTAGGTTCTCGGAGGGGAGTGGTCTGCCCCTGCGCAACATCTGGCCGTGGTCAGAGGTGCTCTTGATGGTGACATCTGTAGGGGGGCTGCTAGCCTCTAGTGGGCAGAGACCAGGTGTGCTGCCTGAGCCCTGCCACACACAGGACAGCCCCTACAGCAAAGAGTCACTAGCCCAAAATGTCACCAGTGCCAGGTTAAACCTGGGTTAACTCACGGGAACACGTGAAAATGGTGTAAGATGACGTATCACAGAAAGGAACATGATGACAGGGAAGACCCCCAAGGTGCCATGGCCAGTGGAAAAGGCCAGGTGTGGAGCAGGACATGGCTTCATCCCCAGAGGAACCTAGCTGTGTGTGACCCACCATGCTGGCTTTCCTCTGGGCAGGGGAAGGTTTGGAAAGAATCTAGTAATTACAAACTTGGATGCAGTAACGTGAAAGCTCAGAACTTGGCTGGGCTTTTTCCACTGACCTGGAGCGCCCAGATGTGTCCTTCTGTCCTTCTGTCACTTTGTAGGGCAAGCTACATCAGGGCGGGGCCTCAAGGGCTTCCCCCAGTGCCCAGTTGGGAAATGGATCTGCGGCTTTTGATTTGCAGAAGGAGCCAGGAAGAGTGAGCTGGCCTCGGAATTAGGAACCAGTTTGGTTTCCTAATTTGTACTTTTTAGTATTTGTTATAATTTCACACCCTGAATGTTCACATATTTTTTAAAATGTGTTTAAATCTCACACATGTTCAAAGAAGGGAGTAGGTAAGAAGGAACTTTAGGGTTGTCACTGTGATTAACGTAGACAAATATCCCTGCTTTAAAGAGAAGTGAGGAAAGCCAAAAAAAAAAAAAAAAAAAATTCCTTAGGAACAAAAGACCAGATGTAATGCCTTAAAACGGTGCTGCTAATGTTACTATTTTATAATTACATTATTCGTTTCTTCTTCAGTTTTTTTCCCTTTTTTTTTTTTTTTTTTTTTTTACTTTATGGTGTGGGAGAGATGAGTGTGACTTAAAGGAAAGAGAAAAACCATGACCACTTCGTTATCTTTTCTAATCCAACACTTTGCTCCTTATCTCTTTATCTGGTTGCATGGTTTCTTGGGGAACTGATAAGAGACAAAACTTGTCTTTGCAGAAAAATGTTCTTTAATTCCTAGTGCCCCTGAAACCAGTGGCCATTTGAATAGTGAGAAATGCACACAGGAACAAGACAGGTAAGGCCTGGGAGCTGGGCAAATGTGCAAGGGAAAGCTGGCCACATGGTTGGGAAGGTCCCAAGGCAGCCTTGTCCCTTCTCCTCTTTGGCGTCCTCAGTTCTGTGGATGTGGCTAACTGGTCAAGACGCGGATCTGTGTCATCCTTGCCTCTGGCAGCCTGGTGTATAGTCTCAGAATTCTCTCCTCCACTGTTCTGGTAGGTTCCCCTGTTCTGTTCAGGTAGATGCCCGCAGGTCTGGGTTTGCTGGGCTAAGTCCATGGGCAGCTCTATGGGTGGGCAGTGCTCTACCTCTCTGCGCATGCGTGGTTTTGTCCCAGACCACATCTCCCCAGATGTCCGCTGGCAGAATAGCCACATCTCAGAGAACTATACTAAGGCTCTGTGGCCACTGGATGTCTGGACCCTGGGGTTGGGAGTGCCTTGGCAGGAAGAGGCCACCTGGGCAGAGTGGTCAGGTTTGGCTGAGCTGGCACCCAAGGAGAAAGGTGCTCCTGCGTCGGGGTGGTCCAGTGCCCTTGCTGTGTCGGGTCTCGTCCCTCCCCAGCTCTCCCGCCCAGCTCACCAGGCTGATCATTCAGGCAGCCATTATTGCTGGAGCTCAGCAGAGGGCAGTATGAGGGGCGGGGGACAGAGCCCCTGCCCAGGTTCACAGCCCAGCCAGCCACTTAGGAGCCCTGTGACCTAGGATAGGAACTAAGCATTCTTTCCTCGTCTACATAAGGGGTCAGACCTGTCGTGCAGTTAGGAGGGGTCAGGGTCAGCCCCGGATGGTGTGAGCACTGGGCACACTCAGAGAGCAGCTGAGGGTGTTGGTGCTGGTGGCAGGGCCACTGGTTCATGGCACCTCAGAGACCAGGCAGGAAGCCAGGAGGAAGGTACCTGCCTGGTTGGGGCTCAGGGACAGCATCTTGGAGGCCCTGGTGCTGGAGAGAGCCAGCACCTGAGCATGATGCTGTTGAGGGCAGCAAATGACCCAGGTGGAAGTGTGGGGGCGGGAGCTGGGCTGGGCCCTGGGGCTGCAGTAAGTGGGGGGAAGCCTGGGCCCAGTGGTGGCTCAGGGCTTAGGACAGCCTCGGGTTTAGAAAGGCAGGCTGGCCAGTGCAGGGAGGGCCGCTGGCAGCTGGAGGCATTGGAGGCTTTTGCTTGTGTGGGCTGGTGGGGGAGGCTGGGGGAGATTGTGGTGGTGTAGACGGGGTGCTGCTTGGTGGCTTCATGGGTCAAGGCCCAGTGAGGTTGAGGCTGTGGAGGCCTCCGCACCTGCTTGTTGCTGTGTAGTCCTGGCCTCTGGAGCTGCAGGCAGGGTTGTGTGGAGGTGACCCTCCAGTGCTGGGCTGGGTCACAGCGGCCATCGTGAGCATTTCTTCTCTGCAGAACATGGTCAGGGAAGGGGTGAGGCTGAGAGGAAGGCAGAAGGGGCCTGGTTTTTGCACCTTTACCCACAATGCCAGTTGGGTGCTGAGTGCTCCTCCAAAGGGTGGCCAGGTCGGGGGTCAGCCTGTGCCGCGGTGGCTCCCGCTTTCTGCACCTAGCCAGGTGCCCACGTCCTCTGACTCGGA
Source organism: Callospermophilus lateralis (assembly GCF_048772815.1). Lineage (NCBI taxonomy): Eukaryota > Metazoa > Chordata > Mammalia > Rodentia > Sciuridae > Callospermophilus > Callospermophilus lateralis. The sequence continues at coordinate 152,146,265 of NC_135305.1, read as the reverse complement.
GCATCGGCAGGGCAGGCAGTTACCTTGTCGTGGTCTCCTCTCAGGCTACGTCTTTGAGGATTTCAGTAGCGAAGAGGAGGTGAAGAGAGCCCTGAAGTGCAATTGGGAGTACCTGGGTAAGGAGGCGCGGCGCTGTGTCCCGGGCTCCCTGACTTTGAGATGGGGTCTTGGTAGGTCAATGAGGCTGGCCTTGATCCTCCTGCCCCAGCCTCCCAAGCCGCTGGGATTACATGCACAGCCCCAATGCCCGCAGAGCTGGGATTCTCACTCTCTCTCCAAGCACCGAGCTGGAGAGGTGGAGGTGTTTTCTTGGGCTTCCTTGGCTGCTGGGTGATGGGATCCACTGGCAGCACAGCCCCCAATACCTGCAGTGCTCCTCTGCCTGGGAAGGCTGTCCTTTCTCGCCTTCCATCCAAATGAGCTTCAGAGAGGAGGCCACAGCCAGGGCCCTTTGTTCTTGCCTTGGTCGTTACTTCTTAGACTGGGAAGTTGCAGGCCTGTAGTTGCTCTCGGCCACATTGGGCCGAGTCTGTGGGGAGGGGTGGCTCAAGGGGCACCGTCTGGAAGTGGTGCCCGAGCCCCTGTCTCTTGGGAGGCTGACCTGGACATGGAGCATCAGAGACAGCGTGACATCCACAGAGGTTCCACATGGGACCTGAAGGTCTGGCCATGCTGTCCTGCTCCCCAGGTCCTCCCACACAGGCTGGTGCCCTGGCCACACAACAGTGCTGCGCAGGACAGAAGAGGGATTGTCCATAGGCTCCAAGTGCCCATTTGGGAAGAGGAAGACCCACAGAGGGGACGCGGTCACACCCTGGTGTTCAGAGTGTCCACTGCAGACAGTGTCCTCTGAGTAGGACAGAGTCACAAACACTTCTGTGGCACTAAGTGTAGCCGGTGTTGAGTAGTAACCACACATTGACTCTTGGACCTTTGAGGCCACCCTGCGTTTGGAGACTGTGATGCCATGTACAGGCGAGAGGAGGAGTCCTGAGTGGGTGAGGTGACCGGCCCAGGGCAGGCTGCATGTGAAGCGGGATGGAGCCAAGTGCCCCTCCTCCCCCACTTAGTAGGCATGAGGGACTATGAAATGATGCCCTTGACCTTGGGCCTGGTGGCTGGCACAGCGCAGCTGTTCTGTGTTCATGTGACCGACCCTTTAGTGCCCGGCCCTTTCTCAACCTGAGGTCAGCCCCAGCTCCAGCTCCAGCAGGCTGACGCCTCCCCTGTCCTCAGGTCCCCTGTCGGAGGTCCACTACCCCATCGACAGCCTGACCAGGAAGCCCAGGGTTTCGCCTTTGTCACCTTTATGTTCCCTGAGCTCGCGGTGAAGGCCTACGTGGACGTGGACGAACAGGTGTTCCGGGTGAGGTGGCTTGTGGGCACTGGGTCACTGAGCCTGGCGACGGAGAAGGCCACGCAAGGCGCGTGTCCACGTTCTGGGTCCCAGGACCCACAGTGACCTGCCATGCAGTCGCCCCCAGTGAACTACTTGAAGGGACGACTGTGAGAGGGGAGCTTGCTGGGGCGTGTGGGTGGCCCTGAGGAACCAGGGAGCTGCTGCTCTCCCAGTGTCCCCCTGCAGTGTGCACAGGCCCAGGCCAGGCCATCTCTAGTGCTCCTCCATCCATCTGCTTATGGCATATTGGTCTCGCAAGCACTGGGCCAGACTGGCCCCTGCCGTGTGCAGCTAAAAGTGACACCTATGCTGGGTCCGCTGGGGGAGTCAGGGCCCGTGGGGTGCTCACAGAGGGGTACAATCCCCTTGGCGTGGCTGTGTCAGGTACCCCCAGCCTCAGCTGGATGGAGAGTGACCTCGTGGCTTTCTGCCTGCCGTCCCTGTCTCCCATCAGGGCTCAGTGCTGAGTCCAGCTGGCTTATGAGGAGGGGACACAATGGAGGGCGGGGCTCCGCTTACCTCCTGCTCTGTCCCCTCAGGGCAGGATGCTGCACGTGCTGCCGTCCACCATCAGGAAGGAAGCCAGTGAGGACACCGACGTCCCCGGCTCCTCCTACAAGAAGAAGAAGGCGTCCGAGGACAAAGCCCGCAGCTCCAGGTCCTTGTCCGCCCTGCGTGGCCTCTGCACCCGTCCAGGCTCTGCGGCCCGGGCCCTTTCCCTCTGTAGGGTGGGGCCTTCAGGGCCTCAGTGTCCCCGCTGCACATTGGGAGAGCGGGACTGTGCCAGCATAGGTTCTGAGGTGTCACCAAGGGCTGGGTCCCTGGCACAGGGCAGATGCCGACGCTTGTCAGGGCTTGGGTTTGCGGCCTCACTGTAGGCCGGGTGCTCGCCCAGGACAGGAGAGCTGGCAGGGGGCGGGGAAGGCCGGCGAGGCTCATGGCAGTTTTGGTGTCTGCGAGAGGCCCGTGTTGGTCCCAGCCTGACCCATTCTGTCTGCCCCTGCCCTCAGCTCCCACAACTGGAACACACTGTTCATGGGGCCCAATGCTGTGGCCGATGCCATCGTGCAGAAGTACAGTGCCACCAAGAGCCAAGTGTTCGACCACGTGAGTGAGCCCGAGTGTCTTGTGCGCGTTGAGTCCACAGACTTCCTTCCAAATGCTGTCCACCATCGCCCTCTGCTGGGGTCGATTCAAGCAAACCCCAGAGTGTTTTTCAGCCACTTGGCAAAGGACGTCCCTTGGTTCTGCCCATTAGCTGCTTTCTCCATTGTCCTTTACCCTCCCTCACGGCACTAGGGTCAGCGCTGTCCGTTGGAGGTAGAAGGCCAGCCCTGCGTGTAATTGTGAGCGTCCCAGTGGCCACGAGTGTACAAAGAAACTGGCAAAACTAGTCTTAACGAGACACCGTCTTCAACTTGACGTCTAGAGCCTCGTCACTTTGACGTGAGCAACATAAAAAGCCACACTGTGTTTCCTCCCTTCTTTCCCCCATTCCACTGTATTTTGTGGGTAGCACAACCTGGATCTGAACATGCCACACTTCAGGTGCCTGGACCTGTGGTGGCTTGTGGCTGCTGGGCTGGGGAGGGCAGCCTGGCCTGAGTTGGAGGGACAGCCACAGCCGCTCAGGCCCCACCCGTGCCCTCTGAGCACTGGGGCTTAGCAGTGCCAGGACAGAGGTCCCACCTTGTAGTGCCACTAGAGGAGGCAGGGGAAGAGAGGAGGGTTTGGGGGGCCTGTGGCAGGAAAGTGGGGGGGGTGGGGAGGTGACAGAAGCAAGGACTGCTGTAATGGGGTCAAGGTCAGCGCATGCAGAAGCCCCAGGGCTGCAAGAGGAGCCTCACAGAGACCTGCCCACTGTGGGAAGGGAAGAGCCCCAGGGTGGGTGGGGATGCGTGGCTGCGGAGGGCAGAGAGCTGGTGTAGCGCCAGAGCATGGGCCCCACCTCAGTGCAGGTGGGCGAGAGCACCCTGAATCCCCTCCCCGCTGGGCCTGCCCAACTGGCTAGACCCTGCTTGACGGGCCCGGCCTCCTTTCCTCTCCCCACAGGAGACCAAGGGCAGCGTGGCAGTGCATGTAGCCCTCAGGGAGACTCAGCTGGTCTAAGAAGTGCTTCCTCATCGACAATGGCGTCAGCCTGGACTCTTTCAGCCAGGTGGGTGCCTGCTGCCCCGCTGACCCCACCTCTGGGGAGTCGATTGCTGCTGCTGCAGAGCTGGGGATGGCCTCAGGGGAGGCTGGGGGTGTGGGGGGGTCCTGTGGTGACTGGATCCAAACCTAGGGCTCAACCTCAGAGTTGCCCCTCCCAAGGACAGGGACAGCCAGCTCCTGTGGGCAGTGGGCTGCTCCTGGGGGCACGGGCTCCTCGCTGTTTCTGCTTCCCACGCCTGTGGCCGCAGGTGGTCCTCAGTGCCAGGAAGAGCCCTCCACGCTGAGGTGCCGATCTCGATTACTCCCCAGTGGCAGGGCGCCTGGGAGGTCCAGCGGGGCTGTGGTCAGTCACTGTCAGGATCTGGTGACTCAGCTGGGGCTGGGATTTGATCCCGGGGTTCTCACTGGGCGCCTTGTGCCTTCGCCCTCAGCGGAGTGCCTGTTGGCTGTGGAGCCAGCGGGTGGCGCCTCCTGGGTCCTCCCAGGTGACTGGCCACTGAGCCCCCAGGTGTGCACCTTGACTAGAGACCACCAGGTCAGTGCCAGTGTCCAGCTGAAGAGCCCTGCTGCTGGCCCTCACATGGCCTCTCCTCCCTGCAGGGGGCAGCAGAACGAAGCAAGACTGTGATTCTGGCCAAGAACCTCCCGGCAGGCACCCTGGCGGCTGAGTGCAGGAGACCTTTGGCCGTTTTGGGAGCCTGGACTGTGTGCTGCTGCCCGAGGGTGGCGTCACTGTCATCGTGGAGTTCCTGGAGCCCCTAGAGGCCCGCAAGACCTTCTGACACCTGGCCTATTCCAAGGTAGGCCGCTGGGAGCTGCTGCAGGGAAAGGGCCCGGGAGCTGGTGTGCCCACTGCCCAGCATGTGCTCAGCCTGGCTCCACCTTGGTGCTGGTCCCGCCCCCAGCCCTCCCTGAGGGCGCTACAGGAATCTCCCTGGGCCCCTGCCCAGCTCCAGCCATCCTCGGCCTTCCTTTCCTGCCCCGACTTGGGTCTCCCTGGTTGGCTGTGATGCTGTCCATGACTGTGGTGAGCTGCGGCCGGTCTTGCATGCAGGGCAGTCCGTGTGTGCACACGCGTGTATCCGCAGCACAGGGGTCTCTGGGTCTCCATGACAGGTGGCCGTGAGCCAGGTGGCCTAAGACCACACAGTGCACCTGTCACAGAGCTGGCAGGCAGGCAGGCGTACAAGAGCAGGGTGTGGCCAGGGCTTCCAAGGGCTCTGGGGAGGACCTGTCCTGCCTTTGCCCACTGCTGGGCTCCTGGCATCCGTCAGCTCCCTGAGCCACTCCCGTCCCTGCCCCGTCTTTACGTGGCCTTCTTCTTGGTCCCAGATCCCTCTCCTGGGCTTATAGCCCACCCAGATAACCCTGGACCATCTCAGGTCTTGATTGTACTTGCAGCGGATGCACTGATAGGTCTTGGGGGCCTAGATGGCCATCTCTTGGGAAGTCACCTTTCACCCACCACAGGTCATTTGTCTGCCAGGCCTCTTGATGCTTTGCAGGCCGTGGTCCCCAGTCACCAGCAGGCAGGCCTTCTTGGCCCCCTCCAGCCCTGGGGGGTTCCCAGCTGGGGCCCTGCCCACTGCACCATCAGGGCTTGGTGAGAGCCTGTCCCGTGAAATTGCAATGTCTCTGATGGCCCGGCCAGGAGCTGTGCCTGGACTGCAGCCACCCCTTCCTTCCCCGCTGCTTCGGGAAGGAGTCCCATCACCAGAGTGGACAATGGCGAAGGCACTGTCCAGGCACAGCCTCCCCTTTGACTCTGACAGGTGTTTTTTCACTGACTGCTCTCAGCAGCCTCGACTGAGGCCCAGTGACCTGAAGCTGCACAGCTCCTAAGTGGCACCGCCAACTGTCCGACCCCCAGGTTGCTCCCTCTCCCTCCCAAGCACATTTTTTTCTTTTTCTTTTTATACCAAGGATTGAGCCCAGGGGTGTTTACCCACTGAACCACGTCCCCAGCCCTTTTTTATATTTTATTTTGAGACAGGGTCTCATTAAGTTGCTTAAGGCCTCACCAAGTTGTAGAGGCTGATCTCGAACTTGCTAACCTCAAACTTGCTATCCTCCTGCCTCAGCCTCCCAAGCCGCTGGGATTACAGGTGTGCATCACCGCGCCTGGCTGCTTTTTTTTCCCCCTGGATATAATTAATCTTTGAGGCTTGAATGCAGTATGAAATTTTAAAGGAGTCCCAAAGGCTGTAAGTTGACAAGTCTCCCTCCCACCCTGCCCTATAGCTACCCAGGGGCCTTCTACTGAGGTGGCTGTTAGCAGTGGCTGTCTCAACCTTTTTTAAGAAACCCCTGGCACACAGGTCACCTCTGAACGGCAACACGAACGCTCTTGGCTTTGCGACCCGCTGACTTCCCCTGGAACTGCCCTGTGCTAGCAGTTCCTCCCCTTGTCACAGTCCGCATTTCATCCTCTGATTAGAGAAAGCGCACAGGGCACCTGGAACCCACCGCAGGTCAAGGCCACAGAGATGTGGCCTTTGCCTCTCAGCCTGGGCCCCAGTGTTTTCCTCAGGCACCCAGAGCACTTGGGGTTCTGGGCTGCACGTATCCTGGCTCCTCTGCCCTGCCGAGCACCCATCTTCTCGACCCTGGAGCGCGTCATCTGCACATGGGACTGAGTCCCTCTCAGCTGTGTCCTGTGACAGGGACCCACAGTGTTGGCACCTTTGCCTCTGCAGTTCCACCATGTCCCCCTGTATCTTGAGTGGGCTCCAGTTGGCGTCTTCTCCAGCACAGCCCCACAGGGGAAAGAGCCCAAGAAGCATCTGCGGAAAAAAAACATGGTGGAGCCAGAAACCGGCAAGAACAGGTCAATGTCTTGGGCAGGCGGGCGAGGGGTGGGCAGAGAGCCAGGAGCTGTTCAGGAGACCACTGCTTTATGGCTTTGTTAATCCGCAGACCAGCGGGTCTGGGTCTCTGATTATGCAGGTGTTAAAACATCCCTGAAAAACAGCATCAGAGCCGGGTGATGAGGCCCACGCCTGTCACCCCAGCAGCTCAGGAGGCTGAGGCAGGAGGATCCTGAGTTCAAAGGCAGCCTCAGTGAGACCCTGTCTCTAAATACAACACAAAATAGGGCTGGGCTGGGGCTCAGTGGTGAAGCACCCCTGATTGCAGTTCCTGGTACCAAAAAAAAAAAAAGAGATCAGAATTAGGAGTGCAACGTAATGTAGCATATTTTTAGTTTGTCAGCTAACGGTTAAGGGGAGAAGACCTAGATCTCTTCATACCCAGAACAGCCCATGAAAGCCCAGAGCTCCACAGGTGGCTGAGGGGCTGGGGGGTGTGTTCTTGGAGTGGCTCAGCGCCCTCTGGTGTCCAGCGACTGCCCAGGCAGGAAAGGAAAGACCAATGTGTGTCCCCAGCCACAGGGGTGCCAGCCCCCTGGGTACCCCTCACAGTGGGGCATTTGAGGCAGGATGAGGATGTCCTTCAGGACTGTGGTGCACACTGCAGGTCATGGCTGGGCCCCGGCCCTCGCCCCGTCAGGATGCCAAAACCTGAGACCCTCCCCGTCCCCCAGCTGCCCCTAGGAGCCAGGCAGCTTCCCATGGAACCACGTAGTCTGGAGACCACGACCACGTCTTAGAATAGACACCTGGAGGGAGGTTCTGAGGACTGGGTTGTTTGACCCAGATGTTAAGATTTTACCTTCCGCCCACCCCCCCACACACACAGGGCTTCCATTTGCTCAGTTTACTAAGATGAGGATTTTCCTCTTAAAGATAGACCGTCTCTTGCTTACCACCCTCGTTGTTCCCGTTTATTTACAAAAAATTAAAGTGTTTTACGGTTTTAAAAAAAAAAAGTAGAGGAGGTCGTCTCTGGTCAGCCAGTGTCGGTTGGATTCCGCAGCCTTCTCTGAGCACAGGCCTTCCGCATGCCCGTGGCTCATGTCCGCTTCCCGTGGGTCTTCAGGACTGGCCGTCTGTGCCGCGTGAGGTGACCGCCCCTCGCGGCTGGCTGCTGCCTGAGTTTGTTCCCACCAGAGGGTCCACTCCACAGCAGCATCTGCCTTGCTGACCACAGCACCCTGCAGAGTGCCAGGCCCCGGGAGTGACAGAGGGCAGAGTGGCACCTGCTCCCTGCCTGCTGGCCTGCCCTCCACGTCCTTCCACTCAGGAGCCACTGCTGGGGAACTGGCCGCCATGCTGGTGACGTGGGCAGTGCCATCCTCGGCCGCCACTCTGGGACTGGGCTGGCTGCCTCCTCTCAGGCTGTTTCTGACCCTGACAGAGAGAGTGGTGCCCAGGCACCCTCCTGAGGACGCGGGAGATGCAGCCTGCTGGCCACCAACACCCCCACGTGGTGGGAACACCTGTCTGTAACCGGTGGCTGCTGCCCAGGGTGACCAAGACAGGTGTGGACGACTGTCCCCAGCATCTCTCAGCTGGTCACAGGTGGTGTCAGAGGGGGGCCTTGGGGGCATACGGGCTCTAGAGCATGAACAATGGCTTCTTGGCACCCGTGTCTGGACCCTGTCAGAATGCTCCTCTGTCCCCAGTCCCCCAGTTGGTTTTGAGGCCCTGTCCCCGTCCTCAGGTCGGTGTTGAGTGTCCTGACAGTGTCCAACCATTGGAGGGGCTGGCTTCTGCTCACTGGATGACAGAGGAGGCCTCAGCCTGGATCTGCTCCAGGACGTGGTGTGACGTCCACCCGCTGGGTTCACGACACCTCCTGGGTCAGCGCCCTGAGCCTGTCTTTCTCTTCTGTCCATGTTGCCTACACAACCCCCCGTCCTGGTCCGCTGAGCTGAGCCCTCTCCCCTGCTGCTCCCTACCCTGCTCTCTGCCCGTTGTTCCAGATGTCATCTTCCCCAGGATGACAGGAGGGGGACCCGCCATGTCTTGGGCTGGGCGGGGCAGGAGGGCATCTCTGGCAGGTCTGCTCCACTCTCTGTTCTGGTCTCCAGGGGGGTGGCCGTGTTATCTCCCCACCACCAAGACCCGCACCTCCAGATAAAGGGCTCCAGGTGGGCGGGCGGGGGGGGGGGTCCTGGAAAGCTGCTTGGACTGATAACAGCCCTGCTGGAGGCTGCAGGAGCCCCGAGGGGGCGGCAAACACATTCTGCACCTGATTGTAATGAAGCCCGAGCCCTGGATCTGCCTGTGTGCCACAGTCCGCCTCTCAGCCACCGACATCCATGCCTGGCTTGGCCTCTAGAGGTGCAGCTAGCAGTGTCTCAGGCAGGTGGCCTTGAGTCTCTTGGGCCAGCTGTGATCCTTGTGGTGTCACGGTCACTCCTGGCGTGGTGTGGGACATCAGGGATCAGCATTTCTCAGTGATGCGCAAACAGCAGCTCAAGAGCATCCTCAGGAGTAAAGGCCCTGGAGCTGAAGGCCCAGCCAGGACCATCTAGTTCAGATTGGAGACTGAGCTTCAGAGAGGCTGCTTCACTGTCCTGAAGTCACACAGCTCATTAGAAGCACACCTAGCGCACAGGACTCCTGTCCCAGCACCTGAGTGTAGAGCCGTGATTGGGGTCAGTCCTCTTGGGTCTGGATCCTGGCCTCACTCCTGAAGTGGGTGAGTCCTGTAGCCTGTCTGTGCCTAGGTCATGAGACAGGAGTAGAAGCTTCCCATTGGGTGGTTTGAAGGTCTGACTGGGACAGTGAGACCCTGCAGTACAGGGCCCCATGCTTGACGCACCTGCCTGCTGCGAGTGTGTGCATTGGGGTCCCCACTCCTCCTGCTCCCCATCGCTCACCTGGTGGACGGTACTGAGCGCCTGCCTGTCTTTAGTCCTCAAGATGCAGACAGAGCCACATGGAGCTGTCCCCAGCCGGGCCCCAGGGAGACAGAGAAGGGAAAGAGAAATACAGAGTGGGATGTGACTTAGAGGGTTTTTGTTGTTGTTTTGTTTTTTGTTGTTGTTTTTTAATTATTTTGGCTTTAAGCACTGAGAGCAGTGAGGTCAGGCCTAGGGTCACTAGGCTCCATGTGTCCAGACTGACACCTGGCTTCTGCAGCAAACCCCTCAACTGCTCCGTGCCCCAGTTCTTCCTTCTATAAGTGAAGCAAGAACCAGTCTAGCTGCCGCCTCGGGAGGCCTGGGGGACTGGCCATCACTCACCCCCTCAGAGTGACCCAGGTCTCCACAGGGCAAACTTGGGGGGACAGTGTTGGGCAGGGCTGCGTGGTGGCTCAGAGTCTGCCTGGCATCGCAGGTCCCCAGGCCCTCAGCCACCCATCTGAATGTGCCTTTGGGTCACTGGATGGGTGGGTGGCGTGGGGGCCTGGCAGAGGCCAGCACACCAGGAGTAGCACCTGATGGCAGTCTGCATGCCCCCGGCTCCCCGTTCATGCGGTGGGCACGCAGCCCATAAGGAGCTGCGCCTGAGCAGGTGGTAGGAGGGCCTGGAAGTGCAGGGGCTGTGTGTTCCTCTTTCCAGGTGTTCTCCAAAGTGGGGGCCATGAGGAGCTGCTGCGTCTCCAGGAAGAAGAACAAAGCAGGTACCCTGTTCTCCTGGAAGGACATGGTTCTGGGGAGACCACACCTGGGGGGGTCCAGGCTTGTGCAGAACAGCCCCTCCTCTCCTGGAGACCCCGGCCATGCTGTTGGAGAGGTCCTAGGCCCAGGCTCTGGTCAGAGCCTTCACAGGCCCTCAGGTGGTCCTGAGCTGTGTGCATGGTGGGCAGCACCCATCAGCACCCATCAGCACCCAAGGCCTCCCTTGTTCCCATGCCTTGGCACCCAGGAAATCCTCAGGCGTAGCAAAAAAGGATGGATTGTGGGCTTTCCCCTCAGTTCCAAGGGAAAAGACCCCAATATGGAACTTCTAGAACATTCCACCACGTCGGTAATCCTGCACCTCCCTGGCCAGTAGGTTATGGGCAGGCATAGGCCTCTTGGCCCCTCTGTTAGCCCTGGACCGTGTCCTGACGCTGTTGGCCTCTGCCCGAGTGTTGTCCAGCCCTGAGGCTTCAGAGCATGAGCAGGGACGGTCCTTTGTTCTTTTCACAGCCATGCAGTCCCGTCCAGCAGCCCTTGGCCTTGCAGAATTGGTGGGGTGCAGTGTGAGTCAGCCCGATACCGTCCTGGGTGCCTGTGCGTGTGGCCACAGTGTCTGCTGCTCCTTCATTCCCAATAGGCCCTGGGCCACCAGGCAGTGGGCACCCAGGACAGTAGACCAGAGGAGATGCGGTCCCTGTCCCCAGGCACCCACAGTAGCCGGCGAACATGTGAGCTAGTGGCTTCAGCGCAGGAGGCTGTACCAGGAGGGCCATGGCAGGACTGTGGTCTCCCAGTCAGACCGGGGTCTAGAGGCAGGGAGGCCAAGAAGCCTGGTGGCAGAGGCTGAGGCGGGAGGTGCCCTGGAAAGGGAGGCAGACTCCCGTTGAGAGTGGCTTCTGTGCCTGGCACAGGGACAGAAGGGCCTGGTGGGCAGCCACCGAGAGTTTTAGCAGACACTTCTGTGGCATAGAAGTTAGAGTCCCTTGCCTCCGTCTGCTCTTGCTGCTGGAGCAGAGGGCCACGCCTGGGGCCTTCATCAGCAAAGACGGCCTGCCTTAGGGTTCTGGAGGCCAGAAGCCAGAAGCCCAAGGCCAGGCGGGGAGGGGCGGCCTGTCCAGCCCTCCTTGGCTGTGATGGTATCCCAGTGCCCACAGGGGGCTTTCCTGCGTAGGCCTGTCCTGGGTTCGATCCCCACACACCTTTTAAAGGGCACCAGTCACACTGGCTTAGGGCCCACCCCAGTGACCTCGATTGACTTGATTATTGATGCAAAGAGCTGATCTCAAGTGAGATTCTGAGACCTGGGGTTAGGCCTCCAGTGCAAGACCCAGGGGCCCACAGCAGCTCCTCTGTCGTCCCTGTTCTTGAGCACATCAGACCAGTTTGGGACACGAAGAAGGGCAGCTAAGTGCCACATTAGTGGTAGGAGGGTCGAGGCCTGGGGATTCCAGGAGAGGAGTTGTCCCTGAAGTGCAGCAGGTAGATCAGGCTGGACGTGCTGTTGGCTCTGTGCCTGCCACAGGGACACTGCCTGTCCCCATGGTTCTGAGCCACATTGGGGCAGTTCTTGGGTGTCTGCTGCTTAAAGAGTCCAATTTAAGACCTGCCAGTTCAGCACAGGCTGCTGAGAACAGCGGGTGTGGATCAGGAAATAATGTCCCTGGGAAACACAGTTCCTCTAGGCTCCCTGGTGCCTCTAGGTGACACTTATCCAGAGGAATAAAGGTGGGCAGTGAGGGCGGAAGGACTTTCTTTGATCTCAAGCTCCCTGCCTATTTCAGGACTTAGTGTTTCCTGGACTTAATTATAGGAGCATCCCCTCCCTGCATTGTCCTGGAGGAGTTTCCCAGACCTGGGAACCAGGCCCTTCCCACTCCCTGCTCCCTCTCCAGGCCTCCTGGGTGGCACTGGCTGATGGTTTGAGGCAGTTCTGAGTGGCGGACAGCAGGGGTCGCTGTGAGCCTGCTCAAGGACTGAGGCTCCTCCAGGGAAGCCCCAGATTTCAGACAAAGCCACCAGCCAGCAAAGGTCACCTGCCAGGGGAGGACCTCAGGGGTGGGGGACAGTCTGGTGCTCTGTGTCAGGCTGGTTCCGCAGGCTGCCCTCCCAGGTGTAGGAAGAACCACCAGCCCCCATGTGGCACGCTCTCGCTATTGTGTCTGTGCCAGCGCCTTCTGTGCACCTGTCCCCCTGTGCCACACGCAGCCCTGTGAGGGAGGAGCAGCCACCGTCCCTACACCCTCAGGGAGACTAAAGACGAGGAGGGAAGTCCTGCCTAGGACCCCACCACCACGACGGCTGAGGGTTTCAGCTGGTCCGACCCAGAGCCGGGCTGGGAAGGCTCCTCTCTGCCACCCTTTTTCTTCCTCCCGGGTCTGGAAGGGCCTGTCATCCCCTGGTTGGTCTGAGTGGGGACGCTGTGCCTCCGCCAGCGTGTCGTTTTTACCAGGTGCCGTGTGGGGCACCACGTGCCACTGTTTCAGGCAGCCCCAGGCCCTCCACGGCCCAGAGCCTGTGGAGACTCGGGAGGGAGCCCACGCAGCAGGCTCCCTGGCCCCAAAGGCCCTCTGCACTTGACCTCGCTGTGCTCCCACCCGTGAGTAGTCTATCCTTGGTGATGCCCAGACGGGCTCCAGAGGCCCTGCGGACCCTCACCTCCTTGGGGTCATTGCGGGTGGCTCAGGGACTGCTGTGGGAAGCTCAGAGTCCACACACCGTGGCGCAGGCTGGGCAGAGCAGCCCCACCCCCTGCCCGGCCACTGGCTTCCTGGGCCTCGGTTTCTCCTGGCTTCAGACCGTGCAGAGCTCATGAGGCAGGCACCGTGGTTCCCGATGGCGCAGGGGCGATCTGGTGGTCCTGCATGCTGGGCCAGGCTAGGGGACTGGGCTGTTTCCATCCTCGGTTCCCGTGGTCATCAGAGCCTGGGATTTGTCCTCAGCCCCATTTCCCAGTAGGGAAACCAGCTCCTGAGCCGGAGCCCTGTCCCCTCAGGCCTCAGGCACCTCAGACTATCACCCTCCTCCTTCCCTCACTGCATGGCCACCCTCCCTGGAGCTGTTCAGAGGTTGAGATGAGATCAGGCATCTGGCAGGAGCAGCAGGCGGGAGGACCTGCCATCAATGGCAGGACCGAGTCCTTCCCACTTGCCTCCCTCCCTAGTCACGTCCCACCCTCCTAGCCTCCCTAGCTGCCTTGGGTCAGGCTCTAGGGAACCTGCCCCCAGTTCTGCTGCCCCTGCCACCTGCTCAAAGGCACTGTGGTCACAGCTGGGGGCCCCAGACTCTGCAGGGCCCCAGCGCACAGTGGCTCCAGCAGACTCCACCCAACAGCAGGGGCAGGGCAGAAGGGGCCTCAGCCCCCAGCATGTACCCAGAGACCTACGTTGCTTCAGATTCCTAAATAAGAAAGGAGGTTTGGTCCAGACGTCCCTGTCTGGTCTGCCATGTGCCCTTCCCTAGTCTCCACCTGAAAGTCCCCCAAGCGGAGAGGCTGTGGGCTGGGGGCGTGCAGGGCAGGCTCTGGGGCCTCTGCCCTTGGGCACCAGCCCCTGTGCACAGAGCTGAAGGACTCGCTGGACAGGTCTCACTTCTGCCCATGTTTCACATGATGGCCTTCCATAGCAGGGCACTTGTGGGGACGGTGCTGGGACAGAGGTGGCCAGGACTGAGGGCACTTGGGAGGCCTCGGGGTTGGGCTGGGCATGTCCCCATGCTCTCGTTCATTGTCCCTGCAGCCCAGTGTGCTAGGAGCGCTGTTGGACACTAGTTCTGGCGGAGGCCCTGGCGCCAGCAAAGGTCCCTAGTGGCCTCAATCCCATGTCAGTGGCCTTCCTTAGCGTGACCTTGCTTTGAGTCCTGGTTTCTGGAAGGCAGTGGTCTCCCTCTTCTAGGAAGGAGGTTCTGGGACACAGCTGGCCCCTGGGCAGGTGACTGCATGGCCACACAGGCTGAGGTTAGGGTTCTGCTCCGGCCGTCATGGAATCCTCCGTTTTTGAACCAGGGCCTGGCCGTGCACCAGGGTCCTTAGGTCCCTTGGTCACCTCTGCCTGTGGCCCTGGAAGGATCGCAGCTCCCAGCCCTGGCCGCTCCCTCTGCCCTGGGCAGTGTTTCCAGCTCTCAGGGCCTTGGTCTCCTGTCTGAAGAGGGAGGGGCAGTGTTCCTAGAGCAGGAGGCAGAGACCTGGCGTGGGCCGCCGCCTGCAGACCAGCCCCAGAACACAGCACACGGCTTTCCGCTGGCTGCAGGTGGCCACCCCTAAGGAGCAGCTTGCTGTGGGCATCTACGAGGGGGCAGTGTTCTCAGTGGGGTCGTGGGTGCTAGAGTGTTCTCCACTGGAAGGGCCAGGTGACAGCTGCTGTCCTCCCTGTGTTCAGAGGGGCTGCGCTGCTGGGCTGAACCCACCCAGGATCCCCGTGTTCTTCTTCATCATTTTACAGATGGGGAGGCTGAGGCCTGGGGACTTTGGGCTCCCCGGTCCCCAGCTGGTCACTGTAGGACCACAGCAAGATCTTGGGTACTTGGGCTTTTCTGAACCTCTGTAGGCCCAGAATGAGTCCCTTAGCCTCAATTTCTCCTGAACTGGCCCGTCTTCCTGCCCATCCTCCTGGGAGGAGCCACAGAACACAGGGCTCTTAGGTCATGCAGCGCCCCACAGAGGCTGGAAATTGGGTCCCCAAGACCTGTGGTTCCTCTTAGGAAGCACTGTCCCAAGGTTGGAGTGGCTGGGCCCTCTGTGTTGACGCCTGACGCAGCTGCAGGGGGCACAGGTGCAGGTGTAGGTGCCAGTTGGTGTGCGTTCTGCATGTCCCACAGGCAGCCGCAGCCTGTGTCATCACCTTCCATTTCCTGGTGCCCATAACCTGCCCGCGGATTCAATCTCAGAGGCTGGCGATCAGCGCGGCCCTGGCCTTGAGCAGCGGCAGGGAGGGGGAGGAGGCCGCCAGCCCTGCATCCTGTCCCCTGTCCCTCTCCATGGCCAACAGTGTCGATGCAGCCGCTGAGCCCTCCTCTGCCTCCCCATGGGCAGCTCAGCGTGTCCCCACCTGAGCCCACTCACCCCAGGGAACTCGGGAGCCCACCCAGTGCCAGGCGCAGAATGGGGACGCAGAGGTGCACAGGACAAAGGAGGCTGTCGTGTTGGTGGGCGGGCTGGGCAGGGTGGGCAGGGAGCTGGACGAGGGCTCCAGGTGGGCACCTGTTGCAGCCTGGGCCAGCTCAGGCGATGCCCAGAGGACATGGGGTCTCTTAGGTCACAGATGCCTGGGGCACATGTTCAGAGGGGTCCTAAGAGATTGGGGTTCCCAGAGAGAAGGTGACAGGGGCTTACGGAGACCACAGCGTGGAGAGGACAAAAGGGCCACGTCCCCTTTAGTGACGGACAGTAAGACGGGGGAGGTGGCTCAGTCAGTCCCCCTGGGCCCCTGGAAGGGCACCAAGACATTCCACCCTGGGCCAAGCACTGTGATACCACCCTTGGGGAGTCCCCAGGCCAGTGTGGAAGGAGGCCAGGGCTCTGGGGGGATGAGGCCCCTGCAGACTCAAGAGGAAGAGGAGGAAGAGTTGAGCACATGAGGTTCTTCAGGCTGCCTCTGTACAAAGAAAGCCTTAAATTGAGTGAGGCTGCCCACCAATGAGTGGTTAGACTAGCAAAAGGACTAACAGAGCAGGCAGCCCAGAGCTCAGCTTCCCTGCCCTGTTTCCTACCTGGAGGGCCAGGGAACCAGCACCTCCGCTCCGACTGCTGTGGTCTCCTGGCTCTTCTCTGGTCAGCACCAGAGTCGTGAGAAGCAGAGAGGACGTGACTTAAGTGTGACTGGAGGTCAGGTCCATGCTCTGCCACTTCCTAGCTGGACAGCCTTAGACCTCCGTCTGGTTCACTCCCCCTCTGTACACCTACTGTGGGCCGTTAAGAGGAGCAGGGCCATGGCACGCAGTAGGTGCTCCGTCAGGAGAAGCCTGCATCAAAGCCCAAGCCAGATGTCCCCGCTTCTCCAAAGCTGCTCCTCATCGTCACTCTGCACCACCCCTGGGGTCCCTGGGGTCCCTGGGTTCTACAGCTGTGCACCCAGATTTAATTTTGAGCTCCTACTGTGTGCCAGCCACTTCCTACGCCATTAGCCTCTGGCCTCCAGTCAGAGGAGTGGCTTTTGCTACTCTCCTCAGCCCTGGAGCGTACTTGACTGGCCTGGGACCTGGGGAAGGGAAGAGGTAGGAGGGGAGACGGACGAGGCCTGAGGGGCTGTGTTGGGGGAGGCGGGGGTGTGTGGGGGGAGGCGGGGGTGTGTGGGGGGAGGCGGGGGTGTGTGGGGGGAGGCGGGGGTGTGTGGGGGGAGACAGAGGAGGTCTGCGGGGTTGGGGGTTGGGGGTTGGGGGGGAAGATGGAGGAGGCCCGCGGGGGTGTGGGGGGGGACAGAGGATGCCGGGGTGGCCGGGGAGGCCGGGGAGGCCGGGGAGGCCGGGAAGCTGGGGACAGAGGCCGCCTGCCCTTCCCTCTCCTCATGTTGCCTTCCCTCTCCCCTCCTTCCCTCCCCATGTCCCCTGCCTTGCCTCCCCTGCTCCTCCCTGTGCATGTCCCATCTGTCTATGTCCTCCTGGACCTGCATCTCCCCGCCCCCGCGTCCTCCTCTCCTGCATCTGGGCTCCCACAGAGCCCCCGAAGAAGAAGCTGTCTGTGGTGTTGGACGGGATCCTGGAGCAGCTGGAGGACAGTGACCGTGACGTCGAGGAGCAGACACTTCAGCTGTGAGCTGGCACAGAGGTAGGTGGTCAGGGGCTGGGATGGGACAGTGTCCCCACCCCTGTGCGCCCAACCTCACAGGTCCAGGGTGGATGGGGATGAAGCCTCTGTCCAGGGCCTGATGCCCACACCTGGGCATCCTGGTGGCAGGTGCCTCGCGGGTGACACTGAGCCCACACCTGCACTGTGCCCTGGGAGCAGGGGCGGGAGCAGCCATGCAGGGGTCACAGCAATACGAAGCCAGGACCCTGCACCCCCAGCTCAGTTGGGAGGTCCCCACCCAGTTTCCTTGCCCCCCTGACCCCTATGCCACCTCGTTCCCTGGTGGCGGCCCATGAAAGGGTCACCCATGGGGTGAACAAGTAGGAGCCTCTGTCCTTTCTCCCGCCAGGGCTGCCGTACAAGAATTCCCACCTACGTCCATCCAGTGAGTGATTAGACTAGCAGAAGGACTAACAAAGCAGGCAGCCCAGAGATGTCCACATCAGTGGGATCAGGAACCCTGGATTCTTCCAGGGACACCTCCGAGCAGCTACTGAGGCCTCAGGCTGCAAGCCAAGCCTGTCACCAATGCAAGCAGCGTCCACTCCCAAGCAGGGCTGTGGACACATCACAAACCTCACTCCTGGCCAGAAGAGACCCCAGGCTTTGCCCAGAGCCGGGCACCTGCGTGTAGCATGTCCGCTCCCGCTGCAGCCTGAGGGGAGCTTTCATGGCGGGGCTGCACCAGCGCTGGCCAGCGGGTGAGACGCTGCCCAGCAGAAACGGCCAGGCCGCAGCCTGCACCTGAGACCCAGCAGCCACCCTGGCCCGTCGACCACAGGCCCGGCCACCCTAGAGCCGCAGTTGTTGCTCTGTCATTGGGGGTGACCACAGTCAGCGAGCCGAGGAGTAAAGCTCAGGATGTTCCCGCGCTTCCATCTGCTTCCTAATCGGGGCCACTGGGCGGGGACCCAGGTCTCGTCAGCTCGCTCTGTACGTCTGTGGGGATGAAGTTCCGATCCTTGTCCAGTGTCCAAGGTGGCTGGGTCTTGAGGAGGGCTCCCCAGTGCTCAGCTCGCTTCCCGGGCGTGGGTGCCGCTCAGTGGCCTGGCTTGGCCCTGGGCGCAGTGGGGACACTGGACCCAGGGCGGCTCCTGCCCAGCGCCACCGCCCCCTCGTCCCCTCCTTGCTGCTGAAGCAGGATGATGGGGATGGCAGCCCCATCGTGGAGGCCACAGAGCACAGGGTGCCTGTCCGGGGTCCCAGTACGAGCGAGGGCTGCTGGCAGGACGCAGGCCAGGCCTGAGTGACCTCGAGACAGGAGCAGACCAAGGAGAGCCCGGCCCCGACCAGGCCTGCACAGAGCCACGGGGGCAGTGGGCATGCTGGACACTGACCTTGGCCTGGCCCAGGCCCTGCCTCCTGGCCTCACTTTGCCAGTGGGGACAGACCCCTAGATAAACAGGAAGTCACTCCCCACAGAGGCCCCAGACTGCCCGGCCCCAGCCTTCCATCACCCACACAGACCCCCCTCTGCAGGCCGCCAGCGTGACCTGCTGGCACTGCGCTCTGGACCAGGCCGACCCAGTCTGACCCCCCCTGGCCTCCGCACATGAGTAAGGTCACCTCCTGCCCAGGCCCAGGCCCTGCCTGGGGTCCCCATCCACCCTCGTCGTTCCTGTTCCTCCTGAGCCCATCTATATGCCACCAGCACGGATAGCGTCCCCAGCCCAGCCTCAGCCCCGCCTCTGTCCCCGGGCCTGGTTCCCGAACCATAGCTCTCTGTGCAGGGGACAGCCTGGAGTCTGAACAGGGGACAGCCTGAAGTCTGAACAGGGGACAGCCTGGAGTCTGAACAGGGGCCCGAGTGACCCTGGGCCCGGGCCCTGAAACACATGCTCCGGCAGTTAGGAAGCCCTGGACGGTTGTGGCTGTTGTCACCATTGCTGGGGTCACTGGAATGGATTTGCGGAGCCAACGTGAGGGGGAGCTGGGCTGGGGTCCCCCTGCCCAGAGGAGCAGCTTCCTTGCTTTGGACGGGGTGCCGTTTGTTCGGGAGTCTCAGCCGTGTGGCAGGAGGGGTCAGTACTCCTGTCCCTGGGAGCAGGCCGAGGAGTCTCCGCCGGGTCACCACGCCCCAGCTCTGGGCTCGGGGCCAGCAGCAGATCTTCCTCCTGCTGCGCAGATTTTCAGGCAGCAGCTGCTCTGCATCCTGGGAACTGTCGGGCCTCGGGGTCCCACGTGGCCCCCCACCCCCGCCACACAAAGCCTCATGGCAGTCCCTCCCTCCCTCCCTCCGGCCCTCCTTGGGTTAAGTCTTGGCAAGGTCGTGAGACGGGGCTGACTCTCCCCTTGCACAGGTGAGGAAACTGAGGCTCCAAGAAATGAGTTGCCTCTGAGGCCAAAGTCCCTGGGAAGTGGAGGCAGAAGGCGGGTCTCTGAGAACAGCGGCTTGTTTGGAGCCAGGGATCCTGGGTGGTGGCCCCCAGGGAGACGGCACATAGGTCAGGGTGCACTCAGCTGCTGTGCAGACCCAGGGGGTGTGCACAGGGTAGGGGGTTCTCCCCCAGGGGACACTCGGGAGGGGAGCGTGTCTGGTCTGACGGGGCTGTGTCACTGGACACAAAAGGTGATCTCCCTACAGGACCCAGAGGCTGCTCACCAGACAGCACCAGGGGGAGGTACCTGAGCCGTACCTTTCGGAACATGGTAGGGACATCCTCACATCCTCACATAGACCTAGCCCTGAG
The DNA here is from genome assembly GCF_048772815.1 of Callospermophilus lateralis. Taxonomy (NCBI): domain Eukaryota; kingdom Metazoa; phylum Chordata; class Mammalia; order Rodentia; family Sciuridae; genus Callospermophilus; species Callospermophilus lateralis. Next base: position 152,126,772 of record NC_135305.1, on the reverse strand, counting down.
TGCTAGTGGGCCTTCCAGTGTGACCCAGGTGGCACCTAGTGCAGCCTCAGCGGAGACCTGAGCCAGAACCCAGCAGGGCTGCCGAGCTCCGACCACAGAATCTGCTACTCCAGAAGCTGCGGGTCCCAGGGTTCGTCATGCAGCAAAGGATGACCAGTGCACCCCAGTGGCAGAGGCCCACAGCCCCTGCCACCTGCCAAGCGCCCCTCCCCCCCAGACCTCAGCTCTGAGCCTCACTTACCTGCAGCTGTTTGAGGGCTCTCTGGGCTTGCTCCGGCTTCTGGTACTCCACAAATCCAAATCCCATGGAAAGCAGCACCCCTGAAAGATGGGGAGCCCCCAGCCAGTGGGGCTCAGAGTGACCCAGGACCTCCGCTCCCCCCCACAATGGCTCCTCTCCAGGCCCACCTTCTGACTAGCCTTCCCGCTGAGCCCGCCACCTGAGGCTCAGGACTGTTAATTAACCTTTGATTGACATGAGGATTTCATCATAGAATCCCACCTTCAGGAGGGTTAGGGACAGAACAACCCCAACAATTCATCAGGGGACGTCAGGCTTCCAGAGCTGTTTGGGACATAAATCAAACGGAGGAGGAGGAAAGGATTTTAAGAGAAGGTTTAAGGGAAGGTATCGAGGAAAGAAAAATCGGGGGGGGGGGGGAAGAGCGATGCGGGGGTGAGATCAAAGGAGAAATTTGGTCAGAGATAAGCGAATTATTTATTTTTCCTGCTCTCGATCTCTGGGCTTTTGAGGGCTCCACGCTGATGTATTTGGACGGCTCGGGGCCGCCTGCTGCAGAGGCCACCCCAGCCTCCGCCCTGGCAGCCCCCAGCACACTGGTTCCATCACCAGCAGCTGCCCCTCCTCGAGGCCCGGAGCCTTTTGAAGTGGGTCCTGCTGGTGTTCGTCCCCCTCCTGGAGGGGCATGCACGTGGGGCTGGCAGGACAGCTGCCCGGGTGGGGGCAGGAGCCGAAGGTCCCCTCATCACTCATGAGCCTGTTTATTTGGGAACCAGAGTCCCCCCTTCTCTGGTTATTACTCAAGTCCCCTACCCATGACACTGCCCCATTCCACTTTTGCAGGAGACGCCCATCTTTCCTTGCTCACGGTACACTTGGCTTTCAGAGGACAGATGGAGGTGGAGGGCCTGAGGATGCGTGTCCCCAGAGGGCTTAGGACAAGGTGGCTAGAGGCATCGCCCACGGCCAGACACCAGAGCTCAGACTCTAGCTCTGCCTCCACCACTGCGTGGCCCTCACAGGTAGAGGGACTCCAGATCCTCAAGTCCATTCTGTGCCCACTTTACATATGGAGAAGCTGAGGCTCAGAGACGCTAATGTCTGCCAACAGGCTGAGGTGCCTGCCACAAGTAAATCCAACACCTGTTCCTGTGATGGTTGGTGACTGGCTAAGGGCTCCTGGGATCAACTCTCCTCTGATTTTCTAGTTATCAGAAGAGCTTAGGGCACTGGGCCACCCGTCTTCATAGACAAGCTAGTTGTGTGCTAATAAGAGAGTTGTCATCCAAATGGGTTCCTTTAAAATCATGGATAGCTTCCTGTTGACCAAGAAGAGTCACCTTCAAAGATGACGGCCATCGTGTCCCCAGTGACTATCAGATCAGCTACCACCACATTCAACTCGGTACCAATGCCAAGACTGGAGTCCAGATGCCTAGGCTGACAATCCAGGCTGCACTTTCTGTGACCCTGAAGCACGGGGACCAGTGGCCCTGCTTCCTTTTCAGCCAGCAGCAAATAGATCCTTCCTCCAGGAGACCTTTGACAACTCCGCGGGACCTTGAGGAAAGCTTCTGTGACATGACGTGCCAGGTGCTGTTCTCAGAGCCCAACACATTCTGGCTCATTTGACCCTTAGAACAAGTCCATGAGATACATACCAGTGCCCCCATTTTACAGGGGGTGTAAATGAGGCTCAGAGGTGAACAAAGGTATGTAAGCCTGTTTCTAGGGGCTGTAATAGGTCTCCAGAAATAGGTCACTATTAAGTCTCTGTATTTCTAGGACTTTAAACCTAGTTCCCAATTGCAAAGCTGCTTTGTGTATAACCTCTGGGGAAGGGCACTTTGGGATGCAAATGATCAAGATTGAGGCATCTCACCTGGAGACACCCAACTAGAATAGGAAGTGTCCAGGCAGTAGAACCTCCATGAACAGTTTCCCAGTCCCTTTTACGGAGACCCCAGGCCCTGCAGGGCTGGGATGAGGGCTGGGGCGAGGGCTGCCCCAGAGTAAGAGGTGCTGATGCCATTCAGGCTTGAGTGAATGGCACTGTGGGCCATGGCCCACCATTCTGGGTGCCCCTTCCCTCCCCTCCCACCAGGTACTAGGACATCAGGCCTCATCAGCACTAAGACAGCTGGGTTGACGTCGAGTCCATTTTATTTTATTTTTTAAGCAGAGTCAAGTTTCTACTCTCCTCTTCCAAGAGGACCATTCCACAAAAGCACAGCAGCACCCGCTTCTCAAATTGGTGCTTCTTACACCTTCCCTTCATCTGGTCTGGGACTTGGGATACTGTCACCAGGCTTTCAGAACAGGCCACTACTCAGAGCACTTAGGAATCAGACCCCAGGCAGAGATTTCAGATGACGGTTTCCTGCTGGGACCTCAAGGACTCAGCGAGACTCAAGCCCAAAGGGAGAGGCATCAAAAGGTACCATGGGTGTCCACAACTGGGGACTTCCCAGAAGATGTGAGTCAGGAATCTTTGGCGCTCTGGGTAGGAGGGTAGGAGTTGGGAAATGACAGCCATCATGAAGTATCAGGTCTCACTTGATGTTTTAAGACCACTCAATTCTTACTGATTCTCAGAATCGGCAGATAAACAGGCTCAGAACAACTTATGAGAAAGGATTCCCCCAAGTGCTTATAGTGAGGACACAAAAACATAGAGATAGGACACAATCCGGGTTCCCCAGGCTCCATGGTGCTCTACGGGGCTCTATAAGGGTAGTGACCTTGGCCAGCTCCCAAGCAGTAGAACAGTCGGGTGCATGTCAGAAGACCTGGTGTCCCACTTGGCAAAATCCCGCCCTCGAAGCTCAGGGTGGGGAGTTTCCCAGTTTTTTTTTTTTTTTTTTTTGGTAGTTAAAAATGGAAGTAGGGAAACCTCTTTGGCCTCCCAAGGCAAGGAGGTTCTGGGAAGGACTCATGGGCCAAGGTGGCAGGTGGCCCTTGCCCGTAGGTTTTCACAGAGGTACTAGAAGGGGCCTCAGGCACCAGAGTCTCCCCCACCCTTCAACAGAACGCAGCTGGGTCTCTGGCCAAAGCACCCTGCAGTCTTCAGACACCTGCGGAGGCCCCACAACAGCAGGACTGGAGCCCACCCTGCTCCTACGGGCTCCGGCCTTCCTGTCCCCATGGAGGTTCCCACATGTGGAGCCCAGAGCCAGCCAGTGCTTCTGGAGAATATTTCTAATACAATACAGGGTTTTATTTCTTAAGCCAGGCCACAAAAAAGAGTTCCCCCTGGCCGTCCATCCTCTGCCGCCTTCTGGACCTGCCTCCCTACACCACCCAATTCGGCACCTGTCAGGCAGCAGTGCAGTTTCAACGTCAGTGAACCGCAAGAGAAGCATTGGGTTCCTCAGTGACACAGGCTACACTTTGAGCGCTCACTTGTCCACATCACTAGTGGCCACAGCTCTGGATAGCAGACTCCCAACTCACCCTTTCTAGACCTTTGTTTCCTACAGATATGTAAATACACACCTTCGATTGCTTTGCATTTGTCAGGGGGCTGTAGCCCACCCTGCATGCAGAGGTTCACCCAGAGCATTACAGAGCTCAGTCCACAGGGGCACCTGTCCAGCCTCATTCACCAGCTTTTTGCCAGCCTGGGGTGGGAGTGGACCCCTAAGTCACCCCCTCTTGGTGGGCACTTATGTCATCCCCAATTCATTCCTGTCACAGGAAGGTTAATATGGAATGTCTGTAGCCATCCTGAGAAAGCCCAGGGTTGATTTAACTTGGGGGTAGAGTGGCCAAGGCCAGCACCCACACTCAGGGGCAAGACTACAGCCCTGTGGTGTGAGCAAGATGCCTGGTCTCCCACGTGTTTCGAGCCCCTTTAGAAAGTAGGGGGCTAGACATCCACTGGCCCCTCTAGACAGAACAGTGTGATGATCAGGCCATCAAATTGCGATGAATTGTCCTGAGGGGAAACTTGGGTGGTTTGAGTGGCAGGTCCTGATTGTACAATGCAGCCTCCCATTTCTATTTACCACATGAAGCCTCTGTCATGCATCTAGTCCTTAACAGCTCATTGGCTGGTTCCACCAACCCCATGTCACAGGTGGGGGAATTGAGGTGAAGGGTTAGGGAACTTCACCCTGTTCTCTTAAAACATTCAGCTGCTCAGTGGCAAAGCAGGGACGTGAAATTGGCCGGAAGTCCACAGTCCTAGCACATGCCCCAGCCCATCTGCCACAGGCCTGCATTCAGATAGTACAGAAGTTCCCCTTGGGTCCCCCGGTTTGCATCTTGCCACGGAATCTTAAGAAGTTAACCTTCCTATGTCACTGTTAGCTAAACCCCTGGATCTAGCCCTTCTCCTACCTAAACCCCTGTTCTTAATGCCCGAGGCAGAAATTCAGCCTCATTTCTGTGGGAACCAGCTCAGGGAGGTTATGTTCTCCGACCCAGGCTTGTCCCAAACCAGGCTGCACTGCCCCCACATGTGATCTTGGGCAGGTTGTACTTGGTCCATCTTCTTGTTTGCTGATGTGAACACTCCCAGACAGCTGTGTTCTAGACACAGAAAGCACCAAGTAACTGAGGAGTCCCAGGCCCAGACTCTGGGTCCTCCACCTCCTCTCTGTGTTTCTGATCAAATTCAGCCATTTGCCTCAGAGGTGGGGTCTGCAGCCCTGGCGAGGCAGGTCTGCTGTTGCTGGCCATGCAGCAAGGTGCACAGGTCCCTCCATGCAGAGTCCAACCTGAGACAGGTCTCCCCTGATAGCACAAGCCATGAGGCTCACCTGTAAACTTCTGTCACAAGCCCCCTCAGAATTTTGTCACGGAACATCACGGCTTCAGTTCTCTCCCGTTTATCACAGAGGGTCCCACAGTGGGCTTTTGCAGAAAGTGGACTGAGAGAAACAGGGCAACATGACAGCAGAATCCCTTGGGTCTTTTGTGTGTGTGTGTCCAGAGGCCCTGGGCCCAACTTCCAGTCCACTGAAATCAGCCTGAGCCACAAGGCACAGGCCTCTGGTCTCTAGGTCTCCAGAGGTTGCATCAAAGTCCCATGAAGGAGGCATAATCCTGACCGCGCTTCCTGCCATTCTACAGGCACCTTTTTAAGGAGCCATTTATAAACTGAGACATCCTGTAGGATTGCTGAGTGTCACATGCAGATGTGACCTGTCATTTTTCTATCCTGGTGAAGTCAACTCCCCCTGAGGGCGTCCCTAGTAGAGATAGACCAGGACACTCCCCTTACTGGGGGTTGGACACGTATATGCCAGCTCCTGGGAAAATAGGATGGATACTTTCTGCAGAGTATGGGATTCTAGGTTGCCAAAGCTCCTCTGCCCAAATTAAGCCTCAGTCAAGTGCATGGTAGGAACCACCAGAGAAATGTGCACAATGATTTTTGTCTCATGTCAGAACACGTTTACCCCCAGCACAAAAACCTCACGAGAGCCCTATACATACAGGGTTAGAGCTTCCAGAGGGAGTGATTGCTACGCAGATTTTGATGTTCGGATACCTCACTTTGTTTATATACTATCTGGTTATTAAATCAGGCTCCCAGTTTAATATGCTATGTTCCCTAAAGCCTGCAGACTCGCCCTGCAAACTAATCATAGTTAACTCAATCCAACTAACAAGAGCTCCCAGTCAGTCCGTTCTCTAATGCTACTACCCAGAATGCCATTCTGGATTTTTAGTGTGGATATATCATTCTGTCCCAAGCGTATACCAGAGCACATTTACAGAAAATAATGACAACCTAATATTTACTACAAAGGTAGGTCTTTGCACCCTTGACCAGCAAATCCTCAGTTCTGAGGAAATTCCGATGTGTTTTCCCCACTTAAAAATTTACAAGAGTTTTAGATTACAAAAAACTGAAGCTAATGGAGTTCCCTCATGAACCTGTGCCTACTTTCCCTTACGATTAAGATCTTCCATTGGAAGTGGGACTAAGGTTATAGTAAGTGAGCCAGTAGTGACACAGTATTTTAACTGAAGTACACGCTTTCTCCTATTTAGCTTCTATATAATGTCCTTTTTCTGTTCCAGGATCCCTGATGTATTTCTTCTAAGGGAATTAATCCTGGAATAGTTCATGACTGTCACAACCCAGGTCAGCACACTACATGATTGTGCTAGTGCATGCACGTGTTCAAAGTCTGGACCATTTAGCCATCGGGGCCTCGGAGGGACTCTCTCAAAGTCAGGCTGCGTTGGGTGCATGGACACCGGGAGACGGATGCTCCCCGGGTTGCAAGCCTGAAGCCCACGTGACTTATAGCTCTGAAATCTACCTCAAAATGCCAGCAGAAAATAGGCTTTGCTTAATCAAGTTGACAGATGAAGCTGGGCCTGCCCTGCTAGGGACAGGCTCATCCATATCCCGGTTTAAAAGAAATATTGCATTTTTAAAAGAGGAAAGAAACATATTTAAGAGATAAAGAGAGGGGAAAGAGAAGAGTTTTCTGGTCATTAATTATAATAAACTGCAGAGGTAAAAATTCACTTTAAAGGCATACTAAAGCCCTGTAATCTTCAAAGAGATAGAGGAGGTTCAGCTGCCAGGGGAAGGGAAACCTTAACCAGGAGGGTACAATTTCCAACTGATTACAAGCAGCCATGGTGAGGCCCCAGGGGGTGGTGGGACATGTTGAGTTAGCAACAGGTTATTTTCCTGCTTGGCTACGATCGGCTGCTCAAATCAGACTCTGCCATGGAAGGTGCCGGTTTTCAGATCTACTACACCCACCATTGCTTTTGGAGGGTCCTCAAGTTCATCCTGCTGGTTGGGACCCTGTGTCTTCAGGACAGGTTCTGGTTTCACTCTATCAGGTTATTGCAAGGCGAGAAGGTGTGTCTAGTGTCGCCAGACTCTGGTACATCCTAGAAGTTCTCACTCTAATGTCAAAAGTCTGTCTGCAAAAGCCAGATTGACATGCTTGCAGCTGATCATGGCCGTTCTGTAGCCAGGTGGCCAAGCCTTGGAGACCTTGGAAGTGTTGGCCCGTCTAGATCTGTGACATCCGTGAATGCCACTATTGATGGCTGAATATGGCTTTGTCCAGAGAGTTCCCGGCTTGCCTGCAATAACCACAGTGTCAGAACCCGGGAGTTTCTTTTAGGGGTTGGGGGATGGTATAGGGCAGGACCTTGTTTGTCCTCCCCACTTGTAAAAACACTTCTTAGGGCACCATAAGAGGGCTTCAGTGGAGGTCTTTGGGCAACTTGGCAAGGATGCTTTGCCAACATTTGGGTGTTAAAATACCTTGAATGATCCAGGTGGAGGCAGCAGGTTTCCTACCTCTAACATGGCCCTGTTCTAGCTCTCAGCTCCTGCCTGTTCTGCCAAAGAGTCCACTCGACCATTTCAGACTGCAGCTTAAACAGAAAATCCGTTCACTAGTAAGGCAAGAAAGTAGAGACAGGTTGCTTCAAGATATTTTTGTTCCACTGACACGTGCATGGGAAGGCTGGCGCAGGACAAGCGTTGTCCCAGAGTCAGCTCCTATTGATTAGGGATTTTGCAAATCTCTCACCGAGTTCACATGCAGAGACTTCCAGGTGGTAGTTTGGAATTGCCATGGTAGGAATAATTTGCACCATGGAAGTTGGCTGACATGAAATCAGGATTTCTCCCTGGAAAGCTGGTGGTTTTCATGGAAGTAGTGGCATGCTGGTAAATATTGAGGAGGTATCAGATCCTTCTCATAGCAAGTGGCACAGGTGGAAGGCTGAGTTCTGAGGTGGGACCTCAGGAACACAACCCATGTGGAATTGGAGGCAGAAGAGTGGGCTACCCCTTGGAGAAACTAGAGGATATTGCACCTGTCAGAGGCCTCTGCTGACCCATGGAGAGCTCTAGCCCAGGATGATCTCCTAGAACTAGCCTAATTTGAGGTGAGGGGAGGTGGGCTTCACGCCTTTCCTAGACTAACCCTGGAATGGAGGTGGCCCTGGGAAGAGTTAGGTGGGCGACATTGTTATCTGCATTGAAGGTATTTTGTGGGGAACAGATCCATAAGCCATCATCACCCCAAACTCACCTAGGGGTATGTTGGCTCCTCTCTAAGAGGTTGGGGCAGCACACTGTGTTGTCCCTCTGCTTCAGATACAAGAGGGGAGAAAATAAGCTGTTCTCACATGAAGCAGCCCAAGCTAGCCTGCTGAAGGGCGATGGGTCACGGGGCCATCTGTCCCCACCAAGCCACCCTAAGTCAGTCTGTAGCATTCTGATCCCGGGATGTAAGCACACATGCAGCCCAGGACTGTGTACCCAGCCTTCGCCAAGTGGGGATGCTCAAGTCCAGTCCAGACAGGAAGAGGACCCCACTCCCAGGCTCCCTAGCAGCACATTCTTCACCCTCAGCGACGGCTATGGTTTGAGTGTGGTTGGTCCATTTCCAAGGGTTCCCAAGGAAGCCTGGCATCCCATGTGTGGAGATGGAACCCTCAGGAAAAGTGGCCTGGAGGAAGGTGTTAGGTCATTGCCCTTGTAAGAGATGGACGCCATCTTGTGGATGGTTCTTAGAAAGTTCTAGAAGGTCAAGTCTGGCCTCTGATTCTTCTCTGGCTTCGCATCTCGCCATGCCATCTTCTCCCCCTTGCACATGCTCCTACCCTGGAGAGCAGGGGAGCCTGCGTAATCTAGCCCTTTGAGTTGTTTCTTGGGTCCAGTGCCCACTGCCAGCCCCCTCCCTCTATGGTCACCAACTACTGTTGTGACAACCCAGAGCTTCTCTAGCTCCAACATGGAGGATCAAACTTGTGGGCTCTGGTGGTGCCGCCTCTTTCCCCCACCAGCCTCAATGGTGGTGGCTTCTGGCTGTTGATAATCTCTGTGGGAGATGTGTGTGGGGTCTTCTTACCCTGTTTGCTCCAACATCTCTAAGGACTTTGCTACTGCTTCTCCATATTAAGTGGCCTTTATTGAGCTTCTTGGCATGTTCCTTCAAGCTGGGGCCAGTGATTGACACCACCAGGCCTTCTGTGCCCACCTTGCACCAACCCAGGGCACCTCCCACATGGTATTCCCACTTTAAGGGATATGGGGTAGAAACAGTTTTGCATCAGATAGTCAATCAGCTGCTGGGGATTTAGCAGAGACAGATGCAGAATCCCAGCCTTGTGGAACTCTAGGTTCCAAGGGGGGAAGACAAAGAAATCCTCGTTGGGGTGGAGAAAATAAAGGAGGTGGGGGGCAGAGTTACAATGTTAATTATGATAGAGAAGGTCTCATGAAGAAGGTGGCACATGAGTAGAGACCTGAGGGACGAAGGGAGCCCTGCCACTCTGGGGAACTGCACCTAGAGGACTGACAAAGGACAAAGCTCCCGCTACTGGAGACTAGCTGTCCCACCACTCCCTCCCACCCTGAGGTCTTGCCCCTTCTCTGCAGGCTGAACTCTGTTGAAAGCGAGACACGGGCTATCTGGCACAGGCCAGAAGTAAAACAGATCTGGTGTAGGTAGGAAGGGAAGCCATGGGGACGGGGATTGACACCCAGCATCTTATAAATCCCAGTGATTGTCCCTTCTGTCCTCCCCTTGGAGGACATGAATTCCCCTCCCCCTCATACCCCCACCATGGAGAGCATGAAGACTGGGGTACAGCTACCCCCTTCTTAACACACATGCTGCAGAGCAGTCAGGTGAACCTCCCAGACCCCGCCCCCACAAAGGGATCTCACATGTAGATCCTAAAAATGTTGAACTCAGAAGCAGGGTAGAATGTTCGCTAATGGGTGGGTGTGGTTGGAGGGATGTTGGTCAAATACAAAGTGTCAGATAAGAACAAGTTCAGGAGATCTGTTGTACAACATGAAAAAGTCTGTTAACAAAGTATCACCTTCTGGAAAATTGCCAAGAGTCGATTTTGCTTTCTTATCACAGAAAACAAGAAAGCCAGAGAAATGCGTTAGCTTGGGCCTGTCCCTCAGTATATAATGTTTCAAAACATGTTTTGGGTCATTTTTTTATTTAAAGAAAAAAGTCATCTTTCTATTTTTTTGCAGAAATGCCATTAGCTGAGATTCTAGGGTTGATCTCTGCTTTCAGGCTGAGCTGGGCTCTTCCTGGGCAGCCCCAAGTCACAGGCTGAACATGGTAGGGCACTTCTGCCCCGTGCAGGACTCTTCCATAGAGAGGCACACTCGGCTCTTAGCTACCCTGAGTTCATGGGGACCATCAGGTCTGCTTCCTGGGTGGAGGCTCTCTGCCCAGTTATGCCTCCTGCCCCCATCTCTTTTGCAGACATCTGTGGCGTGCCAGCAACGTTTAACAACCTGCTCAGGTTATAGCATCTGACAGATTCTGTGGTGCAAACACTCTCATCGCAGCTGATCTCCCAAGACAAGGTTGCACTCAACACAGTTGGGTATTGTCTCCAACTGATCCCTGGGAATTGTCTCCAACAAGCCTCTTTCCTGTCCCCATCTCTGCATTTATTTCCTTTGGGACCCAACCAAGATCTGACATGGCCACCTTACGAAGTCTCCCTCTTTCCACATCCTGTCCATCAGCATGTCCAGTAAGCTCTCAAACACCCTGAACCTGCCCACATTCCTCCTGTCCTACACACTAAGCATGGAGCCCAGTGGGCTTTCTTGCCAAGTGCCTTCTTGCAATTGGCTTAGGAAAGGCCTTGATACATAGTAGTGCCTCAGCATGTATTGGCCGACCCAGGCCAAAGCTAGGAAATGCGCAGCTAGAATCCAAGGCATGTCTCCCATCCTCCCAGCCCACTCAAGTCCACCTGTCCCTTCAGATAATCCTTGTCCCTATGAGCATCATGCTAATGGCCTCAAAGTCAACCTCAGTTCTTTCTTAGATCATGTAGCATGCAAGAAGCACACACAACCCCAAAGTCCCTAGACATCCCCGCCCAGAGGTGCCCACCCCACCTGACCCATGAAACATGGTTCGATACCCTGTGGCTTCCTCTTTGCCTGGATAACTGTCCTTAGAGCTTTCTTCTGGGCCACCCATCAAGTCGTCCCTGTCTTAGTCTGTTTGAGATACTCTGACAAAAGGCCACAGACTGGGGTGGGGGTGGCTTAAACAAATCTCAGTCTGAGTGTCAAGATGAAGGTAGCAGCAGACTCAGCATCTGGTGAGGGCCCGTTTCCTGGTTCAGACCTTCTTGATTGGTCTCCCCTGGGAGGGACCAGGCAGCTCTCTGGGGTCTTTCATGGGTGTATTGTTACCTTCAGGAGGGCTGAGGGCACCCCACCCTCATGGGCTTAGTCACCTCCCAACGGCCCCCTCTTCCACCAGAGCCTTGGGTGGCAGGTCCTCAGCATGCGAGTTTTGGTAAGAAATATCCAGGCCTTCCATTTCCAACAGGATAAAGCCCCTCTGCTCAGCAAGGTTCCTAATGGCCTCCTGTAATCCAGAGGTCCCAGGAAGCAAGAGGGTGGGGAAAGGAGACAAGAAGTGAGTGGACTTCGTGGTGCCCAAGCTCAGTCTGGGAACTTCCAAAAGCAGACCTTGAGCTACGTTGGCCAAGCGGGTCCCAGCACGAACTGGGGAATTCAGAACCTACCATGAAACCTCATCAGCGTCCATCTTGAGAGCCACTCAGTCCCTGAACTAGGCCGCTAGGCAGGGAATCAGGGAGCTGCGTGGTCCAACCAGGGGGAGCAGGTGTGCTCAGCAGCTCCCAGAGGTGACAGCCACCTTGATCCACTTAACATGGGCCTTCTGGACCAGAGATGATGGGACCTGCTCCTGCATGTGCGAGTTTTCAGAGGAAGTCTGGTGGGCAGATTTAGAAGTCGCAATCTCCTGCCTTGAACCCGGGCAGCTCCCTTCCCAAACCCTCTCCTCTCTGCATTCTCTACCTGCTCTGAAGTTACTGGAGCCTGGTGTGAATTTAGGGACAATAAAACCATCAAAGGGCTTGGTCTCGAGAACAATCAGTCAGGGAGTTTGCAATAAAAGAGTATCCTGCCCCAGGAAGGTGCGACTTCAAGGCAAGTTGATGAGAGACCTTGGGAGGGGCCTTTGCTGGGGCGGCAGGAGAGCTGCCCATGTGGGATGGCTTAGGGGACCATCTGGCCTGGCCAGATGTTAGCTGTAGTGCAGGTCTGTCTCCAAGGCTTTGGGAGTGAGGCCTTGGTGTGCCAGTCTCTTCCCCAAGTTGTCCATGCATCTGAGGGTGTGTCAGACTCGCCTTTTTTTCCTGAGGATTCAGGTGTCCTTTCCCTTTATGTACCAAAGAGGTCAAAATTCCCACCTCCCAAGACCTAGGAACTTGACCTTCCAACTTCTATCACTCCAAGACCTCGTGGAATCCTAGCACTCAATGCCATCTTCCACTCTACCTGCTGGCCCTCCTCCCCATGACTGGAAGACCTGGACCCACAGGACAGTCACCGAATGTGTCAAAGTCTCATCTTGTGCAGGGCTGGGGATGTTCAACACGAGGCAGGTGCTCAAGGTCTTTGCCCTTGTGACGTTTCCTTTCCACAGTGGAAAAGGACCTTCTCATCTGGTTTGGGATGTGGTGTCCAATTGAGAGAGTTTGCAAGGAAAAAAAATATCAAGGTAAGGGATGGACAGTAACAAGGGCTACTGTAGCAGCTCATGTCACCTTCTCAGGAAGTTTCCTACAAGAGCTAAGGAGAGGAAGTGAGCCCACACGCAGGTGAGTGTGCCCCAGGGATGTCAGAGGGCGTCAGTGGGGCCAACTTTTCCCCTCGTCCCTCCCCACCCCTCAGCTGCGAGGTCTGTCTGGAGCTCCTCCTGTGTCTTTCACCTGGCCAACTCGGCTGAGATGCCACCACCAGGAGACTGCCCCAGCTCCCCACGTCTCCTATGCTGCACCCAGACCTCCCTACATCTGCCGCCCTGGCTGTCAGTCCTCCTGAGGCTGCCTCATCAGTGGGGTGCAGCCTAGGCCAAGGTCACATGCTCTCTTGCCAGGCTTCCAACCAATGGCACAGCCACGTCATTATGAGGGGCTGGGAAGGCCATACTGATGCCTTTGAAGGGACCTGCCAGTTCCAGAGCTCCCTATGGGGTCCGTCACTGTGGCAGTGGCACTCCCGTCTCCTTCCCCAGGGGGTTGAGCACTGGGCACCATGATGTGGGTTCTCAAAAGTATTTAATACTGAAATTGGTTCCCATTTTTCAGATCAGTCCGGGTTTCATAACAAAGCAGCAGAGCTGGGACCGACTCCAGACCCACAGCCATTAGCAACAGTCATCAGTGCCTGATTCTTGTGTGTCTCTACCTTTCTGTGGATCTCAGGATGGTGAGATTCTGGCTCCCAGTGGCCCAAGGAGCACATCAGCATCTCTCCAAAGGTACCCGAGGATCTGGGATGGACACCATTGGCCCCTGGCCAGCCATTACCTAGTTCCCTTGGTGATGTCCCATTTCATTCTTGGGAATTTCCTCGGTCTGTGGACATGGCTCCCATGCTTCTCAGTGCAGAGCCTGCAGATTACCAGTGGCAGTTCCAGCCAGAGTCCTCTGCTTTGTTTACGCAACAGACTTTTAATGGACAGGACCAGGAAACATGGAGGATTGTTCAGTGATGCATCAGGAGAACAAGCTGGCCATCTGGAACATGGCAAGATGCCCGTGTTCACAGGGACTTCATTGTGGAGGAGAAAGAGGACCTGCTGTGTGGTCTGAGCCAGCACAAGGGTCCCCTTGTATGCTTGACTGGGGAGCATGAAAGCTGAGAATGCTTGGTATCCAGGTACGGGACACTGGTCTGACATTTGGTCTTGCAGGCAGCTTTGGCATGGTTGAAGATTGAAGGTCAGTGTGAAAGTCCACAGGATTTCCAGCATAGACTCCCCCAGCTCCTTATCCCCATTTTACAGCTGAGAAAATAAAAGGTCAGAAGCTCAATCATCCTGATCTATCTCAGGGCTGTTGTGATAAGTGCCCCCGACTCGCAGCATTTAGAAAGCACATATGCTTTTTTACACACCCCTGTATCTGCTACTCGATTACTGAACAGATGTAATGGGTGATCTGCCCCCAGCAGTGTGGGGTCATTCATGTCTTGTAGGCAGTTAGGGATCCATGCTGGGGAGGCTTGGGTACTTTCTGTGTGAACATGGGATTGAGTGACCTTTATCCAAAAAAGATCATGTTGTCCCCTACACCTTATATTGGTGGTTTTGAAGCTGGGATGCTCTTTGTATCAATTGCCTGAACATCACCTCCAATCAACTGCATTCTGTTTGTCCATGCATCTGCACATGTGTTGGGATCAGGGAAGGGACAGACATCTCATCCCTTCATTTGTTGGGTGAGAGGATAGCATTCTTGACATGGATTTGTTATCTGAAACAACTTGCCAGCCGTGTAGGTGGAGCTAGCAAGGTCTAGGGGTTTCTTTCCAGATTGCTTCTCCACAGGGGAGCTTGGGCTTCCTCACAACATGGCAGAGGGTTTCCAAGATGAAGTGTCTAAAGATAGGGAGTGGAGATCCAACCCGACACCTTTGTGACCCAGCCTTGGAAGACTCATTTATGCCATGTTTTATCAAATTAAGAAGGCAAAAGATGAGTCCAGTTTCAAGCAGTAAGGGATGGATCTTCATGCAGTTTGGGAAAACTGGGGAAACTGGAGACCATTTTTTAAAATTTATCTGCTATCCCATTGACCTCCCACCCCATCTCCCTTATCCCTTCCCTGTAGTCACTCCAGCTGCCCATTTCTAGTGTTTGAGCTTCTCTGTCACTTTGCCTGTGGTAAGTCAGTGCTCATCACGCTCCTGGATGCCGTGGGGGTAGGACACTCCTGAAGGCAGCCTTCCAACCCCCAGTGGCCTCTTCGCTTTATCTTCTGTTGAAGTCTACAGGGGGATAGGCCCATGCATTGAATAGGCCCCGAGGATCACAGAAGAGGCCTTGACACCAAGTCCACTGACCGAGAAGATTCCTGAGAGTGACATGCAGGTTAAGTGGACATATCTGGATGCATCAGTCTCTCCAGTGAGCCTGGATTCTGGAGCAGGGAGGAAGATATTCACGTGGCAGTCCCACAGGTCCCGGGCTTTTATTCAAAGAGAAAGTCACTATTCAACGGTTGGACTGCACCCGTCTACGGCACCTTTGGGATCTATCATAGCATTGGCAGTGTCACCATGAGCTTCTCAGATCACCCCAGACCATGGTTGAGAGCTGCAGTCTGGTTGGGCACAAATCACGAGCCACTGAAGCAGGAACAAACTTTATTTGTGAACTCCACCAGCACACTCCACACACGCTCCCGGGAACTCCCCCGAATCGCATGCACTCTTCTAGGAACCAGCAACTGGAAATATTCCTCCTCTAGCACTTCCCCAACCAATGGGAACTCTCCGGGAATCCCCGCAAGCGCTCAAGTGGAACTCAACGGGAACTCCGCCAGAACTCAAAAGTCATCATCTTAATGGCTCGCTAGCGTCACCTCTCAACTACTACTTCTGTCAAAAATGCCATGCGTCATCCCGACTCGGCTGTGGCCCTCAACATCTCTCCCCTTCAGTTTGATTAAACAACAAGCATTGTGGCTTAGGGACCATGCCTGTTAGGCTGTCCAATACTACATATGGTCCTTACCCGTCATCAGATGAGCTGACCTCAAGGCGTCAGCCTCCTGTCTTAGGTTGGTACCACTGCAATTGGATCATACCTGTCACTGACTACCGGTCCAGCATACAGCCATACTTGTGGATAGGCCTTTGCATCAGTGGGGGGGGGGGGGTTGTGAGGTTCTTTGTCCCACCTCTGTTGGCCCCCAAATTTGGCCTTGTTGCCAGTGGGGGGGTGAGGTTCTTTTCCTCATCTCTGTTGGCCCCCAAATTTTAGACCATCACTAGCAGAAGGGAGGAGGATACAGAAATGCCATGACACCAAGCCAATTGATGGCTCCTTTGGAAAAATTGTACCACCAGTGACACCATCTGCAAAGATACATCAGCACTACCACAATTCGCTGAATCAACAGATTGTATCACTTGTATGCATTGTGAACTTAGTCCAGGCATGTTCTGCAAGCAGTTCAAAGCAGAGGAATCCATCAATATGTCCATTTCCTCCCAAAGTAAATTGACTCCTTGATTGAGCATTACATGTTGAGTTATTATTCATTGATGCATCAGTTTATACAGTTTGTTGTGAAAACCAAACTACAGCTTCTTCGATAGTTATATCTTTGTCTTCACAGGAACTGGGAAGAAGATAGGAATCTGGCAACGATGGCTAAAAAAAGTTATGTAACATTCCAACAGGTACTAAGAAAACAATCTTCTGAACAATTTATATTATCCTGAACAGAATTATTAAATATTATGAAAAGGAAAGGTGAAAGTAAACAAACAGATCTGTTAAACTCCTTATTTGTTCACATATTAAAACAATCCTCAACAGCTGTTTACCCAATTTAAATTGAACCATTTAAATCACGTGAATAAGAAAAAAAAAATTCGAATCCTTTTTTTCATGAGCGCTCCTCATATATATGGACAAACGCACACACAGACATACAACACAAAACACAAGTCTGCACACATAACACACAACACATAAGACAATAGTAAAGGCCTTGTAGTTTTACACAGGTGAAATCTCCATTGCAATGTTTAAAAACTCCAGTCAAAAAATAAAACTGATCAGAAAAACATTAACCTAGGTCTCTATGAGCTCAAAATATAAAATAGAACTTTATGATGTGGGAAAAGGCAATAATAAAATAGATATTGAAAAAAGACATCCTGGTTACCACCTGGGTTTGACTCTTTTTTGGATATCCCATCCTTTTTCCTGTAACTTGCATAATGGGTCTGAATGTATTCCCACAAGCAAGCCTCAAGGTTTTTTACATTCGAAATAGGCCTAATGATGTTCATTATTCATTAGCCTCCAGTTGTTGGAGAATCACTGTCACAGATGTAAGAATAGCCAAGCTGGAGCTCTGAATATCAGCTGTTATGGATTTGAGTCAAATCATCTTCTTTTTGGTCTATAGAAATCACTTTGGTTAGTCTCTCTGGAATCCAAATAGGTTGCTATTCTCCCTGTGGAAACACACAGTCAGAACCCTGACTCTAGACAATCACTGGGTCAGGACTTTTTTATTTTCCTGTTAGAATACCCTTCCAAAGTACCTTGGGCTTATGTACATTTTTTGGACACATATGCCTTTCTGCAGCACTAAGCCATGATGAATCCAAATTTAAAAAGTTTAGAGTAAAAAGGGTTATTTTAACTTTATCTTTGGGGAATATATACCCCTTTTCAATTCCCTCTTTTTGCTTTAATAAGTACATTTTAATAGTTTGATGAGCTCTTTCAACTATGCCTTGTCCCTGTGGATTGTTTGGGATTCTTGTTATATGAGTAATGCCAAATGATGAGCAAAATTGTTTAAAAGATGTAGAAGTATAACCAGAACCATTATCTGTTTTTAAATGTTTTGGAATGCCCACAGTGGCAAAATTTTGTAAGCAATGAGCTATAATATCTTTAGTTTTTCTCCGGCATGAAGGGAGTCCATTAAAAATCCAGAAGAAGTATCAACTTTAACATGCAAATATTTTAATTTTCCAAATTCTGGCAAGTGTGTGATGTCCCTCTGCCAAATATGGTTAGGTATCAGTCCTCTAGAATTGACTCCAAGATTAACTTGTGGTAAAAAGTTCACACAATTTTTACATTGTTTTATTATTTGTCTAGCTTGCTACTTAGTTATTTTAAAACACTTTTTTAAAGTATTAGCATTGACATGGAACCTTTTATGAAAATTTGTAGCTTCTTCTAGTGTAGAGAAAATATGTATGTCATGTGTAGTTTTATCTGCTAAATCATTGCCCAAACTAAGGGCTCCAGGCAATTCTGTATGTGCCCTGATATGTCCTATAAATAATGGATCTTTTATGTCCCAGATTAGACTTTGTATAGTGGAAAGCAAAGAAAAAACAGTAGAGGAAGGGGAAATCCTACCTACATCTTCAAGGGATACTATAGCATTAACTATATACTGACTATCAGAAAATAAATTAAATACATAATCTTTAAACATCACAAAAGCTTGTAATACTGCATTAAGCTCTACCTTTTGAGATGATTGTTTGGGTACTAAAAATGTAAAAGTTTGATCAGGGGTAACTACTGATGCTATACCATTATTTGACCCATCAGTGAATATATTTGGAGCATTCATGATAGGTGTTTTTTTTTTTTTTGTCATTTTTGGAAAAACTACAGGATGCAGTGACCAAAAAGACAATAAAGATTAGATGGTAAGTGGTTATCAAATGAAACATTAGATTTACACATGATTATTGCCCAAGTATTTAACTCATTAGCTAACTCATCAATTTGATCCATAATATATGGAGTAATAATTTTATTGGGAGAAATCCCAAACACTCCCTTTGCTGCTTTTATTCCTTTGAGTATTCATTGTCCTACAGGCTCAAGATACCTAGTAATAATAGTATTAGGAAAATAAGATAAATGTATCCACAATAATGGACCTTCTTGCCAAAATACTCCTGTAGGAATATTTTTTGTTGGTATTACAATAAATAATAAAGGCAAACTTATATCAATTCTATCCAAATGCGTATTTTCCATATATGTTTCAATAATTTTTAATGCCTTTCTTGCTTCAGGCGTTAACCTTCGGGGTGAATTTGGATCTGATGGACCTTCTAGGATATCAAATAATGGTCCCAACTCTCCTGTTGGTATGCCAAGATAAGGCCTTGTCCAATTTATGTCTCTTAATCACCTTTTTAAGTCGTTAAGTGATCTGAGTTGTTCTACTCGTATTTGAATTTTTGGTGGACAGACCATGGTTGAGGATAATAGAACTCCTAAATAATTAATTGGAAAATTTAATTGTACTTTATCTATTGCTATCTCTAGATTATAATTTTTTAATAAATTTGTAAGTGTGTCATAACATTCTAGCAATGTGTTTTTATCTTTATGTGCTAATAATACATCATTCATATAGTGAAATATTTGTAGTTCAGGATTTTGATTTCTATGTGGCTGGATTGCTTTGTTAACATAAATTTGACACACAGTTGGGCTCTTCGACATCCCTTGAGGGAGTACTTTCCATTCATATCTCTGATCGGGACCTTCATGATTTAGTGCAGGGATAGTAAATGCAAAACATGGACTATACTCGGGATGAATTGGAATTGAAAAAAAAAAAACAATCTTTAATATCTATAGCTAAAACATACCAGGTTTTTGGCAAAGCAGATAATTTAGGAATTCCTGATTGAGCAGGTCCCATCTGCTCAATAACCATCTCATTATTAATGGCTCTTAAATCTTGCAATAATCTCTTTTTACCAGATTTCTTTTTAATGACAAAAATGGGAGTATTATAGGGAGATTTGGAAGGTTGTATATGTCCTTCTGCTAATTGTTGTTTGACCAGGTCAAGGGCTGCTTGTATCCTTTCTTTAGTCAGGGGCCACTGAGGAACCCATACTGGTCTTTCTGATTTCCAAGTAATTTTTATTGTCTCAGTGACCCCTTCTGAAACCCAATCCATGTCTATCTATTCCTTGATCTATTTGAATTGGTGTTGCTATACCTTGTTCTTGTTCTTCTAATCTTTTTTCTTTCCTAAAACCTTGTCTAGCTCCAATAGTGGGCACATTTGGATTGATGTTATTTGTTAATATTAGTCCTAATTGATCTAGGACATCTCGTCCCCATAAATTTATAGGAAGATGATCCAATACATATGGCTGTATAGTTCCTTCACATCCTTCAGGATCCTTCCAATCTAATACCATTGCACTTCTATGGGGATTAGTTGCCACTCCTAGGCCTTGAAGCATTTGAGTGGCTTGTTGTAATGGCCAATGTTTTGGTCATTCTTGACGAGATATGATGCTAAGGTCTGCACCTGTATCAAGTAGCCCATTAAAGTCGTGTCCTTGAATATTTAGTTTTAGCATTGGGCGAGAATCTAAATTTAAAGACAGCATAGCTCAATCTACACCTGTGGAGCCTAATCCCCTGGAACCTCTTTTTATACTACGACTGGAAAATTTATCATGTAGGCTGGGTATTATTAATAACTGTGCTATTCTATCTCCTGGTGAAATTACTGATATACTCTTTGGAAAACTAGCTATAATTTTTATTTCACCTTCATAATCGGGATCAATTACCCCATGACTTATCATAAGTCCTTTTAGAGTAGAAGAACTGCTTCCCAATAATAAGCCTACTGTTCCTTGGGGAAGAGGTCCTTTTACTCCTGTGGGAATGATTTGATCTCCCATCTCTGGAGTTAGTACTGCTCTGGCAGAGGTGCAGATGTCCAACTCTGTGCTCCCTCTGGTTTGTCTGATGAGAGATCTGATGGATAATGTGTCCTGGGCACTACCCTGATGGTGTTGATGGGTTCCTCCATGATGTTTCTGGTTTCCTCCAGTATTCCATATATTTGTGGTTGTGGGCCCCCCTGTTTTTTGGCAATGGAGCCCGATGCCTTTCTCCATGATATCGTGGGCCTGATCCTTGTCCGTTTTTTGATAACGGAGAACCCTCTATGGTGGTTTGAGAATGGCATTCATTAGTCCAATGTCTCCCTCTACGGCATCATGGGCAAATACCCAGTATTCTACCCCTTTGACACCTAATTTTGTTAAACCCTCCTCCTATGGGGCAATTCCTTTTAAAATGTCCTGTTTGTTCACAATTGTAGCATGGTTTTGTCCTGGCATCTAAAGCCTGTTGTACTGCAGCTTCCAAGACTTGCCCTTGTTCATTAATGTCTCTACATAATTTAATATATGTGTTTAAATCTCCATGTTTCCATGGTCTAATGACCTCTCTGCACCAACGATTTGCTTGCTCATAAGCCAGTTGTTTTATTAATGGCATTGCTTGTTCTGTATCCCCAAAAACTCTGGTAGCTGTTTGAATAAGCCTATCTACAAATTCAGCGTAAGGTTCATTAGCTCCCTGTATTAAATTAGATAATTGACCTTGTAAATCTCCATGTCCTTGTAAAGCCTCCCATGCCCTAACTGGGTCTGCAGCATTTTGTGACTATATAGCAGGATCACATTCAATTTGTTGCCGTTGACCCTCATAAGGTCCTTTTCCTAACAACATATCTAGATTTCTTTGAGGGTAGCCGGCTGCTGTATTTCGCCTAGCCATCTCCGTGCAAAATTCCTCATTGGCAACCTTTCATAACAAATATTGTCCTCCATTTAGCACAGACTTACACATGCTAGCCCAGTCTGCTGGCATCATGTCCTAGTTGGTAATGGATTCCACCATGCTTACAGTGAAGGGTACTTGAGGAACATAGGTTGTTATAGCCTTCTTTAACTGCTGCACTGTTTTGAAATCTAAAGCATGGTGAATTTGCTACCCTCCTGCCTGCTCAAGTACAGGGCATGCTAATCTTTGAGGTCCTGTCTCAGGATCCCATCTATCAACTATGGGGGTTGAGGGCCACCCAGCTGTCTCCATAGGTGGAGCTGTTGGTTGAATTACGCCCTCTGGTGATAGAACAGAGTTAGTAGCAGCCTCCTGTTGTAGCTTCTCCCCTGCTTCTCCTCTAAGCTTTCTTCCTTTAAATTTTCTTCCTCTATCTAACTAGCTTGAGAGACCTTCTCTTTTGCTTGATCTAACATGTTTTCTACCATAGTCTGGACCTCTAACAATTTATTTAACACTCTTTAAATTTTTTTTTTTTTTTTACTAATTTTAATCTACTCTAAAGATAACACAATCCAACAAGATATCACAAAACAAAACCGAAACAGAATGAAACAAAAAATCGTTGTATCAATTTTCCTATTTTCTTGACATGTGCATTTGTGGTCTATTTCTATCTCTTCCTCAGGGGCAAACAACTTCAAACTTTGAGTCAACCATTTTTCCCAATTTGCCTGAGAAAATTCTAGGGATAGACAGCTTGAAAAAAAAACAAAACAAATCAAAACAAGAACACATTGTTTTTTGAAATGGTCATCCATTCTCTCGCCTTCCCTCAGGGGCAAGCAATTACACTTACCTCTGAGCTTCAGGAGTTCCCCGCATGGGCCGCCAAATCCGCGGTCTGGCTGAGCACAAATCACGAGACACTGAAGCAGGAACAAACTTTATTTCTGAACTCCACCAGCACACTTCACACAAGCTCCCGGGAACTCCCCGAATCCCATGTGCTCCTCCAGGAGCCAGCAACGAGAAATATCCCTCCTCAGGCACTTCCCCAACCAATGGGAACTCTCCAAGAATCCCCGCAAGAGATCAAGCGGAACTCAACAAGAACTCTGCCAGAACTCAAAAGTCATCATCTAAATGGCTCGCTAGCATCACCTCTCAACCACTACTTCTGGCAAAATTGCCATGCATCATCCCAACTCAGCTGTGGCCCTCAACAGTTGAGCACAAAAGGGACATGGGGCCTGGCTTATTTGTGCCTAGTGTGGCATTGCTCAAATGAGCCTTGCTCTGGAGCATCCCCCTGGGGTTTGTGCAGATATCCTCAGACTTATATAATAATCCAAGTCTCCCCTGTCCACATCCAGTTCACCCCTTTACCACTGCAGAGTACCTCAGCTCATGCACAGGGCACATGAAGGGGCAGGGCTCCGCACTGGCAGGTACCTTATGTCATCCAAAGTTGGCTGTTTCCGGCTTTCAGATCTCACCCACCTCTCAGTCATGGCAGGGCTACTCAGGTGGCCACAGCTTCCCAGGGAGGTTCTACCTTGTCCCCTCCCAAGGGATCTTTAAACCATAATTGCTGACCCAGGATGTGTTGGTGCCAAGATTTTCAAGAAGTTAAGTGCTAGCCTTCCTCCTTCAGCTCCGGAGCCAAGACTAATCTAAACACCCCACTCCCCATTCGTTACTCTAATTCCATCAGCAAGCTGACCAGGCCTGACCCTGCCTCTGATTTATGGCCTCACCAACAGATGCAGCAGCTGATGACCTAGCCAGGCATCTGGATAGCCAGGAGGAGGGTAGGTCAGAAGAGAGGACAACCCCCACAGCCCACCTGGGCCCATGAGCACTGGTTACTTCTCTGCTCTTTCAGTTCTAGGAGAAGTGGCAGGGGACACAGTCCCGAGACTATAGAGAGACCGTGACAAATGGGTCATCTTTTAGGCCATGGACTTCATGCAGTGGTTTCCTCTCTGCCATGAGGGATTAACTGGGAATCAAAGTTCCTTCTCTCCACTTGCCCAGGGTATAAAAGCTTTGATTCACAGAAACATTAGAGTCAGAGCCAGGGGAGGAGAGATTATTTGTGTTAAATAAGCAGCATCTGCAAGGAGGACTTCTCTTCCTTATGAGTTGGTTCAGGAAGGGCTTATCCTCCCCAGGTGAGGGTTTCACATTCACTTCCATTTGCAAAGGAACATTGAGCCCATTGGGTCAATGATTGCAGTGAAATCATTCCTGGTCCTTAGTGTTCACCAGACCTAGATTCCTGTAATCCCCTCTGGGAAGGTGGAGCCAAGGAACAGCAGAACCCACTTTGATTCACTGGTTGGATTCCTCAGTCCCACAGGTTAAGAGATGATTTCTTAGGTTCAGCAGAGGTGGGCAACCTCACCTCTGAGTCAAGACCATCCCCTACAAGGCCACAGTACTGGGGCATTTGGTTCTATGTCTTGGGAGTGTCCCAAGAGAACTTGTATCATAGCAAGCATGCAGGGATGACCACAAAACTCAGGTCTTTCTATCTAATGTCCTTATTTCTCTTGTCCTTCTGTCTCTTCCCACTAGACTCCAGGAGCCAACAGTTTTCCTTCAAAGGAAGTCTGGATAGCCCTAGACTTTTGGAAAGTCCCACCACCCCCCGACACAAACCTCTCATGCCATAGGATTCCAGAGACTACCATTGTTTTCCTAGCCACCAAAACCCAACCTCATTAGCAAAAGCCAAGAATGGGCCAGCGAGGAATTAGAGTTGGCACTCCTGGTTCATTGAGGACAGAGGCCACAGAGTCAGTGCCGAGTCCCTCACCCATGACAGCAGGCTTATCCTGCATAAGAGAAAAATTCTCAAAGCCACATGACTGCCAACCAAGGCAGGTCAAACGTCAGAGTTTCCCATTCTGTTTCTCTCCAGGTCTTTGGGTGGCGAGTCCTATTCTCAGGTCCCAAGACTGCCTTCCGTTCTTTGATTTCAGACACAACTGACCTTTGGTCACTGATTGCACCATGTATTCTGCCACATGAACCCTTATTTCCCTTTCTAAGAGACAGCAATGGATGGCTGAGGCTCCGATGCTCCATGAGGACCGCTTTTCAATCCAAAGCCTCCTCAGCACAACCTTCAGGGAATGGCTTCTGAGGGGTGTTTCAGAGGCACACCATAGCATTCCTCCTCCACCCACGAAGGCCCATGTGCATCTTATAATGAGGACTGCATTAGTGATCTTCAGGAGTCTCCCAGAACCTTGGCAGACCCAGCATTGCTTAGGAGTCCAAGTCCAAACTCATCTGGGCACCTCAACGTGAACTTTAGATGCAAGTCCTCAGTTAAAAGCCAAGAAACAAGTCACTTATTTCCAAGATTCGATGGCTCAGGGTACACACTAATTCTGGAAGGCAGTATGGTGATAGGAAGGATGAGACCCAAGAAGACCAAAACCCAGCAGGGCAGACATTAAATCCTATGGCTTCCTCCTGGGATCAGGGACACCAGGGGGAGGATGTGAGCATCAGAGGGTGCAGACGGGCTGGCTCTTCCTGAAGCTTCCTTCAGCAAATGTCCCCCGTTCTTGGCATCCCCAACTTTGAGGTCTCCATTCTAGCTTCAACTTCACCCAGCGTCACAGCCCACCCTCTGGTGACGCTTGGAGGGTTTCTGATGGCAACACGTTTCTGGCCTCCCAGGTTTGCCTTGACGCCAGCCCCACAGTTCTGACATCCAACAGAGCTTTCAAAGGATCATCACGTGAGCAAGGCCAAGGTCTGCCCCTCGAGCGAGCCACACACAGGGACCTGCTCAGACCTTGGCTATGGCAGCCCAAGTGCCTGAACCCCACAGCACAGGGAAACAAACCCTGGGGACGTAGGACTCCTAGGTGGTCTTGAGCAAGTAGTGCATCCAGGGTCTCTCGGAAGTCTGAGCCTGGGAGGCTTTGAGTTTTGCTGGTTGCCAAGAATGCCCTTAATGGCCTTTTTCTATTTTCTTGGTCAAAGTAGGAAACCCAGGGCCTTGTGTGACCAGGGAAGTGCTCATCCACTTTTGGCTTATTAATGGCAATCACCTCATTAGCAACAAAACCGTCATTGGCTGAGGTTTTAAGTACAAGCATTTTCTGCAGAACGGAAAGTTCAAGTCTTTCTCCTGTGTTCTGCTCTGGACCCAATGGGATCTAGATAAAAGCAGACAGCAATGCCAGTGCTACCTAAATGCTATTTTGACTTGAAGTTCTCTCCAGATAACTCTTCACCTTTAAACTCAGCCTCTCAAGTCTCAGAGGGACAAACTAGAGCACATGTGGCAACAGGTCCCCAGCTCCCCGAGATCCATTTTTCCATCTAATACGTCATCAGCACAACCTTCTCTGGCTGCGTGCCTATTGGGATTGTGGTCCTCCGAAGTCAGGCTCATTCGTTAACTTGGCTTGGACCATCCTAGGCTGCCTCCAGCCCCACGCCTCTAGACTTAACTTGTGCCATAAGCCAATTCCAAAGGCTTCTAAAGTATACCGGGTGCCGTCACAGCAGTGGCCCAACTCCTTCCTGGTACCAGGTTTTGTTTAGTTTTCTATTGCCTTGGCAAAATACCCGAGATAGACAGTTTGTGAGGAGGAAAGGTTTTGACTTGGTTTTCTGAAGGTTTGAGTTGACAGTCACTTAGCCCCAATTGCTTTGGGTCTGGAGGGAGGGAATCATCAGGGAAGAAGCAAAGCTAGTCACCTCACTCAGGAAGAGCAAGGGAAGGACCAGGGTCCTAACAGACCCTTCAAGGATCTGCCCCCAGGGACCTTACAGCCTTCTACTAGCGCCACTCCCCCACACACAGGGTGCCACAGGGTGCCACCAAGCCTTCAGTGCAGGACCTTCGGGGGCCATGGTAGAGACTGCACATCTATTTCACTGTTACAAACAGCTCACTTTTAGGTGTTAACTTGGATTAGTCAACAGCTAGAGAACTGGAAAAGTTGGAGTTTTGGATACGTCTATGGAGATGTTTCTAGAAGAGATGGAGTAGAGCAAGCATGAGAGATTGGTCCCCACATGGAGAAGCCCTTTGCATTGGTTGGGGTCCTACATGAAACAGGAACAAGTTGAGCCTGGGGGTGGGATGTGCTCTTAATCCTATTCTGGATCAGGACTCCAGGATTGACACAAGCACCCTCTACCCACCTCAGCAGTTTAAAGACTTTCACTAGGACAAGGCTTCTCTGAGCATCCCAACATGTCTGGCTTTCAGATGGCCTGTCTGGGCCTTCTCAGCCTCTATATGAGACAGGATTTAAGAGAACCTGTTTGAGTACATACTCAGACGAGTTCTTTGACAAAAACGTAACATGAATGGCTGTGGGTCCAGGGCTCTACAGGGTCTGCTCTCCCATCTGAAGCCTCATCAACACAACCTTCCATCTTCATGGCTAGTCAGGGGTCTGCAGATATATAAATATCTCTTGCCAATCTTCCCTATAGATCTTTGACTAATAGGCTTTTGTACCAAGCAGATTCTAAAGGAACCAAGTTTTAAGGCACTTCTGAAACTTGCTCTGTAATTCCATCAGACCTAAAATGTTAGTGATTCTAATCCCATAGTACAGAGAACACACTAGTGGTTTTTGACATAAACTACTTAAGATATGCAAATTCAATGTATTTGACCATCAGATTTCAGACAAGGTGAAACTGGACTCCTGGTGACTCCACATATGCCTTTAAACATTTGTGGAAGGGAGTGGGGAATATGATAGTTTTGAGAAATTGATGGAAGGGTGAGCTCAAGATTTGGTTTGCCGGGTCTGCATCAATAGCCCTAGAGCCGGGGGTGCTCTACAGCCACAGAGCTGGAATTGGTTGAATCCAACAAGCCTGCTCATTGTCCAAAACCTCATGAGCCATTCTCCCTCAAAAGCACATCTAGTATCTTGTTCCTTTGATGGCATAAAACTCATTAAGTGTTAATTAGGGAAACTATTTGAAATGCTTCGTTTTAAATTCCTTGGTAGATCACAAGAAATTTAAAACTTGAAGGGTTTTAGTGACACAATGAGTATTCATTGGTTCACCAGAGAGTGCATTATTTTTTCTCTATTTAACAGAGTTGTCAGGATTGGATGCTGCTGCCTGGGGTGGGCGGCTTTTCCTCAGTGTATGTCAGAGCTCCTCTCCCATGGAAAGATGGATCCGATCAGGAGAACCAGGCTGGGACACTGAGAACTCAGTTCTCTTGGCATCGCCAGCCATTCCAAGGTCAAAGACCATTTTCCCAAATCCCTGTTAACTGGAGCCCTGTTCTCCATGCTGCTTCTCATTCAGGGACTGGCTGAGCCGGGTTGGCCTCTATTTCTGTATGAAGCAGCTGGGGAAGGAGCCCTGGTTCACCCCCCCAAATTCTCGGAAGCACAGCATGTATCAGAGGGACACGGGGAGTGGTACCA
The DNA here is from genome assembly GCF_048772815.1 of Callospermophilus lateralis. Taxonomy (NCBI): domain Eukaryota; kingdom Metazoa; phylum Chordata; class Mammalia; order Rodentia; family Sciuridae; genus Callospermophilus; species Callospermophilus lateralis. Next base: position 152,098,951 of record NC_135305.1, on the reverse strand, counting down.
AGAAGAAGATGTGGAGGGAACTAGGTTTGAAGTCCATGAACCTACAGTCACTGGGAGCTAGAGCTCCGATCAGGAGGCAAGAAGTAGGTTTTTCCCCCAGACTTCAGTGCTGATACCATGTGGAGAAATGAATTCCCACAACAAAGGATAAGAAATCAGCAGAAATATACATTCGACGTTTACAGCCGAGCCCTTGGATTCCGAGTCAGTCTATGGCGATCACCAGGATGCTCAGGACTGTCACTATTTCATTTGAGCAGATTGCCCAAGGACACACCAAAAAAAAAAAAAAAAAAGACATGAAGGTTCTTCATGGAAGAACCTCAGCAGCAAAAATTGTTTGCCCAACTCTTGGTCTGAAGGGCTTCTTCTCTGGCATGGAGAAATCCTAGGCGTGGCCCTGGATGCCCGGCTGCCTGCTCCAGGAGCTGCTTCTAGGGGCTACAGAGGCTGTCTCCACCTGAAGGCTCTCCTATTATAATCACACCCGAGCATTGTAATTTGGTCTGAGATCTGTTGCCATCTTTCTGACGGCATTAGACAGGTGACCCTAGGCCAGTCTGTGTAAACCAACTTGTCT